>NC_133515.1:58100000-58725000 GCF_049354715.1 Callithrix jacchus | reverse complement strand
GCCAGGCACATAACCTGCATATGTAGTTCCAGCAACTCAAAGGCTAAGATGGGAGGATCACTTGAATCTGGGAGATAAAGCCTGCAGTGAGCTATGATCACACCACTGCACTCCAGCTTAGGCCACAGAGTAAGACCCTGTCTCAAAGTAAAATAAAATAAGAGAGAAAGTAAAAAGAAAACCCACAGAGAGGGAAATATATTTACAAATTATATATCTGTTAAGTATCTAGTATTCAAAATATATAAAGAACTCCTACAGCTTAACAGTTAATAGATGAAGAGCTCAATTAAAAAATGGGCAAAGGGGGCTGGGAGCAGTGGCTTATGCCCTGTACTTTGGGAGGTTGAAGTGGGAGGCTGAAGTGGGATGATCTCTTGAGGCCAGGGATTCAAGATCAGCCTGGGCAAAATAGCAAGACCTTGTCTCTACAAAATAAAAATTAAAAATTTAGCTGGCCATGGTAGTGCATGCCTGTCATCCCAGCTACTTGGGAGTCTGAGGAAAGAAGATTGCTTAAGCCCAGGATGCAGTGAGCCATGATCATGCACTGCATTTCCTCTTGGACAATAAAGTGAGGAACCCATGTCTTAAAAAAAAATGGGCAAAGGACTTGAATGTACATTTCTCCAAAGAATATATACAAATAACCAACAAGCATATGAAAGGATGCTCAATATTATCAGTCATTAGGACAATGCAAATCAAAACTATGAGATACAACTTCACACTCACTAGACTGGCCATAATTTTTTTAATGGATAATCAGCATTAATGAGGATGTAGAGAATTTAGAACCCTCATATACTGCTGATAGAAATGCAAAATGGTGCAGCCACTGTAAAAGACAGTTTTGTGGTTTCTCAAAAAGTTAAACAGAATTACCACATGACCCAGCAATTCCACTTCTAGGTATATATATTTGAAAGGCTTGAAAACAGATATTCAAACAAATACAGGTACACAAATGTTCATAGCAGAAATCTTCACGATAACCAAAAGGTATAAACAACGAAAATGTTCATCAATGGATAAATGGATAAGCAAAATGCAGTATAATCACCATGGAATATTATTTGGCCATAAAAAAATGAAGTACTGATAGATGCTACAACATGGATGAACCTTGAAAGCATTAAATTAGGTGAAAGCAACCAGACACAAAAGGTCACATATTGTATTATTTCATTTATATGAAATATCCAGAACAGGTAAATTATCAGGGGCTGTGGGTAGAGGATGAATGGGAAATGACTACTAATGAGTATGTGATTTTTTCCCAGGGAGAAAGTGACTGGAGGGTGATGAAAATATTTTGGAGTTAGATGGAAGTGATGGTTGTAACGACATTGTGCATGTACTAAATGCCTTTGAATTGTACACTTAATTATTAATTTTATGCTATGTGAATTTCATCCCAATTTTTTAAAAAAGGAAAGAACTTTCAGGCAAATATAAATCAGTTAAAGAATGTAAGTCTGCAAAAATTATGATTTTGTATGCTGACTGTAGCTTAGCAGTTGTTTGTGAACATATGTGGTCCTCCTTTTGGGGGATTGCCAGACAGAGGACTATGCAAGGAAATATGGCTCCTATTACTCAAGTGGAAGCATGAATATGAATATTGTGTTTTGTAAAGATAACATGAAAACATTTGTATCAAAAGATTGATAAAGCTCAGGCCAAAGGAGTAAATAAAGGCTCTAATGGCATAAGAACATTGAGAGAGCTATAAGCAAAATTCTGAAGGAATAAAATGTAAGAAGCAATTATATCTTCAGGAGAAAGTCCAACTAACTAGGACAGCAATATGAAGTGAATTTTGGCTATACAGCTTCTTTGTTTGCTTTTTTTGAGACAGAGAGTCTCACTCTTCTGTCTAGGCTAGAGTACAGTGGCACGATCTCTGCTCACTCTAGCCTTTGTCTCCCAGGTTCAAGCGAGCCTCTTGCCTCAGCCCCTCCGGAGTAGCTGGAGTACAGGTGCCTGCCACCACACCCAGCTAATTTTTGTATTTTTAGTAGAGATGGGGTTTCACCATGTTGGCCAGGCTGGTCTCGAACTCCTGACCTCAAATGATCCACCCGCCTCTGCCTCCCAAGGTGCTTGGATTACAGGCATGAACCTCTGTGCCCAGACCTATATAGCTTATTTCTTCAATTCTTCATAATAACCCTAAGATAAAAATTATTATACCCATCTATGGGAAAGATTACTAGTCCCTTTCTCTGCCATATCTATTTTCTCTTCATAGAGACAGAAAGTTTTAGCTGAGGACATAGCTGCCCAAAATAAAAATATTCCCCAGACTCCCTTGCAGCTAGGTGTAGTTTTATACAGTTGGCCATATGATTGAGTTGGTCAGAATTTAGTCACATGGCCAACTGTATAAAACTAGAAGTGTCATATGGCAACTTCTGGGAAACTTCTGAGGAGAAACCTGGTTTGTTCCTTCTTTCCTCCTTCTTGAAGGATGTAATGTGTCTTCAGAGTCACCAACTTGGACCATGAGAGGACTTCTATTTTAGGAATGGAAGTCAAGCATGGCAGAGCAAAAAAAGGAGCCAGTGGCCAAAACTATGGAGCCCCATATTCTTCTCAGATTACTTAATTCTGGACTCTTACTCAAAAGAGAAATGCATTCTATCCTTTTTAAACCAATCCTATCTGGAGTTTTCTTTCTTGTGGGTAAATCAAATCCTAATGAATACACTTTTTGCAGATGACAAAACTGGACGGATGAGTAAAGTGCACAAGATCACACACCAGAAACTCACGAAGCTGGGATTCAAATCCAGTTTCATAATTCCAGTGGTTATACTATTCCATCTTTGCTGTTTCTTCTTTTAGCATTCCCCAGGATCTGGTTGTGGCCTACATTTCCAGATTCCTCTTTCGCTGCTCACTTATACCCTAGGTTTTGTCTTTTTGAAAGATTTGGGCCAGTGTTTCCTTGGGCTCAGCTTCTCATGTTACCCCCAATAATACAGATCTTTCAGCTGGGTTGTTTTATTGCAGCCTTGAACATCATAGAAATTACATGCTGGCATATAATGGTTGGGTTGGGAAATGATCTAAGGGATATGAACTACAATGAATTTAAAATTGTTTTTCCCTTTGTTCTTTATCCTTGTCCTCAAAACAAAATGGTACAATTCAGTCCTGTTCTCCACTTTAGGCTAAATTGATAGAGCATTAGTTGGCATTTATTCACTCAATAAGTATTTATTGAACATAGATATAGAATCTGTCACATTACATGAGAAGCCCAGGGTACAACGGTACCTACTCTTAAGAAATTTACATATAAGTGTACAGTTTGGAGTCTAGTGGGCATCAGATGTCAGCTTCCACATTGTGTTTTATAAATTCTTTTTTTTCTTAGAGAGATAATGTCCTGCTATGTTGTCCAGGCTAGAGTGCAGTGGATATTCCCAGGCGTGTTCATGATACACCAGCCTCCAAATCCCAGGCTCAAGCAATCCTTCTGCCTCAGCCTCTCAAGTGGCTGGGACTACAGACTCATGCCACCATGCCTGGCTACACTGTCTTTTCAATGAAGTTTCACGAGCCCTTGTGTACACAGTCCCTTTCATTTGTCCTCTCATTTGCCTACAAATCATGCCTGAATATATTTGAATTTGCACCAGCTATAGAGACCTTTGTTTTGGGATTTCAGTTACAGATAGGTAGTATTTACATAGAGAAGAGGGGAGAGGACAATGGACCTCATACTCCCCTAGTGACTGGTTCCCAGTGGTTCAAGTCAGAAATTTAAGGATCATCCAGACTCAGTCCCCATATCCAATTCATCACTAAATCCTCTCATTTCTATGTCTTTTTTTTTTTTTGAGACGGAGTTTTGCTCTTGTTACCCAGGCTGGAGTGCAATGGCACGATCTTGGCTCACCGCAACCTCTGCCTCCTGAGTTCAGGCAATTCTCCTGCTTCAGCCTCCCGAGTAGCTGGGATTACAGGCACACGCCACCATGCCCAGCTAATTTTTTGTATTTTTAGTAGAGACGGGGTTTCACCATGTTGACCAGGATGGTCTCGATCTGTTGACCTCGTGATCCACCCGCCTCGGCCTCCCAAAATGCTGGGATTGCAGGCTTGAGCCACCGCGCCTGGCCCTCATTTCTATGTCTTAATCAGTCTCAAATTCATCTTCTCTCCATTTTTATCGTCATTGTTTTAGTTTGGGCAAATATTGTCTCTGTTTTATATGTGTGTAATTACCTCTGTATTATTAGTCTGCTAAGGCTACCATAACAACATACCACAGGCTGAGTGGTTTGAACAACAGAAATTTATTTTCTCACTGTTCTGGGCAGTTAGAAGTACCATATCACAGTTCTGGCAGATTTGGTTTCTGGCGAAGTCTTCTCTGTGTATGCAGGAAGATAGAGATGACTGGTGTCTTTTGTCTCTTCCTCCTCTTTTAGGGATGCTAATCCTATTGCAATAGGGCCCTACCCTTATGATCTCATTTAACTTTAATTACATCCTTACAAGCCATATTTCCAAATACATTGGGGTTAGGGCTTCAACACATGAATTCAGGCCAGGATCGGGTGGAGCAAAGGGACATATTTCAGTCCATAACAACCTCCACACTACACTTTGAGTGATCTTTCCAAAACACAAAGCTGATTGTGTCACTGCTTTGCTTTTAATTCTTTACAGTTCTGGGTTTCCTACAGTTTTTTGGGTGGGAAAACAAATAATTCTGATCATCTTAAGGTGGTTTGGGAACTTACAGAACTTAAGAAGAGGCTGAAGAGCCAGGCTTAGAATGAGGTAGTTCCTGAGGTTTCAGTGACAGGGATTCCTACACTGTCTTGGTTGGGTACTTAAGCTGCCAGGAGTAGACTCTCTCTGCTTCTCCCCTTATGTTACACTGTTCAAGATACAAAGTCTCTGGAGCACTGAATATACTTCATGCACTGAACTATACACTTCTAACTGTTAAAAAGGCAATTTTTTGGCCGGGTGTGGTGGCTCATGCCTGTAATCCCAGCACTTCAGGAGGCCAAGGCGGGTGGATCACCTGAGGTCAGGAGTTTGAGACCAGCCTAACCAACATGGTGAAACCCCAACTCTATTAAAATCACAAAAATTAGCCAGGTGTGGTGGTGCATGCCTGTAATCCCAGGTACAAAGGAGGTTGGGGCAGGAGAATCACTTAAACCTGGGAGGCGGAGGTTGCAGGGAGCCGACGTAGTGCCACTGCATTCCAGCCTGGGCAACAGAGTGAGACTCTGGTCTCAAACAAACAAACAAACAAACAAACAAACAAAAGGCCTTTTTTTTTTTTTTTTGAGACAGAGTTTTGCTTTGTCACCCAGGCTAGAGCGCAGTGGTGCAATCTTGGCTCACTGCAACCTCCGCCTCCCAGGTCCAAGCGATTCTCCTGTCTCAGCCTCCCTACTAGCTGGGGCTATAGGCACCTGCCACCATGCCCACCTAATTTTTGTATTTTTAGTAGAGGTGGGGTTTCACCATGTTGGCTAGGCTGGTCTCGAACTTCTGACCTCAAAAGATTCACCTGGGCCTCCCAAAGTGCTGGGATTATAGACGTAAGCCACCGAGCCCGGTAAAACAGCAAATTTTATGTTACATATTTTTGTACCACAATTTAAAAAAAATTAACAGTGTGTATCTAAATGCTTAAAATGTTCTGGAAGGCAATTTTAGAGCAATGAAATATAAATATAGCTCTTAATCTCTTTAGGGATTAGATAACACATGGTAATACATGAAGTTAAATAAATGTGATGAAGTTAAATAAAATTTATATGGTTGTGTTTGACTTTGGAAGCAACAAAGAAAGACAAATAGAGAAAGACAGAAGATTATCACACCTTGACATTTCTTCCTCCTTTCAATAGTACCTCCTCCTTTCAGGCTTTGTCATTTTCAGTACTAAGCACTAAAAGGACTTTTGTAAATCATTATTTCCAGTGCAAGGAAATATTTTCATCCAACTAAGTTACTCCAATGGCTTCTGTTAGTAGCATTAGGTAAAATCTTCCTGGATATTATACCTAAGATTTGCTTCCAAAAATTCTGGAGACTGGAGGTAATGGAGATATTTACAGATAAAGCTGATTGACAATGAATTGGTCTTTTATTCAGAATGAGTTTGGGTTCATGGAGATTCACTATACTATATCTTCTACTTTTGTGTATGTGTGAATTCTCCACAATCAAAAGGTTTTTTAAATCCTAAAAAACAAAAATCTCTTCAACAGAGAGTGTAGTGAGTCTAGTTCAGGTCACATGCTTATCCCTTGGCCGTGTCAGAGAGGGTGAAGGAAGAAGTCTCCAGGGACTCCTTTGGTTTCTGTAGGAGAGCACTTGTATTTATCATCCTGACAATGAGACATGATGGGGCTGAGGTAATTCTCCCAAAAGACATTGGGGGGCAATTAGGATGAGGGATGAAGGCTGGGTGTCCATATAATGACAAATATCCACTCCTGTGCCTGACAGATGGGGCACTTTATAACGTTCCTCCTTCATCTCTTATCTCCTCCATGGGGCCAGCAACCTTGGGCCTTTCTGCACCCTGCTTGTGACTGTGCTTTTCTATGCGTCGTACTATCTGCCTGTTCCTCTGCTGCTTGTCCTGATGAAAGCGTACTCATCCTGCAGACTCAATTCAGATGTCATCTCCTTCAACTTTCTAAGCAGGAGGTGGTAGACTTTGGAGGGCTCTTGACTCTTCATCTCACAGTATATTTAGAGTAGTTGTCCTACATCAAAATCAGCTGACAAACTGGTTAAAACACATACTGCTGGGCCCAACCCTTAGAGTTTCTGTTTCAGTAGGTCTGGGGTAGGGACCTGAAAATTTTCATTTTTTCTTTTAATTTTTTATTGCATTTTAGGTTTTGGGGTACATGTGCAGAACGTGCAAGACAGTTGCATAGGTACACACATGGCAGTGTGTTTTGCTTCCTTTCTCCCCTTCACCCACATTTGGCATTTCTCCCCAGGCTATCCCTCCCCAACTCCCCCTCCCACTGGCCCTCCCCTTTTCCCCCCAATAGACCCCAGTGTTTAGTACTCCCCTCCCTGTGTCCATGTGTTCTCATTTTTCATCACCTGCCTATGAGTGAGAATATGCGGTGTTTCATTTTCTGTTCTTGTGTCAGTTTGCTGAGGATGATGTTCTCCAGATTCATCCATGTCCCTACAAACGACGCGAACTCATCATTTCTGATTGCTGCATAATATTCCATGGTGTATATGTGCCACATTTTCCCAATCCAGTCTATCCTCAATGGGCATTTGGGTTGGTTCCAGGTCTTTGCTATTGTAAACAGTGCTGCAATGAACATTCGTGTGCATGTGTCCTTATAGTAGAACGATTTATAGTCCTTTGGATATATACCCAGTAATGGGATTGCTGGGTCAGAAAATTTTCATTTTTAAGTTCCAGGTGATGCTGATGCTGCTGGTCCAGGGACTGCACTTTATGAACCTCTGCTTTGGAGCACTAGTGT
Source organism: Callithrix jacchus (assembly GCF_049354715.1). Lineage (NCBI taxonomy): Eukaryota > Metazoa > Chordata > Mammalia > Primates > Cebidae > Callithrix > Callithrix jacchus. The sequence goes on along the minus strand of NC_133515.1, from coordinate 58,717,489 downwards.
CCAAATCTGACTACATATCAGCCTCAAATGTAGAATGTCAAAAATATATGACTTCCTGGATTGGCAGCAGGCTTGAAGAATCTGCTGGGAGTGGGATCCAGGAATCTGCATTTTTAAATAGATTTCCAGTTGCTACTTCTGCAGTAGTCCTGACAATTTTTTGGATAGGTATTGGGGATCACAGCATTTGAGGGCATTGATAGTCAGACCCCCTCCCCCTACTCTTTAGGCAAAGTGACAGAGAGACTGGTATATTTCTTCCTAACAGGATGGAAGCATCCCTGAAGAAAAGGATGCCTTCTTACTGATTAAAAGATTATAATGAGCCAGGCACGGGCACATGTCTGTAATCTAAGCCAGGCACGGGCACATGCACGGGCACTTTGGGAGTCTGAGGTGGGAGGATAACTTGAGCCCAGGAGTTCACAACAAGCCTGGGGAACAAAGTGAGACTCTGTCTCTATAAATAATTAAAAAATTAGGGCCGGGCATGGTGGCTCAAGCCTGTAATTCCAGCACTTTGGGAGGCCGAGGCGGGCCGATCACAAGGTCAAGAGATTGAGACCATCCTAGCCAACATGGTGAAACCCTGTCTCTATGAAAATACAAAAAAAAAATTAGCTGGGTGTGGTGGCATGTGCCTGTAGTCCCAGCTACCTGGGAGGCTGACGCAGGAGAATTGCTTGAACCCGGGAGGCGGAGGTTGTAGTGAGCAAAGATTGTGCCACTGCACTCCAGCCTGGCACCTAGTGACAGAGCAAGACTCTGTCTCAAAAAAAATGTAGGTGGACATGGTGGAGCATGCCTATAGCTATTTGGAAGGCTGAGGTGAGCTTAAGCCCAAGTGGTCAGGCTGGAGTGAACCATGATCTTACCACTGTACTTCAGTCTGGGCAATTTAGTGAGACCCTGCCCTGTTTCAAAAAAAAAAAAAAAAAGAAAAGAGATTATAGTGAAGATTAATATAATCTCACACAAATATTCAGAAAGTGTCCTTGCTAGTACTTTAAAATTTTTAATTAAAATCATGTATCAATTTCTACCTCTTAAATAAGCAAAGCATTGAAATAATTTAATAGATTAGAGATAGTGGGTTGAAATGCGCACTCTCATTTATTACTATTGGCATTATAAACTGATACGCTCTCTTCGAAAAGCAATTCGGCAACCTACATCAAGATCCAGAAAATGGGCCAGGTGCAATGACTCATGGCTGTAATCCCAGAACTTTGAGAGGCCAAGGTGGGAGAATCACTTAAGGCCAGGAGTTCAAGACCAGCCTGGGCACCATAGCAAGACCCTATCTCTACAAAAAATAAAAAAATTAGCCCATGTACTGGTGTGCACCTGTATTCCCAGATACTTGGGAGGCTGAGGTGAGAAGTTCCCTTCAGCCCAGGAGATTGAAGTTGCAGTGAGCGGTGATGGTACCACGGCACTCCAGACTAGGTGACAGAGCAAAACTCTGTTTTTTTAAAAAATTATACATATATATGGACCTGGCATGGTGGCTCACACCTGTAATCCCAGAACTTTGGGAGGCCAAGGTGGGCTGATCACCAGAGATCAGGAGTTCAAGACCAGCCTGACCAACATGTTGAAACCTCATCTTTACCAAAAATACAAAAATTAGGCAGATGTGATGGCAGGCACCTGTAGTCCCCGCTACTTTGGAGGCTAAGGCAGGAGAATGGCTTGAACCCGGGAGGCAGAGGTTGCAGTGAGCTGAGATGGCATCATTTCACTTCAGCTTGGGTGACAGAGCAAGACTCCATCTCAAAACAAAACAATACAAAAAGCATATATATATATATATATACTTTTTGTATATATATATATATGCTTTTTGTAAATACAATACAATATACTTTTTGTATATATATATATATATATACTTTTTGTAAATAAATATACTTTATGGACTATTATAAGGAAATTTAAATACTGGTTATTTATTCATTCATACAAAAAAATAGTTGTCAAGATGTCCCCAAAGGACTAATTTGCACTTTTCCCAGCATTGTATTTGTATCTTCAATAATAATGGACAACGGACATTATCGGGTTTTTTTTTAATCTTCTTTTGAGAGATTTTTTTTCTTTTTTTTCATTATCGGTTTTAAAAATAGCTGTCAATGGTATTTTGTGTTGTTTTATGTATTGCTTTTATAATGGAAAATGCTGTTAATAAAATTTTATTTTTAAAAGATATATCAATTAGGAAGAGATGCATATCAACTGGCATGGCTGAATATCAGTGTTTTCATTTCTTTTAGTTCCTGTAATTGTATGCAGCTTAAATTTTGAATTGGTCTAATTCAGGATAGCTTTTGCCTCTGAAAAGAAGTATTCATTGAAGGCCTGATGGTATCTTATTTGTTTTCCTCTTACTGAACCCTATATATTTGTTTTATTTAATTTTGATTGCCCATGAAGGACAAATTTCTCATATGTATATACTTGTATTCATCAAAATAAGAAATCATATCTAAACTGTAGCAGGAGCCTTTAAAATGTTCTAATATTTAGGCCTAGTAACTGTATTGCTGAAAATAAATAGTAGGGCTATAATGCAAAATGGTTTCAATATTTAAAAATTATCTAAATAGTAGAGGAAATGTAAGAAAATTATATTTATAAGGTGGCTTAAAATCATAGGAAGATGTAATAAGGTTAAGTGGAAAAAATTTATGATTGTACTATGTAAATAAATAGTATCATAGCTGTTGAACACAACATACATAAATGTACTATGATCACAACTATGAAAAAATAAGCATTTAAAATACTACAAAAACTCTAAAATGCTAGCTTGGTTCTACTTGAAGCATGAGAGAATAAATTTTTTTTTTCTTTATACTTAGACGTATTTTCCAAATTTCTTCCATAGTGAGCATGTAGTGCTTTTATATTTAGAAAAATGAAAAAATATAAAGACTATTTCAGTTGAAATGGACAGAAATACAACTCTAGTTTAAGCCAAAAAGAGAGAGAAATTGAGGGGAGTAGGGAGAGAGAAAGAGAATTATTTCCTGGATGAATCTGGCTTCAGGCCCAGATGGAAATTATATCATCAGGTCTCTCTCTTTCCCCTTCCCCCAATATCTCAGCTCAGCTTCCTCTGTGTGGTGACCTCATTTTCTTCCATTTTCCAGGCTGCCAGAGAAGTAGGTTGCCCACAGCTCTAGGCTTACATCATCTGCATTAGGAATCCCAGTGGAAAGAGACTGCTTTCTCCCAATGCCTCTATATCAATTCCAGAGAACTTTTTGAGGCGCTGCTTGGGCCACATGTCCACCCCAAAACTAATCATAGTCTCTGGGGAATGGAGTATTAAGATTGGGCAGGCTTGTGACATATGCCCACATCTGTTCCGAAGAAGAAGATCTGGCACTGGAAGAGAGAAATCGCATCATGGCCAGCCAAATTAAGAAAGATATTGGTGGCTGGGAGTGTTGGCTCACACCTGTGATCCCAGCACTTTGGGAGGCCAAGACTTGAGGATTGTTTGAGGCCAGGAGTTCGAGACTAAACTGGTAAATACAGTGATACAGTAAGATCGTGTCTCTTAAAAAAAAAAAAAAAAAAAAAAGGTAGGGGAGTCTGTCGAGATGGCTCACATCTATAATCCCATTATTTTGGGAAGCCGAAACAGAAGTATTACCTGAGGTCAGGAGTTTAAGATCAGCCTGACTAACATGGTGAAACTCCATCTCTTCTAAAAACACAAAAACTAGCCAGGTGTGGCACATGGCTGTAGTAACAGCTACTTGGGAGACTGAGGCAGGAGAATCTCTTGAACCCTGGGGGCAGAGATTACAGTGAGCTGAGTTCACGCCACTGCACTCCCACCTGGGTGACAGAGCGAGAAGCCAACTTAAAAAAAAAAAAAAGAAAGAGAGCTAGTACAGTGACTGCAAGTCTCGGAGCTATGGGCCATGGTCCTGCAATGCAAATGTCATCTAAATTTGCTTTCCTGGCAGTGAAGTAAGTTCCTGCTGCTCTGTGTCTGTACACGTGAGGAACAAGTCTCCCTTACCTATCATGTTCCAGGACTGCACCACTTTAGCCACCAGCTAAAGTTGTGTCTCATTATGGAGACTGGGTATTGTCTTAGGTTTTGAACAATTATAGGCTATTTCCAAGCCAACTACAACTCCCTTCAGACCTTTTGCCAATTTTATATAAGGGGATTCCATAGACTAGTCACTAATAGCAGAAATCTTACGCTGCCTTTGCAGTTTCTGCCTTTTGACACATCTCACTCAGCATTGCCCATCCTGTAGGCTTTCAATGTGCCCATCCTATAGTTCCCCATAATGACTAACCTGCCTCTGCTATATCCCAGTGGATAGTGTTTTGCCACAGGTGTGAATTTTAATTATGGCTGGCAGGGAATAACAGAGTTGCTGGAGAGAGAGGGATGAGGGAATTAGGATTCCCCAATTTGTAGGCTCTTTCCAAGTCCCTAGTACATTTCCTGCTTCTCTCCTTTGCATTAGTTTCAGGTTGGAGGACCCAGTTCAGCTTTTTCAAGTCAGCAAGAAGAATTATTGTTTGACCCCCAGTGGTTCTGGATGGCTGGCTAGAGGCAAAGGTCTTCCCACGTGCTGTTGCATTTCTTTCAGACAAGTGAGCTTTGATTCAGACTCGTCCCTTCCTCCTAGCTAGTTCCTCCGTGTTTGCATCATCCCATTTGGCTGTGGGTTCAGGGAAATGGGGCGCTGTGTTTGACTGAGGCTGTGCCCATTTCTGAGGGGGTAGAATTTACTGGAGAAAGAAACAAAGAAAGAATGGGAATACATCTCTGAAGCAGACTACAAGCTATAATCTAACTCTTCTTTCTACAGGTATGAACATCCATAATCTTTTAAAAATTTTATTTGTGTATTTATTTTTTTTGAGACAGTCTCACACTGTCACCCAGGCTGGAGTACAATGCCACAATCTCAGCTCACTGCAACCTCTGCCTCCCAGGCTCAAGCGATTCTCCTCCCCTAGCTTCCCGAGTAGCTGGGATTAGAGGTGCATGCCACCACACCTCGCTAATTTTTTTGTATCTTTAGTAGAGACAAGGTTTCACCATGTTAGTCAGGCTGGTTTCAAACTCCTGACCTTGTGATCCGCCTGCCTCAGCCTCCCAAAGTGCTGGGATTGCAGGCGTGAGCCACTGCACCCAGCCTATAATCTTTTAAAAAAAATCGCATTTTATATAAAAATCATTATTTATTTATTTATTGAGACAGGGTCTTCCTCTGTCACCCAGGCTGGAGTGCAGTGGTGCAATCTCAGCTCACTGCAACCTCTACCTCCCAGGCTCAAGCGAGCCCCCAACCTCAGCCTCCTGAGTAGCTGGGACTACACACACATGCAGCAATTTTTTTTATTTTTCGTAGAGATGGGGGTCTCTCCATTTTGCCCAGGCTGATCCCAAACTTCTGGGCTCAAGATAGCTTCCTGCCTCGGCCTCCCAAAGTACTGGGATTACAGATGTGCATCACCACACCAGGCCATAGAAATCTTTAAAGCTCTAACTAAATGCATGAGTAGTAAAGATTCTTAGGATCACATCTTAATCTTTAAAAATTACAAGGTGATGTGGCACATATACACCATGAAATATAATGCAGCCATCAAAAACGATGAGTTCGGGTCCTTTGTAGGGACATGAATGAACCTGGAAACCATCATTCTCAGCAAACTGACACAAGAACAGAAAATCAAACACTGCATGTTCTCACTCATAGGGTGTTGAACAATGAGAACACATGGACACAGGGAGGGGAGGTCTGTAGGGGGGAAATAGGGGAGGGACAGCAGGAGTGGGGGAGTTGGGAGAGATAGCATGGGGAGAAAAGCCAGATATAGGTGATGGGGAGGAAGGCAGTAAATCACACTGCCGTGTATGTACCTATGCAACAATCTTGCATGTTCTTCACATGTACCCCAAAACCTAAAATGCAATTTAAAAATAAAGAAAGAAAGAAAAGAAAAGAAAAAAAAAAATTACAAGGTGAAGCTGGGCACAGGGGCTCACGGCTATAATCCCAGCACTTTGGGAGGCTGAGGCAGGCAGATCACTTGAATTCAGGAGTTTGAGACCAGCACGGCCAATATGGTGAAACCCTGTCTCTACCAAAAAATACAAAAATTAGCCAGGTAGTGGAGGGTGCCTGTAGTCCCAGCTACTCGGGAGACTGAGGCAGGGGAATCGCTTGAGCCCAGAAGACAAAGGTTGCAGTGAACCAAGGTCATGTCATTGCACTCCAGCCTGGCGACAGAGTGAGACCCTGTCTTAAAAAAGAGAAAAAAAATTATAAAGTGACCTCAAATAGAATGAGAAAGAGTCACAGCCAGAGAAAAAGGAACACAGGAAAAGACTTTGCCACCCTATCTTCACACTATCAGAAATGCAAGAGCCAATCCTGTAAATATTCATCAACTTTCTTGGTTTTTCTTTCAACAACAGCTTCCAAATGTTCAACATGTAGAGTCTAAATTTCAAGAATACTTTTAGAAGGTGGCTTGCTCAGTGCTATATCCATCATTTTCATTTACATATATGTTTTGTTTTCATAACGATATGTTTGGTGTTTTGTTTTGCTTTGTTTTGTTTTGTGACAGAGTTTTGCTCTACTACCCAGGGTGGAGTGGAATGGTGTAATCTTGGCTCACTGCAATCTCAGCCTCCCAGGTTCAAGTGATTCTTGTGCCTCAGCCTCCTGAGTAGCTGGGATTACAGGCGTGCACCACCATGCCTGGCTAATTTTTGTAACTTCTGTAGAGATGGAGGTTCACCATGTTGGCCAGGCTGGTCTCCAATTCCCGACCTCAAGTGATCCACTCATCTCAGTCTCCCAGTGTTGGGATTACAGGCGTGAGCCACCAAATGTTACACACCCAACCAAATATTCACTTTTAAGACCTCATTTTTAGGTTTATATTATTGGAAGATTTCCTCCCCAGTCAAGAGCTTTCTGCTTTCTGCCAGCTTTAACCTCCTCACCCTGAGATGCTTTGGCATCTTGGTTCTCTGTCTTGTTTTTCCTCATAGCCCCATGTTCAATCCAGATCCCTGTAATTGTGAGCCTACCCCACTTATTCATGGAGATAGACTGGAAAATATAACTTCAACATGCTGTTACATTTTTTTGAGTTTTTAAAAATAAACGTTTTACTTCAGAATAATTTTAGATTTACAGAAAGTTGTAAAGATAGTACAGAGGGTCTCTGCATATCTTCCATCCAGTGTCCCCTAATGTTAACATCTTACCTAGCCAGGATATATTTGTCAAAACCAGGAAATTAACAATGGTACATTACTATTAACTAAACTCCAGGCTGCATGATTTCACCAGTTTTCCATGAATTTTTTTTTATTCCAGGATTTTTTCCAAGATAGCACATTGTATTTAGTGAGCTAAATTTTAAAACAAATTACTTTTTTCAAGTCGTTCTCAGTTAAGCTATGACAATTATGAAGAATATGGCATTTTAATATTTAAGATAAACTATGCATTAGCAAAAGCAACACAAGTTGTCAAGATGCCACTTGTTCTGTGATTATGAGCTTCTCGGACAAGAATATTATTTGTTTGGCACATTCTAGCTATATATAATTTTGTACATTCTCCATAGGATGTAGTTTTAATAGCAGTAAGAGTTGAGAGAAGTAGAAGAAGTTTAAAGCATTTTAACATTTAGTGGAAAACAAGCTCATTCTTTCCAAAGTAATTAGCAGAGTTAGAATTCTGTTTTCATGTCATGCTATAAAAGACAGTGTGACTATATAGCTTATTAATACATTACAAGTCTGATCTAATTATTCCAGTCTGAGCCACAGAAACTGCAAAAGACCTCAGAAACAGATTCTTTTTCAACCAGCTTCTCCAAGGGGAAAAGAACACTTGCCAATAAAACCCCAAATTTCTCTCTAGGAGTAATATTTGTAGTAATATGAGGGAAAGTGAAGGTTATTATACTTTGCAATTTTAAATAAAATTATTTACCACGTTTTCAGAGTGGTAGACACCATCCTATATTCAAACCACTTTTTTTTTTTTTTTTTTGAGACGGAGTGTCACTTTGTCGCCAGGCTGGAGTTCAGTGGCGCAATCTGGCTCACTGCAAACTCCGCCTCCCGGATTCAAGCAATTCTCCTGCCTCAGCCTCCCGAATAGCTGGGGCTGCAGGCGCGCCCACTCCCAGCTAATTTCTGTATTTTTTAATAGAGACGGGGTTTCACCACGTTGGCCAGGATGGTCTCGATCTCTTCATCTCGTGAACCGCCCACCTTGGCCTCCCAAAGTGCTGGGATTATAGGCGTGAGCCACCGTGCCCGGCCTATTCAAGCCTCTTTTAAAAAATCTACATATAGGCTGGGTGAAGTGGCTCATGACTGTAATTTCAGCACTTTGGGAGGCTGAGGCAGGCAGATCACCTGAGGTTGGGAGTTTGAGACCAGCCTGACCAACATGGAGAAACCCGTTTCTATTAAAAATACAAAATTCACTGGGCATGGTGGCACGTGCCTGTAATCGCAGCTACTCAGGAGGCTGAGAAGGAGAATCGCTTGAACCTAGGAGGCGGAAGTTGAGGTGAGCGAGGATTGTGCCATTGCACTCCAGCCTGGGCAACAAGAGTGATACTCCATCTCAAAAAAAAAATTCTTGTAGAAAGCATGCGCTAACTCTCTCCCAGGAAAAAGAAAAGTTCACTTACCTAAATTCTTTTGTAAAACCCAAAGAAAGCAGACAGAGGAAGAATGCAACAAGGAACAACAAAATATTTTGCCAAGCATTAGTATATAAAGAAGACAAATGAAGATATTATGTATTTAATTTTTCATTTAGCAATTTATTTTCTGTAATAAGGATTATAGTAATTTACCTAATTAATAAAAAGAGAAAATAAAATATTACATAGCACCTTATTACATTCTAATAACTTGCTCATGTATAATATCTTGAATTGTTAACTGGTGACTTTATATTTTAGGAACGGCTACCATGGGTGCTGGCACAAAGTAAGCAAGGTCTCATTGTCCTCTGAAGCAACTGATGTCTTTTTAAAGAAGAGGAAATCTGGACATAAAGAGAATAACCACTAGATATGAATACGGAGGAAAGATCATGTGAGGTCACAGTAAGAAAGTGGCCAACTGCAAGCCAAGAAGACTGGGAAGAAACAAATCCTGCTGACACCTTGATCTTGGACTTCCAGCCTCCAGAACTGTGAGATAATAAATTTCTGTTGTTTAAGGCATCCAGTCTGTGGTGTTTTGTTATGGTAACCCCAGTAAACCAGTACAGTCATAAGTGAATGACATACAGAAAGTGCTTTAAAAGCAGTGAGAGCTATTATGTGTAATTGGCAGTTACTATGTATATACATCTTGTATATAGATTATTTATACACATACTTAGCAAGCTTTAGGAATTTATGTCTCTGCATTCATGCCTCCCTTATGGTTGTCTCTTGGTCTGTTAGGCAGTTGAGTGAATTATTGTTTTTCAAGCTTTGCATTCAAAAAATGTTGAGAGAATTCTTAACCATTACAAAGACTTCTACATACGTAAAATTGATTCCCTGAGGTAAACAATTGTGTCCTACAATTCAACTGTGTAAAATTTTATTCAGGAAAAGGGCATAGAAAATTATCAAGATTTGAATTAATTTAGAAGGAAAATAGCTCTATATTTTTGATAAATTTGTATTAACTTTTTTCATAATTCATTTAAAATTTTCCTAAGATACAGTGAGAAAACAGAGTTTTGATATTTTTTAACAGAAAATGGGGAATGCTTAAGTTATTGCCATTAGGTAAAATAATAGTTTAAAATTAATTAATTAATTAAGGTCTTACCTGTATGATTCACGGAATCATAACCAAAAACGTAACTGATGGAATCCTTCTCTGCTCTCAATACTGCAAGGGCGTCCCCTATTGACCTTTTCTTGAGGGCTCTGAATGATCTGGCTCTAGGCTACTGCTCTGACTTCATTTCCTACCTTTTCCCCCTTTTCTCTCTGGGCTTTAGCCACAGAAGCCTCCTTGAGGATCCTGAAATACACGAATTCTATCTGCCTGGAGAATGGCTTTTCCTGAGTCACGTGACTTGACCATTCCCTTTATTCCAAGCTCTACTTAATACCACCGAATCAGGTCTTCCCTAAGCATCCAGATAAACCGCATCTCTGCCTCTCTCTCTCCTTACCTATTGTTTTCTTTTTTTCTCAGAGCATCTTTTAATACCTGGCCACATTATATCTTTATTTATCTGTTTATTGTACCCCTCCTCCTACGCGATTTTCAGCTCCACAAGGACAAGAACTTTGTCAATAAATACTAGTTGGATGAATATCTGTAGCATCACACATTGAAGTCTGAAATAACAGCTTTCCACAGTCCTTAATGATATAATAAATATTTGAATGCAACGGTCAAATAATGCTGAAAAGATGTGTCCAATTATACATTGATTACATGATGTTGCACCAGAAATATCTATATTTGTCATTATGTTCTGTGTGTTTGACCCCTTTGAAGGTGTCTTCTGCTTGGAACTTTCACCCAGTCTCTCAAAACTGCCCCTGGTCTTTAGAAACAAATCTTTGGTAAAAGCAACATTATTCAATAGAAATGAAATATGTGCCACATGCGTACTTTACAATTTTCTAGTAACACTACTAGTAATTAAAATGAAATGTAGTTCTACAAAAATGATGAAGTTGTATGTAATGGAAGAAATATTTTACATTGCTTCAGTTTTTAAATTTTAATCAATAAAAATAAACTAAAATAAAACATTCAGTTCCTCAGTGACATTTCAAGTGCTCCATAGTCATATGTGGCTATATTGGACAGTGTGGGATATACAGCACCTGAAGCTGCCTCCAGGGTATATCTGATTGGAGCAACAGCAGCCTTGCAACCACAGCTGAGCCAATCAGATTTCTCTCCGAATGATTTTGAATTTTGAACTGAGATACACAGAGACTGGAGAAGTTTGGCGCTGAGTCATGTTTGTGGCAGAATTCCAAGGGAAGGTTCATGAACAGCTGTTGCCAGGATCCCCAGAGCTTCCTTAGCTTCTGCTCTTCATGGTTGGTTGTTCAGTGCTTTGGATTCTGTGAGAGAGCCTACTATATTTCCAATAAATTATTTTCTCCCTTGAGCCAGCTCAAGTTGGTTTCTGTTACTTGCAATGATTCTAATTTAAGTAAAAAAATGAAACTTAGCAACAAAGTTTTATTAAAAGGAGATACATAAAATAATGTAATTAGGCAGCTGTGTATACATTTATGCAAAACTGCTTTGACTACCTTAGAAAAATCTTAATCTCCCAGGGTGTTATCCACTGTCAACAAAATGGAACACAGTGTAGCTAATTCAAGAATAAACTTATACAAAAAGAGCATTTATTTGGTCTTGAAATGCATTTGTGTAAATTGGGGTTGGAGATGGGGCAGAACAAAAACAAGATACAGCTTTCTAATTGTTTTACAGAGAATTCAATCAGCATGAATTCTCCAAGAATGACGTTGATCACACAGCAGGTGCTTGATAAATGCATGTTGATTAATTGATTTAGAATACACCAGCTGTCGGTGAAAGAATGTGATCCACAATCAAACCATTTGACAGAAGAAAGCCAGGATGGCTTTTAAAATTAGTAACAAAGTGGAAATCTACATGCAAATAATCCAGAGATGATGGTGTTGCTGTCTTTGGTTCCCTTCCCAGATGAGAACAAGATAAATCATATTCTGCTTTGGGAGGAAGGCATTAAGTGTTTAAGGCTGTAAATACAGGAACACATTCTCCAGTTATTTGTTTCTAGTAATATGTGTGTATCTGGAAAGCCTTTTGATTGCAGGTACTAAGCTAAGGAGGAAGAAAGGCAGTGGGAAGCACATTCAATCATAAGTGATCTCCCCTGATCCTGGTGAGCTTTGAATTTTCCTCCTCTTAAATTTCACAAGATTGAAAAAGAGAAGCAAAAAAGAATTTAAAAAAACCACACTTAAATGGGTGGAGGTGAATCTAATGAAGCCTCTAGCACTTTTACCAGTTTAGAGAAAGTATCAGATAAAGCATGCACACAGGGACACAATCAGCCAAATCTACGATGTGGGAAATTCTACAGGACAAATGACCTGGCTTTTTAAATGGATAACAAATTCTAGAATTATTTTGTAAATAACAACATTGCATTGGATGACTGTGCCCCTTGGTAGAATACTGTTTTAGGCTGGGATCCCTAGATTCAAATTCTGGATGGAGAGTTGAATGCAGAAGTTTACTGCAGCGATACCACTGTGAGGAAGTAAGCAAGGTGGGCCTGGACATTGAAGAAAGTGACCCCAAAGTCAGGTGCGGTGGCTCACACCTGTAATCCCAGCACTTTGGGAGACTGAGATGGGAAGATCACCTGAAGTCAGAAGTTGGAGACCAGCCTGCCCAATATGGTAAAACCCTGTCTCTACTAAAAATACAAAATTAGTTGGGTGTGGTGGTGCTTGTAATCCCAACTACTTGGGAGGCTGAGGCAGGAGAATTGCTTGAACCCAGGAGTCAGAGATTACAGTGAGCTGAGATCATGCCATTGCACTCCAGTCGGGGCGGCAAGAGTAAAATTTCGTCTCAAAAAAAAAAAAATAGTGACCCCAGTGAGGTTTCAGCTATGGCCTCAAACATCTTATGGGGAGTTAGGAAATGGGATGGCCCTTCAGACTTGTTCCAAAGTGAGGCAAGGCGTCCAGGTTATGTATTCCTCCTCTCAGCCAGTCATTTAATATAGGCTGCCCCTGGTAAGGGTTTAACTTTAGGACAGGCAGTTCATTGCAGCCACAAGAGGTGCTCCCAGCAGAAAATAATAGTATCCACTACAATAATATAAAACAGAATTAAACTGTGAGAGTAGGCTGCATGTGGTGGCTCACGTCTGTAGTCCTAACACTTTGGGAGGCGGAGGTGTTCTCATTGCTGGAGCACAAGAGTTCAAGACCAGCCTGGGGAAGCAACATGACAAAACACTTTCTCTATTAAAAATACAAAACAATTAGCTGGCCGTGGTGGCACACATTTGTGACCCTAGCTACTCAGGAGGCCAAGGTGGGAGGACTGCTTGAGCCTGGGAGGTCGAGGCTACAGTGAGCTATGATTGTACCATTGCACTCCAGCCTGGGTGACAGAGGGAGACCCTATCTCAAAAAGAAAAGAAAAAGAAATCCTGAGATTAGTGACATTTCGCTATGATTCAAACCATAATTTGCATAATAATGGATATTTTATTTATAGAATTCTAAAATATCATTACCATCAAAGTTCTGGCATTTTATATCAACTATCTGCCGTTGTTCCATATTTTGATATAGATTAACAAAGAACTGTGTTACACTAACTTGTTAAACCCTTTAATTATACCACCATTTTTGGAACTATATGTGGGGGCACTTTCTTTGCTTGGCTCTGAGGCTGCCATACTTGTTTTCTCCTGCTTCATTGGCCACATCTTCCTCATCTTCTTCAGTGACTGCTCCCCATGTCTGGCCTCTGAATTTTGGAGTGGTTTAGTAGGCTTAGTCCTCAGGCCTCTTTTTTTCTTTTTTGAGACAGAGTCTTGCTCTGTTGCCAGGCAGGAGCACAGTGGCGCAGTCTCCACTCACTGCAAACTCCGCCTCCCAGGTTCAAGCTATTCTTCCGCCTCAGCCTCCCATACAGGTGCATGGCAAATGCCCGGCTAATTTTTGTATTTTTAGTACAGACGGGGTTTCACCATGTTGGCCAGGATGGTCTCGATCTCTTGACCTCGTGATCCACCTGCCTCGGCCTCCCAAAGTGCTGGGATTACAGGCGTGACCCACTGCGCCCGGCCCGGACCTCTTTTTTTTTTTTTTTTTTTAAATCTACTTTCATTCTTTAGATGTTCTCATCCAGCCTCATGGCTTTATGTATCATGTTTACCTTCATGAGTCACAGATGTGTATCTCATCCAGGCTAGTGTATCCAAATGCTTACTCCATGTCTTTACTTGGGTATCTATACACATCTCCAACTTAATGTTTCAACAAAACCCTTTATTTTTTCCCAGATGTTTTGAAATCTCTGCAAATAACAGTTTCTGCCGGGTGCAGTGGCTCACGCCTATAATCCCAGCACTTTGGGAGGCTGAGGCAGGCAGATCACAAGGTCAGGAGTGCAAGACCAGCCTGGCCAAATGGTGAAACCCCGTCTCTACTAAAAATAAAAAAATTAGCCAGGCGTGGTGGTAGGTGTCTGTAATCCCAGCTACTCAGAAGACTGAGGCAGAGGTTGCAGTGAGCCGAGATCATGCCACTGCACTCCAGCCTGGGTGACAGACTCCATTTCAAAAACAAAACAGTTGCCCTCTCCTAATTGCTCAAGCAAAAATCTTGAATTCATTCTTGAGTAATTTAAAGAAAATTTCAGACATTCTGTCAATTCACTCATAGATATGGCATTTTGCATCTCTAACTGATAAGGACTTTTTTATTTTTCACATAAATAAATAATTGGTTTGTATTCAATATTACTAATTCTTATTTATTTATTTATATGTTTATTTATTTTTGTGAGACAGAGTCTCCCTCTGTCACCCAGGCTGGAGTGCAGGGTTCACTGCAACCTCTGCCTCCAGGTGCAAGCAATTCTCATGCCTCAGCCTCCTGAGTACCTGGGATTACAGGTACACACCACCACATCCAGCTAATTTTTGTATTTTTAGCAGAGACAGGGTTTCGCCATGTTGGCCAAGCTGGTCTCAAATTCCTGACCTCAGGTGATCCATCTGCCTTGGCCTCCTAAAGTGCTGGGATTACAGGTATGAGCCTCTGTGCCTGGCCCAAATATTACTACTTCTTTCAAAGATGCCATTTTACAGTTGTTTTGTTCAAATCAAGATTAAATTATAAGGAATAAAATCTATGAACTAATATAAAATATGTCAGGTAGTAATTAATACTGCAGACTAGGGAAGGAAAGTAAAAGGGACTATTTTGTTGGCTATTTAACCCGGAGTGTTCAGGAAAGTCCCCTATGAGAAAGTGACATTTAAACAGAGATGGGCATAAAGTGTTTCAAGGAGAACATGATCAACTGTGTCAAATACTGCAAGTGGATTACACGTAAGGGAATGACTGAGGCTTGATCTTTGGCTCTGACAACAGGAAGGTCATTAGGTACCTTGCCCAAAGCTGCTTTTGTGGAATGGTGGAGGTAAATGCCTGATTGAAATGGGGTCAGGAGAGAATAGAAGGAGAAGTAGAAATAGTAAATACAGCTAGATCGATCCAAGATGGCCGACCACTAACAGCTCAGGATTGTAGCTCCCAGTGAAAGCCCAGAGAACGAGACGACGCCACACTTTTAGACGAATTTTCGTCACTCACCAATCAGCCGATTCCCAGTGGAGGAGCCCCATGGGTCGCCAGCGCGACTCTTGTGGCCGCCGCAGCGGTTTTGCCTACATCTCGGCGCAGCAGCTCTTCGTGCAGAGCCAACGGGACCGCTTCCCCTACTGACCAGAGTTTGGAGCTCCGGGAAGTCAGAGCCGCTTGTTGCGGACTCAAGAGGGAAGCCAGACCAGAGATTCCCGGGCAGAAGAGCACCATCAGTCTTATCGCTGCTATTTAGGCTGCCACAGTGGGTTGCTTGGATCCCAGCACTGGGAATCAATAAGTCGGACGTCAACTCAGAAACCTAATTAGAAAGGCGGTTCATCTACAATGAAGGGAAAAAAACAGCCTAAGAAGGCCGAGTATACTCAAAATCAGAACCCATCAGCAACGGAACAAGCCCTGATGGAAAAGGACTCATCAGTAACGGAACAAGCCCTGATGGAAAAGGACTGTGTTCCATTATCTGAAGTAGGCTTTAAAAGGTGGATGATAAGAAACTTCTGGGAGTTAAAGGAACTTGTTCTAACCCAATGTAAAGAAACTAAGAACTTGGAAAAAAAGGCTAGATGAAATATTGAAAAGAATAGACAATATAGAGAGGAATACAAATGAACTTATGGAGTTGAAAAATACAACATGAGAACTTAGTGAAATATGTACAAGCTTAAACAGCCGAATGGATCAAGCAGAAGAAAGGGTATCAGAGGTCGAAGATCAACTTAATGAAACAAAACAACAAGACAAGAATAGAGAAAAAAGGATAAAAAGGAATGAGCAAAGTCTCCAAGCAATATGGGACTATGTGAAAAGACCTAATATATGCTTGATTGGTGTACCTGAATGTGACGGAGAGAATGAATTCAAGCTGGAAAATACTCTCCAGGACATTATCCAGGAAAATTTTCCTAATTTAGCAAAGCAGGACACTATTCAACCCCAGGCAATACAGAGAACACCACAAAGATATTCCTCAAGAAGACCAACCCCAAGGCACATAATCGTTAGATTCACCAAGATCGAAATGAAGGAGAAAATATTAAGGGCAGCCAGAGAGAAAGATTAAGTTACCCATAAAGGTAAGCCTATTAGGCTTACAGCAGATCTCTCAACGGAAACCCTACAAGCTAGAAGAGAGTGGGGGGCCAATATTCAATATACTTAATTAACAGAACTTTCAGCCCAGAATTTCATATCCTGCCAATTTAAGCTTTACATTTGAAGGAAAAATAAAATCTTTTAGGAACAAGCAAGTACTCAGAGATTTTATTACCACCAGGCCTACTTTACAAGAACTTCTAAAAGAAGCATTATACACAGAAAGGAACAACCAGTATGACCCTTTCTAAAAATACACCAAAAAGTAAAGAGCATTAACATAAAGAAGAATTTTTATCAACGAAAGGACAAAATAGCCAGTTAATATCAAACGGCAGCAACCCTAAATTTAAATCAACCAAATCTCCCAATCAAAAGATACAGACAAAATCTAACGGTATATCCAAAGATATACATAGACTCAAAGTGTTGGAAAAAAAAAAAAAACGTACCAACCAAATGGAGAGCAAAAATAAATAAATAAAAAGCAGGAGTTGCAATTTTCACATTTGACAAAATAGATTTCAAAGCTACAAGGATACAAGGGTAAAAGGATTAATGTAATAATAAGAGATCTTAACACCCAGACACATAAGACCCATAGTGAGATTTAGATTCAACGAGACAGAAAATTGATAATGATATCCGGGACTGGAACTAAGATCCAGAACAAATAAACTCAATAGAGCTCTCCATTTTAAACACACAAAATATACAGTATCCACAAAATCTAATGATATATCTAAAGATATACAAAGACTCAAAACAAGGGGATGGAAAAAAAACTCACCAACCAAATGGAGAGCAAAAATAAATAAATAAAAAGTAGGAGTTGCAATTCTCACATTTAATAAAATAGATTTCAAAGCTACAAGGATGCAAGGGTAAAAGGATTAATGTAACAATAAGAGATCTTAACACCCAGATACACAAGACACATAATGAGATTTAGATTCAACAAGACAACAAATTGATAATGATATCCAGGACTTGAACTCAGAGCCAGAACAAATAAACACAATAGAGGTCTCCATTTTAAATACATAAAATATGCATTAACCACTTTAAACACTCAAAATATTGATCGGCCATTATTGAAACCCATTTTAGGAATGAAGTAATATTCCTTTTTCCCTCTTTTTCTTTTTTCCCCTTCTTTTTCTCTTTAAAAAAAAAATAGTAAATACAGACAAGTCTGAAGAAAAGTTTTTTCACATAAAGGGAGATGACAAGTGGGACATTGGCTAGAAGGGATGTGGAACAAATAATAATTTTTTTAAGAAGATAGTTTTGTTTTTTCTAAAAGGGCATATTACAGCAAATTTCATACTAATAGGAGTGATTCGGTGGGAAGAAAACATTGATGGTTCAGGAGAGAGAGAATAATTGCTGGAGAGAGGGCCTTGAGAATGTGAAAGAGGGCCGGGCATGGTGGCTCACACCTGTAATCCCGGCACTTTGGGAGGCTGAGGTAGGCAGATTACCTTAGGTCAGGAGTTTGAGACTAGCCTGGCCAACATGGCAAAACCCCGTCTTTACTAAAAATAAAAAAATTAGCTGGGCATGGTGGCACAATTCTGTGATCCCAGCTACTCACTGGGGAGGCTGAGGCACAAGAATCACTTGAACCCAGGAGGTGGAGGTTGTAGTGAGTCAAGATTGCACCATTGCACTCCAGCCTGGGCAACAGAGCAAGACACTGTCTTAAAAAAAAAAAAAAAGAGAGAGAGAGAGAGAATGTGAAAGAGGGTGGAATTCAGTGCACAACTGCAGAAGATGTCTTTAGTCAGGAGGATGGACAGTGTACCCACAGTAACAGGAGAGAAGGCAGAATATGTAGGCACTGATGCTGGTAGCTAAGGAAGTTCTCTTCTCAATCAAGTAGGAAGCAAAGTCATCAGCAGAGGGATCAGGAGATGATGGAGAGCTGAAGAGAGGAAAAGGAATGAAATAGCCCTCTAGGAGAGCTGGAGAGTAAAACGGCTAGGGAACCTAAGGGAATCTAAGACCCATTTGAGGGTGAGGCTATGAATTTTGCATTCTTTTCTGCATGGTTGTTTTTCTCCAGTCATATATAGCTGCTGAGTGTGACACAGGAAGAGAGCTGGATTTAACTGGGCCTGGAGTTCGGCCATAAAGTACAGTGAAGGGACAGACAGGAAAAAATATTTGAAAGTGTGCGCAAAAAATAATTATGATGATGGACCATGAAATACAAGCTGGAGAAGTAGAAAAGAGAGAACTTGGCAGGAGTAATGAGCAGTGAAAAGGCGGTAATGGCCTGTAGGTTTCAGGAGTGAAAGCATTGTGAGAGTCAAGGAATAGTGACAGTGAGCTAGAAAAATAGAAGGTGATGGTAGATTTAAGGCAAAAATATATAGTCTAAAATCAAGATAATTGAGAAAATATGCAGTCTTTTGAACTGAGAATGGTAAGGTAAATTAATATCACCTTTTTTTGTGTAGTAGCAACATGGCAGTATCTAAAATTGCTGTGTTACTGAGCACAGTGACTCACCTCTGTAATCCTATGACTTTGGGAGGCCAAGGAGGGCAGATCACCTGAGGTCAGGAGTTCAAGACCAGCCTGGCCAACACGGTGAAACCCCGTCTCTAATAAAAATACAAAAAGTTAGCCAGTCATGGTGCCATGTGCCTGTAATCTCAGCTATCCAGGAGGTTGAGGCAGGAGAATCACAGGAACCTGGGAGGCAGAGGCTGCAGTGAGCTGAGATTGAGCCGCTACACTCTAGCCTAGGTGACAGAGTGAGATCCATCTCAAAAAATAAAAAATAAAATTTGCCATGTTAAAATGTTAAATGCCCTTGACTTAGTAATTGTATTTCCTGGAATTTGAACAGTGGAAGTAGCACATTTGTACAAAAGATACCAGTGTGTCCTTTGCAGCATTGTGTGTAACTGCAAAACACTGAAAACAATTTAAATATCCATCAGTAGGTGACTTAATAAATAAATTATGATATTACTTTATAATAGTATACTATGCAGCCATTGCAAAAGAATGATTTAAAAAACCCCATGGCCGGAACACCACCATTTTAAAATCCCAGTGTAGGCTGGGTGCAGTGGCTCATGCCTGTAATCCCAGCACTTTGAGAGGCCGAGGCAGACAGGTCACCTGAGGTCAGGAGTTCCAGACTAGCCTGGCCAACATGGTGAAATCCCTTCTCTACTAAAACTACGAAAATTAACTGGGTGCGGTGGCGCATGCCTGTAATCCCAGCTACTTGGGAGGCTGGGGCACGAGAATCAGTTGAACCCAAGAGGCCGAGGTTGCTGTGAGCTGAGGTGGTGCCACTGCACTCCAGCCTGGGTGATAGAGTGAGACTGTCTCAAAATAAATAAATAAATAAAAAGAAAGAAAGAAAATAAAGTAAAATGAAATCCCAGTGTAATTGATTCAGGCAAGGATCATCAATGGATGCTAAGGCCAGGCACAGTGACTCACACCTGTAATCCCAGCACTTTGGGAGGCTGAGGCGAACAGATCACTTGAGGTCAGGAGTTCCTGACCAGCCTGGCCAACATGGTGAAAACCCCATCTCTACAAAAACAAAAATTCAATGGATGCTAAAACCACTGAGTGAAAGGTGGTTGGGGAACAGGATATCACACTGTCTTAAGCCTCACAGACTATTAATTACAAAGGAGAAGCATACCTTTGCACAGGAGAAATCCAGCAGACATCATCTAAAGCAAATAATGATTAACATCATCAACAATGGAACAAACTGGTATTATGGGTCTTCCAATGTGATGCAATGGGAAGAACACTTCTATGATATTCTGGCAAAAAAAAATATTTAACTTAATCTAGTCATGATGGAACAATAACATAAATCCATAATGTGGGACATTCTACAAAGCAATTGCCTGGGCTCTTCAAAAATACCAATGTTAGACTACAAAAAAGAAAGGGAAAAAAAGCAAAGGATAATAAAAGAGACATATTTAATATATGCAATGAGTGAGAAAATTGAATTCTAAATAGGAAAAAAATGTATAAAGGATATTTGGGAGATAATTGGAGAAATCTGAATATAGGTTCTATAATAGATTATTATATAATCAATATGAAATTTCTTGGGTCCGATAATGGGACTGTGGTTTTGTAAGAAAATGTTGTAGGAGAAATATGCTAGTGGTAGATTATCATGACATTTCCAATTGACTCAGCAAAAACCAAAGAGAGAAATAAGGAAAATATGGCAAAAATATATAACCATTTGTGAATTGAGATAAAAGACACAGGTGCTTATTGTATACTCTTTAAACTTTTTCTGTAGATTGCACATTGTGACAAATAAAGCTTTAGGAGAAAAAGAACAGTAATGTAGACCTATGAGTACTGACCATTATGTTAATATCATTGGAACCAAGATTTTCAGCATAAGTGGGAAGAGATGGAATTATAAAATTAAACCAGCTAAGTAAAACTCTGTAATCTGTTTTTTTTTTACTTTAAGTTCCAGAATACATATGCAGAATCTCCAGGTTCGTTACATAGGCATACATGTGCCACGGTGCTTTGCTGCAGCTATCAACCTGTCACCTAGATTTTAAGCCCCCATGCATTAGCTATTTGTCTTGATGCTCTCTCTCTTCACCACTGCCACTCCCCTCCAAAAAACAGGCCCCAATGTGTGTTGTTCCACTCCCTGTGTCCATGTGTTCTCAGTGTTCAACTCCCACTTATGAGTGAGAACATGTGGTGTTTGGTTTTCTGTTCCTGTGTTAGTTTGCTGAGGATGATGGCTTCCAGCTTCATCTGTATGTCTGCAAAGGACATGATCTCATTCCTTTTTATGGCTTCATGGTATCCCATAATGTATATGTACCACATTGTCTTTATCCAGTCTATCAGTGGTGGGCATTTGGGTTGGTTCCATGTCTTTGCTATTGTGAATAGTGCTGCAATAAACATACGTGTGCATGTGTCTTTATAATAGAAAGATTTATATTCCTTTGGGTATATACCCAGTAACGAGATTGCTGGATCAAATGGTATTTCTGGTTCTAGATCCTTGAGGAATTGCCACACTGTCTTCCACAATGGTTGAACTAATTTACATTCCCACCAACAATGTATAAGTCTTCCTATTTCTCCACAGCCTTGCCAGCATCTATTGTTTCTTGACATTTTAATAATCGCTATTCTAGCCAGGTGCAGTGTCTCACACTTGTAATCCCAGCACTTTGGGAGTCTGAGGCAAGTGGATCACCTTAGGTCAGAAGTTCAAGACCAGTCTGGCCTACATGGTGAAACCCTGCCTCTACTAAAAATACAAAAATTGGCCAGGGGTGATGGTGGGCGCCTGTAATCCCAGCTACTCAGGAGACTAAGGCAGGAGAATGGCTTGGGCCCAGGAGGTAGAGGTTGCATCGAGCCAAGATCATGCCACTGCACTCCAGCTTGGGCAACTGAGCAAGACTCTGCCTCAAAAACAAAGAAATAAATGAATAAATTGTCATTCTGACTGGTGTGAGATGGTATCTCGTTGTGGTTTTGATTTGCAATTCTCTAGTGATCAGTGATGTTGAGCTTTTTTTTAATGTTTGTTGGCCACATATATGTCTTCTTTTGAGAAGTGTCTGTTCATATCCTTTGCCTACTTTTTGATGGGGTGATTTGTTTTTTTCTTGTAAATTTAAAACTCTGTAATCTTAGACTTGAACAGTCTTTGGGAGGACCTGCAGACTCCCTGTGGAGAAGAGAATAAAATCCTAGTATCTAATTTTTCTGTCAATAATATTTACATATTTATTATGTGTCAATGATTGCTAATGGTTTTCAGTTTTTAGCAGTAGCCTAAAAACAAAACAGAGAAAACCTAAATATGGTATGTCAACCTTTGTAATGTGAAAGTAACAATATAAAAACAGATTGCAGGAGGAAGAGGGAGAACATGGAAAGATGGGAATTAATCTAATCTACTACAGTGTTTTACCAGTAAATCAAGAAATAGTAGTAAAGGCCTATTGTTTAGAATTAGAGAAGTAACCATCAAAAAGCCTTGGTAGGAGATGGCCTGATGGCACATTCTTGTAGTCCCAACTACTTGGAAGCCTGAGGCAGGAGGATCACTTCAGTCCAGAAGGTCAAAGCTATAGTAAGCTATAATGCTCCCTGTGAATGACCACTGCACACCAACCTGGGCAACATAGCCAGAACCCATCTGTAAAAACAAACAAACAAACAGGAAAAAGAAACTCATGGCCAGGCACAGTGGCTCACACCTGTAATCCCAGCACTTTGGAAGGCCAAGGCGGATGGATCACCTGTGGTCAGGAGTTCAAGACCATCCTGGCCAACATGGTGAAACTCCATCTCTACTAAAAATACAAAATTAGCTGGACATGGTGGTGTATGCCTGTAATCTCAGCTACTCTGGAGGCTGAGGCAGGAGAATCACTTAGAATCCAGGAGGCGGAGGTTGCAGTGAACCAAGATCATGCCACTGTACTTCAGCCCGGGCAACACAGGGAGACTCTGTCTAAAAAAAAAAAAAGAAGCCATGAAATAGCATCAGTTAAAAGTGGTTTCCTCTGAGAAGTCCAGTTAGGGGTGGGAGAGAGTGGGCCAGTAGAATACCTTTTTTATTTTTCATTACAAGCCCTACTACATTATTGTTTTTTCCATGTATGTAATTATTGTGATAAAGTGTTTTAAGAAAAGAAAATTTTAATAAAGAAAGGGGAATTACTTACAATTCATTATGCCTGGAGTTTAAATTTTATCAGTTTTCACAGAAGTTCCTGGATGGGATTGGTTATTAGAGGATCTACAGACAGGAACAGCAGAGGAGAGAGGGGGAGATTATACCCTCTCTCCTCTGAGAGGGTAGTGGGTATATTAAAAAATAAGGCTTGGTTGTCAGAGGTAGTTTTCAGTATAGTACAATGTATATTTATCATATTTTCTATCCAACTGTGTCCTAGCAACTAGAACCTTGGGCCAAAGCCCTAAGGAGAGATAGCTATTTAGAAAGAATGAAATCCCCGGAGTCTCTAAAGTATGAGATGTACAAAGCAACACTGTTCTGTAGAGGTCTGGAGGTGACAGGAACACTGCTATGGTCCTAACAGACTAGGGCCCCAGGCTGGATATGTGCCAAGAAGAATCCTGAACACCAGGGCACTCTTTGCAGAAGCACACATAACACTCAGTTAATTTTGAGGGAAAGGCGAGGTTTTACATTGCTGAGGGCGTAGGCAAAACTAGAAAAAGACTGTCCCCTTAATGTTATTATAACCTATAGTAGCCACAGCCTGGTGTGGCCTATAAAAATATGATCAGCACAGTTGATTTTATAACAAAAAGCATTTAGGAAGACAAGCAGCATTATACCATGATTAAAGATACATTTACAAATGAACACATAAATGCTATAATGGCAAATCTCAAATATAATCCAACAACAGTTTTGATTTGACAGAGATGCAAGGGTAAGCCTTTCTGGTTGCAGCATCATGGGGGATAACATGGGATAGATTGTTATTTTTCCAGATTATTTGCTGTCCTCCCTAGGAAAGGATTATGTTTACCCATTTTCATCAACATTAACCTTATGACTTGCTTTGCCTGTGGGACTGATGTATGCCCCACATCTAAGCTTCTGCTTCAAGAGATATCTGGTGGGCCGGGCACGGTGCTCACACCTGTAATCCCAGCAGTTTGGGAATCTGAGGCCAGGCGGATCATGAGGTCAGGAGACTGAGGCCATCTCGGTCAACATGGTGAAACCCTGTCTCTACTAAAAATACAAAAATTAGCTGGGCGTGGTGGCGCATGCCTGTAGTCCCAGCTACTCAGGAGGCTGAGGCAGGAGAATTGCTTGAACCCGGGAGGCGGAGGTTGCGATGAGCCGAGATTGCGCCATTGCACTCCAGCCTGGGCAACAAGAGTAAAACTCCAGTTCAAAAAAAAAAGAGACATCTGGTGGTTCAGACATAAGGCCTATGTGTCCTGCGTGGAGGTTGCTACTGGAATAAAGATCCTAGAACAGACCTATAACCACCGTGTATAGTGGATTAGTAATTGGCCTTTGTTATTGCCAAGTCACTGTGATTTTGTTGTTCTTTTGTTCTGCAACATAACCTACTGAAAGCTAACTATTGTGTAGCATAAGCTGAAAACCCTTTTGCTTCCAATGCCCAGAAAACCTAGTTCCATGACAGCAAACATAATTTTAAATGCATGAACTCCCAAGAAAGTAAGGGGAATATCCAGGACCACTAAATGAAGGGGATACTGAAACAAAGTGTTAAGTTCTTGAAATGATGCTGCAGCTATAAATAGTAATAAGAAACAAAGAGAAATGCAACAGATGAACCTTTAAAAAAATCTAGAAAAGAAAATGAGTAATTTTTTTTTTTGAGACAGAGTCTCACTCTGTTGCCCAGGCTGTAGTGCAATGGCACTGTCTCAGCTCACTGCAAACTCTGCTTCCCAGGTTCAAGCGATTCTCCTGCCTCAGCCTCTCACGTACCTGGGATTACAGGTGGGCAACACCAAACTTGGCTAATTTTTGTATTTTCAGT
This sequence comes from Callithrix jacchus, assembly GCF_049354715.1. NCBI lineage: Eukaryota > Metazoa > Chordata > Mammalia > Primates > Cebidae > Callithrix > Callithrix jacchus. The sequence continues at coordinate 58,692,410 of NC_133515.1, read as the reverse complement.
AGAGACGGGGCTTCACCATATTGGCCAGGCTGGTCTTGAACTCCTGACTTCAAGTGATCCAGCTACCTCAGCCTCCCCAAGTGCTGGGATTACAGGTGTGAGCCACCACATATAGCCAGAAAATGGGTAATTTCTTAAAGGCAAGTGAGAAAAAGGGAAATATTAAAAACAAAGCAGAAATAAACAAATTGAGTAATAGCAGAACATAAAATTCATGTAGCCAATGACTACATCTATTTGTTTAAAAATGGTTTCTAGAACATACCATCTCCCTGCTGTGATCCTACTCTCTTACAATTAGGCTGATTTCCAAACTGTCATGTGTTTGATATTCACTGAAAGAAAGCACAAACATATCTGGCATATTAATAAAAATTACTTAACAACAGTGAATTATGGTTACATAAAGAAATAATTTAAATTCTGAAGTAACATTTATGCTTCTGTAAAAAATAAAACATAAAATATTCTTTATCAGATACTCTACATCTTGACTATAGACTTGTCATGATATAGGTCAGTGTTTTTCATTTGAGGATGGAAACCTACTGGTAAATTATAAAATCAGTTTAATGGGTTATAAGTTACATTAAAAAATAGGGCCAGGTGCAGTAGCCCACGCCTGTAATCCCAGCACTCTTGGAGGCTGAGACAGGTGGATCACGAGGTCAGGAGTTTAAGACCAGTCTGACCACATAGTGAAACCCCATCTCCACTGAAAATACAAAAATTAGCCAGGTGTGGTGGTGTGCACCTGTAATCCCAGCTACTCAGGAGGCTGAGACAGGAGAATTGCTTGAACCCGGGAGGCAGAGTTTGCAGTGAGCCAAGATTATGGCACTGTACTCCAGCCTGGGCAACAGGGCAAGACTTGGTCTCAACAAAAGAAAAAAAAGAAAAGGTGTTCCCTTTGGCAGCACATAACTAAAATTGGAATGATGCAGAGAAGATTAGCATGGCTCCTGTAAGAAAAAAAAATAGAAAAGAATTTGAAAATATTGTGCAGTGCATGTAGTTAAGTACTGTTTCATGAAATATTAGTCTTATTTCTATAATATGTGTGTGTCCTAGGTTGAGATTAAAATGTACATTGTACTGCAGGTGGATTAGGGTAAAAAAAGTTTGAAAGTTGCTGACTTTGGTCCCTGTAATCAAGTGATGCTCAACATACTTAAAACTGGTAAGGCTTAGTCATAGCCCAGTCAGAACACTAAAGCTGGCTGCAGTATTGGACTCCTGCTATGCCAGGGGTTACTGCTTTTGTGCTAGACTGAGGGTCCCAAGGGAAGGGGACAGAGGAACTAGGGTGGTTGGGGCAGTGACTTTATGGGCGTATTCGTTTTCTATTTCAGCAATAACAAATAACCACAAACTTAGTTGTTTAAAATAGCATACATTTGGCTATGCAAAGTGGCTCACACCTGTAATCCCAGCACCTTGGGAGGCCAAGGCAGGCAGATGACTAGGTCAACAGATCGAGACCATCCTGGCCAACATGGTGAAACCCCGTCTCCACTAAAATACAAAAAATTAGCCAGACATGGTGGCATACACCTGTAGTCCCAGCTACTCGGGAGGCTGAGGCAGGAGAATTGCTTGAACCCAGGAGGCGGATGTTGCAGTGAGCCGAGATTGTGCCACTGCATTCTAGCCTGGTGCCTGACAACAGAGCAAGACTCTGTCGCAAAAAAAAAGCATAAATTTATTATATTACGGTTTTTAAAGTCAGAAGTCAGGCACAGGTTTCATTGATCTAAAATGAAGGTGTTGACATGGCTGTATTACTTTTTGCGGGTGCTAAGGAAGCATAGGGTTCCTTGCCTTGTTCAGCTTCTAGAAGTTACCCACTTCTTTGACTCATGGCCCATTTCCTCTGTCTTCAAAGCCAGCAACTTTGAGTCTCTCTCTGGTCCTCCCATAGTCACATCACTCCCTCTGACTGCAGCTGGGAAAGGTCCTCCACTTTGAAGGATCCATGTAATTAGATTGGGCCCACCTGGATAATTGAGCGTACTCTCTCCACTTCTAGATCCTTAACCTTAACCCCATTTACAAAGTCCCTTTTGCCATGTAAAGGAACATTTTCACAGATTCGAGAAGATTGGTAATAGGCATTTTTGGAGGCCATTATTCTGCCTATCACAATGGGTATGGAAAAGTTTCATTAGCTGAACAACCAGCACAGCCACACCTGTGCATACTGCTCGAGTGAAACTCAAGACAAGTCACCTGTGAAATGATTCATTTGGAGTCTCCACTGCAGTATTCCATGAATGTGTCTTCAATGTTTACCCTATTACTTCCAAGAGGAGAGAGGGGATAGATTATGCTTCACAAACGAATATAACTCAATTCATTACTTTCACGTCTCTGATATTTTCCTAGAAGGTTTAACTATGAAATGGGTTGACTGCCTTGGACCCAGGAGAACTTTGAGAGTATTGTGCACAAATTAAAGAAAATATATGACAGAAATATTCTTCATTTAATCACAAGTGAGAAATGTAAATGTATAGATGAGCTATTTTAATACCTATATCAATATTAATTTACTTTAGCAATATTAGGCATATTATGATGACAGCAAGTGACAGCTTTTAAAGATAAAAATGTTTCAGAAAGCCGTCCCAACTTTTCTAATTCTAAACTGTTTCATAATTCTGGAAAAAGTCTCTGAAACAGCATTTCAGAATAGTATCTCACAAAATATACTCATAAATGTAAGATATCTGTGCACATATACATATGACCTGGACAGGAGAAAAGCTTATTTTAAAAACTGTTTTAAGTTTATAAGATCTTTTAAAATTAAATGTGCGCTGCTATGCAGTAGAATTTTCAAAACAATCTTTGAAATGATCTATGCATGTTTACCATTAGAGCAATCATTCCGCTCAGCATAGCTCATTGAATGCTTTTTATGCCAACTAACAAAATAGGAATTAACTCATTTTCGAATCATTTAATCCTGGCCACAAAACCTCAGTGAACTCTAACAAAGCACTTTATGAATCAGAGTGAGGGTGGAGGAAATAAAAAGAAGCTTAAAAAAAAAATTCCACATCAGGTATCAAATGATGGTAATGTGAGTTTTTTACAAATGCCTGTGGATCTGCCTCAGTGGTATATGAAAAGGAAATTAATTTTGGAACATAACTCTATTATGCTGTTTTACTCCATTGTCTAAAGACAGTGAAGGATGCTAATTTAATCTAGCTTTTGTATTTTTGGTGACTTGCTCTTCTTCCATTATAAAGGAGACTTTACATATAATTAGTGAGCTAGATTTTTATTCTTATGAATCTCATTGGCTCTTATCACTCAGACAAAAGGAAAGGTTTCAATTGTTGTTCCTCTACCCCCATACTCCATTTTGAAGAAAAAATGCTTTCTTATTGGAAAAAATGGAGTCTTTCAAAATCCATGCTGCCTTTCATCAAGTTAATTGCCTGTGGCTGCTGGACCTGTCCTGCACTGTTCATTTTTCCTTTTCTCATCCATCCTTCACTACCTATCTAGGTCTTGTGCTACTGCCATCCTTTTTTTTTTCTAATTTTTAATTTTTATGGGCACATAGTAGGTGTATTATTGCCATCCTAATAAACCTCAACAGTAAGATTTCCCAAGAAATGATTGGAAAGTGATTAATGTTTTATACTTGTCCAATCATTCAGAAGTAATTTCCTATCAAATGTAACTGATTAAAAAGTATTTCGCCAGGTGAGGTGGCTCATGCCTGTAATCCCAGCACTTTGGGAGCCCGAGGTGGGTGGATGACCTGAGGTCGGGAGTTTGAGACCAGTCTGGCAACATGGAGAAACTCCGTCTCTAGTAAAAAATACAAAATTAGCCAGGCGTGGTGGCGGATGCCTGTAATCCCAGCTACTAAGGAGGCTGAGACAGAAGAATCACTTGAACCCAGGAGGCGGAGGTTGCAGTGAGCCAAGATAGTGCCATTGGACTCCAGCCTGGCCAACAAGAGCAAAACTCCGTCTCAAAAAAAAAAAAAAAATTATTTAACATCCATTTGATTGATTTTTTTTTTTTTTTTTTTTTTTTTGAGAAGGAGCTTTCCACTGTCGCCCAGGTCAGAGTGAAGTGCCCTGATCTCGGCTCATTGCAACTTCTGCCTCCTGGGTTCAAGCAATTCTCCTGCCTCAATTTTCCTAGTAGCTGGAATTACAGGTGTGCACTACCATGCCCGGCTACTTTTTGTACTTTTAGTAGAGACGGGGGTTTCACCATGTTGGCCAGGCTGGTCTCGAACTCCTGGCCTTAAGTGATCGGCCCACTTTGGCCTCCTAAAGTGCTGGGATTACAGGTGTGAGCCACCGTGCCCAGCCTGATTGATATTACTATGCCAGTTATGTTTCTTGGGTTAATGTCACATTCCCTTTCAGCACTCTGTTTTTATAACTGCTGGACCTGAAAGCCTGTATACTACATTTCCCAGAATCCTTTACTAACTGGCTTCCAGTCAAATTTAGCCAACAGTGTTACTGATGGGAGGAAAGAGACCATTCTGGTCTGTTATCAGTGGTGGAGGTGTCTCAGTGGCCGATTTGGCACTGGCCACATGGTGCCTCTTCTGTGAAGGTGGAGAATTGGTACTGGCCACACTGTAACCTCCAGCAGCCAATGGAGGTAGAGAGCTGCAGCCTAAGAGTGGTAGCAGCTCTCTCATCTCTGGGCAGCATTCCTTCCTTCCTCCTCCTTTCTCCTTTAGCCCTTCCAATGCCTTTGCAACTATTTCCCAGAATTAAATCCCTTTGTGTTTGAATTATGTACAGTGTTTTTTGTTTTCATGATTGGGATGACTAGCTGATAATAGACTAAAGTACTCAGAAAATCTGCCAAGCCTTTGGGAATCCAAGGTGTTTTTAAGTCAAAATAGTGTAATGCTTTCTGGAAATCATTCTTCCTTCCAAACATTCTTCCTTCCCTCATTTGAGGTTGGGAGTTAGAGACCAGCCTGGCCAACATGGCAAAACCTTGTCTCTACTAAAAATACAAAAAATTAGCTGGGTGTGGTGGCACACACCTGTAATCTTAGCTACTCAGGAGTCTGAGGCAGGAGACTTGCCTGAACCCTGGAGAAGGAGGCTGCAGTGGGCTGGGATTGCACCACTGCACTCAAGCCTGGGCAACAGAGTGAGACCCTGTCTCAAAAAAAAAAAAATTGAACTCACCTGTTATTGATATGAGTGAGGTAGGTCTTTTGTCTGCTTCTTTGGGGAGTTCATGAGTCACCTCTCTCACCTCACTTAGAATGGCCTTCACCATCAGACTTTAAATCTTCATAGGCAGCCGGGCACGGTGGCTCATATCTGTAATCCCAGCACTTTGGGAGGCCATGGCAGGTGGATCAACTGAGGTCGGGAGTTTGAGACCGGCCTGGCCAATATGGTGAAACCCCATCTCTACTAAAAATACAAAATTAGCTGGGCCTGGTAGTGCGTACCTGTAATCCCACCTATTCCAGAGGCTGGAGAAGGGGAATTGCTTAGAACCTGGGAGGTGGAGGGTGCAGTGAGCAGAGACCACACCACTGCACTCCAGCCTGGGTGACTGGGTGACAGAGGGAGACTCTGTCTCAAAAAAAGAAAAGAAAAAACTTCACAGGCCATTTTCTCCATGATAGAAAAATATATACTTTAAAACTTGAGTTGAAACTGTTACGTATTCAGCCTGCCCAATGTTTCAGTGTTTTCAATAGCTGGATTGTAGTCACATGCAATTTTCTTTAAAATTAGCTTAGCTTTTGGATTTTTATATTTAGGCAGCCACCATTATTCCTAACTACTAAAGATTATGACTTAAATGATTAATTTGTTTATTAAATGATGATGTTTCAGCATCAAATGAATGGTTGCTCCAACCTCTATTCAACCGCTCTAAAAATAGTACTTTGAGATCTGTTAATCAAAAGATAATTCATTGAAATAATTCCTTGATTCTATTAGGTTATTTGAAACCAAAATCCTTTTTTTTTTTTTTTTGAGACAGGCTCTCAATCTGTTGTCCAGGGTGGAAAGCAGTGGTGCCATCATGGCTCACTGCACTTACTGCAGCCTTGAACTTCTGAGGTCAGGCCTTTTTCCTCCTCAGCCTCCCATGTAGCTGGGACTATAGATGTATGCCACCACTCTAAGCAAATTTTTAAATACTTTTTTTGTAGAGATGGGTGGTGGTGGGGCTAACTTGATATGTTACCCAGGCTGGTCTCAAACTCCTGGCCTCAAGCCATCCTCCTTCCCTCTAGCCTCAGCCTCACAAAATGTTGGGATTACATGCATGAGCCACCATCCCTGGCCTGTAAGACTTTTTAAAATTTGTATTTTTCCCTACTTGCGAGCTAACAAGGTACCAGAATGTGTTTTAAATACACTTGTATATGCTTACAGCAATACAAGAAGCAACATATGCAGGATTATTACAATCGTATAAACACGAAATCTTAAGGTTTCAGTAATAATGGATGTAGATGTGGAGAGTACATGTAAAACTGGTGTTTGCTGAAGTGCATAGTTTTGAAAAAAGTATAATTATGGTAATGGATTAGTACAATGGATTCATCTTTGAAAAGTAGTTCAATGATGTGGCTGCAATTTCAGCACTAAAGTGTTGATTCTATTCTTATAGTTCTTATTAAGATTTTTTTTTTTTTTGTGAACTCCTTTTTTTTGAGACAGGGTCTTCTATTGCAGAGGCTGAAGTGCGGTGTTGCAATCTTGGGTCACTACACCCTCCACCACCCAGGTTCAAGTGATTTTCCTGACTCAGCCTCCCAAGTAGCTAGGAGTATAGGTGCATGCCACCACACTCAGCTAATTTTTATATGTTTTTGTAGAGGCAGGGTTTCCCTGTGTTACCCAGGCAGGTCCCAAACTCTCGGGCTCAAGTGAGCTGCCTACCTCGGCTTCCCACAGTGTTGGGGTCACAGGCTTGATCCACTGCACCCCGCTGCCAGAGGCATTTTTTTTTTTTAATCACAAGACAGCCAGGACTAAATAATTAACTAATACATCCCTGGATGCTCAACAAAATAAGAATACAATTTCAAGATTAGACACAAGAACCCATAAATAGTTGTAAAACCATTTCTTATATTCTAGAGTGGAGGAGATAACTAGTCATAAGAATGAGGTGTTCAGGGGACCCATGGAGATGGATATAACTGGCACTCTCCCAAAGTGCTGGGATGCCTGACTCGGTGAACTCTTATTAATTTTTTACCCATGATAATTTCTTAATATAATTATCCATAATTTATACATGGCAAAATGTTCATGTCCAGAATTTAAACCAAATCACCTATTTTAAAAAATAGCAAAAATTCAGTAGAGTTAGATGCAAAAGTACAGACAGAGCTAAAAGCATGTAAACAAAGGGAAACAGCAGCAACGAAATGCCAAAAGCAGGAAAATCAGATCTTCTCAGAATGGCAAAATAAGGAGGCTCATGTAGGAAGTGTCAAACCAAAATTTTAAAATGCCATTATAAATAATTTTGAAGACATGAGCAGACAGATACTGATTCTCAATTGTCAAAATACTGGAGATGAAAATTATTTATGCATAGTAAGGACATGTTTAGTGATGAAACATTCTGAGTTTTTAATGTACTCATACTGATTAAATTTCATACTTTGAAGCTGCACTGCCCAATATGGTAGCTACTAGCCACATGACTACTTAAATTTAAATTAATTGAAATTAAATAGGCTGGGCATGGTGCCTCACACCTGTAATCCCAGCACTTTTGGAGGTCGAGTTGGGTGGATCACGAGGTCAGGAGTTTGAGACCAGCCTGGCCAACATGGTGAAACCCCATCTCTACTAAAAATACAAACATTAGCTGGGTGTGGTGGTGCATGCCTGTAATCCCACATACTTAGAAAGCTGAGGCAGAAGAATCGCTTGAACCCAGAATGCAGAGGTTGCAGTGAGCTGAGATCATACCATTGCACTCTAGCCTGGGCGACAGAGCAAGACTTTGTCTCAAAATAAATAAATTAATTAAGTTAAATTAAATTAAATTAAAAGAAAATTCAGTTTCTCAGTCGTACGAGCCCTGTTTCAAGCTGTCAGCAACCACACAGGACACAAAGACACATTGGACACGCTGAAATAGAACATTTTCATCGTGGTGGAAAGTTCTGTCGATGCTGTTGTGGAGCATGACTGGTTGTGAGTGAAAGGGTCATGATTAAGCTTTATCGATATTATTTACCAGGAAGTTTATCACAACCACTTTTTAATTATCCATGCCATGAGTTACTTCTATTTTTTCTTTTCTTATTCTTTATTAACACACCATTGCTGGCTTAAAGAGTTACTTCTAGAGGCAGGATATACAACTAGATAAAACAAGGATCAAACTCTTTACTGCCTTTCTTCTTCCAAGGAAGACTTCCTTGGAATTTTATTCTCTATAAGTGAGCAAGAAATGTAATGGCTTATTGTGGCTATTATCTACCAGCACCTAAGAAATGCAATAGCTTATTGTGAAAAGTAAATATGCAGCAACTTTTGACTGGGTATAACATTTCAGAGGCTGAATCACTAGGCATCATTTTATTCTTTCCATGATTGAGCAGAACAGCTGAGGAAAGGAAAGGATTTTGTCTGCTTTATGTAATAGTATAAGTCATAGCACACCCAGACAGAAATAATCTTTTATAATGGGTTTGGCAGGCACTTCTTTAACATGCTGGGGTAGAAAAAAAAATACCCTCTATTAACAGTTAAAGGTGTAAAACATCTCTACTGTGATATAAACATTTATTTATTTTCCACTTTTAAACTTTAAAAATAGCACTCTTTCCAGAAATGTCTTAGGAATACATAAATAATAAGGACATGGCTAAAAATAATTATATATTTATTCTGGAACATAAGAGAAAATAATTATATATTATCTAGCTCTCTTATGAGCTAAATATAGCTTTGACACAATACTTCAATAAAGATATGATACACCAAAAAATTTTAGTAAGACAAATCTTACTATAAATATTAGATACAAAATAATTTAAATGGGAGCAAACAGTTCAAAAATACACTAAAACTTTAACCTGGGCTGGGCAAAGTGGCTCATGCCTGTAAACCCAGCCCTTTGGGAGGCCAAAGTGGGAGAACTGCTTGAGCACAGGACTTCAAGACCACTCTGGGTAACACAGCGAGACCCCCATCTCTACAAAAACTTTTTTTTCTTCTTTTTTTTTTTTGAGACAGATTCTCCCTCTGTCGCTCAGGCTGGAGTGCAATGGGACGATCTTGGCTCACTGCAACCTCCACCTCCTGGGTTCAAGTGATTCTCCTGCCTCAGCCTCCCAAGTAGCTGGGATTACAGGTGCCCACCACCACGCCCAGCTGAGTTTTGCATTTTTAGTAGAGTCTGGGTTTCACCAGAGTGGCCACACTGGTCTTGAACTCCTGACCTCAGGTTATCCACCCGCCTCAGCCTCCCAAAGTGCTGGGATTACAGGCGTGAGGCACTGTGCTTGGCCCAAACACTTTTAAGAAATTTAAGGGAGGGGACTCAAGATGGCGCTGTGAGAACAACCCAGGATTGGAGCCCGCGTTGAATCCGCAAACGGTGAGTCAGTGCTGCATTTCCAGACTGATCTTTGTTGCCCACAGAACGGGGAAACTCCCAAGTATAAAAAGACACGGGACGCCAGGCAGTAGGTCTGCCTGGCGAAGCTGGCAGCCGGGGCGGCGGCGGCCGGCCCTACCCAGCAATCCCCACAGGGCGCGCTTGTCCGGGTGCCTTGTTGAACCGGCAGCCTGAGACTTGAGAGGGCTGGACTTGAGACTGAACGAGACTTGCACAGTAGCCCAGCCCAGGGGATTGCAGGGACAGATCGTTTGGGATACCCAGTGGGACGAACAAAACCGCGATTTCAAACTATCCCGGGCAGACGGTCCGAGACGCTCTGTGGGGGAGGGGCGTCCACCACTACGGAGGCAACCTGCCCCAACTGACATACACGCCCACTGCTGACGCAGCCAGCCGTTGCCGAGGCAACCCGTCCCTACTGAGATACACGCCCACTGCTGACGCAGCCTGCCGTTGCTGAGGCAACACGCTCCAACGAAGAGACTCCGCCGCAGGGCGTGGCGGAGACCACAGCAGAGCCGGCAGGAACAGCGCGAATCACACAACAGCAGGGCGGAGCCTCGGCAGCCAAACAGTGGCTAGTCTGCCTTCGAGCTGGGCAGGACACCTGATCGGACATCCAAAAATAAAGCCCAAACCCCTCAACACAGAGCATTTGAGAAAAAAAAAAGGGTTGTTTAATGAGCTGTGTTGCAGCAGAATCAAACATAGCAGCCTAACAGCCCTGAATGAACAACAGAGTGCACAGCTCAGCAATTAAACCCCTATAAAGTACAAACTGTCTCCTCAAGCAGCTCCCTGACCCCTCTATATCCAAAAGACTGTCATTAGGCAGGCATCATCCTGGGACAAAGAGAGCAGAAAAAGAAACTGGTAGCATCCCTCGCTGTGCCACGGCTACTAGAGGTGCACCCCAGACAAGCAGGGTCTGGAGCGGACCTCAACAGTCATACAGCGAAGAGACTAGACTGGTAGAAGGAAAACCAAGCAACAGAAATACTTCATCATCAACATTCTGGGTGTCCACTCAGAGACCCAAACGAAAAGTCAGCAACTACGCAGACGACCAGCGGACAAATCCACAAAGATGGGAAGAAACCAGCGCAAAAAGGAGGAAAACACCCGAAACCAGAACACATCGCCTCCTAGAAAGGACCAAAACTCCTCACCAGCAAGGGAACACAGCTGGACGGAGAATGACTGTGACGAAATGACGGAATTAGACTTCAGAAGATGGATAATGAGAAACTTTTGTGAGCTAAAAGATCATGTATTAAATCAATGCAAAGAAACGAAGAACCTTGAAAAAAGATTTGAAAAAAGATTCGAGGAAATGATAACAAGAATGGATACCTTAGAGAGGAATATGAATGAATTAAAGCAGCTGAAAAACACAATACGAGAACTTCGCGAAGCAAACGCAAGTTTCAATAGCCGAATTGACCAAGCAGAAGAAAGAATATCTGAAGTCGAAGACCAACTCAATGAAATAAAACGAGAAACCAAGATCAGAGAAAAAAGCGCAAAAAGGAATGAACAAAGTCTCCAAGAAATGTGGGACTATGTGAAAAGACCTAACCTACGTTTGATAGGTGTACCAGAAGGGGACGAAGAGAATGAATCCCAGCTGGAAAATACTCTTCAGGACATCATCCAGGAAAATTTCCCCCACCTAGCAAGACAAGCCAACACTCAATTGCAGGAAATACAGAGAACACCACAAAGATATTCCGCAAGAAGAGCAACCCCAAGGCACATAATCGTCAGATTCAACAGGGTTGAAATAAAGGAGAGAATACTAAGGGCAGCCAGAGAGAAAGGTCGGGTCACCCACAAAGGGAAGCCCATCAGACTCACAGCAGATCTCTCGGCAGAAACACTACAAGCCAGAAGAGAGTGGGGGCCAATATTCAACATTCTTAAAGAAAAGAACTTTCAACCCAGAATATCATATCCAGCCAAACTGAGCTTCAGAAGTGAAGGAAGAATAAAATCCTTTGTGAACAAGCAAGTACTCAGAGATTTTGTCACCACCAGGCCTGCTTTACAAGAGCTCCTAAAAGAGGCACTACACATAGAAAGGATCAATCAGTACCAGCCATTCCAAAATCACACTGAATGCTAAAGAGCTTCAACATAATGAAGAATCTACAACAACTAACAGGCAAAACAGCCACTTAGCATCAAAATGGCAGTATCAAATTCACACATAACAATATTAACCCTAAATGTAAATGGACTAAATGCACCAATCAAAAGACACAGACTGGCAAATTGGATAAAAATCCAAAACCCATCAGTGTGCTGTATCCAGGAAACCCATCTCACATGCAAGGATACACAAAGGCTCAAAATAAAGGGATGGAGGAAGATTTACCAAGCTAATGGAAAGCAAAAAAAAAGCAGGAGTTGCAATTCTCATCTCTGATAAAATAGACTTTAAAGCAACAAAGATCAAAAGAGACAAAGAAGGCCATTACATAATGGTAAAAGGATCGATACAACAAGAAGAGCTAACGATCCTAAACATATATGGACCCAACACAGGAGCACCCAGATACATAAGGCAAGTTCTTAATGACTTACAGAAGGACTTAGACTCCCACACAATAATAGTGGGAGACTTTAACACTCCACTGTCAATACTAGACAGATCAACCAGACAGAAAATCAACAAGGATACCCAGGGCTTGAACTCAGACCTGGAGCAAGCAAACCTGGTGGACATTTACAGAACTCTCCACCCCAAATCCACAGAATACACATTCTTCTCAGCACCACATCACACCTACTCTAAAACTGACCACATAATTGGAAGTAAAGCACTGCTCAACAAATGCAAAACAACTGAAATCATAACAAACAGCCTCTCAGACCATAGTGCAATCAAGTTAGAACTCAGAATTCAGAAACCGACCCAGAACCGCACAGCTTCATGGAAACTGAACAGCTGGCTCTTGAATGTTGACTGGGTAAACAACGAAATGAAGGCAGAAATAAAGAAGTTCTTCGAAACCAATGAGAACGAAGACACAACGTGCCAGAACCTCTGGGACACATTTAAAGCAGTCTCTACAGGAAAGCATATAGCAATAAGTGCCCATATGAGGAGAATGGAGAGATCCAAAATTGACACCCTATCGTCAAAATTGAAAGAGCTAGAGGAGCAAGATCAAAAAAACTCAAAACCCAGCAGAAGACAAGAAATTACTAAGATCAGAGCTGAGCTGAAGGAGATTGAGACACGAAAAACCCTTCAAAAAATCAATAAATCCAAGAGCTGGTTTTTTGAAAAGATCAACAAAATAGACAGACCACTAGCCAGATTGATTAAAAATAAAAGAGAGAACAACCAAATAGATGCAATAAAAAATGATAAAGGGGAAATCACCACAGATTCCACAGAAATTCAAACTATCATCAGAGAATATTACAAACAACTCTATGCACATAAACTAGTAAACCTGGAAGAAATGGATAAATTCCTGGACTCCTGTGTCCTCCCAAGCCTAAACCAGGAGGAAGCTGAAACTATGAATAGACCAATAACAAGGTCTGAAGTTGAGGCAGCAATTAAGAGCCTACCTCACAAAAAAAGCCCGGGTCCAGACGGGTTCACAGCCGAATTCTACCAGACACACAAGGAGGAGCTGGTACCATTCCTTCTAAAACGATTTCAAACAATCCAAAAAGAGGGAATCCTTCCCAAATCATTTTATGAGACCAACATCATCCTGATACCAAAACCCGGCAGAGACCCAACGAGAAAAGAAAACTTCAGGCCAATATCCATGATGAACATAGATGCAAAAATCTTCAATAAAATATTGGCAAGCCGATTGCAACAGCAAATCAAAAAACTTATTCATCATGATCAAGTAGGATTCATCCCAGGGATGCAAGGCTGGTTCAACATACGCAAGTCTATCAACGTAATTCACCACATAAACAGAACCAAAAACAAAAACCACATGATTATCTCAATTGACGCAGAGAAGGCATTTGATAAAATTCAACAGCCCTTTATGCTAAAAACCCTCAATAAACTCGGTATCGATGGAACGTATCTCAAAGTAATAAAAGCTATTTATGACAAACCAACAGCCAATATCATACTGAATGGGCAAAAACTGGAAGCATTCCCTTTGAAATCTGGTACTAGACAAGGATGCCCTCTCTCACCACTCCTATTCAATATAGTACTGGAAGTTCTAGCCAGAGCAATCAGGCAAGAAAAAGAAATAAAGGGTATTCAAATAGGAAAGGTGGAAGCCAAATTGTCTCTATTTGCAGACGACATGATAGTATACCTAGAAGACCCCATCGCCTCAGCCCAAAAACTCCTGAAACTGATAAACAACTTCAGCAAAGTCTCAGGATATAAAATCAATGTGCAAAAATCACAAGCATTCGTCTACACCAATAACAGACTTAAAGAAAGCCAAATCAAGAGCGAACTGCCATTCGCAATTGCTACAAAAAGAATAAAATACCTTGGAATACAACTCACAAGGAACGTAAGGGACCTCTTCAAGGAGAACTACAAACCACTGCTCAACGAAATCAGAGAGGACACAAACAGATGGAGAAACATTCCATGTTCATGGTTAGGAAGAATTAATATCGTGAAAATGGCTATACTGCCCAAAGTAATTTACAGAATCAACGCTATCCCCATCAAACTACCATTGACTTTCTTCACAGAACTGGAAAAAACCACCATGAACTTCATATGGAACCAAAAGAGAGCCCGCATAGCCAAGTCAATTCTAAGCAAAAAGAACACAGAAGGGGGCATCACACTACCGGATTTCAAACTATACTACAAGGCTACAGTAATCAAAACAGCATGGTACTGGTACCAAAACAGAGATATAGACCAATGGAACAAAACAGAGGCACCGGAGGCAACACAACATACATACAACTATACAATCTTTGATAAACCTGACAAAAACAAGCAATGGGGAAAGGATTCCATGTTTAACAAATGGTGTTGGGAAAACTGGCTAGCCATGTGCAGAAAGCAGAAACTGGACCCCTTCCTGACACCTTACACTAAAATTAACTCCAGATGGATTAAAGACTTAAACATAAGACCTGGCACCATAAAAACCCTCAAGGAAATCTAGGCAAAACTATCCAGGACATAGGAGTAGGCAAGGACTTCATGAACAAAACACCAAGAGCATTGGCAACAAAAGCCAAAATAGACAAATGGGACCTAATGAAACTCCACAGCTTCTGCACGGCAAAAGAAACAGTCACTAGAGTGGATCGGCAACCAACAGAATGGGAAAAAATTTTCGCAGTCTACCCATCTGACAAAGGGCTGATATCCAGAATTTACAAACAACTCAAGCAGATTTACAGGAAAAAAACAAACAAGCCCATTCAAAAGTGGGCAAAGGATATGAACAGATACTTTACGAAAGAAGACATATATGAGGCCAACAATCATATGAAAAAATGCTCATCGTCACTGGTCATCAGAGAGATGCAAATCAAAACCACATTGAGGTACCATCTCACGCCAGTTAGAATGGCGATCATTAAAAAATCTGGAGACAACAGATGCTGGAGAGGATGTGGAGAAAAAGGAACACTTTTACACTGTTGGTGGGAGTGTAAATTAGTTCAACCACTGTGGAAGACAGTGTGGCGATTCCTCAAGGCCTTAGAAATAGAAATTCCATTTGACCCAGCAATCCCATTACTGGGTATATATCCAAAAGACTATAAATCGTTCTACTATAAGGACACATGTACACGAATGTTCATTGCAGCACTGTTTACAATAGCAAAGACCTGGAATCAACCCAAATGCCCATTGATAATAGACTGGATTGGAAAAATGTGGCACATATACACCATGGAATATTATGCAGCAATCAGAAATGATGAGTTCGTGTCGTTTGTAGGGACATGGATGAATCTGGAGAACATCATCCTCAGCAAACTGACACAAGAACAGAAAATGAAACACCGCATATTCTCACTCATAGGTGGGTGATGAAAAAATGAGAACACATGGACACAGAAAGGGGAGTACTAAACACTGGGGTCTATTGGGGAGAAAAGGGGAGGGCCAGTGGGAGGGGGAGGTGGGGAGGGATAGCCTGGGGAGAAATGCCAAATGTGGGTGAAGGGGAGAAGAAAAGCAAAGCACACTGCCATGTGTGTACCTACGCAACTGTCTTGCATGCTCTGCTCATGTACCCCAAAACCTATAATCCAATAAAAAATTAAAAAAAAAAAAAAAAAATTTAAAAGAAAACAAACAAACTTTAACCCGTTGAGATCAAGAAGAATTTAGGATGAAAAACTGATAGTATAAGGAAATGTATTTTGGAAATCACCACACCAATTAAGAAAAATTATATGATCCTCTAAATGCTGAAAAGCCACCCAATGAAACTCAAGATCCATTTATATTCTTAATGCAAACATATTACTATATAAAATTAAAATAAGTGGTCAGGTGGGCTATAATCCCAGCTCATGCCTGTAATCCCAGCACTCTGTGAGGCCGAGGTGGGTGGATCACCTGAGGTCAGGAGTTTGAGACCAGACTGGCCAAATGGCGGAACACTGTCTCTACTAAAAATACAAAAATTACCTGGGCATGGTGGTGCACACCTGTAATCCAAGCTTTGAGAGGGGCTGAGGCAGGAGGATTGCTTGAACCAAGGAGGTGGAGATTGCAGTGAGCCAAGATCTCACAACTGCCCTCCAGCCTGGGCAACAGAGCAAGACCCCACCTTGAAAAAAAAAATAATTAAAATAAGCAAAATGAAGAGTATTTCTTATGATTTTTTTGTTTTTTTGATATGCAGTTTCACTCTTGTCACCCAGGCTGGAATGCAGTGGCACAGTCTTGGCTCACTGCAACATTTGCCATCCAGGTTCAAGAGATCCTCCTGCCTCAGCCTCCTGAGTAGCTGGGATTACAGGCGCGTGCCACCACATACATCTAATTTTTGTATTTTCAGTAGAGACGGGTTTCACCATGTTGGCTAGGCTTGTCTTGAACTCCTGACCCCCTGGGTGATCCACCCACCTCAGCCTCCCAAAGTGTCAGGATGACAGGTGTGTGCCACCATGTCCGGCCTTTCTTACAAATTTTTAAAAGTCAAGTATGCCTAATAAAGATGTATTCTTTTGTCTTTTTTTTTTTTTTTTTTTGGAGACAGAGTCTCCCTTTGTCACCCAGGCTGGAGTGCGGTGGTGAGATCACAGTTCACTGCAGCCTCCACCTCCTGGGCTCAAGGGATCCACCTATCTCAGCCTCCCCAGTAACTGGGACCACAGATCCATACCGCACCGCACATGGTAATTTTATTTGTATGTTCTGTAGGACAGTATCTCAAAATATTGCCCAGGCTGTCCTGAAACTCCTGGGTTGAAGCGATCCTCCCACATTGGTCTCCCAAAGTGCTGGAATTATAGGGTGTGAGCCACTGCACTTGGCCTAAAGATTCATTCTTTATCAACATTATTAAACATTTCACATTGTTTATCATCTTTAGTGAATATAATGAAATATAAAACAAAAAAGAAATAAACAGTGGAAGGGCAAAAACAAAAACATATATTTTTTAGAATATATGATTGCTGAGTAAGAAAATTAAAAAGAATCAACTCATAACTACTATAATAAAAGAATACAGATATTAAATGTTAATGCTGTCAAAATCAATATATTTCTGTAAAATTATCAATATCCAATTAGAATATATGTAAAATAAACTCATTCCCAAGCAAAATGAAAGATATGCACGATCTTTTTTAGGAAAAATACAATGGTGATTGAGATACAAACGAAGACTTAAATAAATGGGGAAAACACCATATTCAACAGGAAAAATAAATATTATAAGGATCTTTATTTTTTTCCAAACCATCATATAGACTTGATGCAATTCTATTTAAAACATTATTTTTGGAGGCCATAAAAGAATGATTAGAAATTCATGAGAAAATAGATTTTTCTCTGATAACAAAATACGTTACTCTCAGATTATTAAATATATTACTATCAGATAGTTAAGTCCCTTACTATGGTTTAAAACAATGCCTCCGATTAATCTCCCCTCCTCTCCAATGCTACTGGGAAAGCAAGCTCGCTAAGACCCTCTGATTTACGCTGAAGCAGGATCTCCGCAGACGTTGCTTGCTTCTTTTTCCCCTTTTTACGCCGTGGTCTGCCCTCTGGTGACCTAAGTTAGCAACTAAGTAATACCAATGGAAAATTTTACTGTTCCAAAAATGTTTCATATCCTTACACCCAGAATTCCACTTTTCTTTTATGAAACCACTCAGGGAAGAATGCAAAAACATATGTACATGAATGTTTATTGTGGTATTGTTTATGAAAACAAAACATTGGGAATGAGTATGAATAAGTACTTATTAAATAAGTTAAGCTACATCATATAATGGAATGCATGTGCCATTTTATTTGTTTGTTTGCTTGTTTTTTGAGACAGAGTCTCACTTTGTCTCCCAGGCTGGAGTGTACTGGTGCAGTCACAGCTCATTGTAGCCTTGACCTTCCAGGCTCAACTGAACCTCCCACCTTAGCCTTCCGAGTAGCTAGGAACTACAAGTAGGAGCCACCACACCTGGAAAATTATTGTATTTTTTGTAGAGATGGAAGTTTCACCATGTTGCTAGGCTGGTCTTGAACTCCTGGGCTCAAGAGATCTGCCTTCCTTGGCCTCCCAAAGTGTTGGGATTACAGGCATGAGCCACTGTGTCTGGCCATGCATCCTTTTAAAATAACAATTGATTTTATCGACACAGAAAGATATACTTGGAAAATTAAGTAATGAAAACAACTTGTATAAATGAGAATGGCCACATTTTGGTTAAATAAGATAATAATACATGTTAAAATGATCATTTAAAAAAATCTGGAGGCCAATAACCACACAATTACAATGGTTTTCTTTAGATAGGAAAAATGGGAGACTCTCACTTTCTTCATTGTGTAGTTCTGTAATGTTTGATTTTTTTCAATGCACATATGTTACTGTTCAGCTCAATGTCCTGGGATCCAAATATGAATCTTGAAGTTATCGTCATCATTTTCCCCAGAATATTCTAAAAGGGGCTAGAGCAAATAGGACACTCAGTGACTTCCTTACTAGACTAAGAAGGATAAAGCCCAAGCTAGTGACCTCCACAGTGGGTGCACAAGATGATCCACGGATGCTCAGAGAAAAAGTATTCGAACATCAACATGTATTTTTTAATCTCATTCTTTGTTAATTTCCATTGTCAACTTTTGTTCTTAAATCATACATTATATAATTATATTCAAAAATGTATAGTACATGTATATCATATGTAAATAAATATATACTTACATATTAGGGGGAGTGCTCAAACATTTTTTATTGTTTTACTGAAAACATTAATCTAGGCCAAAGCTGCCTTCAAGATAACTAGAATTAGAGCTAAGGTAGATATAAACATTTTCCATAAGTTAGCTGTCCTCCCCAAAGTCACTAATATAGTATTTAAAAGGAAAAGAAATCAGGAAAATAGGTGAGAAAACACAATGGAAGATATATGAAAGAGTCAACTCAGTAAGTAATAAAGGGTAGAAGAGAAGAAAATAAAGTAAAACAGATAGAATGATTATTTACATATACACAAATCAAATAATAAAACAATGGTGAAAACCTTAATGAATAAAGAAAGGGAAGTCAAAAAGCAGGAATAATCCACAAAATATTTAGAGATGAAAAAACACATTCCATACTGATTTTTTAAAAAAGCAAATTGTCACACAATTGGAATTTAGAATGGACCACATCTATAGTTCTATGTTTTTGGCATAATGCTTCAAACATATTATGCACTCAATGAGTAACGAAAGAAAGGATTTTAGGTTATAGCATTTTACACCGAATTAATTTGCTTAGCTACAATTTGAAAGGTTAACGTATTTTTGTTATTTCTCTATTTTAAATTGAGCTGCTGAATATTTTATAGATCATGAGAAATCGAAAACAAAATAAACTGAAAAAACAATGGAAATTCTGTGATGCTAGATTTGCAAATGCAATAAAAAAGCTAACAATTCATTGGGAGAATCTGAAGATATGGTAGATAATTGTTTATTTGCCAACCCATGGAAATCTTCTCTATTCCTTTGCCGTGATATGAGTCAAATAATCAAGCAAGAATATTTGAAATGAACCTATAATTTAGGACTTCTAAAATTTTTATAGCCACAATAAAGGCAATTAACAGGATTAAAGCAGTGACCTTTTCTCCCGCTCTTGAAAGCTGAATTCATTAGTGATGTTCTATATACTCTATCAATTGTTTTTGAAAATAACCCTACTGTTGTGTGGGTATTTTTAAGCCTATTGCTAATAGCAACTTTAAGCCATCTGATCTAGAATATAAGAATGTTTTGTTAGAGTTAAAACAAAAGGAAATCCTGCTTTGCCGGTAGTTACAACTTTACTGTCTCCCCCAGGGGCAGCAAAGAGAAATAGATTATTTTTAGGCCAATGTGAGGCACTATATTCTTAGATCATCATTCAGATATTCATCAAATATTCAATAAGGTTTTCTCAGTGCCAAACATTGTGTTGGAGTTGGAGATCCACTCCTGAAATTAATGAGTCAGCCTTCTCCAGAATTCACAATAATTTCTCTAGTCCTCTCTTGATTAATATTGCAATCTCTAAACTATTTGACATATATCTGTGCATGTGTATGGCTGTGTAGACTCATGAATATAAAACATTATTATAAAAAAAGATAATGACTTAACATTTAACCACTATTATTGTAGGATGTGAAATACTTACTCTTAAAAAAATGTAAGTACGAGTATCTTTAAAAGCTGTGTAATGTGTGATTCAACAATTCTAAAAGGAATTAATCTTCACAAAATGATAAAGGTTAGCTGCAAATATTAATTACAGGGATGCTCATAGTAGAATTATTATTATTATTATTATTACTATTGTAAGACATGGTCATACTCTGTTGCCCAGGCTGAAGCACAGTGGTGTAATCAGAGCTCACTGCAGCCTCGACCTCCTGGGTTTAAGCAATCTTCCCATCTCAGCCTCCTGAGTAGCTAAGACTACAGGTGCTCGCCACCACTCCTGGATAATTTTTTTTTTTTTTTTTTTTTTACAGAGGTAGGGTCTCGCTTTGTTGCCCAGGCATATTTTTTGTTAAGTACAAGAAACATCTTAGATCAATACAGGATTGCTTTAATTATGTTCACACAATGGGAAACTAGGTAATATTAAAAAAGATTATGTAGAAGTGTCTTCATTGATGTGGAAAAAATTCCATGACATATTAGAAAGTGAAAATTAGAAGTTACCTTGTTGCTTAGGTGTCTAGTACAGAAAACAGGTCCCGACTGTGCTCTGAGCCTGGGGAAGACACTTGACCTCACAATCTCAGTTCTTCCATCTGTTATGTGTGGAATTTGTGTTACCCTCAAACTCATATGCTGAAGTCCTAATCCACAGTGCGTCAAATGCAATTGTATTTGGAGATACGGTTTTTAAAGCGGTAATTAAGTTAAAATGAGGTTATTAGGGGGCCTTATTCCAGTATGACTGATACCCCTATGAGAAAAGGAGATTAGAACACAGGGTGTACAGGGGTAAGACCAGGTATGGACACAGGGAGAAGACAGCCGTCTGCAAGCCAAGAGGGGAAGGCTCAAAGGAAACCAACCCTGCCAGCAACTTGATCAGAGACTTCTAGACTTCAGAACTTTGAGAAAATAAATGTCTGTTGCTCAAGCCACCCATTCTGTGAAAATTTGTTACAGCGGTCCTAGCAAACTAATACACCACATAGAAGATGGAGAAAATCTTAATACAGTCTTTATTTAGCTCACGAGTTTGCTGTAAGTCAAATAGATATAATCTCTTTGAAAACTGTAAAGCACTATATAAATGTAAATAATGTTATTCACTTGGTCCTTAAAAATCCTGGAGGAATGCAGTCATGTTGTTAAGATTTGACTTTTATATTCCTTTAGTAGGGCAAACAGTATCAAAACAGGGCGTGGGGAGAAGCAAGGGATTTCTTAGGGCTGCAGCAAAAAACACAAATGATTTGTCATTGAAAGAAGAGGCAAAATAAAAGGAATAGTTCTTTACATCCATGCTGCAAATTGTTAAGCAAACAGACACCTAAACTACACATAATAACAATATCTAATATGTATTAAGCATTTACTAAGTACCTAGCATAATCCCAAGTACTTTCTTTTTTTTTTGAGACGGAGTTTCGCTCTTGTTACCCAGGCTGGAGTGCAATGGCGCAATCTCGGCTCACCGCAACCTCCGCCTCCTGGGTTCAGGCAATTCTCCTGTCTCAGCCTCCTGAGTAGCTGGGATTACAGGCACACGCCACCATGCCCAGCTAATTTTTCTTTTTTTTTTTTTTGTATTTTCAGTAGAGATGGGGTTTCACCATGTTGACCAGAACGGTCTTGATCTCTTGACCTCGTGATCCACCCGCCTCGGCCTCCGAAAGTGCTGGGATTACGGGCGTGAGCCACCGCGCCCAGCCAATCCCAAGTACTTTCAATACATCTTCTTGGCCGGGCGCGGTGGCTCACGCCCGTAATCCCAGCACTTTGGAAGGCCGAGGCTGGTGGATTGCCTGAGCTCAGGAGTTTGAGACCAGCCTGGGCAACATGGTGAAACCCCCATCTCTATTAAAATACAAAAAATTAGCTGGGCTTGGCAGCATGCGCCTGTAAGTCTCAGCCACTTGGGAGGCTGAGGTAGAATCGCTTGAACTCAGGAGGTGGAGGTTGCAGGGAGCCAAGATTGTGCCATTGCACTCCAGCCCGGGCAACAGAGTGAGACCCCGTCTCCATAAAAACAAAAAACACACATATATATATGTATATATATATGCTTATTTATGTGTGTGCCTCTATTTTAGTTTTGTTACATGTTTTTTTTTTTTTTATTTTTGAGACAGGGTCTCACTGTGTTGGCAGGCTGGAGTGCAGTGGTGTAATCTTGGCTCACTGCAACCTTTGTCTCAAGGGTTCAAGTGATTCTTCTGCCTCAGCCTCCCCATTAGCTGCCAGTACAGGCGCCCATCGCCATGCCCAGCTAATTTTTAGTAAAGATAGGGTTTAGCCATGTTGGCCAGGCTGGTCTCAAACTACTGACCTCAAGTGATGCATCCACCTCGACCTCCCAAAGTGCTGGGATTACAGGCATGAACCACCGCACCCAGCCTGTTATATGTATCTTTAAAATGAAAATGTGTTCATATGTGATAGGTAAAAAGAGTAATAAAACTGGCAAAATTAATCGTGATTTTTCCAAGAGATGACTGTGCTTTGCATTACTGTGAAACACTGAAAACACTGCTGACTGAATGAAGTGACCTATGGTAAAACACACACCCATGCCACCTTCCTACTCTTGCCCCATTTCATCCACATTTATTGCCCTAACATCGTGCATGCTGTTCTACTGAGTTTGTTTATTTTATGATAAGCATATTGAATACATTATCTCGAACCTGAGTAAGCATCCTGCTAATAAGAATCTCAAGTAGTGAATAAAAACAAAAGGCTTAAGTTTTAAGGAGAAAAATGAAATAATAAAATATTTTGAAATTCACGAGGGAATTTGCAGGCCTGAAGGAATCCACATTACTCATTTAGATTTAGAAACAAGGCTAAGAAAGTAAAAGAAAGGAGAGCTCCTACATCATAATTATCTGCTTCCAGTGGAACTGAGAAGCATTTGGAAGAGACTGAAGATAAAGACTCTAATGCTGAATAATAAGGAGTGTAGTTGAGGCTAGGCATGGTGGCTCACGCCTGTAATCCCAGCGCTTTGGGAGGCTGAGGCGAGTGGCTCACTTGAGGTCAGGAGTTCGAGACCAGCCTAGTCTGATCAACATGATAAAACCCTGTCTGGACTAAAAATATGAAAATTAGCCAGGGATGGTGGCGGGGGCTTGCAATCCCAGCTCTTCAAGAGGCAGGAAAGTTGCTTGAACCCAGCAGGGGGAGGTTGCAGTGAACTGAGATCTCCCCACTGTACTCTAGCCTGGGTGACAGAGCAAGACTCTGTCTCAAGAAAAAAAAGGGGGGGAGGGGTCTACCATTTTAACCTAGTAGATGGGCAAAGATTATATTTTTAAAAAGGTTTAAAATAATTAGTTCTGTTATTTTCCCTTGAGAATTTGTTCAAGGGAAATAACGAGACTAGGGTTCAAAAACATATGTACAAGAATTTTCATGACAAAATTGTTTATGGGTTTAAAAAATTGAAGTAATTTAAGGTAGCAATTGAGGTTTGGTCTAATTAGCCAAAGAATATATTAACCAATATATTCTTTCATTTAGCATTTCTGCTGGAATCTATCTCTTGGAATAGTAAATAAAACCAACAGTTCTTAGGATGCAACATTTGTAACAGCAGTTTGTAGAAGCAAAAAATGGCAAATTCACAGCATGGAGGAGGGAAAAGAAAGAAAACTGCTCATGTCTTGGCGCGGTGCCTCACACCTGTAATCCCAGCACTTTGGCAAATTGAGGCGGGCGGATCACCTGAGGTCAGGATTTCGAGACCACCCTGGTCAACATGGCAAAACCCCGTCTCTACTAAAAGTACAAAAATTAGGCGGGTGTGGTGGCATGCCCTTGTAATTCAACTACTCGGGAGGTTGAGGCGGAGAATCACTTGAACCCAGGAGGCTAAGGTTGCAGTGAGCCAAGATCACACCACTGCACTCCAGCCTGGGCAACAGAAGGAGACTCCGACTAAAAAAAAAAAAATTGCATATAATGATCATCTTCATGTATTCAGGTAAGATAATGTGTGCACATTCACGAAATAAAAATAGACTAAAGAAAGGGTGCTTTATGAAATACTATGCAGTTGTAAAGAAAGCACAAATTTATACTTTTAAAAGATAAAGATATAAGTGAAAAAGATTTCATAACTGTACATATAGTGATCCTATTTATGTAAATATATGTATAAGGTTGGCTGAAGATATTTTGGGACCCCAAACACCTTGACAATGACCATTGAAGACCCCATTCCACAATGGACTTCAACCCAAAAGCTGAGTTGGAGACATTCGACACAAGATTTGGTTACCAAGACATTTATTTAAATATGTATTAACTTTGATCTTACCCTTGAAAAGCTCCTAATTCTAGTTACCTTTTTCCAAGCGTAAGAGGTTAAAGACCTGCTGGAGATCCAGATGCAAACTGACTGTAAGACAATCGGCGAGTCTCACAGAGCTTGGCTTTGTATTTTCAGACAACCCTTTAATTACAAACGCTTCTGGGCCAATGGGTCTGAAAATGGCTGGAAGTGAGGGGCTGGGGATACAATGATGAACTGTAGCCGCTGAAGCCCTTTCAGTCGGTGACCCGGTCACCTCGCATCCTCACTGGGCATTTTTTTTTTTTTTTTTTAGACGCAGTCTCAGAGGCTGCAGTGCAGTGGCGCAATCTCGGCTCACTACAACCGCCGCCTCAGCCTCCGGAGTAGCTGAGATTACAGGCGCCCACCACCACGCCCGGCTAATTTTTGTATTTTTAGTAGAGACGAGGTTTCACCATGTTGGCCAGGCTGGTCTCGACCTCATGACCTCAGCTGATCTGCCCGCCTCAGTCTCCCACAGCGCAGGATTACCGGTGTGAGACGCAGTTCGCTGCCACTGCGCCTTTTCTAAATCTCGGCCCCTACGCACTTCTCAGGAGAGAGAGTGCGGAGAATCTGTCTATGACTTCCAGCCAATGGTTACATTTCTTTTCTCAGCCCTACAACTATGGACCAATAGGTAGATGGCTTTCTTTTGACGCCACCGTTCTCTTTCAGCCAATCAGAGGCGTTTTTCAAACGTTTGCCCGCCCTCTTAAGCACGCAGGCTCCTGGAAAGCGGCATTCACTTCCGGGCCGCGGTCTAGGGCAGCTACGTGTGTTGTCATAGAGACCATTTTGCGTTAACTGGTTGGTAGCTTCTAGCCTGGGGGCAGAGCGACTGCGGGCTAGCGCTTCCCCTACTCCCTCTCGGCTCCCTGTGGCCCCAGGGCTTAAGCGGGCTCCGGCGGTCTGGCCTAGGGATTCCCGTGGCCCCTTTGGGGCGGGATGGCTACGGAAGAAGAGGACGAGGTGGAGTGGGTGGTGGAGAGTATCGCAGGGTTCCTGCGAGGCCCGGATTGGTCCATCCCCATCTTGGACTTTGTGGAGCAGAAATGTGAAGGTAAAAACCAGAGCCCGAACCGACAGTCGTTTTCTCCTCTCTCACACCAGCGGCGGGCAGGGGGCTGGTAACCACAAATCATTTTTATCCCCCCCGCCCCCACCCCTCTCACTAGGTTTAGAGCTGGTTATGCGGGAGGAGTTCCTTTCGCCCTGCTAATGTGCTCCTTCCCAGACCTGAACCTGGGGACCGAGACTCTCCTTTCCCGAGGCCCAAGCACACGTCCGAAGAATGTTAGACTTTAATCGTAAATTAGGTCTCTTACTTTGTCCCGCACGTTTCTGCCCTGGGCAGGTGGACTCTGGCTGGGCTTCAACAGATTACCAGACTTGAGAGGAGAAGCGTCGGTTTACCTGAGTTACTTACGATCCGATCCTTAGCATTTGGCCCTGTGTAGTCAGCTTAAGAAATGAGAAATTATTCACTCCAAACCAACAGTTGACTGCAAAGGAGGGTGTGTGATTACTCCAGGAAGCCCACAGCCGGTGATTTTGGTGGCCTGCATTCCCCTTGGAGAGCTCTCTACTCTTGGCTATACCAAAAATTTGCCAGGTGGGGCCGGGGAACTATTCTTGGAACAAATGAGGCATATAGATGTGGTATAATATTCCCTGTGAGGGACAGGCACCTCCGGGTTCTGAGCAGTTCACGCTTCGAGTTCTGCATTCAGTTCGTGGAGACGATTTGCAGTCCATTCGCAGAAAAGGAACCAGAAATCACGTCATATAAATGAATGCCCAAGCGTTACTGTGGTTGTTCAGTCGGGCAAGACTTTGAGGGTAGTAATATTCATCAATTACTGAAACATCTGTTTTGTGTTGTAAGGTTCAGTGGAATAGAGTTGGTTCAGTGGTCAGTTGGTACAAGCTACGGGTAAAGAAATATCAGTGAAGGAAGTGCTTCATGACAATATATCCAAGATGAGTTAGCCAGCCTCAGAAGGTAATGAGCTTCCTGGCTCCAGCAGTGTTTGAATGGATCTGACAGTGACTTAATAGGGTTAGAGGGATTCAGTTATTCAGCTATCAAATGGTCGGTTATCATGGATGACCTTTTAAGACTTCTTTAAATTCCAAGGTATCATGAATCTTGTAAAGATGAAATTCACTTTGACTACTGAATCTTTTAATTACATTTTCATTGCTATAATCAAAATTCAAATCATAGTTATTGAAGTATTGTTTTTACAGGTAATTTTTTAACAGTGTTCAAAAACAAGATAACTGCTATTTGTACTCCTTTTTGTTTGTTTGTTTTTGAGACGGAGTCTCACTCTGTTGCCCAGGCTGGAGTGCAGTGGTGTGATCTTGGCTCCCTGCAGCTTCTGTCTCCCAGGTTCAGGGTTCAAGTGATTCCCTGCCCCAGCCTCCCTGGTAGCTGGGATTACAGAAGTGCGCCACCACACCCGGCTAATTTTTGTATTTTTAGTAGAGATGGGGTTTCGCTATGTTGGCCAGACTGGTCTAGAACTCCTAACCTCAAGTGATCCACCTGCCTCGGCCTCCCAAAGAGCTGGGATTACAGGCATGAGCCACTGTGCCCGGCCTGTACCCACCCCTTTTTATTTTGCGACGGAGTCTCGCTCTGTCGCCAGTCTGGAGTGCAGTGGCGTGATTGATGTTGGCTCACTGCAACCTCTCCTTCCGGGGTTCAAGTGATTCTCCTGCCTCAGCCTCTCAAGTAGCTGGGACTACAGGCGCACACCACCACACCCAGCTAATTTTTGTATTTTTAGTAGAGATGGGGTTTCACCATGTTGGCCAGGATGGTCTCCATCTATTGACTTTGTTAACTGCCCACCTTGGCCTCCGAAAATTCTGGTGTACTCCTTTTAAGAAGTTGAAATGTGGCAGGATGGCTCACGCCTGTTATTGGAGCACTTTGGGAGGCTGAGGTAGGCAGATCACTTAAAGTCAGGAGTTTGGGACCAGCCTGGGCAACATGATGAAACACTGCCTCTACTAAAAATACAAAAAAGCCATGTGGTGGTGCGAGCCTGTAGTCCCAGCTACTTGGGAGACTGAGGCAGGAGACTCACTTGAACCCGGGATGCAGAGGTTGCCATGAGCCTAGTTCTTGTCACTACACTCCAGCCTGGACAACAAAGCGAGACTCTATCTCAAAAAAAAAAAAAAAATTAGCCGAGCATGGTGGTGTGCATCTGTAATCCCAGCTACTCCAGTATGAAACACCGTGCCCAGTCTTTTTTTTTTTTTAAAGACAGTGGCTGACGCAGGAAAATCACTTGAATCCAGGAGGTTGCAGTGAGCCGAGATCACACCACTGCACTGTAGCCTGGGCAACAGAGCAAGACACTGTCTGGAAAAAAAAAAAGTTGACATGTTTTTAACCGGCCAGGTCACTTGCACCTGTATGCCCAGCAACTCAGGAGGCTTAGATGGATCACTTGAGTCCAGGAGTTTGAGGCTGCGGTGAATGATGATCGTGCCACTGCACTGCAGCATGGGTGCCTGAGACTCATTTCTTTAAAAAAAAAAAAAGACTGGGCACGGTGTTTCATGCTTGTAATCCTGGCACTTTGGGAGGCCAAGGCGGGTGGATCACGAGGTCAGGAGTTCGACACCAGCTTGACCAACATGGTGAAACCCTGTCTCTACTAAAAATATAAAAATTAGCTGGGTGTGTGGCGTGTGCCTGTAATCCCAGCTACTGGGCAGGCTGAGGCAGGAGAATTTCTTGAACCTGGGAGGTGGAGGTTGCAGTGAGCTGAGATCACACCACTGCACTCTAGCCTGGGCAACAGAGTGAGACTCAAAAAAAACCCCAAAAACTGAAAATGCTATTGTGAGACTGATAAGGCATGTGGAATTTGACCTCATTTAGAAGAAGAAATTATGTCACCCTTTGATTCCATTTACCCCACTGAGACCAAATGCTGAAATGGAAAAAAATTAAAGCATTGTCCATCTTTCTATCCCTAAATGTCAAAAGTGAATGTATCTCAGTAATAACATACCTGATTGTATAATTTTACAGAGAAGCAGTAATCTAAGCCTTATGAACATGTACAGTGGTGATTTGGTTTCAGAATTAGCTGCTGTATTAAGTACCCACTATATTGCTTATATGTGCAGTGTTACATAGAGCAGATGCCAGGATAAACAAGTGACATGCCAGTGACACTTGAAATAATTGTTTATAGTTCATTGTCTCGGGGTTGCCTATATGCTGTTCTCTACCTCAGATTTAAAGATTAGTTTTTTATTTATTTATTTATTTATTTATTAAGATGGGGTTTCACCATGATGGCTAGGCTGGTCCTGAACTCCTGACCTCAGGTGATCCACCCACCTCAGCCTCTCAAAGTGCTAGGATTACAGGCGTGAGCCACTGTGCCCAGCCTAAAGATTAGTTTTATTCAGCCTTGTGACATCAACTTTTATTTCAACAAATATTTATTGAAAATGTCATTGGGCTAAGCTGAGGCTAGAAGGATGAATGCAATGGAATCCTGTCCTTGAGAAATTTATAGTGTAGTGGGGAAGACAAGCAGATAAACAGAATAAAATACAAAGTGGCAGGTGTTATAATAAGGGTAGGTACATGGTGCTGTACAGTGCGAATTCAGAGGAAGTGATCTAGCCAGCCTAGGGGTTGGGAGTGAGTAGCAGGTCACGGAGAATATGCCACTTGGTAAAATTCTTAAGAATGATCGGGAGAGAGGGGGGATGGGGGTAAAGTAAATGCAAAAAAGAAGAAGGAACAGCTTGAACAAAGGCATGGCAATTTGAAGTGGTGTGTGTTTTATTTGGCGATGTTTCAAGTAGTTGTGTGTTGTTAGGAGTGTAAGGTTTGAGTTTCAGAGTTGTGGGAAATGAGATGAAATCTAATTGCGGAGGGTCTTGTCTGGCCTTCTAAGGATTTTGCACTTTTTCTCTAGGCAATGAGCACTTGTTGAAGAGTTTAAACCGAAAATTGCAGAAGTTAGTTTTGCATTTTAGAAAGATCATCCTGGAGGAATTAAAAAAATATTTATTGTTTGCAATTCCCAAGTTTGTCCTGTTTCCCTGATTAGATTATAGCTTCTTGAGAGAATATTTATTTTTCTAATCTACATCATTTTATACATATGATCATTCAGTAAACACCTGTTTTGATGTTATTTAACTTCATTATTTATCTGTAGTAACAAAAATGGCCTGGTCACTTTCAGTAACATTTACGTCAGCAAAATTCCAGTACAGTAAAATAATTGGAGCCTATTGTAAAAGGACTTAACCATTAACAAGAATATTGCATTAAAAGTTATGAAGAAATATTTTCTCATATTGATTGAAATGTGTTTTTGGTCTTAAATATGAGATAGTATTCATTTTAAATATTTTCTCAAGTAGGCAAAAAAGCTTGTTTACAATTAATAGTATATATATATACACACTATATATTATATATATATATATATATATATATACAATTGATAGTATATATAGGTATATATATAAAATATATATGTGTGTCTATATGTATATTTTTTGTTTTGTTTTGTTTTGGAGACAAAGTCTCACTCCGTCACCCAGGCTGGAGTGCAATGGCTCGATCTCAGCTCACTGCAACCTCCACCTCCTGGGTTTGAGCAATTCTCCTGCCTCAGCCTCCCAAGTAGCTAGGACTACAGGTGCCTGCCACCACGCCTAACTAATTTTTGTATTTTTAGTAGAGACAGGATTTCACCACGTTGACCAAGCTTGTCTTGAACTCCTGATCTCAGGTGATCCACCTGCCTCGGCCTCCTAAAGTGCTGAGATTACAGGTGGGAGCTGCTGCGCCTGGCCAATGGTATATATTTTTAGATATATTCATTTATATATTTTTTAAAGATAATCCCTAAGAATTCAAAGCTGAAGAGCTAGGCTATAGGAATGACAGTTCTATTTGTAAGAAGTGGATTTTTGTATTTGCAGTAATAAAATGATTTTTAACACTATGTAATATTTTCTTTTAAATTTAGTTTTTGATGATGAAGAAGAAAGCAAATTGACCTACACAGAGATTCATCAGGAATACA
The DNA here is from genome assembly GCF_049354715.1 of Callithrix jacchus. Classification (NCBI taxonomy): domain Eukaryota; kingdom Metazoa; phylum Chordata; class Mammalia; order Primates; family Cebidae; genus Callithrix; species Callithrix jacchus. Next base: position 58,661,503 of record NC_133515.1, on the reverse strand, counting down.
AAGAACTAGTGAGTATTTTTTTTCACTGATTTTTAAAGGTAATTAGGCTAACATTACTTACAGCTTTTCTAAATGAAGAAATTTTTTTTTCGTTAAAAATCCTGAATTTTACAAAAATCCAGTCTACCTTAACAATAGTGCCTGTTATATCTGTCTCCACAGGTTCTCTGAGCATCTCATTTTTATGACTTCTTATCTCCTCTGCTCTTAAATCTAAGGAATGGTTTTACAACTCTTTATGGGTTCTTGCATGTATTCTTTATATTTTATTCTTATTTTGTTGATGCATCCAGGGTCATATTAGTTAGTCACTTAGTCATGGTTGTCCTTTATTTTTTTATTTTTGAGACAGGGTCTTGCTTTGTCACCCAGGCTGGAGTGCAATGGCACTATCACAGCTCATTGCAGCCTCAGCTTCCCCAGGCTCAAGCAGTCCTCCCATCTCAGTCTCCTGAGTAGCTGGGACCACATGCATGCACCACCACTCCCTGCTAATTTTTTTGTGTTTTGTAGAGATGGGGTTTCACCATGTTTCCCAGGCTAGTGTCGAACTCCTGAGCTCAAGCGATCTGCCTGCCTAGGCCTCACAAAGTGTTGGGATTACAGATGTGAGCCACCGCGTGTGTCCTGTCATGTAATTTTAAAAAAGGCCTCTGGCAGTGAGGCGCAGTGGCTCACACCTCTAATCCCAGCACTTAGAGAGGCTGAGGCGCGTAGATTGATTGAGCCAAGGAGTTTGAGACCAGCCTGGGCACCATGGTGAAACTCCATCTCTATAAAAATTACAAAAATTAGCCAGTCATGATGGCATGCGCCTCTAGTCTTAGCTGCGTGAGAAGCTGAGGTGGGAAGATGGATCTCTTGAGCCCAGAAGGTCAAGGCTGCAGTGAGCCATTACTGTGCCACTGTACTCTAGTTTGGGCAAGAGAGTAAGACCTTGTCTCAAAAAAAAAGAAGTCCAGGCGTGGTGGCTTATGCCTGTAATCCCAGCACTTTGGGAAGCTGGGGTGGGCGGATACCCTGAGGTCAGGAATTAGAGACCAGCGTGACCAACATGGCAAAACCCTGTCTCTACTAAAAAAAAAATAAAAAAATTAGCTGGCATTGTGATACAGCCTCCCTGTAGTCCCAGCTACTCAGGAGGCTGAGGCAGGGGAATCACTTGAGCCTGGGAGGCAGAGGTTGCAGTGAGCCAAGATCGCACCACCACCCTCCAGCCTGGGTGACAGAGTGAGACTCCATCTCAAAAAAGAAAGGAAAGAAAAGAAGAAAAAAAATGCCTCTGGGTAGCAGAAGAGTTGTGCCACACTGAATGTCGTAATCCTGACTTCAACTATTTCTATTAGAAGAAATACAGTTTCATGTGATTTTCTGCAAAAGTACTAACTTTTAATTTGTGTTTTGGTGGAAGACAGACAATGTCACTGCCATGTAATATAATATTATGTAGATTAATATTTGCAAAAAATTTGATTATACTTTTCTAAACTCAATACTTAATATGCAAACTGTCATGTAGAACTTTTCTATGTAATTATAACAGTGAAACTTTGTCTTTTTAGGTTGAAAAGCTGTTAGAAAGTTACCTTAAAGAAATTGGAATTAATGAAGATCAATTTCAACAAGCATGCACTTCTCCTCTTGCGAAGACCCATACATCACAGGTTTTTGCTTTGTATTAGTCTGCTAACATACAGTTTTAACAAAAATGCCCAGGGTTTCACTTAAATTTGAATGTTTGATTGACAAGTAATATTTTAGACATTGTGAGAGGTGGAAAGATAATTCATATATGAGTTCTTTTTGACAGCAACCCTGAAATATGATAATTTGAGGCATAAATGAACTGATACAATTCAAAGTGACCTTTCTAAACTCAGAACCAGAATAAGATCACAGGGATTATACAAACTGCTGTTTTATTTACATAGATCTCTGATAATTCTGTAGTTGTTCCTTTTATAATTTTAGCAGATCCACAGTCAGTAGTTCCTGCAGCCTCCTTCTCTTAGAACTACTTTTATTATCTTACTGGTTGTGTAGTGCTAGGCTGAAGTAGTGATACATATGTTTATAAACTGTTTGTTTTTGTTGTCGTTTTTGAGATGGAGTCTCATTCTGTTGCTCAGGCTGAGGTGTAGTGGTACAATTGCAGCTCAATGTAGGCTCAACCTCCTGGGCTCAGCTAATCCTCCCACTTCAGACTGCAGGTACTGCGCTAGCACACCTGGCTAATTTTTGTATTTTTTTTAGAGACAGGGTCTTGCTATGTTTCCCAGGCTGGTCTTGAACTCTGGGCTCAAACGATTTGCCCACTTTGGCCTCCTAAAGTGCTAGATTACAGACATGAGCCACCACATGCAGCCTATAAACTAGTATCTATTGAGGGCTTATGCTAGTTGATATTTTAGGCACTTGACATGTTTTCTCTCATTTAATCTTTCTAACACTCTTAAGAAATTGGTACTATATAACTTCCATTGAGAAATGAGGAAACCAAAGCACAGAGATATTAAGCTAATAGTCCAAAGTCCACAGCTAAGTAAATAGTAGAGCCAGTATCCCCAGCCAAGGCAAGCCAACTGAGTGCCCTTGCTAAGAGGGTGAGGACTGGGATATGTTGCTAGTATCCAAGTAGCCTTCTGCTCAAAAACTAAAGGCCAGGCAGTGACTCATGCCTATAATCCCAGCACTTTGGGAGGCCAAGGCAGGAGGATTGCTTAAGGCCAGGGGTTTGAAACCAGCCTGGGCAACATAGTGAGACCCCCAACTCTAAAAATAATACAAACGTTAGCCAGTTATGGTGTGTTCTCCCATAGTCCCCTTACTCAGGAGGCTGAGGCAGGAGCATCACTTGAGCCCAGGAGGTCGACGCTGCAGTAAGACAAGATGGTACCACTGCTCTCCAGCCTGGACAACAGATTGAGACCCATCCCTGAGAAACAAAACACTAGCTTTGGCATCTTATCTTCTACCAAATAAACTGTAATTTCTTAGCTAGCAAGATATGGTAAGAATTGTTTAAGATAAGACTCCAGATTTTAATGTTAGCCATGATTTTTTGCTGTAGTTCTCCAATGTATTATGCTCTACTGCCATTCCAGGTCACTTGCTCTTATGCGCATCTGTGCTCCTAGCTTTGCTCATGCTGTCCCTTAACCGGGAATCTGTGGTCCCCTCCTCAGACTACTCCATCATTCCTTTCATCACGTGCAGAAATCCTCATCATCAGGACCTGGTTGAATTGCTACTTGTTACAGCAGCTTTGCTGTTTATTCTAATCAGAACAGAGTTCATTCTACTTAACTAGGCCAATTTTAAATTGATATTTTTGTTATTCTGCCTTGAATTACAGTTTCCTACAAGTCCATTTGCCCTACTAGATTGTAAGTCCTTTGAGCTGTTTTTAGTATCTTTGCACTCCCTGCTGGTAGAACAGAGATGAAGACTTAGTTTCTGGTATGTAGTTCTCAATAAATGTTTATTAATTTAAATTATCTTGTTATTATCACCTAGAAGATGTTGTCTTGACTACTTTTTAACCCAGCACTTCCTCTTTTGTACAGCTTTTCATTTGATGATCACCTTTAATTCTAGGAATAGAAAATCTTTTTGTTTTTGTTTTTGAGACAAGGTCTTGCTCTGCCACCCTGGCTGGACTGCAATGGTATAAACATAGCTCTCTGCAACCTCTAACTCCTGGGTTCAAGTGAATCTCCTGCCTCAGCCTCCTGAGTAGCTAATACTATATGTGTGCATCATTATGCCTGGCTAATTTTTTGTTTTTTTTGTAGAAAGGGGGTTGTGCTGTGTTGCTCAGGCTGGTCTTGAGCTCCTGGCATCAAGCAATCCTCCTGCCTCAGCCTCCCAAAGCTCTGAGATTACAGGTATGAGCCACTGTATTTTGGCTGGTGTGATAGCTCATACCTGTAATCCCACTGCTTTGGGAGGCCAAGGCATGGGGTATTGCTTTAGGACAGGGGCTCGATACCACCCTAGGTTACAGAGCAAGACCCCATCTCTACAAAAAAATACAAATACAAGAATTAGCTGGGCATGGTGACACACTCCTGTAGTCCTAGCTACTTGAGAGGCTGAGGTGGGAGGATTGCTTGAGCCCAAAAATTTGAGGCTTGCAGTGAGCTATGACTGCACCACTGTACTCCAACCTGGCCTGCTAAGTGAGACCCTGTCTCTAAAAAAAAAATAATAAGATAATTTAGATGTTATTGGTATGCCCACATTATGTGAAAAAATCTGGCGATTTCCAAGAAGACATAACAATCCTTAATATGTATGCACCTAATAACAAAGCAACAAAATGTGTGAGGCAGAAATGGAACTGCAAGGAGAAATAGATTAATACATGATTATAGTTGGAGACTTCAGCACCCTCTGTCAGTATTGGACAGATCCAGTAGCTAGAAAATCAGTAAAGACATAGTTGAACTAAACAGCACCTTCAGGCTGGGCACGGTGGTGGTTCATGACTGTAATCCTAGAACTTTGGGAGGCTGAGATGGGCGGATCACTTGAGGTCAGGAATTTGAGACCAGCCTGGCCAACATGGTAAAACCTTGTCTCTACTAAAAATATAAAAATTAGCCTGGCTTGGTGGTAGGTGCCTGTAATCCCAGCTATTCGGGAGGCTGAGGCAGGAGAATTGCTTAAACCTGGGAGGTGGAGGTTGCAGTGAGCCGAAATTGCACTACTGCACTCTGGCCTGGGTGACAGAGCAAGACTCCATCTCTAAATAAATAAATAAATAAATAAACAAACAAACAGTAGCTTCAGTCAGCTGAATTTAATGGAGATTTATACACCACTTCATCCAGCAACCAAAAATATACATTCTTCTCAAGATCACACAGAATAGTCAAGACAGATTACATTATGGGCCATAAAAGACATCTCAACAAATTTAAAATGGAAATCATACAGTGTCTGCTTTCAGACCACAACCTAATTAAAGTGGAAAAAAATAACAAAAGATAGTTGGGAAAAGCCAAAATACTTGGAGATTAAACAACACACTCTAAAAAACACATGTGGGCCAGGCATGGTAACTCATGCCTATAATCCCAATCACTTTGGGAGGCCAAGGTGGGCAGATTGCTTGAGCCTAGGAGTTTGAGACCAGCCTTGGCAACATAGTGAAACTACATCTCTACAAAATACAAAAAAAAATTAGCAGGGCATGGTGATACATACCTTCCACCATATTGGCCAGGCTGGTCTCAAACTGCTGACCTCAGGTAATCCACCCACCTCGGCCTCCCGAATCGCTAGGATTACAGGCATGAGCCACCGCGACTGGCCACAATTTTTGTTTTATAGAATTATAAGGAATTATATAATTATACTATATATAAAATATATAATCATAGAATAATCATAAAGTATTATATGTTATAGAATTATAAACACATGCCCCTCTTTATTCCTGATCTTTCTTGTTCTGAGGTTTACCTTATCTGAAATTAAATTGAGCTACTCCAGCTTTCTTTTTAAACAACTTTATTGAGATATAATTTGCATACCATAATATTCATTCTTCTGAAAACTTTTTTTTTTTTTTTTTTTTGAGTTGAAGTTTTACTCCACCACCCAGGCTGGAACGCAGAGGCGTGATCTTGGCTCACTGCAACCTCTGTCTCCTGGTTCAAGTGATTCTCCCATCTTAGCCTCCTGAGAAGCTGGGACTACAGGAGCATGCCACTACACCCAGCTAATTTTTGTATTTTTTTAGTAGAGACAGGGTTTCACCATGTTGACCAGGCTAATCTTGAACTCCTGACCTCAAGTGATCTGCCCACCTCAGCCTCCCAAAGTGTTGAGATTTCAGGCATGAGCCAGTGTGCCTGGCCAAGGACCCTGTTTTTAAAGTCAAAATTTTAAATTGTCCTTTTGAGACATCTAGTCATACACAATAAGGTAGCATTCTTGAATTAATCTACGGTTTTGCAGTGGAAATGATTTGAATGTGTGGGAAATAATTTTAAAATTTGAATCTTCATTTCACTTGAGACTTCTTTCTACAGGCCATTTTGCAACCTGTGTTGGCAGCAGAAGATTTTACTATCTTTAAAGCAATGATGGTCCAGAAAAACATTGAAATGCAGCTGCAAGCCATTCGCATAATTCAAGAGAGAAATGGTAAAATATTGAAGTTAGAAATCTAAGTGCTAAATGTATTTTTGTTTACAGTTTTGACTATTCTAATTTTAATATGGTCTTAAATGTAGCCACCTTGTGTACATTTATTTCAAGTTTGAAAGACTTTAGCTGACTTGAGATTTAAGAGTAAGCTTCCTGATCTATATTTGACATCCCAAAAAAAGGAGACCAGAATTCCATGATACTTTGGATTTCACAGAGTTTGATTTTCTGCCCAGCCATTATGTTTATGAAATTAAGTATTTTTAAGTGGTCATAGTGGTAGTTACTGTTGAGAGGTGTTCATCCTTCTTCTGGCGTATGATTGTTAGGACCTTTGTATGAAGCAGTGGTTCTTAAGCCTCAGCAAGCATTGGAAATGGTTGGAGGGCTTGCTGAAGCACATATGGCTGCCTCCCAGTTTCTGATTTAATAGGTCTGGGGTATTGATAATTTGCATTTTTAACAGTGATATGGTTTGGCTGTGTCCTCATCCAAATCTCATCTTGAATTCCCACGTGTTGTGGGAAGAACCCACTGGGAGATAATTGAATCGTGGGGGCAGGTCTTTCCCATGCTGTCCTCATGATAGTGAATAAGTCTCATGAGATCTGATGGTTTTGAAAAGTGGGAGTCTTCCTGCACAAGCTCTCTCTTTGCCTGCTGCCATCCATGTAAGAGGTGATTGCTCCTCCTTGCTTTCTATCATGATTGTTAGGCTTCCCCAGCCATGTGGAAATGTAAGTCTGGTTAAATCTGTTTCCTGTGTAAATTGCCCAGTCTTGGATATGTCTTTATCAGCAGCATGAAAACAGAGTAACACAAACAAGTTTCCAGGTGATGCTGAAGCTGCTGGTCCTGGGACCATACTGACACCTACTGTTCTAGGGCACTGGGCAGAGACAGATATGCTTGTACCAGCATCATGTGGAAGAGAAAAATGGAACTCAAAGCCCTATTGACCCTCATTGGCTTTATCTTTCCCTGACTCTGTGTCAAGCTCATTTTCTCTTTAGCTCTTCCTGCTCTTGTTCCTTTCTTGTGTGCCTGAACTACATTTAACATCCTGACTCAAAACAACTGAGTTTTTAACCATGCTGCTTGTTATTGTACCCAGATTATCATCTCTTTCTAACCTGTATTATCATTTCTGTTTCACATTTCTTGCTATGGTAACCTCACCTTAATTTCTATATCTTCCTTAGCTCAGTAGATGGCCATGATACTTTTTACCATGGCCCATAATCTCTTTAATGATTTGGCAGCAGGACCTTTCCTTTGATTGTTTCTTGAAGATGTGAGATCTATAGTTCAGTTGCATCGTTTGCTCTTAAGGGCCTGGAATGTGAAACAATAGGGCTTCTGTTGTTGCATGGCAAACATGAGAATTTTGCAGAGCCCTTCTTGAGGAGTTTACTTCTCACTTGACTGATGTGAGTAGAGACTCTTAGAGCCAGCCACCATCATAATCATCTACTAGACTCCCAAGATGCTTTCCCCAGTAACTAATAGAACTGTTGTCTGTGGGTAGGGGGAGAACACCACCCTAGCCCTGAAGAATACATCACAGTGCTATTACTTCCATGTAAATAAGTTTGGAAAATAGTCTGTGTCTTTCTACTGTGATTTGCTCTATAAAATCCTTTCCTCTGAATTTTCCTGAAAACTATGCTTCATTCTAACTTGTGGGTTAGAGAATTTTAAGAAGTGTGTTAGTAAAAAAAAAATTTTTAGGGGATCAGGAGAAGCCATAGTGTACTTGACGCTGGCATTCTATAGTTTTCAGTTTGGAATTTAATTGGAAACTCATTTAGGTTTTAATAAAAAGGGAATAAATGTGTATCTTGTATCATGTGGATGCCTCAGGCTGTCAGTAACAGAACACCCCAATGAAAAAAACATCTTTCAGAACAAGAAGTCCAGAGGAAGGGAGAGAAGGAAGGCAGGTTCAGAGTTGATGAACATAGTGGCTCAGTGATGCAGTGATGTAATCAAGGACCCTGACACTTTGCATCTTTATACTGTGCCATTCTCAGGATCTTCTCTCATGATTATACTTTGGCTAGACTGAATGCAGACTTAACAATGTCTTATGAAGAAATGGAATAGTACATCCTCCTGTATATCTCTTTTTGTTAGCAAGACAACAATTTCATGGAAGCGTTCCTATTGATTACGGTTCAGGTCACTTGCTTTTCTTAAACCATCTGGCAAGGGGAATTAGATCATTATGATTGACTTGAACCAATTAGGGGTCACTGTCCTGGGCTGGGGAGGGCCCTGCCTCTAAGTACTTAGCTATCTGATAATTCTGCAAAAGCTGGCTTCTATTAGCAAGGGAGGAGAAGGGGAATGATGTAGAATAATGACTGTGGTCAGACCACAGCATGAGGCATTTTACTTACATTTAAACATAAACTAATAACTTAGTTTCTGCTACAGAATTTCTAATACATGTGTTTAAGAGTTTTGCTGGCCAGGCACAGTTGGCTCATGCCTGTGGCCCCAGTGCTTTCAGAGGCTGAGGCAGGAGGATTGCCTGAGCCCAGAAGTTTGAGGCGGCAGTGAGCTATGACAGCCCCACTGCATGCCAGCCTGGGCAATAGAGTAAGACCCTGTCTCAAAACTAAAATAATAAAAGAAAGAGAGAAAGAAAGAATGTTGTCTAACTGAGATCCAGGGGCGAGTACCTTAATGTCGATTATACTCAAAACTGCAGACTATTTGAAAATAGTCCTAATGATGAGAAAAAAAATCAAAGGCTCTCTGGATTCTTGGTTGTACCTTACTAAAGAATTTGGAGAAAATGCAAATGAGAGTATTATTTTGATGGTTTTTTTTTTTTTTTTTTTTGAGACGGAGTTTTGCTCTTGTTACCCAGGCTGGAGTGCAATGGCATGATCTCAGCTCACCGCAACCTCCACCTCCTGGGTTCAGGCAATTCTCCTGCCTCAGCCTCCTGAGTAGCTGGGATTACAGGCACGCGCCACCATGCCCAGCTAATTTTTTGTATTTTTAGTAGAGACGGAGTTTCACTATGTTGACCAGGATGGTCTCGATCTCTTGACCTCGTGATCCACCTGCCTCGGCCTCCCAAAGTGCTGGGATTACAGGCATGAGCCACCGCGCCCAGCCTACTTTGATGGTTTTTAAGTACTTTATACTGTTGTGTTATTCTTAGTACTTTCAGTTTCCTTAGAAAGATGATTAGAATAATGTGTATCTTTTGACTGAGCAAAAATGCACTTAAGATTGATGGATTATTCAGATGTCAATTTTCTGGTTGTGATATTGTACTACTATAGTTTCGTAAGATGTTATCACTTGGGGAAACTGGGTAAAGAGTACATAGCAGCTTTCTGCATTATTTCTTACAATTGCATTTACCTCAAAAGAAAACATTTAACTTTTAAAAACGTATTTAAACATGAGGAGGATTAGAGTAATAAAGCTGTTTTAGAGTGGATCCAAAGTCCCACAGTCATATGTGGATAAAGAAGTGGAAGGTAAAAATTAAGCAGCATTCTGCTAATGTTTTGGAATGTAATAATTATAGATACAAACAGAACAATTATTACCAATCCACCTTCTTTGCAGGAAGAAAAGATAATAAAGTAAATTAAACCAATATTTTAAGTTACTTTTTATTTTCTTGGGCTGAAGCTGCTACTTCCCTGGTTTATAATTATTAGACCAATATCTGAACAGAAGCTTCAAGGGCAGAGATCATTTTATTCATCTTTGTAGTCCCCCAAAGTGCTTAGCACCATGCTTTTATTGCACATAGTAAGCAGGGCCCTTTTCAATAGCATCTGTTAAAATATGAATGAAGAGTTTTAATGTTATTTCAATTAACAAAATCACATTTTATTTTGTGACTCTTCTCATTTAAGGGGCACCTTTGAGATCAGTTTCATTATTAAGCCTAACTCAATGATTTCCGTGGTATATTCTCAGACACTATATGATTATGGAAGAGAAAATCATATTAACAAATGTTTGTTGCCACACATTGTTATTTTAATTGACAATAAAATAATTACTAAGAGATATTTCTAGTTAAAAGTGTGGGGTTTTTGGTAGGACTTATTCTGTAAAATAAAAAAAGGCTTAAAAGATGGTAGTTAAAATAGGCTGGGAATGGTGGCCTATGCTTGTAATCCTAGCACTTTGGGAGGCCGAGGCAGGCAGATCACTTGAGGTCAGGAGTTCAAGACCAGCCTGGCTGACATGTTGAAACCCCATCTCTACTTAAAAATTGGCTGGGCATGGTGGTGGGTGGCTTTAATCCCAGTTACTCCAGAGGCTGAGGCAGAATTGCTTGAATCTGGGAGGCAGAGGTTGCAGTGAACTGAGATTACGCCACTACACTCTGGCCTGGGTGACAGACAGAGAGTCTGTCTCAAGAAAAGAAATTAAAAAATAAATAAAAAATAAAAGATGATAGTTAAAAAGATAATACCTTAGGAAGTTACAGTGATAGATCTGAAGTTAATTTCTACTTAAGGAACTAGAACAATGAGAAATCGATGTTTTCAGTTGAGTTGTTACTATTCCATGTGGTCTTTGGTTTCAAACAGGTGTATTACCTGACTGCTTAACAGATGGCTCTGATGTGGTCAGTGACCTTCAACAGGAAGAGATGAAAATTCTGAGGGAAGTTCTTAGGTACCAATCTCTAATTATTTTTTAAATGAATCATTAGTCATATTGTATGATCTGTACATATGCTTTTGCCTGACAAATATGAACTAATAAAATTGCTGAATTCTCCACTGAAGACCATAAAAATGATTTATCATTATATGACTGTGAATGTATTTCTTAATGACAAAAAAAGTTATTTTCAGTCCAAATGAGAGGGTCTTTTCACACCCCCATTATAGGAATAGGAAAGTAGCCACCAATGGGAAAAGTTGCAGTAGACCCAGGCTGATCTCTGGAGAGAGGCATAATGACTTGAGCTAAGCAGAAAACTCTATGGCTTTTGGATCTCACGATGGAGGTGGCATATTCTAGGTGTCACATGGTAGGAGGCTGGGCATCTAGACTCCACAGATTGAATAGCCAACTTGGTGATAGTAACCTGCAAGAGAGAGAGGACGGTGAGAGGCATCTCTCCCAGATGAGTGTCTTGCCATTCTCTTTGTCTCCCCAGTTATATAATTCTCAGCCAAATGCCTGGCAAGGAGTGTGCAGACCAATACGGGGGTCCACACAGAACTAATAAAGGTTAAGGGACATTCCTTTTTCTTTTGAGCCTGTCGTGCCCTGACCTTTAGGGGAATATTGGAAGGAAGGAGCAGTAGTAGCTCCTAATTTTTAAATCTCCTGTGAGAACATATTAGGTTTAGGGCAAAAGGATGCTATAATCACGGTGTCACCTGCAGACTATGGCCTAGGCCTTTGGGGTCACCACTTCTCCAACCATACTACCACACATGACCATTGTCTAGCATCCTGTAGTTCCCCACTTAGGAACTTTGTCCCACCTCCAAAGCAGAAGAGAGGATAGGAGGATGGGCCTGGTGGGAAACTATGGCAGGAGCTCGGTACTTAATTTCAGGGAGTTTGAGTGATTATGGAGAGGGTGGCAGATACGCTGGTGAACTAAACCCTTTCTTGCCAGATCCTTCTTTGGATGGCAGGGGCAAATGGGAGCCTGAGATGACACAGAATGCTATGAGTTTAAGGTTTGAGAGGTAAGGGTTTTTGGTTCAAAGGACTGGTAAAGTTTTGATTTGGACTGGTTGTGTTGGTTGATTGGTGGCCTGAAAACTGGTCAGCACTGTATTTTTAAGATTTTATTTCCTAAGAGCTTTTGATGGGATATACTACTGCGTAAGTAATAGAACTTAGTTGTGAACATGTATAACAGTTGAACTTGGTTACTTTCCAAAATCAGCTTGTCTCAGTGAGCAGTTTACAAAAGTCGATAGGCTTTGGGACAATGGTATCACGAGTGCTTGGTGATAGCTCAGATGTCACCAGAACAACGGCATTTTATTAAGAGGGGCGTAATGGCTCTTACCAAGAGGGGTGTAATTGATCTCTCTAAAGAGGGTGATTGAAGTCCTTATTAATGAGATTTGCCATTCAAATTGGGTTTAGGATTTCAAATCTGTTGATCTTTGTTCATTTGGAGTTCTAGAAGAAATAGGTAGACCTGTATTTTATGTTACGAACTGTATTATGCTGTATGCCTATGTGTGTCTTTCCCAGTTGACTGTAAGCCACTTTAGAGCAAGGCTTGATTATTTTCCATCTTTGTGTCTAATATGCCTTGTATTGTAAGCTTAGGTTAGCATGTTGCTTAGTTGAATATTTGTTCTTTGACCAAAGAAAGGAAAATTACTTTTTACCTTATTTTTGTATATTTCAGAAAATCAAAAGAGGAATATGACCAGGAAGAAGAAAGGAAGAGGAAAAAACAGGTGCCTACAGAACATATAACAAAAGTATTTTATATTTATGGCTGTTATCTCTTATTAAGTTTACACCTAGTTCTTTCTATTAAAATTTATACTTATGTGGAACTACATAATTCCTCAGAGTAGTCATTTTTTTGGTAAGTTTAAGCATTTGTATTTAACTTTTTATACTTTTTTCCCCTTTATTTTTGTCCTGGTAACTCACAGAACAACTTTTTTTTTTTTTTCATACTGACTCTTGTTCTGTTGCCCAGGCCAGAGTGCAGTGGAGCAATCTCAGCTCACTGCAGCCTCCGCCTCCCAGGTTCAAGCGATTCTCCTGCCTCAGCCTCCCGAGTAGCTGGGATTACAGGTGCCCACCACCACGCCCAGCTAATTTTTGTATTTTTAGTAGAGACAGGGTTTCACCATGTTGGTCAGGTTGGTCTTGAATTCCTGACCTCATGATTCACCCAATTTGGCCTCCTAAAGTGCTGGGATTACAGGCGTGAGCCATTCTATTCCAGTCTGGGTGATAGAGTGAGACTCTGTCTCAAAAACAATAAACAAAGAAAAAGAAATATGTAATATTTTTCGATCCTTTAGGTAGTGAATTCATTAAAATGAATCTAAATTGTATTTTTTTTTTTTTTTATTGTTTCATGGAATCCTGAAGTTATCAGAGGCTAAAACAGAAGAGCCCACAGTGCATTCCAGTGAAGCTGCAATAATGAATAATTCCCAAGAGGATGGTGAACATTTTGCAGCCCTACCCTCAGGTAAGGTTTATGAATACATAACACCATGTAGAATGTGCTACTTTCAAAAGAAAAAAAATGTGCTACTTTCTCATACTTAATTTACTTCAAAAACCCTGGGAGAGAGTATTGAATGTCTTTGGTATTTAACGTTCTTTGTGAATTTGGTTAAAGAGGTTGCAGACAGGAGATACCGAGCTGAAAGAGAAAGTAGAGTCCCCAGATTTCCACGTAAAGCCTGGAACCCAGAGTAGAGAGCAGAACTCCTTGAGGGAATAACTAGCCTTTGTGCATGGCTGCAGCTTACAAGACAGGTTCACATAACATTCGGTATTCTCTTCCATGCTCACAGTTATTTGGTATTTGTGAGTGAGAAGCTGAACTTGAAAAGATAATATTTCTTTTCTAATGAATTAAGTACAGCTGGAAAATAAGAAGTAGCCATTTTGTCCAGACGTTTAGTCAGAAATTGTATCTTAAAACCAAAATTGGTAAGAATCCTTGTGGGGAATATTAGTGGATGACCTTTTCAACATGTGGCAAAATCTACTTTCAGTATGAACTGATTTTCTATGTAAGAAAACAAGTAGTTCCGAAACAGAAATTGTAGTCATGAATTCAGTTCATTTTATTATGTATTCCTATGGTTTTAAATAAATGTCCTTTTCTCAATTAAAAAAATATAACTCTGTGAGGTAGATATTATGATCTTTGTTTTTCTTTTGCCTTTTTAAAAAAAATTATTTTTGTTGAGTCAGGTATAACCTGTGTTGCCCAGACTGGTCTCAAACTCCTGGCCTCAAGTGATCTTCCTGCCTCAGCTTCCTAAAGCACTGGGAATACAGGCATGAGCCACTGTACCAATCCCTTCTTTTTTTTTAAGAAATTCAAGGAAGCTGAGCAACTTGTCTAACCAAGATCATCACTGAACTCTTCAGTGGTGGAGTTATGACTTAGCTGGGTCTTCTGACACTAACTCTGTTCTTCTATACCTTAGTTTAGAAGAACTTCTATAGTTGAGATTAATGTGATGTTTACCCATTACTTTTTTATATAAGTTGGAGAGCAATTTTCTGTTTTTAATATGCTTAATTGAAGCTGTTTTAGGTTCACAGTAAAATTAAGCAGAGGGTACAGATATTTCTTCCATATACTCTTTGCCCAGTATATGCTTAGCTGCTCCCATTATCAGCCCCCTCAAAAGTAGTACATATGTTCCGTTGGTGAACCTACCTTGACACAACATTACCAGCAAACGAGAGAGCATAGTTTACATTAGGGTTCACTCTTGGTATTGTATATTCCATGGGTTTTGACAAATGTATGATGATATGTATTCACCATTATGGTATTATGTAGTATATAGTTTCACTGCCCTAAAAATTCTCTGTGCTCTGCCTATTCATCCTTACCACCTCCTAACCCATGGCAACCACTGATCTTTTTACTGTTTCCATAGTTTTGCATTTTCTGGAATGCCATATAGTTGGAATCATACAGTAGTACATAGCCTTTTCAGATTGTCTTCTTTCACTTAGTATAATGCATGTAAGGTTTCTCTGTGCCTTGTCATGGCTTGGTAGCTCATTTCTTTTTAGCGCTGAATAATACTCCATTGTCTGGATGTGCCACAGTTTGTTTATTCACTTATCTGCTGAAGAACATCTTGGTTGCTTCCAATTTTTGACAGTTATGAATAAAGTTGCTATAAACATCTATGTGCAGGTTTTTTTGTGGACATAAGCTTTCAGTTCTTTTGGGTAAATACCAAGGAGCGTGATTGTTATGTCTTACAGTAAAAGTATGTTTAGTTTTGTAAGAAACTGCCAAACTGTCTTCCAAAGGGCTGTACCATTTCCATCCCCATAGCAGAGAATGAGAGCTCTTGTTGCATCCTTGCCAGCATTTGGCGTTGTCAGTGTTCTGCGTTTGGACTATTCTAGTTGGTGTGTAGTGGTATCTCATTGTTAAGTTTATTTGCATTTCCCTGATGACATGATGTGGAGCATCTTTTCATTGCTTGGTTGTCATCTATGTATCTTCTTTGGTGATATGTCTGTTAAGGTCTTTGGCCCATAATATTTTTTGAGTTGTTTGCTTTCGTGTTAATTGGGTTCATTTTCTTATTGTTGAATTTTAAGTGTTCTTTGTATATTTTGAATAACAGTCTTTTATCAGATGTGTCTGCTGAAAATATTTTCTCCCAGCCTATGGCTTGTCTTCTCATCCTCTTGATACTGTCTTTTACATAGCAGAAATTTTAATGAAGTTCAGCTTATTAATTATTTCATAGGCTGTGCCTTTGGTGTTGTATCTAAAAAGTCATCACCACACCCAAGGTCATCTAAATTTTATCCAATGTTATCTTCTAGGATTCTTACAGTTTTACACTTTACATTTAGGTCTGTGATCTATTTTGAATTTTTGTGTGTGTGAAGGGTGTAAAGTTTGTGTCTAGATTCATCTTTTTTCTTTTGGACGTCCAGTTCCAGTTTTGTTTCCTCACTGTATTGCCTTTGCTTCTTTGTCAAACATCACTTGATTATATTTATGTAAGTTTATTTCTGGACTCTCTGTTATGTTCCATTGAACTATTTCTCCATTCTTTTGCAAATACCATACTGTATAGTTTGAAGTCTTCAAGTTGGGTAGTGTCAGTCCTCCAATTTTGTTCTTCAGTATTGTATTGGCTATTCTGGGTCTTTTGCCTCTCTATATAAATGTTAGAATCAGTTTGTCAATATCCACAAAATAACTTGTTGAATTTTTGATTTATATTATATTGAATCTATAGATCATGTTGGGAATAACTGACATCTTGACATTAGTGAGTCTTCCTGTCCATAAACATGGAATATGCCAGGCATGGTGGCTCATGCCTGTAATCTCAGCATTTTGGGAGGCCAAGGCAGGAAGACTACTTGATCTCAGGAGTTCAATACCAGTCTGGGCAATTTGGCAAAACCCCGTCTCTACAAAAAATACAAAAATTAGCTGGGCATGGTGGTTTGTGCTTGTAGTCCCAGCTACTAGGGAGGCTGAGGCAGGAGAATGCTTGAGCCCAGGAGATGGAGGTTGCAGTTTGAGTAAAGATTGCATCATTGCACTACAGCCTGAGCAACAGAGTGAGACCCTGTCTCAAACAAAAAGTTAAAATAGGCCGGGCGCTGTGGCTCACGCCTGTAATGCCAGCACTTTGGGAGGCTGAGGTGGGTGGATCATGAGGTCAAGAGATTGAGACCATCCTGGTCAACATGATGAAACCCTGTCTCTACTTAGAAAAAATAAAAAAAATTAGTTGGGCATGGTGGCGCGTGCCTGTAATCCAGGCTACTCAGGAGGCTGAGGCAGGAGGATTGCCTGAACCCAGGAGGCGGAGGTTGCAGTGAGCCGAGATCGCGCCATTGCACTCCAGCCTGGGTAACAAGAGCGAAACTCCATCTCAAAAAAAAAAAGTTAAAATAAAAAAACAACAAACCATGGAATATCTCTCCATTTGTTTAGTTTTTTCTTTCTAGAATTTTATAATTTTCCTCATATAGATCTTGTGCATATTGTGTTATTTTTATATCTAAGTATTTCATTTTTTAGGGGTATTGTGCTAAAGTAAATGATACTGTATTTTTAATTTCAAATTCCATTTATTCATTACTAGTATAAAGGAAAGTGAACAACTTCTGTATATTAATCTTGTATCCTGTAATCTTGATATATAATTACTCTTTTCAGTTTTTCTGTCAATTCTTTTGTGTTTTCTACGTAGATGAACATGTTCTGCAAATAAAGACATTTTTATTTATTCCTTCCCAATCAGTGTACTTTTTATTTCCTTTTCTTGTCCTACTAGATTTTTTTTTTTTTTTTTTAGACGGAGTCTCTCTCTGTTATCAGGTTGGAGTGCAGTGGTGTGATCTTTGCTCACTGCAACCTCTGCCTCCTGGGTTCAAGTGATTCTTTTGCCTCAGACTCCCTAGTAGCTGGGACTACAGTCTTGTGCCACCATGCCCAGCTAATTTTTTGTATTTTTAGTAGAGACAGGGTTTCACCATGTTTCCAGTATGGTCTCAATATCTTGACCTCATGATCTGCCTGCCTCGGCCTCCCAAAGTGCTGGGATTACAGGTGTGAGCCACCGTGCCCGGCCATCTTATAGGACTTCTAGTATGATGTTGAATCAGAAAGGTGAGAGGGGACATTCTTGCCTTGTTTCTGATCTTTGTGAGAAACCTTCTAGTTTCTCACCATTAAAAATTGTGTTAAGTTTTAGAGTTTTTTTAGATACTCTTTATGAAGTTGAGGAAGTTCCCCTCTATTGCTAGTTTACTGAGAGCACCCATTAATTTTAAGGAGTTAGAGTCTTACTTGACAAAACAGGATATCAAACTAGAATTGAATTTGTGAGGTTCTTGCTTCTTTCTTTGTATCAAGTCAAACCATTTCTTTATTTGTGTATATATATATATGTATATACATACACACACACATATACATTCTGATATAT
The DNA here is from genome assembly GCF_049354715.1 of Callithrix jacchus. Lineage (NCBI taxonomy): Eukaryota > Metazoa > Chordata > Mammalia > Primates > Cebidae > Callithrix > Callithrix jacchus. The sequence goes on along the minus strand of NC_133515.1, from coordinate 58,643,678 downwards.
TCTGCAGATTGTAAGTAGAAATAGCCTCATTTGAATTATACCTTTGAAACCTCCTGCTTTAGGTTTGTCTGTGCTCCATTTTAATTTGCTGACACAAATTAACTTTGTTTTATATATGCCTAAGTGCTTATACTATTTAAATCTTGTGTCTAACATGATTTGAATAAATTAGCTTTGTCTGCTTTCTTACCTGATTAAGTGAAGCTGTAGAAAACTTGATCTCAAACCACATGTAATTCAGTTTACACATTAATGGCACAACACAAATGGTAGATAATTTCAAAAGTAATGATTTTAATAAAAAAAAAGTTTTTTTAATGAGCCTATGTGGTATTTCAGAAAATCACTTCATACCAAGTGATGGAAGCCCATTATGAAGACCTAAGTGTGGAAGAATCATGAAGTTGTTTGATGTCCTGTTTTGACCTTTTGCCTGTCTTTCCCTTGTTCCTGCTAGCAATAGATAGTATCTTTTCTCAGATTGATGCAGAGTTGCCAGATATGAGATGATCTTTCTTTCGGTTTTCTGGCTTTCTGATCTTTCCTTCCTAGAAATTAGAGAAGCCAAGTATTTTGGCTTCAAGTACTTTCCTCTCTAGGTTTGAGAATATATGTATGTTCATAATTAACAAACCCAAGGCAAGAACTGTCCAGAGAAAGAACATGAGTGGAATATAAATGCTTATATGTATGGGCTTTCCCCTCCTCAGGAATGATTTGAACTGTCCTTTCTCCAACTCTGTGAGTCCATTGAGGGCTAAGCCTACCTCTGCTAAAGTCACTATCAGTAACAACAGTGTTGTTTTAACTCTATTGCTGTTAGTTCTGTAGCTCCCTGTCTAGGTTGGTTTGGAGTGCTGGTTCCAGCTTATCTCTTCCATGGAGATTTCCCTTATTGTCTAAGGGCCTGTAAAGCCCTCCAACCTCTCTGGCACTATAGTCAGTCCAGTCACTACTAGAGCAGTGGTCTGTTGTCAAGTTTCTTGCATGGACAAAATTCTGTTTTCTCTTTTAGTATGTATGCTGTCAAGGTTTCTTTCTTTCTTTAACTGTAAGGATCAACCAGGTGTGGCAAAAATTTTTATCCTTAGGGACATGTGTGCCATGTTTTCTTATCATGCTTTTAGATCTTAGCATCATTTTAATGTAAGTCATTGCTTGTCTCAATGTGCTTTCTTTCATAGCCCATGTACTTACACTGAAAAGGTTTTATCTTTTTAAAAACAATCACCTTATAATAAAATTTGGCCCAGAGGAGCAATGAGAATGTTAACCCTCTCTCTTGGTTGGCACAGTCACCAAATGGCTGGAAAGCATTTCATGCTCATGTTTATATGTGCTTCCAAGTTCTACTTGCTTTAGAAATCTGTACATTTTCACAATGCATTGGCAGGTTTATAGTTACCTTCAATTTATAAACAAAAATTATTGACATTGGTGACTTTTATTCTCGCAGTACAAAAAATGACAGCTTTACATTAATTGTTCTGAAAATATAGGGTGACTTTTTACTTGCAAGCAAAAGTTTGGAAACCAATTACATTGTTAGTAAGGGATTAGTGTACTGCCCATTTGGCTTATGTGGCAATCTTGTATTATAGTATAGTTTATACTAAATCTTTAGACAAGGATTTTACCTTTTTGTAGCTGTAATACTCTACACACAGCAAGAGCGTGGTACTTGTTGAGATACAGGTGAGAAACTGTAGTTCCAAGCTTCTTAAGGATAGAGATGATGTTGATTGTTCTTGCCCAGTGGCTGGCACAATATAGACACTGAATATATGTTGACTGAGTGAATATGAGGAGAAACAAGTAGTACTAACGTTAGCTCATTTTGGTAAACCTAGCCTAATACTTAATATTCTCTTAATATTCTAATTGGTCTTATTTTCTACTTACTGCCAGAAGTTAAAGTGCATTTTGCTAATCAGTCAGTAGAACCTTTGGGAAGAAAGGTGGAAATGTCTGAAACTTCCTCCCTCCCACAAGAAGGCCTAAAGATTCCTGACTTAGAACATGCGAGCATTGAAGGACCAATAGCAGTAAGTAAAAGACATCACTTTTAAGAACTATAAGCAAAGTGACAAGGTACTGGGAAATCAAACTTTGAATTGAATCAGTCAGTGGGCATCTGTGCTACTTACTAAATGGACTTGAATTTAGATAGTTCCTTTTCTTATTTGACCCAGAATTTATCAGCACTTGGAACAGAAGAACTTCGGCAACGAGAACACTATCTCAAGCAGAAGAGAGATAAGTTGATGTCCCTGAGAAAGGATATGAGGACTAAGCAGATACAAAATACGGAGCAGAAGGGAAAACCCACTGGGGAGGTAGAGGTATGGCTAACCTTAGTATGTCAAGATTTGTAAATCTGGTAGTAGAACTCTCAAAATCAGAATATGTGCAAGACAGCCTCTTAATAAATTTTGCTTGCAGACTCATGCATATTAACTACCTCCTAGTGCAGTAGCTGCTAAGTGTTTTCGAGGAAGTGAAATTGTTGTGATAAGGATTTTATGAGACAGAAAATAACAGTGGTGTCATAGTACATTTTTTTTTCTTATGCTGTTTCTTTACTTGCTCTGCTCTGAGTATGTAAGGGTCAGTGGTCTGTTTTACCTGAGCATTCTGAGATGTTTTCTCAAAGAGCAGCATCAGTATCCCAGCCACCATTTCCAACAGGGCTTCTCCAAGAAGAGACTTTATGAGTAAGAAATTTAGGAAACCTAGTCTACGTCTGTCTCTTCTTCCACCCCTAAAAAAAATGCCTCTAACCTTTGTTCATTTGAGGTAGTATATTGGGAATTTTAGACAAATGGCCCTGTTCATGGTGTAGCCAACTTTTTTTTTCCCTTTTTTTTCAGGAAATGACAGAGAAGCCAGAAATGACAGAGAAGCCAGAAATGACAGCAGAGGAGAAGCAAACATTACTAAAGAGGAGATTGCTTGCAGAGAAACTCAAAGAAGAAGTTATTAATAAGTAATCATTAAAAACAGTTTAACAAAATGGAAGTTCAAATTGTCTTAAAAATAAATTTAGTCCTTCCACTGAGACCTTTAGTTTCAAACACTTTTGTAAATGCAAGTATCTTATTATTTTAAACACTTTAGGTAAAGGAAATTGGGAAGGCAGCTACTCATATTGATTACTTTAATACAAATTCCTGGGTGTTTTTCCTTGGAAAGAGAGTATAGAAAGAAACTACTTTGATAGTTCATTCATTCAGACTCGATTACCTACTGTTTGTGCCAGGCATTGTGCTAAGTGCTAAGGATACAGTAGTCAACTGGATTGACAGCGTCACTGCCTTCATGAGGCTAGTAGAAAAGTCTTGAAGACCAAAGTGTTAGAAAGGCAGAGGGTAGAGTGCTATGAGCAGGGCTAACTAAGCCTTTTTAAGCTGAATGGAAGGTTAATTACACAAAGAATAGGTAAGGAAATAACTCAGGTTCTGCAGCAGAAAATAAAGCACATACTGAATAACTGGAGAGGCTTAGCATATGAGATTGGAGATGGGTGGTGTACTGATAGTAGTGCAGGGTCTTGTATGAAATGTGAGGATTTACATTTTTTTTAAGAGACAGGATCTTGCTCTGCTGCCCAGGCTGGAGTGCAGTAGCACAGTTACAGCTCTGGATTTTAAATGTTGTAATACCAGCAGTGTCAAATCACTGAAAAATGCCACCACTGGATGTTGGTGTTTTTTTATGAGAAGTGACCCTAGGATAATTTTCTGTAGTCTGCTTGTTTAAAGATAAACCACAATAATAGAAGTTTCTTTCAGAAACTTCTAGGCTGGGTATGGTGGCTCATGCCTGTAATCCTAGCACTTTGGGAGGCTGATGCAGATGGATCACCTGAGGTCAGGAGTTTGAGACCAGCCTGGCTAACATGGTGAAACCCTGTCTCTACTAAAAATACAAAAGTTAGCTGGGTGTGGTGGCAGGCGCCTATAATCCCAGCTACTTGGAAGGCAGCAGCAGGGAGAATCACTTGCGGAGGTTGCAGTGATCCAAGATCGCACCACTGCATTCCAGCCTGGGCGACAGAGCCAGATTCCATCTCAAAAAAAAAAAAAATGCTTCTAATCTCAGCACTTTGGGAGGCCGAGGCGTGGGCAGATAACTTGAGGTTGGAAGTTCGAGACCAGCCTGGCCAGCAATGGTGAAACCCCATCTCTACTAAAATACAAAAATTAGCTGGGTGTGGTGGTGTGTGCCTGTAATCCCAACTATCTGGGAGGCTGAAGCAGGAGACTTGCTTAAACCTGGGAGGCAGAGGTTGCAGTGAGCCAAGATTGCACCACTGTACTCCAGCCTGGGCCACAGAGCAAGGGTCCATCTCCAAAAAAAAAAAGAAAAACTTCCAGTCTTGTGACATCCCACATCCACCGTTTCCTAAGTACAGGATACTCCCAAGATTTAACTTAAAATCACGACCTATCTCCTTAAATCTATACTTGTAAACTTTTAAAAAGGGATATCAAAATTAACAAGATTTGCTCATTTCAGTCATATAATTCCAACCTTTAACCTGCAGAAAAACCAGTATTCTACATTTGTTATATTTTCATCATTAGATGGATAAAAGGAAATGCTAGTGATTAAAACACAGAAATGTTTCATTTAACTTTTTATTAAAAAGTTTTTATATTGGATACATGTTTACAGATACCATTTTAAGAGGACCTAAGGCATACAAATGTGGGCTTTTGCCTTGCTTCACTGAGTGAAGATAAAGATATAAAAATCCAGATCTGTCTGAGGGTAGTCATTTAAAGACAGCCACTAACGTGCAATTCTCAAAACTCTTCTTTCAAGGGGTATTTTAAGCCTTGTTCTTGTCATAGGTAAGCACTTGTACCATGAAAACTGTTACCTGTATTTCAAGAAACCATTCACATTTCTGCTACAAGAAAAGGTTCTGATGATGATTTAAATGTTTAAGACTTATGGCAGCACTTCAGAAAGAAAAAATAAAGGAAGTCTTCATAAGATACAAAGATAGTACTTCCTACTAGGACTTAAAGTTGAGGAGTCAAGAGTAATGAGGAGGGCTGGATGCGATGGCTCACACCTGTAATCCCAGCACTTTGGGAGGCTGAGGCAGATGAATCAGTTCAGGTCAGGAGTTCAAGACCAGCCTGGCCAACAGGACAAAACCCTGTCTTTACTAAAAATTAGATGGGCATGGTGATGGGCACCTGTACTCCCAGCTACTTCGGAGGCTGAGGCAGGAGAATTGCTTGAACCCAGAGGTGGAGATTGCTGTGAGCCGAGATTGTACTGCTGCACTCCAGCCTGGACAACAGAGTGAGCCTCAAAAAAAAAAAAAAAAATTTTAAAGAGTAACTAGGAAAGTACTTTACAGGTGGGCTTATTGTAAGAAGAAATTTAATAAAAGCTGAGAGACCGGTCTTGATAAAACTTGCTTCAAAGAAAGTGGATGGCAATTTTACTGATCTTGGTTTAAAATAGCCTGAGTCACCTGCCTTATGAGGTGAAAGGTCTTTCTTATTATATGTATACCTTTAATCAAAGAGGTGAGAAAAGCTCCATACTGTGATGCTTTGATTTCCCCAAGGCTTACCTTCTATAAGAAGTGATATTTAAAGTGCCACTGACCCACATTTGTTTAGAATTATTTCATTAAAATTGGTGTATGAACTAGCAGTTTATGGATAATTTTATTGGCTTTTAAAAGATACTGTAAAATTGACATATCTCAAAATGGAATTAATTTATATTTACAACAAACCAAACACAAACATCAATTGTGGAATTACAGGGTCACATTTTAATTCCTGAATTTTACAGTTTAGCATTAATATCACCACATGTATACAAATGGTGTAAAACAAGTACAGTGGTATTTTTAATACAAAATAAACATCTGTTTTATGGAAAAAACTATACTTCATATCTACACAGACAGCTCATCTTTTCCAAACAATAGCCAAAATTAAAATTAACTACAAAATCTCCAAAACGGGAAACTGCTTCAGTTTAAGCTATTCCAGGAAAAATGGACCCATAACACATTACAAGGGTGATCTAAAGATTGTGGCTGGAATTACTATTAAAATTTTTTTTCCCAATGCATTAAATTGTATTTTGGGGACATTTTTCTCACTTCGGCATGATCTCAGATCATAGATGAGCAAACTAACATTAAAATATTTACAGTTAACTTGCTGCTCTAAAAATAAAACTTAACGGTTTGCCTCAATTTATTTTTAAAATTCATTTACATACATGGAATGTGCTTTTACTCTTTTTTAAAAAGCAGCTTTCATATCACACCCTTATTTATGGAGAAGCTTCATGTGTTTCCTGCTGACTCTGACACTTAAGTAGCTTCTTGGATCAAAATGGCTTCTAGATATTAAATGCCAGTTAATTCAGCACTATTCTTTGTTGGTCTGTATAAATAACACTTCAAAAGTTGCTGTAGCTTTGGAAAGAGAGACAACTTTACTAACAAAGCAGAAAGTGATTTCAAAGTATCTTCCACAAAAGATTATACTGGTCAGCGGTTGCAAACCTTCTGTTTTATCCATTCTCAAATTACTAGAGAAATCATTTTGGAATACTACTGTACTGATTCCTGGCCGTTGTTTTCTCTAAAAGTGCTGATTTTAACATTATCTTTAAAAAACTGTCCATTTTGAATCCAGCTTGTTTTCATCAACATATGTACTGAAAATTTCTTTTGTAGAAACTCAACATGTGCTGAATACGGGGTGTACTTCCCTTCAACTACCTAAGAGGCTGAGTTTTTGTTAAATCTTCAAAGACATGGTCCCAACAGCTTAACTTCATTTTTTTAATGATAATTGAATGTGTTTTCCATAAAAATTTCTTTTAAAAAGAGGCAACCCTAAAACAACATGGCCAGCACCATTATAACATTATGTTATTGAGTTTACAACTGAAGTTCTGTAATTGTTTCTAGATTGATACCCCAAAGAGCAACCCTGCATTATTATATCAACCTTTTCCCCTCCCCTAAACCGTCCCCAAACCTGTGTGACTTTTCCTTGCTGAGAAGCTATCTTCCAGGTTCTGGTTACTAACTTTGTTTTGACAGCATAAAAGGCAAATCCCTTAATTACTAGCAAGCAATCAAGTTCCTGGGAAGCCTGTTTTCTTAATAGAACTAAACTCTCTTAGCTGATAGACTGAGTGTCTTTTGCTACTCCTTGTATATTTTTATAAGGTTAAGTGAGAGAGCTTTCTGATTCAGATTTTCAGCTCACTGAACAGTTGCAGCATTTTAAGACCACATGTTGAGGGTCCCCTAATAAATACTTTATGAGCCAAGACGAGGTCTTTTCCTGGGGGATGTTTCTTCTTCTTCATCTTCCTCTTCATCATCTGGATAATCCACTAAACCAACCAAACTTGCCTATTGAAGAATCAAAAAAATTTTCTTTAAACATGTAACAAAAAAGAGTCTTTAGGACAAATACAGTCACTTGTAAAGATATCAGAAACTGTTTTCCTATATCATATAAGAAATTAACACATTTGAATTGGATAAAGGAACCGCTTGAAATTAAGAACATTTGAGTACTAATTGGTAGCACTTGCAGTAACCCTTAATTTTTCTATCTAGTTCCTGGATTATTACTGATACTTCAAAACTCAGTTCTGCAAAATTTTACTGTGGAAAAATGACTGCTTTTCCAAATAGTAGGGATAACAACCATAACTTTGGAAGCTGGAAAGGACATTGGAGATGAACTAGTGCATTTATCTAATTTTATTGCCCTAAGAAATCTTGTAGTTTTTGTTCATCATGTGTATATTTCATCATTAAGTACACATTATTGTTTTCATTGTGCTTCTGAAGAACAGCTTAAATGGCTGAAAATAAAACACATGAAATGATTCCTACAAAATAGTAAGTGAAACATTTAGGGCTAGCTCTCTGACCAAAACAAAAATAAGGATGAGGTAATTCGTGGTTTTGGCCTTTGACGAGTAACAGACCCCTGTGAAAACCCTAGATAAACTCTGGGCACACTCCAGAAAATTACATATTCACAGGGTTTCATTCATTTTGAGCCAATCTCATAAAAACTTACACACATGTCCTACAGGTTAAGAAAGCTCCTGTAACACTCTATTTAGTTCAAACCCTTCAGACCTCTAGGGGATAAACAAATACAATTGAAGTAACTCATACTTCATACCTAAAGTACTGAGGTATCTGGTTTTACCAGAATGTAACCAAATCCCTATATTAGCCAACCAAAAAAAAGACCTGTGGGCAGCTAGAAACGGTTATCAGAAAGACATATATCTGTCCGAGAATCTGTTTCTCAACTTAATCACACATACATCTTAAGTCTGGATATGCAAGGGGCAATATGGCTAAATTGTTAAAAATATGCTGACTGTATGTTTAATGTCAAATTCTAATGACACCACATTTTATATCAAACAACAACAACAACAACAACAACAACTTGGCCAGGTACAGTGGCTCACTTAATCCCAGCACTTTGGGAGGCTGAGGTGGGCAGATCACGCGGTAAGGAGATCAAGACCATCCTGGCTAACAAGGTGAAACCCCATCTCAACTAAAAATGCAAAAAATTAGCTTGAAGTGGTAGCACCCACCTGTAGTCCCAGCTACTCAGAAGGCTGAGGCAGGAGAATCCCTTGAACATGGGAGGTGGAGGTTGCAGTGAGCAGAGATTGGGACACTATATTCCAGCCTGGGCAAGAGTGAGATTCTGTCTCAAAAACAAAACAAAACCTCTGGGGCTAGGCACAAAGGCTCACACCTGTAATGCAGCACTTTGGGAGGCCGAGGCAGGCGGGTCACCTGAGATCAGGAGTTTGAAACCAGCCTGGCCAACATGGCAAAAACCCATATCTACTAAAAATATAAAAATTAGCTGGGAATGGTGGCAGGCCCCTGTAGTCCCAGCTACTCAGGAGGCTGAAGCATGAGAATCTCTTGAACCTGGGAGGTGGAGGTTGGAGTGAAAAGCTGTTACACAATTTGAGTTTTACTTACATTATCTCTGCATATATATACCATAAGCAAACTAGTAAACATTTAAAACATGTTTGCAATAAAAATAATAAAAATGCAAAATGTGAAATGTTGGACGTAAAAAGCCCTGTAATCTAGAGATGCACTTTGTGCATTTTGGCTCAAAATGAATGAAACCCTGTGGATGTGTAATTTTCTAGGGCATGCCCAGAGTTTTTCTAGGATTTTCACAGGGGTCCGTTACTTGTCAAAGGCCAAAACCATAAATTTCATCCTTATGTTACCTCATCTTTTAAGTTCCATTTCATTGTTTTAAACCCTTGCATTCCATGGTATGAATATATCATCATATGATTTTTTTTTTTTTTTTTTTTTGAGACAGAGTCTCATTCGTTGCCTGGGCGGGAGTGCAGTTGTGTGAACTTGGTTCACTGCAACCTCTGCCTCCAGGGTGCAAGTGATTCTTGTGCCTCAGCCACCCAAGTAGCTGGGACTACATGCATGCGCCACCATGCCTTGGCTAATTTTTGTATTTTTTAGTATAGATGGGGTTCGGCCAGGCTGGCCTTGAACTCTTGGACTCAAGTGATCCGCCCACCTCAGCCTCTCAAAGTGTTGCGATTACAGGTGTAAGCCACAGGCTCAGCTTCATCATATACTTTAATTCCTGAATTCCTGGTTGGACATTTGGGATGTTTTTGCCGGGTATTTAAGTAAGAAATTTAAAAAGTAAATACCAGCAAAGAAAACAGGAGAAGAGAAAATAGCAGTTGAGAGTTGCCAAGGCATTTTTGGAAAAGAAATCAGAGGCAAGGCAACTCATATAATACAAAGAAGCCAAGAACTAAGTATTTGCAGAGGGATACAGAAACGAGAAACGCATTTGTCTTACAAGAAATCAAAGAAGCTAGGCAGGAAAGGGATCAAAATACTGGGGAAAGCAGGTAAAACAGTTAAATTACAGTAAAACAGACATCTGGGTCATTGATTCTACACCTCTGACAGCCAGGAGATTCCCATTCCCCCACCATCACCAACTGTAGCGAACTCTACAGAGAAAATGACTCTATAAAGAATGAACTTTATAGAGAATAATTAACTTTACAGAGAAAAGGACTACATACTTCATGACTTTAGGCACAGTAAAGGGCATGGTAAGGCCAGGCTGAAAATGGAAGAATAAATTTAAATTTTGTATACTGAGCAGACATGCCCACCCCCACAATCCCACAATAAGCTTTGTTATGTAGGCTCTCAGAACACTACCAACCACACTTACACTCACCAGGTATGAGAAACTAGCTTGGTCTGTAAAAATTAGATGGCTTCACACTGGGGGGAATGAGAGAAACTACAAACAACTAACACTTCCTGAAAAAAGCAGAAGTGTTAGTACTCTAAGTCCATACCATAGTCAACTTTTTAAAGTGTACAATTTTCAGACACCATAATTCACACACCAAAAGTGTATAATTCAGTGGTTTTAGTATATTCACAAAAGTTGTATAATCACCACTAATTCCAGAGCATTTTCATCATTTCACCCACCATAAAAGTCCCATAAACAGTCTTCATTCCCCCACCACAACCCACACCACCCAGCTCTTGGCAACCACTAATCTACTGTTTCCATGGATTTATTCTGGACAGTTCATATCAATGGAATCATCCAACATTCGGTCTTTTGTGACTCATTTACTTCAGTTACCACTGTTTTCAAAGTTAATCTATGCTTAGCATATCAGGACTTCATTCTTTTTTATGGCCAATTAATATCTACTGTATGAATACGCCACATTTTGTTTATCTGTTCATTAGCTGATAGACATTTGGGTTATTCCCACATTTTGGCTATTACAAACAATATTGCTATTAACGTTCATATACAAGTTTTACAGTGGACACATTTTTGGTTTTCTTAAATATATATCTAGGAAATGAGATAGCTGGGTCATATGGTACTCTGGCTTTTTGTGGAACCGCCAGACTGTATTCCAAAGCTGCTATACCGTTTTATTTATTTTTTGAGACACGGTCTTACTCTGTTGCCCAGGCTGGAGTGCAGCGATGTGATTTTGGCTCACTGTAACCTCTGCCTGCTGGGCTCAAATGATCCTCCCACCTCAGCCTCCCGAACAGCTGGGACCGCAGGCATGTGCCACCATGTTCAGCTAATTTTTGTAGAGACGGGGTTTTGCCATGTTGCCTAGGCCAGTCTCGAGCCCTTGGGTTCAAGCAATCCTCCTGCCTTGGCCTTACAAAGCGCTGGAATTACAGGCATGAGCCTTTGCACCCAGCCTGCTGTGCCATTTTATATCCTTACTAGCTATGGATGTCACAATTTATATTCTTGCCAACACTTGTTTTGTGCATCTTTTTTATTATAGCTATCCTAGTGGATGTGAAATGCTATCATATTGTGGTTTTGATTTGCATTTCCTTTACTAATAATGCTTAACATCTTTCTACGTGCTTATATGGGCCACTTGTGTATCTTCTTTGTAGAAATGTCTATTAAAATCCTTTGTCCATTGTAAAACTGGGTTGTCACATTGAGATTTAAGAGTTCTTTATATATTCTGGACACCAGTTCCTTATCAGATATATCATTTACAATTATTTCCTCCCATTCTGTGGACTGTCTTTTCCATTTGTCACAGTATCCTTTGGATTATAAAATTTTAAAATTTTGATGGAGTCCAACTTATTATTTTTCTTTAGCCACTTGTGCTGTTTGTATCATATCTAAGAAATCATCGCCTAAATCCAAGGTCATAGATATGTATGCCTATTTTTTTTAAAAAAGAGTTTTATACTTTTATGTTTAGGTTTTTTCATCCATTTTGAGAGGAGTTTTGTATATGATGTGAGATAGGGATCCAACTTCATTCTTCTGCATGTGGATATCCAGTTGTAACATTTATTGAAAAAATTATTTTCCCCCATCAAATTGTCTTGGCACTTATTAAAATCTTTATTATTATTTTTTGTATGAAAGGAAATCCAAAGATTACCACTTGAGTAAAATCCCCAATATGAAAGAAGGGATCAAAATAAATGACAATAATAACCTATGAAAAATCACTTTGGGAGGCTGAGATGGGTGAATCACTTGGGGCCAGGAGTTCCTGACTAGCCTGCCCAACATGGTAAAACCCCATCCCTACTGAAAATACAAAAATCAGTCAGGTGTGGTGTGGCACACCTGTAATCCCAGCACATTATAATAAATGCAACAAGTTCTATACAGAAATACACATGTATATGAAATATGTAGGTGGTCACATACTGCAGCAATGATTATAATTACAAAAAGCTGGAAACAACTTTAATGCCCATCGACAGAGGCTGAATATAAATTAAAATATATCCATACTTTTGAATTCTATGCAGGAAATTTCTTAATGTCCTGATAGGAAGAGCTCACCAAGATAAATTTGTTACATAAAAATGCAAGATAACAGGTTTCTCTGCTGTGAATCTGCGACAAGTATTTATTTTAGCATCCACAAATGGCTTCTCATTCTGATTTTGGATCTTTCCCCATAGAAAATATGCATGTTTTACAGTTTTACAACTAAAGAAGTATTTTGTGTCTTTATGACATTTATATCATACAAACAAATCTTTTGTTTAAATTCATTAGCAGCTAATGTCTAGCCAGCCTTCAACTATGACAATTAACACTATTGGTGAAACTGGATAAACCAAAGGGCAATTGGTGATAAGAACCTGCCACCACTTAGGAATGTGGGCATGGTTTGTTAAGAAGGTTGAGAGCAAATTAAAGTGGTGCTTAACTTCGGTCAATGACTATCTTGCTTAATTTCAAAATTCTGTGTCCACAGTGATTGAGCAAATGTTTTCCAAGAACATTGTTTTCATTCCTATTTCTAAAAAGGTTGTATAACAGATGTATTTTTTTTTTTTTTTGAGACGGAGTTTTGCTCTTGTTACCCAGGCTGGAGTGCAATGGCATGATCTCGGCTCGCCGCAATCTCCGCCTCCTGGGTTCAGGCAATTCTCCTGCCTCAGCCTCCTGAAGTAGCTGGGATTACAGGCACGTGCCACCATGCCCAGCTAATTTTTTATAAGTAGAGACGGGGTTTCATTATGTTAACCAGATGGTCTCGATCTCTTGACCTCGTGATCTACCCGCCTCGGCCTCCCAAAGTGCTGGGATTACAGGCGTGAGCCACTGCACCCGGCCAACAGATGTATTTTGTAATCTGCTGTTAGCGTCAAGAAGAGTGAAAAAGGTGTTGGTGCTTGCATTTAATTTTGCTCATTCACAAGTAAATTATCTGGAAAGACAAAAACTCAGAAAAATATCACAGAAAATGTAACAGGAAAAAAAAATTAGGATAGAAAAGGTATGAAAATTACTTTCAATCCTGAAGACTCCATCCAAACAGTAAGTTAGTGAAAGAAAGCGCTTGAAATGTTCTAAAACTTAAGGACATGACATTTTTTTTTTTTTTTTTTTTTTTTTTTGAGATGGAGTTTTGCTCTTGTTGCTCAGGTTGGAGTACAATGGCACGATCTCAGCTCACCGCAACCTCTACCTCCTGGGTTCAAGCAATTCTCCTTCCTCACCCTCCCAAGGAGCTGGGATTATAGTCATGTGCCACCAAGCCTGGCTAATTTTGTATTTTTAGTAGAGACGGGGTTTCTCCATGTTAGTCAGGCTGGTCTTGAACTCCTGACCTCAGGTGATCCACCCTCCTCAGCCTCCCAAAGTGCTGGGATTTCAGGCGTCAGCCACTGCACCTGGCCAGGACATGACTTTTTAACTGAGGAATGCTCCAAGTACATCATCATCAAGTTTCAGAATGCAGAAATAAAACCCCAAATGCTTCCAGGAAGAAGAAAATCACACAGAAAAGATCAGAAATAAGAATGTCTTTGGACTTCTTGACAGCAATAACTTCAAATTTCTGAGGGAAAATGATTTCTGATCTGGTTCTGCATTCAGCTAAATAATCAAGTGTGAGGTCTGAATAAAGACATTTTTTTTCCTTTTCTTTTAATTTAAAAAATTTTCCTTTTTTTCCACCATGTTCCTTCTTTTGGAAGAGAATAAAGACATTTTCATACATGCAAGGTTTCAAATTTTACCTCTCATGGGATTTTTTTTTTTCCTCAGTAAACTGCTGCAGAATTTGCTCCACCAAAATGAAAAAGAAAATAAAAAAAGAGAACAGAGACATGAGATTCAGGAAATAAACGGTGGAAGGAAGGAGAGAGGCAAAAGGAAGTCTTAGGATGTTGGCCAAGGAAGCCCCAAGACAACAGTTGTGTGGGAAGTTTAGACAGCAACCAATCTAGGCTGGAACAGGATGGGAGAAGAGGCTTGAAGAGAGATGCCTCCAAGAGGAGACTATATGAAACCTAGTCTGGTAAGGTACTGAAAGAATTAGCAAGAGGCACATAACGAGTGCAACAAATGAAAAAACAGTGGCAATTACTTACTCTAGAAGAAGTGAAAAGTTCTAAGAAAAACAGTATAGAAAAAAACAGAAGCAAAACTATATTGTCATAAGTATAAAATTATCAAATGTTTTTATAAAAAATTTCGATACAGGGAGGAATAAGGTGAGGATGTTTTAAGGATTATTCAATTTATGTGTATACATAAAAAAGCTAAATTCTCATCTATCTAGTAAGAAATAAATAAATAATGTCTAAGCTAGGTAAAGCAACATAGCAATATTGACATATTATTTAGAAATAGAAGACATATAGCTAAATGAGTTCAAAGATATCTTTGTGGAGGGGAACAGAGAAACTGAATTTTTTCTAATATAAACTTGCCTTTTGGTAATATTTGACTTTTGAAAGTAAGTGCATGTATTACTTTGATTAAAAAAAGCTAACATATATTAAGAAGGTGTCAAGCAGTGTTCTAAGCATTTTACATTTGCTAAATAGTTTAATCTTCCCAACAAGCTTATAAAGTAAGTCTCATCCCTTTTTAAAACAAGAAAGCTGGCTGGGCATGATGGCTGACACCTGTTAATCCCAACACTTTGGGAGGCTGAGGTGGGAGGACTGCTTGAGCCCAGCAGTCTGAGACCAGCATAGGCAACACAGTGAAACCCCATCTCCCTCTCTACCAAAAACACAAAAATTAGTTAGGCATGGTGGCATGCACCTGCATTTCCAGCTACTTGGGAGGCTGAGGCGGGAGGATCAGTTGAGCCCAGGAAGTAAGGGAGACTGTGAGCTGTGACTGCACCACTGCACTCCAAGATGGGTGACAGAGTGAGACCCTGTCTCAATAACAACAACAACAAAAGGGAAGCAGGAAGACAGGCAGGTAGGCTAAGGCCCAGAGAGATTAAATAATTTATTCAAGGTCAAACAGCTAGAAAAAGGCAGAGCCAACATTTGAACCCAAACAATGCAACTCTGTGGCTTTTTTTTTTTTTTTTTTTTTTTTTGAGATAGGGTCTCATTCTCTTGCTCAGGCTGGAGTGCAGTGGCGAGATCATGGCTCATTGAAGCCTCCACGTCCCAGGCTCAACCGATTCTCCGGCCTCAGGAGAGGCTGGGACCACAGGTATGTGCCACCACACCCAGTTACTTTATAAATATTTTTTGTAGACATGGGGTCTCACCTTATTGTTCAGACTGGTCTTAGACTGAGGGTTCCCTCCTCCCTTGGCCTCTCATAGTGCTAGGATCACAGTGAACCACCGTGCCCAGACCAAACACTCTTAATGTAATGTTGCAGTATTACTCTGATTTGTCCTATCATAAAGTTGAAAATTTTAAAATATTCCAGTTAAAAAATGTA
The DNA here is from genome assembly GCF_049354715.1 of Callithrix jacchus. NCBI lineage: Eukaryota > Metazoa > Chordata > Mammalia > Primates > Cebidae > Callithrix > Callithrix jacchus. The sequence goes on along the minus strand of NC_133515.1, from coordinate 58,627,863 downwards.
AAATGTGTTTCAAATACAGAATACCATGAAAATGCTACTTATGTGTTCTTTAGTCAAGAGCCTAGCTCACTATACTAGTGAATGAAGATTCTATGTTTTAAAAATAAACTCATATTTTGTGTTGAAAACAAGATGCATTCCTTCAGTTAGGTTTGTACTACCATGCCATTTCTTCTTGTCTTTCTACCCTTATACAATAGTTGTCCCATATTTATGTCTTTTTATTTTAAGCCACTCCTTTACGGGGAAAAAGGATGGTTTCATATAACATATGAACAATAAAAATGTTTCATATGAAATTTAAACTTGTTTATAAAAAAAGGTAACAATGGAAATACATTTGTTATAAGAACAACAGAAAGTTTAAAATCCTTAACTAAAGATTCATCAATAATAATATCCAATTTGCTGAGAAGAGCAAATTCAAAAGGCTAATATTCAACCTTACTACTAATAAAGTATACACAATTGGAAATGAGATATTATCTACTGTCTCCCTTACCTAACTGGCAAATACAAAAAATAATTTTAGCACTAGCAAAGCTGCAATTAGCTAGGCACATACGCAATTTATGGCAACATAAATTAGCATAGACTTTATGAAAATGAATTTGACCATATGTGTGAAGACATTCTACTACTCATCTAGCCAAGAAAATAATTTAAAGTGCAATAACACTAACAGTCAGTGAAATATCAGAATCAACTTAAGTGCTCCAAAATAGAATGGGGGACAAGGAGGAAGGATACTTACATTTATTATCATAAGCCTAAATAAAATGAAATTCTCTTTGGGAGGCTGAGGTGGGTGGTTAATGAGGTTAAGAGATGGAGATCATCCTGGCCAACATGGTGAAATCCTGTCTCTACTAAAAATACAAAAATTAGCTGGGTGTGGTGGCATGTGCCTGTAGTCTCAGCTACTTGGGAGACTGAGGCAGGATAATCACTTGAACCTCGGAGGTGCAGGTTGCAGTGAGTCAAGACTGTGCCACTGCACTCCAGCTTGGTGACAGAATAAGACTCTGTCTCAAAAAAATAAAATGAAATGAAATCCTCAATCATCAATAATGTTTTGATAACAGAAAAATTCTTCTAACAATAAAATTATGTTTACAGAAGGATCTCAATTACATGCCAGATAAACTCAGACCTGAGAAATCGAAATGTTAGCTGTCATGTTCTCTGATAACAATGTATGCAACATTTTTCCATCACTGAAATTGTTTTGATTATCCAAATTTTCTTTTGTAAACAAGAAATAATCTCATAGATGGGAAGAGCAAAGTTCGTTTGCATGTAATGCTGTTTCACCTACCTTGGTGGCTGTTACTGTTGTAGCCAAGTTTGTAGTTTTGGAAGAGGATCCATTAGAAGTTGCTGGTGGTGTCTGAGCCACTACAGATTTACTGTTTGTTCCATTAGCAGCACTGGCAGAGTGGGAGAAAGTAAATTTGAAGCCACCAGGAGATGTCCTTTTCGGAAGGTTTTCCTTGTCTTCACTTTCTTTTGCTAAAGCAGAAGTAAAATTTTGAATGTGTATCAATAAGTGTTGCTAAGTCAAAATGTCTGAAAACAGCAATAATTAAAAAACTTATAAAATATTGCCTTTGTTTCCTAAGAACTAAAAAAGCAGAGCATGATGTGTACAGTGATAATATGGTTTGGCTCTGTATCCCCACCCAAATCTCAAGTCAAACTGTAATCCCCACATGTCAGGGGAAGGGCCTGGTGACAGGTGACTGGCTCATAGGGTTGGATTTCCCCCTTGCTGTTCTTTTGATAGTGAGTTTTCACGAGATCTGGTTGTTCAGAGTTTGGCACTTCCCCTCTTGCTCTCTCTCCTGCTGCCATGTAAGACATGCCTTGCTTCCTGTTTTGCATGTAAACAGGTTTTTTTACACGTTTTCTGAGGCTTCCCCAGCCATGTGGACTCGTAAGTCAATTATACCTCTTTTCTTCATAAATTACCCAGTCTCAGGTACTTCTTTAGAGCAGTAAGAAAACAAACTAATACAAAAAATTGGTACCAGAGTGGGGTACTGCTATAAAGATACCTGGAAATTGAAGGGTACAGTGGCTCATGCCTGTAATCCCAGCACTTTGGGAGGCTGAGGCAGGTGGATCACTTGAGGTCAGGAGTTTGAAACCAGCCTGGCCCACATAGTGAAACTTATTATCTACTAAAAATACAAAAATTAGATAAGTGTGGTGGCAAAAGCCTTTAAGCCTATAATGCTCCAGAGGATGAGGTAACAGAGTCACTTGGGAGCTGGAGGCTGCAGTGAGCTGAGACTGTGCCACTGCACACCAGCCTGGTGACAGAGTCAGACTCCATCTATACCTGAAGATGTGGAACTGGATAACAGGCAGAGGTTGGGACAGTCTGGATGGCTTAGAAAAAGACAGGAAGATGTGGGAAAGTCTGGAACTTCCTAGAGCCTTATTGAATGGTTTTGACCAAAATGCTGACAGTGATACAGACAATAAAGTACAGGCTGAGGAGGTCTCACATGAAGATGAAGAACTTATTGGGAACTGGAGTCACTCTTATTGGGAATAAGTCACTCTTGCTATGCTTTTAGCAAAGAAACTGGCAGCATTTTGCCCCTGCCCTAGAGATCTGTGGAACTTGAACTTGAGATGATTTAGGTTATCTGGCAGAAGAAATTTCTAAGCAGCAAAGCATTCAAGGGGTGGCCTGGGCCAGGTGCGTTGGCTCATGTCTGTAATCCCAGCACTTTGGGAGGCCAAGGCGGCTGGATCACTGGAGGTCAGGATGGCCAACAAGGTGAAACCCTGTCTCTACTAAAAATACAAAACTCAGCCAGGCATGATAGCACATACCTGTAGTCCCAGGTACTCGGGAGGCTGAGGCAGGAGAACTGGTTGAACCTGGCGAGGAGGAGGTTGCAGTGAGCCAAAATCATGCCACTGCACTAGAGCCTGAGAAAGAGTGCAAGACTCTGTCTCCAAAAAAAGAAAAATGAGGTGTTCTGGCTCTTTCTAAAAGTGTACACTCATATGCATGAAGGAAGAGATGGTCTGAAATTGAAATTTATATTTAAAAGGAAGCAGAGCATAGAGTTTGGAATATTTGCAGCCTGACCATGCAGTAGAAAAGACAAACCCATTTCCTGGGGAGAAATTCAAGCTGGTTGCAGAAATATGCATGGGAGCCAAATGTTAAATTAACAGGCCCAGAGGCCAAGGAGGGAAAAATGGTTTTGTGAGCTGGGCCCACGGTCCTGCTGCTCTGTGCAGTCTTGGGACATGGCACCCTGCATCTCAGCTGTTGCAGCTCCAACCATGGCTAAAAGGAGCCAAGATACATCTTGGGCCATGGTTTTAGAGGGTGCAAGCCCCACAACTTGGTAGCTTCCATGTGGTATTGGGCCTATGGGTATGCAGAAGGCAAGAACTGAGGTTTGATAACCTCTGATTCCCAAACCACCTAGATTTCAGAAGACATTTGGAAATGCCTGGATGTCTAGGCAGAAATCTGCTACGGGGCAGAGCCCTCATGGAGAACCTCTACTAGGGCAGTATGGAAGAGAAATGTGAGGACGGAGCTCTGACACAGAGTCCCTACTGGGATACTGCCTAGTGGGGCTGTGAGAAGAAGGCCACCATCCTCCAGACCCCAGAATGGTAGATCCACCGACAGCTTGCACCATGCACACGGAAAAGCCACAGGCACTCAACATCAGCCCATGAAAGTAGCCACGGGAGCTGTACCCAGCACAGCCATAGGGACGGAGTCAGTCATGGCGTTGGGAGCCCATCTGTTATATCAGCATGCGCTGGATGTGAGACATGAAGTCAAAGAAGATTATTTTGGAGCTTCAAGATTTAAAGACTGCCCCCTGTAGCCCCTTTGTTTTGGCCAAATTCTCCCATTTGGAATGGGAGCATTTACCCAATGCCTGTACCCCCTTTGTATCTTGGAAGTAACTAACTTCTTTTTTATTTTACAGGTTCATAGGCAGAAGGGATTTACCTTGTCTCATATGAGACTTTGGACCTGGGACGTCTGAGTTAATGCTGGAATGAGTTGTGACGTGGGGAGACTGTTGGGAAAGCATGATTGGTTTTGAAATGTAAAAAGGACCTGCTATTAGAGAGAGGCCAGGGTTGGAATATGGTTTGGCTATGTGTGCCCATCCAAATCTCATTGTGAACTGTAATCACCAGGTATTGGAGGAGGTGACTGAATCATGAGGCAGAATACCTCGTTGCTGTTTGTGTGACAGTGAGTTCTCATGAGATCTGGTTGTTTAAAAGTGTGTTGCACCTCCTCCTTCACATTCTCTGTCTCCTGCTCCATGAGGGTTAAGATATGCTTACCTCCCTTTCTCCTTCTGCCATGACTGTAAGTTTCCTGAAGCCTTTCAGCCATGTTTCCTGTTAAGCCTATGGAACTATGAGTCAATCAAATCTCTTTTCTTCATAAACTACCCAGTCTTAGGTAGTTCTTTTTAACAGTATAAAGCGAACTTATACAAGGGATAAGTCTTTATTAGCTAGAATCTTAGAAATCTCAGTATTAGAAAGGAACTTAAAGATCCTAACAAAATTAGCCATCCTGTGCTAGAACTCTACATTGCAGTATCTAGCATGTACATCTAAAATCTCATTAGCTATCTGACTTCCTTTTATTGTCTCCCTGTAGCTTCCACCTACTGACTCTACACTTCTTTTACTCACTGTAAAAACCTAGTAATTTCTCTCACAAGTCAACATTCCAAATGTCTGAAGACAATGATCAAGTCTGCAAGTCCGAAATATTCCAAGTTCCTTTTCTGTTTCTTTTATGATACAGGGTTCCAATCCCCTTTAACATCTGGTGACTATTTTTATATATGATTCTTAACAGTGTGTCACTAGATACAGAACTTCAAATATGGCTGTACTGCCTCTTTTGACAGTAGTCAGGGCAGTACCTATAATGAGTAAAGGCAGAAGAATTTGTCTAGCAAAGATACCTATTCCTTAGGACATTTTAATAGGCTTGTTGCTCCCCTACGCTGAGGCAGATAAAACGTATCAAATTAATAAGTTGAAAATGAGTAGGAACGATAGTTTCAAAGAAAATGTAATAAATAAATGAAATTAATTCTCTGAGAATTGCCTTTAGAAAATGTCACATTCAAAATCACAAAGCTACATAATACATCCAGGAAAGGCTTTTATCTTTTAAGGTATAATTTTTTTTTGTTTTTGAGATATGGTCTTTCTCTGTTACTCAGGCTGGAGTGCAGTGGCAGCTTATGGCTCACTGTAGCTTCAACCTCCTTGGCTCAAGTGATCCTCCAGCCTCAGCCTTCCTAGTAGCTGGGACTCCAGTTGAGTGTCATCATGCCCATCTAATTTTTGTGTTTTTTGTAGAGAGAGGGTTTTACCATGTTACCCAGGGTAGTCTGGAACTCCTGGGCTCAAATGATCCGCCTGCTTCAGCCTCCCAAAGTGCTAGGACTAAAGACATAAGCCACCATGCCCAGCAAGATATGAATTTTAATTAAATATTTAAATGATATATGCAGGGCAGTATTCCAAAAAATGGTAATTCCTCATTTTAGTTCTTTTGAAAGGTTAAGTACTAGCAAGATCTTTGTTTTATAAAACAAGTTAAATACACCTGAAAGCCAGGTGGAAATTTTACTTTTTCACTTATCTTGACAGCGTATCTTTATGTAACATTTATAATTTAAAAATTTTAAAGAGCAAAGTTACTTCTTTGAGCTTAGTTTATCAGCTATAAAAGACACAGGCAAAGTACTCTAGAAGATTTCCATGAATCTATATGGTCTCTATTATTCCTGAGAATTTCAGTACAGAAATAAAGACAAGACTGTTTTCAGAAAGAAAAGTCTAAGTAGATAATTCAATTTCTAACTAGCAAACTAATAGCATTATTGAATGGCAAGTTTGAAGAGAAACGTTTTAAACATGAAAACAATTCTCAGACAGATTTGGAAAAGTATATAATTTTAAAAGAACACAATTCAGTATAAAATGGTCTTTCTTGCTTTGTAAATTATAAACAAACCTTCAAAAGCAACAGAAAAATTTTTGCAGTAAATAAGAGGGTATACTGTACAGAAATTCAGAATCTTAATACCTTTCTTAGTCTCCATAAACTTTTCATAATTATCTGGAAAATCATCTTCTGGCTTAGATTTTTCCACTGGTGCCACAACCGCTTTTCCTTCCTCTTCCTCATCTTCATTAAACCACATTTCTTCATCCTCTTCCAAGGCTTTTGCGTCTCTGCGAAATCTGTTACTACGCAATATAGATGGTACACTGTAAGAAATGTATCACAAATATTCAGTAATGATTTAAGTTCACGATCAGATTGAATTGAAGGAAAAATATGTATCATCAGGAGGAAGTGAAGTAATTTTAGCTGAGTATAATTTATATCAAAATCATCTCTGTCATGATAGAAGATGTAGCCAGAGAACACTAACACTCCAAATTATTTTAGAATATTGTATATTAAACTAAATATTCTTCTTAAGTTACAATATGGAGTGGTAACTCATCATTTAAATGATGTGGGGTAGGAGGAACACCTTACCCTCCTATTCAGCTGTACACTCTCCAGTGATGGGAAAGAAAATTCCTCAGTAAATTTCACACGGAAAATATGAACTACAGACAATTTTGGATACAATTTTGTAGGCTATAGAAGCAGTATACTTAAACAATACCTGTTCAGTTTCTGATTTTGTCTGTCTTTTTCTTGCTCATATTTAGTCTTCAATCCTTTGAATGTCTGAACATACTCAATCGATTCAAGTGCTTTATAAAAGTTTTCAACTATATGTGCAGTAAGAGATTTGATATCTTCCTGTATAAGCACAAAATTCACATTTGAAATATAATACAATGCTTATTAAAAAAAACAACTTTAAAATTTTGTTTTGCAGTTCTAAAGCTGATCAAAAAAGGTTTTTCAAAATCACCTTCCAACATGTAATGTCCTGGTTTCTTTATATATGACTACACAGAAAACTTGAAAAAAAAGGAGAAGCAATTTACTGGAGCCCTTTTGCGGGACTATAGAAAACATTCAAAAAGTAAATGGCTTTCTTTTACATCTTCTGTTTATGTTTTGTATTTATATATAGCACTTGACAATTTAAAAAGTATTTTTATATACAATTTCATTTGATCTGCATAACAACTCTATGAGATAGGTTTTATTATCCCCATTTTAGAGAAAAACAAAATAGAGGCTCAAGAGAAGCTGAATGGTTTGATCCAGAGCACACAGCTGGTTAGAGGGAAGATATTAAAATTACGTTTTCAAAATACTCACGGTGATGGATACCCCAAACACCCTGACTTGATCATTACACATTCTAATGCATGAAAAAAAAAAAAGTACATATACCAAAAAAATCTGTAAAATATTATGTATCAATAAAAGAAAAATTATATTTTTCAACAAACAGGTGTTATTTAATGACTTCCTACTTAACTGCTATCAAAATGGGATATGGTTGTGTTGGTTTTCTTTTTGGTACATTTGTTAAGTTTTCAAATGAGCCTAACTCTGCCACATATATTACATAGAAGCTGGCAAAGGCTTGATGACAAAGAGATCTCTCTCAAGCCTTTCCCATATCTGAGGCTGGCTCCCACACATAGAATAAGAAAAAATCAGTAAAGGATACATCTTACCTAAACAATAAATAAGCACAGATTTCTCTGACTATATTATATAGACAGATCTGATAAACTATCTGGAATTCTACTTATCCCTGTAGTCTTCTGATAGTATAATATTTGTGAAATAAACTGATAGTAATAACTTCTAAATTCTAAATCATCACTGCAAATGCATGTATGCCCAGTAGGCTTATTTAAAAAAAAAAAAACTAAAGTTGTGATTCAGGACTTTATAAATAATACCACATATTTAAGAAACACACAGGTCATTTCTTGAAAAGATACATCATAATTTGGTTGCATTACGGATTTTAAGTCTTAAAACTAGTTCTCCTGTACATCTCAATAAAAAATATGCAGCTCAGAAATTAGAAACCTAGGTAATGGCTCTGTGTTATACATGAAAAGAAAACACATTAAGTTTTGGGACACAAGGTACATAAATCAACCACTCAAAAACTTATTTTCAGAAAAACAATTCAATTGTGGTCATATGGATGGGGTTGTAAACCCTACAGTTTGCTTTATCTCTATCTCACCAAAATTTTAAAGGAGAAAAATATAAAGTAAATAAAATATTTAAAAGTTTTTATTTATTCCAACAGTACAATGGGAACTAGTGAGCTAGTTAACCATATTCCTTCTTTTCCAAGGTTAAAGACTTCTATCCTCTTCATTCTTTTAAACATCATATACTTGGCAACCGACCACTTTTAGAAAAGCAATCCAGTCAGCCAAATTATCTTCGTATGAAGACAGCATATCATCAGTAGAAATCTAATTTGTAAAAAATAAAACTAGAGAATGAATTTCTAGCTTTGACTTTCTTTTTTCAAATTCTTTCCAGTCAAGTGCAGTGGCTCACACCTGTAATCCAACACTTTGGGAGGCTGTGGGAGGACTGCTTGACCCTAGGAGTTCAAGACCAGCCTGGGCAACATAGGAAGACCCCTATATCTAAAAACAAATTAAAATTAGCCTGGCATATTAGTGAATACTATAGTTTCAACTACTCAGGAGGTTGATATAGGAGGATCTGCTTGAGCCCAGGAGGTTGAAGCTACAGTGAGCTGTAACTGTGTTATTGCTCTACAGCTTGTGCAACAGCATGAGACCTTGTCTCAAACAAAATAAAACCCAAATTCTTTCCAACCTTGTGGTCATTTCCTCAGTGGAATGATTTCAGTGTATATAAGTACAAGTAAGGTCAATTTGTTGTATTGGTTTTAAAGCTATCTGTTGCACCCCTATTATTCACATAGATTGCCCTCCAGATTGTTTATGACAAATCTTCCGTTGCCTAAAATTGAGCCGGGACATAGCTATAAGTTCTAACTGGTCCTGATTGTGCTACTATTCAAATGGATGTTCTTGAATAGGTCACTTAATCATTCTGGGTGTCTTAATTTCTTCATCTATAAAACAGGATAATTGGAGTAGTCCATCTAACTTCCTGATCTCTTTAACTTAAAATTCCAGTATTGCATCCTACCTTTTATGCATCTTAACATCTACCAAATGAAATTTTTTCTTTGAAATAAGAGTCTTGCTCTGTCACCCAGACTGGAGTGAAGTGACGCAATCTTGACTCACTGTAACCCCACGTCCCGTGTTCAAGCAATTCTTGTGTCTCAGCTTCCCAAGTGGCTGGGATTACAAGTGTGTGCCATCACACCTGGCTAATTTTTGTATTTTTAGTAGAGATGGGGTTCCACCATATTGGCCAGGCTACTCATGAACTCTTGACCTCAAGTGATCAGCCCACCTTGGCCTCCCAAAGTACTGGGATTACAGGCGTGAGCCACTGCTCCCAACCCCAGATGAATTATTTTTCAATATTTCTATTCTTTTTAAATCGCTACCTCTACAATAAAAATATCACCATTTCCTAAAAGATCACATGAATAAGCCATGATTGACTGAAAGGTTCACATACACCATATCCTGAAACATTTGGCCAATAAAAGTGGAACTGAGAAAATCAAGTAAATATTGGCTGAAAGACTATGCTGAATTTCACTTTTATATTTCACAATTTAAAATATTAGTGTTAAAATGTATTAGCGTCAAAAGCAAAAACCACTAAACCATAACCATGTGGCAAATACGAACTAAAAAGGTATTGATTTTCAAAATTTTAGTTTATTAGAAATAGATTCTAAGACACATGGAATATATAATTTCAGGGGCAAAAGGGAATGAACAAATCAGTTTGCTTACATATAATTCTTTTACTTTGACATAAAAAATTATGTCTTTACCTATAATTATCTTACATATAATAACTAACAGTTGTTTTATAATCACTTACCACTCTTATAAATTCAAACAACTCAATAACAGCTGAATTTAACAGATTGTACCGAGTTCCATTATCCAGAAGCGCATTTATAACCGGCTCAAAAAGATTTCCCTTGGTGATGTAACGATTATAAAATTCATCTTTAAGTCCAATTATCCGCCTCATAAAGCGAAGAGCACCTAATTAAAATAATACAGGGAATAAGTTAATGATCTTACTAAAATCCATTATTGTACAGGTGTTTTTCCACCATAAAGCAACGTGTATGTTCTTCTAAAATGAAAAGTAAAACTGTTCATAAAGTAAAAAGTAAATTATTCTAAAAATAAATGTAAAACTGTCCAATAAAACTGGACTTTGAGGAAAATAGAGCTGGAGAGGACCTTTCAAAACTGTAAAACTTTGTAGCCAGAACTAACAACAACAACAACAACAACAAAAAAAAACACAAAAAAAACCAGTAATTGGAACCTAGGAGATAAACTACCCAGGCAGGTAGCTCTATGACAGAGATTTAGAAATATGCAAAATCCACAGACTGCAAATGCTAGCAGTACTTAGAGCAGTGCTGGTGGATGGCTGAGACAACACAGCTCAGAATCAGTGGGGATACTGTCATTAAGATGGGCACAGGAGTGGGCAACCTGCTATGAGCCAAGATTGCCTTGACTCTCTGAGGGAGGGAGCTTTAGAACAAAATGCTTCTTTTGATTTTCTGAAAATACCGCTAAAGAAGCTCCTGATACCATATGCCAATCACATAACAGAAGATCTAAAGCTTTTTACTTCTCTGATGAAGGCTATATCCATTCACACTATTCTACTTCTCTATGTCTTAAAGAAAAACTTGTGAACCAACACCATCTTTATATTATAATGACATCATTCTCTTATGTACCAATTGCTTACAAGCTATTTTACCTAGCTAAAGATGCACTGTGGCAGATCAGACTGTATTTGTTAAAGAAAAACAGAGTAATGAATAAGAGGTACAACTTCAACTTGACTTTTCACATTTTAGAATACTAAGAAGAAATCTCCTTTTTAACTAGTCTTTTCCCTAGCTACATAAAGCTTACTAAATTTAGCAATATTACTGAGAAAGGTCTTATGGAACAGAGAGGACTATAATTTTAATCCTTTATTTTTATATGTGTTGATCCTTTAACTTGCATCTTTTCCCCAGTAGTTTAATTTATTCTACAGATACCAGTAGCCAAATCTTCAAAACACAAGGCTTCTGACTGTATAAGTCATTTCTCATTCCATTAGATGAAACTCATGAAATAAAGAAGTTGTGCCTGTCACAAGAGGTTCTACACATTATCTGAGAATAAAACAGAAATAGGCCACATAAGGTATAAATTTAACACCAAACAAGTGTGGGGAGAAGCATTAGACTTGCAACCTCACCTCTCTTTGTGGCAGGATAAGAAATGGTTTACTTAAGATGAAAAAGACTGAAGCACTGGCAAGTGTGTAAGCAAATAGGCACACGTACACAATGCCGGTAAATGAACTGACATGTATACAAAGCTATAGTTACAAGAGCACTGCTTATAATAATAGAAATCCTGAAACAATATAAACATTTAAATATTAGAAATTCTGGCCGGGTGCGGTGGTTCACGCCTGTAATCCCAGCGCTTTGGGAGGCCAAGGCGGGCGGATCACAAGGTCAGGAGTTCAAGACCAGCTTAACCAACATGGTGAAACCCCATCTCTACTATAAATACAAATATTAGCCAGTCCTGGTGGCAGCTGTAATTCCAGCTACTCGAGAGGCTGAGGCAGGAGGATTACTTGAACCCAGGAAGCAGAAGTCACAGTGAGCCAAGACCATGTCACTGCACTCCAGCCTGGGCAACAGAGCAAGACTCCACCTCAAAAATAAATAAATAAATAAAAATAAAAATAAATTGGAAATTCATTCAATTACATGTTCATACTAGAGGGAGTACTCTGTAGTCATCAAAAAGTACTATTTATAGAGAGCCAAATGGGAAAATCTGTCTTAAGAACATCAATGTTTCCAAAATTAATAAAAAACACAATGTAATTCCAATCAAAATGAGCTGGATATAATCATTTAGTTATTATGAAGGAGAAAATGTCCAATAACAACTAAGAAAAGTATGAAAAAGGAAAGTGAAAGGGGACTCAGTAGGTATTAAACCTTAAAAACAGAAACACTATAATGCCTGGCATAATATAATAAACACTGTTTTTTTGTTATTTTTTTTTTTTTTTGAGACAGAGTCTTGCTCTGTCTTTCAGGCTGGAGTGCAGTGTTGCGATCTCAGCTCACGGCAACCTCTGTCTCCTAGGTTCAAGTGATTCTCCTGCCTCAGCTTCCTGAGTAGCTGCGATTACAGGCATATACCACCACGCCTGGATAATTTTTGTATTTTTAGCAGACAGGGTTTCCTCATGTTGCCCAGGTTGCTCTCGAACACCTGACCTCAGGTGATCCACCCACCTCAGCCTCCCAAAGTGCTGGGATTACAGGCATGAGCCACCGTGCCTGGCCAACAATGGTATTATTTCATTTGGTGAAATTAAATGACAGTCCAGAAATAAAACAAAAGTACATATGTATGTTAACTTACTGTATAACAAAAATGATATTTCAATTCAGAAGGAAAGAGGAAACGTATAGTAGTCTCAATACACATGCTGATTAAGACTGATACCATTGGCTATATATCTAGAAAACACTCATTTCAAATACTCTCATTTCAAAACATATGCAAAAACAATTTCACATGTTACATATATAAATATAAAAAAGAAAGTGAGAATATCTGTATAATCTTAGGACACAGACTTTTCTAAGCAAAACAAAAAATCCAAGAGTCATAAAAGGAAAAGAAAGAAATCTGTGTCGTAACAAGGACATTTTCAAGTTATTTGGAAAACAATACTATAAATAAAGCCAAAGACAAGACAATGAAGATGTACATTTTCTCTCCAAAACATGATAAATTGTTAATATCTCTACTATACAAAGAGCTCTAAGAAAAAGATAACTGGTAATTCACAACAGATAAAAATGCAAATTATACTAATATATGAAAAGACGCTGTCAGGGAAAATGCAAATTAGAAAAAAAATGAAATATCACATTTTCCATTATCAGACTGGTAACATTTTAAAAAAAGGAGTAACACTGAATGCTGGGAGAATGTCAAAATGTTTCAATTTGCGGGGAAGTAATCTAGAAGCTATGTGGCAAATTAAATGGATACATTAAAAAAAGGATAAAACATTTTATCTTTGCAATCTCGTTATTGAGAATCTATTCTTTAGAAAGAAATAAATCAGTACTGAAAAGATTTATGTACCAGACTATTTACCACAGTATAGTTTGGAGTAGCAAAAAAAGCAAAAACAATCCTGTAAGTTATCCACTGGAGAATGGCAGAAGAATCTGTGGGAGAACCATACTATAAAATCTTACTCAGCTATCTCCAGGAATAAACTTAGTCTCCATGATACTGAATAAGCTAGAGTAGTATTAGGGGGCTGATAAATGTGTTGGTATGATCCTGTTTGGTAAAAATAAAAAACAAAAAAAATCCTCTATACATGTGATTATGTTTATTATATAAATTGGTACAAGCATAAAAAAAGAAATAATGCAGACAGTTAATACTAGCTATTTTAAGTCCACAAACATAAAGATTAGGGAGATTAATATTTTCTCAATACATTAAATTAAATGTCTATATTTAAACTATAATCTTTATGGTTAGAATAACACCACAAAGTAATTTTCATCTGGAGAGAGGATGTTTCTCTGTTTGCAGGTGAAATTTTCAAAGTGAAAGAAAGTTTATAGTCTGCTAAAAATCAACATTGAATATCAGGATAATTATAAAGAATGACCACTAAATGACAGTTTTATGAAGTAGATATAAAAAAACAGCAGGCCTGGTTCTGTTAGTAAAATGGTGTCACTGCACATGGTATTGTATCACAACAAAAGACAGGCTCACTGAATTAAATGTGAGCAATATGTGGGTGGGGAAATCACTACAACCTAGTCCTCTTGCCCTTTAAGTAAGAATGAAAACGTAGGACTTAATCATCTAATTAACAGAATATACACTGCTAATAAATAATAAGTAACTTCAAATGGGTAACTTCAGCTTTATCTCTATTAAAAATGTTGCTTTTTAAACATTTTATACTTACACAAGGCCAGAAAAGTGTGCTTTGAATTCATCAAGACCAAAACTCTTCTTAGCAAGTCCTTGTTCATAATATAGTTTTTTATGTGATATGTATGATGTTCCACACAAAATGTGAGTAACTCTAAAATTAAGGCAAGTAGCTGTGCTGTTTGATAATTATCTACAAAAGAAAGTAATCTCATGAAAATAAACACTGAATATATCTAAATAAAGAATAAATAAAGCTTACATCCTATATTTTGCAACAAAATCTAAATTGTAATTCCTTTTTTTTTTTGAGACAAGGTCTCACTCTGTCACCCAGTTTGGAGTGTGGTGGCATAATCATGGCTCATTGCAGCTTCTACCTCCCAGGCTCAAGTGATCTTTCCACCTCAGCTTTCAGAGTAGCTGGAACTATAAATGCATGCCGCCATGCTAACTAATATTTTTTTTCAAATTTTTGTAGAGATAGGGCCTCACTATGTTGTGCAGACTGGTCTCAAACTCCAGGGCTCAAGAGATCCTCCCACTTGGCCTCCCAAAGTACTGGGATTATAAGTATAAGCCACTGTGCCTGGCCTATTTTCTCCATTTTTATATCCATTAAAAAGGCTACAGATTTTTAATTTTTCATTAGCCAGACTCTCCAGAAGCACATTAATAGTTTTACCTACTAGATAACTTTCTAAGATTCATATCTGCATAAAATACAATAACAATCCATGAACATGATAACAACTTGATGGCACTGAGGTATTCTTTATTAATATTAATAAATCTATAAAAGGGCCCATGGTTAAAAAAATACTTAAAACTTTTAGCCTAAAGTGGCTCAATGCAAATTTCCCTCCAAAAATTATTTAAAGACAGTTTAAGAAAAGGGTATGTTTGGCTGTTTGAACATCAAATGAAAAATATTACATCAAGATTCTTAAACATAATATAATTTTATAAACAACTTTTAAAATATCAACTCATGATATCTACAGAGAGGGATCTACTGAATAAACTTGCATTTTTTCTTTCCCTGAGACTTCGCTTTATACATTCAAGAAATAATTTTGAACTGGTTCCTAAACATCAAATTTTAATTTATGTCAAAGGCCTATATGGACAATCACACATCCCTATTATTAGTGCTTTAAACAAGAACATATTTTCTTGTTGTTGTTTGAGACAGGGTGTCGTCACTCTGTCACCTAGGCTGGAGTGCACTGGTGCAATTTCAGCTCACTACATCCTCAACCTCCCAGACTCAAATGATCCTACCACCTCAGCCTCCCTAGTAGCTGGGACCACAGGGGGCGTACCACCATGCCCAGTTTATTTTTTGTAGAGATGATGTCTCACTATGTTGCCCAGGCTGGTTTCTAACTCCTGGGCTCAAGTAATCCTCCTGCCTCGGCCTCCCAAAGTGCTGAGGTTACAGGTGTGAGCCACTACACTTGGCTAGGAAAGGAAATATTAAGCTGTGAGGAAATTATAAAATCACAGTCTTACAGAATTTTTTTAAAAATGACATCATCTAGTACAACTATTTTATTTACTTGAGATTATATACATAAATATCCTGTGGAACTACGATGCTATCAGGAATAAATTAGCATGACTTCTAATACCAGAATGACCATCACATATAAATACACAAAAGAAAGTTCTCGTATTTCAAGGATTATTTCCACTTTAAATGCAAGTAAAGAGTTTTCCTTCCTCCAGACCAATTTCTATGACAGCCACTACAACAGCCAAAATTTGAACTAGTCCCTCACCATTGAAAGCAATTCCTGGCCAGGCACGGTGGCTCACGCCTATAATCTCAGCACTTCGGGAGGCGGAGGCTGGTGGATCACCTGAGGTCAGGAGTTTGAGACCAGTTTGGCCAAAATGGTGAAACCCTGTCTCTGCTAAAAATATAAAAGTTAGCTGGGTGTAGTGGCAAGCACCTATAATCCCAGCTACTCGGAAGGCAGCAGCAGGAGAATCACTTGAACCTGGGAGGCGGAGGTTGCAGTGAGCTGAGATCGCACCACTGTACTCTAGCCTGGATGACAGAGCAAGACTCCGTCTCAAAAAAAAAAAAAAAAAAAAAAAGCAATTCTTCTTTATTTTTCAACTCTCCAATTTTATTAACAAAAGACTTTTTAACCTTGACATTCACAAATGTCTGGATTTTTTGTTTGTTTGTATTTGAGATGGAGTTTCGCTCTTGTTGCCCAAGCTGGAATGCAATAGCGTGATCTCAGCTCACTGCAACCTCTGCCTCATGGGTTCAAGTGATTCTCCTGCCTCAGCCTCCGGGAGTAGCTGGGATTGCGGGCATGCACCACCACGCCCAGCTAATTTCCTGACCTCAGGGGATCCACCTGCCCAGCCTTAAACAAATGTCTTGTCTTCATCTTTATAACTGGGACAAGAAATTACTTATATCTCTAAACAGTCCAATCTCCAAACAGCCTCCTTACTTGAAACTGGCTCCCCTTTGAGACTTGATGAGGTTGGTAGAAAGGGTATGGGATGGTAGGTGCACACAGCACGTCTTTATTAGTATCAAGCTCATACTTGGTATGCCTATTCTAAGTAGAAACAACTGCTTTTAGTCTCAGATTCATGAACAATAAGCATAAAATGGTCATGAAAATTAGTTGCAAACTAACTAGTCTTGGTTTACTACATTTCAAAAATAAGAGTTACATCCTCGACTTTCAGACAATGCGTTTTCCTCATAACAATGTCAGAAAACAAGCTATAAATTTTCAGAAAAAAAATTCCAACTCATTTTTCATTTTTAATATTGGAGATAGTGGAATTTTTTCTTTACAATAAAGACAAAAGTAAATTTGTTCTTGCATTTCATTTTTATGCCAAAATATGCTTTTCTTAGCCTTATATAAAGCATTACACTTAGAGTAAAAAAAAGTTTATAATTTGTATGTATTCATAAAGTATGAATTTATACTTACCGGGACAAATTGTGTTGTTTTTGTTTGATCCAACTATATTATCTAATAAAAAAATTAAAAATTAAAATCAAATACTTCAGTAATATTTCACGTTTCCCTAGCACTTTATAATATACAATGTATGTCTTCAATCATAATCTCCTTTACCCTCAAAATAACTGTTAAGACTTGGTTGCTTCAGTAAAATTATAACTATATCTGCAATCTTTTACAAAAGTGGTTGTAGATGTGGAATTAAAAGACAACATAGTATAAATATTCTGATAAAAGGAAGATTACAACCAGAGATAAAACTGACATATCTTCTTTTATCTTCTCCTATTCATCACTCAACAATTAGGACATTTCTCTTCATTTCATTTTTTTTTATTCTTAATTTTTTAAAATAACATTTGCATTTCATCATCCTTTACGCATCTCATTTTTAAAAACAGAAAATATAGAAATTTTTTTAAACTCCAGAATAATAAGTATGTTTATGTTTCAAGTTTTTTTAAAAACTAAATTAAGTAGGCCATTATCAATAAGTTCCAATTTCTAGGCATACATTCCAGAGCACATCAAGGCACATGTGCATAGGGAAACACAAGAATGTAACTGGAGCATTATCTGTAATAGCAAAAAGCTAGAAACAAATGCACATTAGAGGCAGAATGGCTCAATTACAGCATACTCATATATAGGGGTTAAAAATAAATAACTCTATTTCAATATGAATTAGATCAATATGAACAGGTATTAATATGAATAGATCTCAAAAATAACATTGGATAAAAAATATGCAGCATAGTATGTATGAGACATTAAATTTATAGCAACTTTAAAAATATGAAAAATAATACCATATATACACATCATAATAACATAAGCAAATACAGGAGTGATAAACTCCAAATTCAGCATACCTTGAGAGATGGAGGAAGAGGGGGTAGAATGGGAATGGGAATGTGAAGGGGTACATACGAAACTCCAACTATATCTGTAATGTTTTAAAAAAAAATCTGAAAAAAAATACGTCAAGTTAGTTTTGATAAAGCCAACAGGGAGTATATGAGTGTCTGTTATACTATTATCTATACATTTCTGTAGGCTGGAAATGTTTTGTTAAAATGAACATAAAAAATGCATTATTTTAATTTACATAAATGGAACCATTCTTCAAGAAAACCCTCTGTGATGTGCTTTTGTACCCATTCACCTTGATATTTTTGGGAATTATTCAGTTGACACATCAAAATTCAATTATTTTAACTGCTATATGGTATTCCATTATATGAAAAATATACATTTTATTCATTTTCCTACCACAAACAATGCAGCAACATTCTTGTACCTGTCATGCATATGCACAAACATTCCGTAGAGTATATACTCAGAAATGGAACTAATAATATTACATAGGGTATGCCCATGTTTCAACTTTATTAGTTTCATGAACATTCTCCTAACTAACCTCCTCTTAAGTGATTCTTCTGGTTAACAAATATTCTCAGATAGTGGCTAATGTTCTATTATGCCCCACATATTTCTGATTTCACTAATTAAGTTGTATGTTCATCAAAGTCCTTTGCTTATGCTAGTATGTATTATAGTCATATGATAACATAATTTAAATACTGCAGATTGATGAAATCTAAGAGAACTGTAGTATCTATGGCTAAGTTGAATACAGTAGAACTCAATTTAAAAATTGCCTCCAGATTAGATATATGCAACTATGAATACCTAGAGGGATATACTAAAGCCCTAAGATTATGCACTCAGACTTCTTCAAAAGTATTTTTAGACTTTCATTCCATTTTAATAAACTGTAAACAAATTGCAGCTGATGAATTATGGGTGCCAAATATGGAAATGCAATTTTTAAAAATACTAATGAAAAAGTCTTGCCCCTATATATTAGCATATATTGGCATATTAATGTGCATTTGGAGGCTAAATTAAAATATTTATACTATTTGCTCCTACTCATTCTAGATATCAACTCTAACAAATTTGGGGACAATGCCTTTTTGATGTCTACATCTTAATGCCTTAGTCTGTAATACTGTTTGCCACATTTCCTTTTTTTTTCTGCCAGTGGTCTATACATTCAGAGAAACTTCTGTAGTAACAAACTATAGAAATGACCTCTGAAAGAATAGTCTTGCTATGTTTTATCATTCACTTCCATAACCCTAAGAAACAAGAAAATCAGCCAGGTGTGTTGGCTCATGCCTGTAATCCCAGCATTTTGGGAGGCTAAGGCCGGTGGATCACGAGGTCAGGAGGTCACGACCATTCTGGCTAACAAAGTGAAATCCCGTCTCTACTAAAAATACAAAAAGTGGGTGGTAGCATGTGCCTGTAATCCCAGGTACTTGGGAAGCTGAGGCAG
The DNA here is from genome assembly GCF_049354715.1 of Callithrix jacchus. Taxonomy (NCBI): domain Eukaryota; kingdom Metazoa; phylum Chordata; class Mammalia; order Primates; family Cebidae; genus Callithrix; species Callithrix jacchus. The sequence goes on along the minus strand of NC_133515.1, from coordinate 58,608,366 downwards.
GAGAATTGCTTGAACCCAGGAGGTGGAGGTTAAGTGATCTGAGATCGCACCATTGTACTCCACCTTGGGTGACAGAGAGAGACTCTGTCTCAAAAAAAAAAAAAAAAAAAAATCATAATTTTATATTGCAGTTTAAGTTTTTCAATTGTAATTTCCCTGTCATAAAAGTCTCAAGGAAATTACCTGTTAGTTTTCATATTTATCTCATCCTTCTTTAAAAACAGAAATCATAGCAGATAAGTAAGAGACCCTACCCTTTGCACATTTGTCTTCTGAAGTATTGGTCAAAAGTGGTGCTGTGAGAACATGCATACAATGGTTGTAGAAAAAATTTAGAAATTCACTTTTTTCAGTTTTCTGAAACAGAATTTTTAAAAGAATAGTGTTACTTTTGTAAATAAAAACATCTTCAAGAATTAGCAGTATATACCTTTTCCAGAACAAAAACAAAACAAAAAGAATTAGCAGTACAGATCATACATAAGCAAATACTTTAAGATACTGTGAAAAAAATCAAGAACTAAGTTATATACTGTGAAAGAACCAAAAATTAACTATATTCACTTTAATCTTGTATCTGTGGAACTAAAAATTAAATCTACATCATATTACACGACAAGTAAAAATGAATGCAAAATAAAGATCAGATAGCATCACAAAATGTTTTTCTGAAGAAAATTATTCAAAAAATTTTTTAAAGATGCCTGTGATATGAATATGAAGTGCAATGAAGAACCAATCTATTGTACAACATATTACTAACAATTTCTTACACTTGCAAACTGCTAAGAGAGATTTTAAGTGTTCTCGACACAAATAAATACTTGAAGTAAAACACACACAAAATAAACAACATGTAAGTCAGAACAGCATGCACCATAATCACTGTTGATCCATTTGTCTCTTTCTGTGTGCAGTGTATTTTTTTCCCAAGAATGTAACGAAGGAAGAAAATTCTCTCAACTTTAAAAATAACAACATTCAAATGTGGGAAAAAGGCACATTTGAACCTGTTTTGGAAGAATAAAAATTTTTAGAAAGCAAAAGAACCAGTTAAGCCCATGTGATAGCAACTTAACTACTTAAAATTTGGAACCCCAGATTTCACCATCTCTATGCAAATTTGAAAAACCACTGAATCACTTTATCAAGTCACTAGATGAAGAGACAACATTTAAATCAATTTTTAACATTTTAAAAGTTTATAATTTGGAAAACAATGTCTTTGGAATTTGCCACTTTTTTTTACACAATTAGGCATACAAACTTGTAATGATTTAAAAACAATGTACATATTATCTAAAGATGAGGAAATCTTATAAAGAAAAATATTCCTCCATATTGAGAGAATGACTATTAATATTCCGGAGTGTCTAATCCTTAAGTATTAAGGAGTTAATCCTTAAATCTTTTAACATGTCTTATGCAATTGAGTTCAGTATATTTAAATTTTTCCTTTGTGATAAAAACCACATAAAACTTACTATTTAAAAATTTATCATTTTTAAGTATACAGTTCAGTAGTGTTAAGTATATTCACAATGTTGTGTATTAAAGAAATTAACACATAGAGGTCAAGGGCCATAAATGGTATTCCTAACATTTTACTAAGATTTTAACAATTACAATTTTGTATTTTGCCACAAATAAATTGCTACAAGAATACCACTGCTACTTAAATACCAACTAGACAAATACTTAAAATACTTGTTCCTCAAAATTTTATTAAAAAGCTACCTAAAACTGACTAGGCCAAAACATTTTATCTCAGAATAATTTCTTACATTAGTTGTGGCCAGCATGTTCTCTGGATCAATTAAAGTACGAAGAAGTCCCATTAACTGAACAGCGCCTCCTAGCTCAGGATCAGTATCACAGATCATTTGTTCAATTACCACATTAATAAGAAGAATATCCTGGTAACAAAACAAAACAAAACAAAACAAAACAAAATATGTTTCCATTAGTCCTGGTTTAGATCTAAGACAAAACACTAACTGAAAGAGCAAAATGAGAATCATATTGAGAAAAAGCAAAGAATGGGAAAGCTTATTTAAACTTTTATTTCTAATGCTTTTGAAAGTTCTAGAAACATACTACATACTAGAGTGAAAAAAAACCCACTCCAAAAAAAAAAAAAAAGAAGAAAAAAACAAAAACAGAGAATGCTGCAGCTTATAGAAAAGGAAAAACAAAATTCTTTAGCATTAATTCTTTTTCAGTGGAGATTCTAACAGTTTCTCATTTTGGGTCTCAGACTTTGGCATAAATTTAGAGGTTGACTAAACAAGCAAGATCATGGGAACATAAGACATAAATTATGTCAGCCTCTAATTAGAAAATCCTTCCAAGCCAAAAAAAAAAAAAAAAATGACCAAAAATAACCCAGTACACAACTCTTCATGCAAGTGAACACCATGTTATATAACGATCTAATATTAAATAGATACGTTGTTACATTAGTAACATGCTCTTGTGTTTTATTTATTTATTTATTTAATTTGCTTATTGAGAGGGAGTCTCATTCTGTTGCCCAGGCTGGAGTGCAGCAGTGCAATCTGGGCTCACTGCAACCTCACTGCAAATGAGTCTCCTGCCTCAGCCTCTAGAGTAGCTGGGATTACAGGCGTAAGCCACCATGCCTGGCTAATTTTCATATTTTTAGTAGAGACTGTCCTGATTCTAAGCTGGCATCCCTATTTTCTGATTAGAAAAGATAAAGAAAATCGTTTGTTTCATTGATTCTAAAACAGATTTCTTAAAAATTTTAACCTCTTAAAATTAAGATACATTTTGTAATTGATGGCATTTGATAGTCACTATCAGTGAAGTGGTAATCATGACAAAATTACATAACAATCTACTGACAATGTCTGGTAAGATCAAGAAAATATTAGCATCTGCAAATCTTAGGTTTGATAGATACAGTAAATAAGAGGAGAAAAGAAGAAATGGCAAGAGCAAGAATATTTGAATTGGTAGAGTAAAAATAATTGGTGGATATTGTAAAAACATTTGCAGTTTGCTTAATACAAACACAAGAATTTAATAAACAGTCCATTAATTGGCTGGGTGCGGTGGCTCACGCCTGTAATCTCAACACTTTGGGAGGCGAAGGCAGACGGATCACCTGAGGTCTGGAGTTCAAGATCAGCCTGGCCAACATGGCAAAACCTTGTTTCTACTAAAATACAAAAAAATTAGCTAGGTGCGGTAGCTGACACCTGTAATCCCAGCAGCTTGGAAGGCTGAGGCAGGGAGAACTGCTTGAACCCAGGAGGCGGAGGTTGCAGTGAGCCGAGATCACATCACTGCACTCCAGCCTTCTGAGAGCGGGACTCTGTCTCAAAAAAAAAAAGCTACTGACAAAATTTGCTTTACAGCAACTTAAATGAATGCTTCTAAGTACATGTGTGTGTATGTAAGAAATAGAGTTGGCCCTCTGTATCTGTAGGTTCTATATTCACGGATTAAACCAAGTGACAATGAAAAATACTTGGGAAAGGAAAAAAAAAAGAGAATGGTTGTATTCATACTGAAACATGTACAGACTTTTTTCTTTTATTATTCTTATTCTCTAAATAGTATTCTCTAAACAATACAGTATAACAACTATTTATAGCATTTGCATTATATCTGTATTATAATGTAAAATAAAAAGGAAGATTTGCATAGGTTATATGCAAATTCTATGCCATTTTATATAAGGCACTTGAGCATAATTGGAATTTGGTAACCTTATGTCCCAGTGGGAGGGGAAGGTGGTTTCCTGGAACCCACCCCTCACAGAAACTGAGGGATGAGTATATATAGCATATACATACACACACACACACACACACACACACACACACACACATCAATACTTCTTTCAACTCATTCTGATATATTTGAAGAGTGAAATGTAAGTAGCTCCTCAAATTCTACAGAACATAATGCTCAAACTTCTTAAGTCTGTGTAATAACAAACAGCCTGGACAGAGAAAACGAAAGCTCAATCTCTTTTGATTTTTTTGAGTGGGGTCTTGCTATGTTGCCCATGCTGGTTTTGAACTCCTGGGCTCAAGAGATCCTCCCACCTCATCCTGAAAAGTAGCTGGGATTACAGGCATGCACCACCACCACATCTGCACATTCATTTTTAAAAGTTAGGGGGACCAGCACCACAACCCGTACATTCATTTTTAAAAGTTGGGGAGATTTCTTGATGTGACATACTAAAGGAAATATTACTTCAATGCCATACCTGCCACAAAGAAGTAACTAGAACTAATTGTGAGGAAACAACAGACCAACCAAAGTTGTTGGATAATGGACCAGAAACTTTTTGTTTTTGTCTTGGTTAAAATGAACATTACTGGGACAAAGAATAAAATATGAATGAGTACTGTAGTCAGATGTTAGTATTACAAAAATCTTAGTATCATGATTTTGATAATTATACTGTGATAATGTAAGAGTTTTTAGCTGGTGGAAACTGAAGTAACTAGGGGTAAAGGGACATATTGTCATCATTCCTGTACCGATTTCTCAATGGTTCAGAAAGAAAATCATACATGCCTATGTATGCATGTGTATAAATACACATGCAAACATAGAAGGAAGGATAAGATGAACGACAGATAAAACGTTAACATTTGGGGAATTTGTGTGAAGGTATTTGGAGTTCTTTTTATTATTATTATGACTTGGAGAAATTTTAAGAAACTTGGAGATTAATAAAAGGTGATTTGATACCTTTTATTAAATACTGAACAGTCAATCCATAGAGATTAGCTTATGTATTTCCTAACTTCTTATGATAAATCTCAGCTATATAAAGAACTAGAGAGAACATAATAAATCCCGTGTATCCATCACCCAGCTTCAATAACTATTAACTCACAGCCAATCTTGTCTAATACACCAACTTAACTCTACCTTCCAGAATTTATTTTGAAGCAAATTCAATATAAATATTTCAGCATAAATCTTTAAAGTACAAGGATTCTTCTAAAGTAACATCATGTTATTATCATATCTAAAAAATTAACACAAGATTTCATTCTTTAAATGAGAAAATAAGTAACTGTATTACTTATCCAGTTGGGTTCTATAAGTTTTACTGAATGTTTCAAAGGCCATTAATATAAAAATAAGTGCAATCTGTGGCATAACAAAAAGACAGCATTACTGCGAAATTGACCCTTTCTGCTTGGATAGAAACAATAACTATAGAAAAAAATGTTAATAATTATTTTTATCTTAATACATATTTGAATCATGTAATCCATGTTGCCGAAACCAAATCTACTCCATAATACCTTAACAGAAGGAAATGTATGAATGCTGAGCATTTATTTTAAAAGGGCACCAAAACATCAACTGCCACTGAATATACTGCTAAGTTATTTTCTGTTTCCTTCCTAAAGGTCACCACCAACCCAATATAGAATTCAGCATGTAGAAGACTTAATTGGGATTTTTAAAATTAAATTTCTCTTCTGTTGTGGACTAAATTATTTTGAGGCAACACAGTTTTAAAACTGTAAAACTGTTAGCTCTCAGAAAATTCAGGAAAATGAAACCCCTTGAAGGTTGTTATAAGAAAAAGAAACATTGAGAAAGGCACTTCCATAGTGAAAAAAATCAATCACTGCTTTTCTAAGTCTTAAGCATCAATTAAACAAGAAATATTTCTGATTAAAACAGGAATCAAAGCTTGAAGAGTTAAGAATTCTGAAAGTTAACAGTTGACTGAAGTCATAGTCTGAGATTGATTCACGGTAATTTTATGATAAATGCCTTTAATCACACACATCACTGAAGACTAAGCAATAGGGGTGTTAATTTCAAAGTTATATTTTGTAAAGTGTGGCATTAAGATAGACTACTGAGATTATAAAATGATTAATAAAGTAGGCATTTTTCTTTAAAGTCAGAATTAGCATCATTTGATTTTTAAAATATATGTATATATTGAACACAAAATATTATTTCTCTTCTGATTATACTATAGCATTAACCCAAGTTGATTCTAAAATAAAATCAATTTAAAAAACACTGAGAATAACTAACAAACATAGAAAGTATAAATCTAAGGACACATTACAAGATTAAACACAAAACACATAAAACAACTGTAATTTAATTCAACAGTAACCCACGCAAGCATCAAATTAAAATTGGGAATCAAAAACTTTCCTTAAGAAGAGGTCCAGGCATGGTGGCTCATGCCTGTCATCCTAGGGCTTTGGGAGGTTGAGGCAGGTGGATCACCTGAGGTCAGGAGTTTGAGATCACCCTGACCAACATGGTAAAACCTTGCCTCTACTAAAAATACACAATTAGCTGGGCATGGTGGCACACGGAAGTTGCAGTGAGTCAAGAAAAGTGAATCTCTGCCTCAAAAAAAAAGAAGGAAGATAATTATATTTTAATTATCCTCTACTTAAAATTAAGGCATTTTTAATATAAAAAAAGGAATACTTTAAATTACAGCTATATTTTCATTCTGTCCTTAAAATAGCTTAAGGGGAAAGTTTAAATATATCAGTAGTGGAAAAACACAATATGGGTCTCATTATTAAACTTAAAAAATTTTTTTTTTTTTTAATTTCCAAAGGTTGTTGGGTAACAGGTGGTGTTTGGTTACATGTGTAAGTTCTTTAGTGACAACTTTTGAGATTTTGGTGCACCCATCACCCAAGCAGTGTACTCTGCACCCTATTTGTAGTCTTTTATTCCTCACCCCCTTACCACCCTTTCCCCGAGTCCCCAAAGTCCACTGTGTATTCTTATGCCTATGCATTCTCATAGCTTAGCTCCCACTTATGAGTGAGAACATACAGTGTTTGGTTTTCCATTCCTGAGTTACTTCACCTAGAAAAACAGTCTCCAATCTCATCCAGTCATTATTAAACTTTCAATCCTACTTTAAAATTTTTTGAACAAATAAAAGCAACTTTTTAGTTATCCCAGGTAAGCACCTGACCTGTAAATCTCCCAAGGCTTGAAATTACATTTCATTAACACTTGAAATTTAAGACTAGTATTTACAAATCTGATTCTATTATAATCTATTTATCTCAATATTAGTTTGAATTTTTTTTAACAATAAACAAAATAAAATACTACATATTCTAATTTACCCAAAGTCACAATTAATCAGAAATCTATGGCTCCCAAGAAAGATTAAGATTGTGTTGTTTTTTCTCTCAATAGTTTGCCAACACTGCTCTACAGATAATTCACATAGAAATCCACCATTATTACTTACGTCATCACTCTGCTGAGCTTCTTGCATTACAAACTCGCGGACCATAGATGGACTAAATTCTACTAGATAAGAAAATATATCTGTAGCAGCTGATCTGACTTGCAAATCATCCATGCCCTGATAAAAGAAAACTAAGTTACTTAGAGACTGTTAACAAAAGTTATTCTTGCATTTCCCTTTTCTTTTCCAAGTCCATACACTAGCTCTCAACTTTTTGGATTAAGATGTACTGCAATCAATATGTATAACCTCAGCAGCATTTTCTTCCTTTCTTTTTACAAATATTAAAACGTATAGGCAATTCAATGATTAGTTTCTGCTGATTTTTACCATAGCAAATAAATATTCCAAGAATTTAAACATAAGAATTGGCAGGGCCGGGCGCGGTGGCTCAAGCCTATAATCCCAGCACTTTGGGAGGCCGAGGTGGGTGGATCACGAGGTCAAGAGATCGAGACCATCCTGGTCAACAAGGTGAAAACCCCCTCTCTACTAAAAATACAAAAAATTAGCTGGGCATAGTGGTGCGTGCCTGTAATCCCAGCTACTCGGGAGGCTGAGGCAGGAGAATTGCCTGAATCCAGGAGGCGGAGGTTGTGGTGAGCCGAGATTGTGCCACTGCACTCCAGCCTGGGTAACAAGAGTGAAACTCCATCTCAAAAAAAAAAAAAAACCGGCAAAGGATTATAAGGCAATGCTTTACAAATGGTGTAAAAAATGTGGGAAGGGGATTTATTTAAACATAGGTAAAAATTTGGATAACGTCTCCTAGCTAAGACTTCAAAGTCTTCAAAGCCTTTTGTCCTGGATTTGCCAGGGTTACTCCTTAGTAACTGATTCTATTTTCTGTCACTCACCTAATGGAGCATACTTTTGAAAACTCTTTTTGGGCACTTCTACCCTTTTCTACAACTTAGTTTTCTAAGGTGGTAATCCTAAATACTTTTCCCCTCTAACACATGAAACATACATGACTTATAAGTTACAAAATCTTGAGGTGATTCTGAAAACACTCCCTGACCAGCAGGGAGTGATCCAGGGAATTCTGGTGAGAGGGGTCTAACACCTAACACTTTTCAGGAAGTGCACAAGATTAAAACTATTTCATAATAATAAACAATACTACTGAGCCTTTGTCATTTTTACTCTCATTCAATCACAAGTACAGTGGGGTTTTCCAGAGGCTGTGTGCATATGATGGCACCACAAATTAAATGTAGAAGCTGCTATATGAATCTAGACACCTTCTATAAAGCAAGGTATCAGAGGGATTAGCAGGAAAAAAAAAGTAAAACAAATGCTATTCTTTTCACTAAATTTTTTTGTTTTGGAAAAATTATTTTTTCATAAAAGTTATATTATTTTCAATCTCAAGGAAATGTGAAAAAAGTTATATTATTTATGTTGACATATAATGGGTTATTTTAAAATCAATACTTTAAAAACTAGTTTTAATTTTCCATAAAGTAAATACCAATGGATAAAACTTATATATTAAAAAAAAGTCTAAGAACCATGCCCTAACCCTGTGCTGCAACATGAATCCCCTTCAGTCTGTCCTCACTACACTCACTGATCTAAAAACAAAAGTTTTACTGGTTTCTATGAAATACACTTAATATTGTTACAGAAAATGTAACAGTCTTGCAAAAACATGTGGAGTTTTTCTTTTTATTCACTTGAAGCCATACTATAAGCAAGTGATTACATACTGATACTACAAATTAAATAAATAAAAACTTGAAACTGAAGGTATTCTTGTAGCAATTCAATAACAGATAAAGCATAGAACTGAACATAGATTACTATAATATATACTTTCCCATCCATAATATAAATCAATTATAATTTACTATTTCAAAAACATGAAAAGAAACAGTATAATTACCATTACAATTTCAAGAGCAGGAAGAATTCCCAATTTTGCCAAAGTTTTGAAAAATGCATCCCTGTTTTGAGGTTGTAATGTCTGAGAAAACGCACAAAATTCCTTGAAAAAATTAACCTGTAATGTTAGAAATCTTAGTGAGAAGTTGATAAACATAAACTTGGGGCACACTATAATAAGAATCTATCATAGTGTAGTATTCACCCTTCTGAAGAATCTCATCTTTTCAGAGTATCCTGGCTCCTCAAAACTACATTAAAAATGTATTAAAAACTAGCACTCCATTAAAAATAAATCTTGCATTACTGGGCACTATTAAGCAAAAAGAGAAATACACTAATAAAGAAAAATGTAATCTGGCTTTCTGAAAGATTCATCCTAAGCTGCTTTTTTTTTCACAGTGAATGGAGGTGTTTGACAACTTATCTTTATAAGTGAATCTTTTAAATATGTGATCAGAACATTTTTCTTACTCCATTGGGCCCTTATAGGACAACAGAGATATCTGGCTATAAAAGGCAAATGAAAGCATGCATGATTTAAGATTCTGGATTTGGCTATTGGCCTATTAGCATGCAAAAATACAAGATATACTTTTAATGGGGTGCTAGTTTTTAATAAGTTTTTAAACGAAGGTTGTGAGGAGCCAGGATACTATGAAAAGATGACATCTGGTGGGCACAGTGGCTCACACCTATAATCCCATCACTTTGGAAGGCTGAGGCAGGCAGGTCACTTGAGTCCAGGAGTTAGAGACCAGGTTGCCCAACAGTGTGAAACCCTGTCTCAACTAAAAATACAAAAATTAGCTGGGCATGGTGGTGCATGCTTGTAATCACAGCTACTTGGCAGGCTGAGGCATGAGAACTGCTTGAACCCAGGAGGCGGAGGTTGCAGTGAGCTGAAATTGCATCACTGCATTCCAGTCTGGGCAACAGAGTGAGACTCTTTCTCAATAAGAACAAAGAAAAAAAGATGAGATCTTTCAGAAGGTTAACACTAACTCTTTAAAGACACTCAGCACAAAAATGCCAGGTAAGAAATTTGTTTTGAATTATAAACACATATTTTCACTAAAACCATCCTATAAATCAACTCTAGCTGAGTTCCCAGTAATCTCTCAAAAACATAATATTGGTTTAAGGACTGAAACATACATCAAAACTTCCCTAATCTAAAACACCAATATTACAATTGAGAATACTAAGTAGGCTACTACTAAGTAACTACACCAAAGATGACTGGTTTTAATCAGCCATTTTTCATTATTTTGTGAAATCCCAAAGAAATAAATAAAGATCTGAAACTGAAGATACTCTTGTAGTTTTTCAGTATCATATAGCTAAATTACAGAATTGAATATACATTACTATAATGTGTACTTTTCCTTCCCATCTCATTATAATGTTTGGAAAATATGACAAACATCTGGCAAACAGCAATCACTATTCTCTTCCTCAAAATGGTTTATATTTCAAAGAAAGTGCTTATAACAAAAAGCAAACAAAAAATTTCCAAAGAACCAAATTACTTACATGATTTATTCAAAAAGCATTTTCCTTACCTCTTTTTTTAAAAAGAAAAGCATCGCTATAATATGAATTTCTGCAACCATAAAAATCTGTGAGTTTTGTACTTCTGTTCTAAATAAGGCAGTGATCTGATCTGGGGATTTATAAGGCATACAATGATGGTGGGTGATACACCAGAACATCCTAAAAATTTTCTAAAATATACAAATTCTAGAAACTCGGAATAATCTTTCATAGTTCAATTCAAATACATACTTTTCATTTCTTACTATCTATAAAAAATTCCCTCAAGTGAGCAAATTCGAGATTAAAAGTTATGCGTGCCAAAAGAATAAGTGCTCTTTAAGAGTTTGAATTTCATGAATAACTTACCAATTCACGCCGTTTATCATCATCTGTAGCCTCATCTGTTAACTGTGCAAAAACTTCAGACAAAAACTTCTCATCTTCCTGCATGAGGAAAATAATTACTATGACATATTAATAAAAGTATAAAGTTATTTATATGACTTACACAATCATAAAAAATAGCTGACAAGTAGCATTTTCATCATGAAACCTAATATTCTGGGGTACATGTGTGTGTTACAATTTTCTAAAACTTGACTACACCATTCAATTGTTATAAATACATTAATATCTTGTTTAAAAACCTCAACTACTCTTTGGAAAACAAAAATATTTGTTCTAGAGGTGTTACATGAAAACTCACTTAAGATTCTCTAGCCCCCTTTCAGGGTCTACTTACTCTCAATTTAAACATAATTCAAACAAGTCTAAACATCTTATTGTCAGTCCACAGCAGATTAGAAAAAGAAGAATTCTAAGACAAGGAACAAGGAAAACAGTAAAGGAGGCTGAATTCTGGCAATAGATAAAATTACAAAGCCATTTAAAATACAAGAATTCGGCCGGACGCGGTGGCTCATGCCTGTAATCCCAGCGCTTTGGAAGGCCGAGGCAGGTGGATCACGAGGTCAAGAGATCGAGACCATCCTGGTCAACAAGGTGAAACCCCATCTCTAATGAAAATACAAAAATTAGATGGGCATGGTGGTGCGCGCCTGTAGTCCCAGCTACTCAGGAGGCTGAGGCAGGAGAATTGCTTGAACCCAGAAGGTGGAGGTTGCGGTGAGCCGAGATCATGCCATTGCACTTCCGCCTGGGTAACAACAGCGAAACTCCCTCTCAAAAAAAATAAATAAATAATAAAATAAAATACAAGAATTCATAAAATACAATAACCTACAATCAACTGGTGCAGAATCTTAGACATTGTTTTGGTCCCCAGAGATATAATTAAATGACAAAATACTGCAATAACTGCTTTTCATACTAATGACGGTGAGGTATTAAAAAGACACACAAGTGCTAATTACCCTAGGCATTGTTTAAATGGACAAACAAAAATATAGTCAAGCATGTATTTAAAAAAAATTAATTTATGTATCTAAAGTCTAGAAGGAGTACATGTTAGAATGTTAACTGTGGTTATTGCTTGGTGATAAGTTATGAGTGATTTTCTTTTTTGGTTATCAATATTTTCTAATTTTCTTTTTTTTTTTTTTTTTGAGACAGAGTTTCACTCTTGTTACCCAGGCTGGAGTGCAATGGCGGATCTCGGCTCACCACAATCTCCGCCTCCTGGGTTCAGGCAATTCTCTTGCCTCAGCCTCCTGAGTAGCTGGGATTACAGGCACGCGCCACCATGCCCAGCTAACTTTTTGTATTTTTAGTAGAGACGAGGTTTCACCATGTTGACTAGAATGGTCTCGATCTCGACCTCGTGATCCACCCGCCTCGGCCTCCCAAAGTGCTGGGATTACAGGCGTGAGCCACCGTGCCCAGCTGATATTTTCTAATTTTCTACAATAAGCACAGACTATTAAATTACAAAGGAAAAATGGGCATAAACATTAAAATTCACCTTAGAGAAGATTTCATCAAAATCTGCTAAAATGTTTGAAAAAAGTGACAAACTTAAATTCAATCCCTTAAATTCTTTTTGAAATAAGGTTAAGCACATATTTTCAAAAAATGAATAGAAACCACTAGGTACAATCAGAGAGTATAACATGCTCTTCCACTAAACACCAACTGGTGCTACTCAAAGAGACAAAACATTAAGAGATAAATCACTTCATTAGCCTCATCAGAATGGTGTTTCCTTTGGTATTTCACTGCCTCCTTTTGGACCTCATGCACTACGGCCTGAACATCCATCTTTTGAGGGAGTTTATATGCATATGTAATCTTCTATTTAGCCCTCAAGTTACTTTTTCCTTTTTTTTTTTTTCTTGAGTCTCACTCTGTTGCCCAGGCTGGAGTGCAGTGGTACAAACATGGCTCACTGCAGCCTCGACCTCCTGGGCTCAAGCAATCTTCCTGCCTCAGACTCCCATGTAGCGGGGACAACAGGCAAATGCCACTAAACCTGGCTAAGTTTTTTAAATTTTTTGTAGAGATGGCAGCGGCATCTCACTTCGTTGTCCAGGCTGGTACCGAACTCCTGGCCTCAAACAATCCTCCCACCTCAGCCTCCCAACAGAGCTAGGATTACAGGCATGAGCCACTGTGCCCAGCCTACATTTTTCCATATACTTTTAGTCTCAATATTTTAGATTAGGGTGAGTAAGTACATATTTACCTCCATTCACACCTTTTATAAATTTCTATTTTCCTGAATCTATTGTAGATTATATCTTCATCCTTTACTACCTGAAATTTTTAAATTTTTTTCAAAAATTTTTTATAAGAAAAAAGTTCCAACACCTTGATAAATGCAATTTGGCACTTGAATTCTTCTTACATGATTCAATACTTACAGGCTGATTAAGAGAACTGCATAAAGTATTACAGATAGAGGCAATCTCAATTATTACAGTCCATTAAGAGAATGTGGATTCCTACTACTTTTTCATGATTTCCAGTATTACTTTTGATAATATTCATTAAGCTATAAAAGCACTCTGTTCCAATATATTTATGAAAGAAGCAAATAATCAATAACTTACAGTCTATCATATAGTTCAAACACTTACTCCAAAATCTCTGGTTCTCCAAGTAATCAAACTAATCTCTTTAGTTTTCCTTTTCTATTTGGCTTTAACAGCTTTTGTTTTAATAAAACCTATATATTTAAGTCAAAATTTGTGTGGCTGCTTTTCGGGATAACATAAAAAAACACTGTGGGGAAAGATAGAGGTTGCTTCTAAACAGTTTCAATTTGCAGTAATATAAACACAGGCCAAACAAAAGAAAAAACAGAACCCATTCATTTTTAGAAACACATAAACACAGAAATCTAGAATTAGATCAGATTTTGCAATATTATAGAGACTGTCAAGTCCAATTTTAAATTTCAAGAGACTGAAGTCCAAAAAGTGAACTTTTCTGAGGGTAGCCAGTAACAGATGGATTTAGAACCCAGGTCTCTCAAATAATGAATGAGGTTTTTGTCACTCCTATTAAGTAAACCACAGGACAGTTTCTAAGTATTTCAAACTTATGAATCAAACCAAAGCAAAAGATACACACAGAAGCTGGATGGGTCAAATCTAATAAAATAAAATTTAACATATTAAATCCTACACTTGAATCCAAAGAAATATCTCTAAAAACAAAAGGAAAAGTCTTATTACCCTAAACAGTTTTTTAAAGAGTATTTGAAGATTTTAGATATTTAATTTGTAACTTGGATGGGAAGTTAGAAATTTTTCTCTTTCAGTGCCAAAACCTTAATATTGGCCAAATATGTTAAAAAGAGAACTAAACCACTGTGATCCTGCTAGGCTAATTTTAAGCTTAATTCTTACCTATGGAATAGCAGAAATATATGTACATGTGTTAAAATGTCAACATTTGAGATTCCTGTCCTCCATCATTTCTATTAAGGGGAGAAATTAAAACTTTCTGTTCTGAAAAGGATCTTATTCTGTAGCTGTTTGTGCAGAAATAACCTCACTTTATTGGCTTTCAATAACTTAATTTCTGGCCGGGCACAGTGGCTCACGCCTGTAGTCCCAGCATTCTGGGAGGTCGAGGTAGACAGATCACCTGAGGGTGGGAGTTCAAGACAAGCGTGGCAACATGGTGAAACTCCGTCTATACTAAAAATAAAAAAAATAGCCAGGCATGGTGGCTGACACCTGTAATCCCAGCTCCCAGGGAGGTTGAGGCAGAAGAATCACTTGAACCCAGAAGGCGGAGGCTGCAGTGAGCCAAGATGGCACCACTGCACTCCAGCCTGGGCGATAGAGCAACACTCTGTCTCAAAATAGTAATAATAATTTCTAAAACATTTAAAAGTACATTGCTCAATTCTGGAACAGGGAATTTTGATCTGCAATTAGCTAGAAAATTCATATTAGCTTAAGTCTTATGTCCCTATCATGCTTAAGAGATTGTCCACATGTTAATACATACATACTAGGAGCCACTGCACACATACTATGAGCCACTGACTATGCTAAATTCTTTCATGTAATTTCTCAGTTAATTAACCTAATTTAGGCTAGGATTTACAATAAGGACCTCTACACCACCTCACTTTGGCCAAGTTAGATAAAATTCTTACATATTTGCTTGCCTTCTAAACTCATATAGCAGCAAGTTAACGCTCATTTAAGAAACCACAGGTAAGTGTATTAGATAGCCAGAAAGGTGTCTATTCCTACCCAAACATTTCTACATGGAACTCTCACAGTTAGACTTTAGGAAATAAGTGCTTAGAGGCCACTATAGGGCCAGGCATGGAGGCTCATGCTTGTAATCCCAACATTTTGGAATACTGGCCACCAGGATTGCTTGAGGCCAGTTAAGAACTGTTTAGGCAACACAGCAAAACCCGACCTCTACAAAAAAATAAAATAAAACAGAGGCCATGGCCACAATCTTACTTCTTTCCTTTTCACATATTGTTGAAAACACAATTCATACCCAAAGGAAAAGAAAGCATTACATTAAAGAGACACCTGAACTTGTATGTTGACCGCAGCACTATTCACAATAGCAAAGTCATGGAACCCACCTAGGTGTTTACCAACAGATGATTAGTCAAAGAAAATGTGGTGCATATATACACTGTGGAACACTATGAAATGTTAAAAAAGAATAAAATCACCGGGCATGGTGGCTCACACCTGTAATTCCAGCACTTTGAAAGGCTGAGGCAGGCGGATCACAAGGTCAGGAGTTTGAGACCAGCCTGGCCACTATGGTGAAACCCTATCTCTACTAAAAATAAAAAAAATTAGCCAGGCATGGTGGTTCGTGCCTGTCCCAGCTACTCAGGAGGCTGAGGCAGAAGAATCTCTTGAATTCGGGAGGCGGAGGTTGCAGTGAGCTGAGATTGTGCCACTGTACTCCAGCCTGGGCAACGGAGCGAGACTCCTCAAAATCAATAAAATAAAAATAAGAATGAAATCACGTCTTTTGTAGCAACATGAATAGAGCTGGAGGCCATTATCCTAAGTGAACGCAGCAGCAGAAAATCAAGTATCACATGTTCTCACTTACAAGTGGATAAACATGGATATCAAGATGGAGATAACAGACAATGGGAACTCCAAAAAGGGGTAGCATGGGAAGGGAGTGAAGGTTTAAAAATTATCTACTGGGTACTATGTTCAATATCTGGGTGATGGGTACACTAGAAGTCCAATCTCTACCATCAGTCATGCAATAGCCATGTAACAAATAACCATATGTACCCTCTGAATCGAAAATTTAAAAAAAAATTCAACATCACTGCTGGCACATAAGAGATAATTAAGTAGTAAATCCTATGTAAATAACAGTTCACAGAATCTGGCTATTTCATGAAATGCATCTCACGAAGCAGAAATGAGTAGGCCTTTTTTTCAGAAAAAGACAAAGCTGCATTTGATTTACATAATTACAGACTTCACAAATAAATCTATTATAAAATACGTAAAATTACATACAAAATTTTACATATATTTATAGTTTACATAATTTATTTTCTGAATATAAGAAAAATTTACAATTTATTATTATGAATTTGGAAACCCTTCTGAAGACATATCTGAAAGCTACATTTGAGCTTCTGTTATTGGGACCCCTTTTTATCAACTACATACAGACTGTGACTCTACTTCCAATCTCCTAAAACTATTAACTGTTTTTCTGTCAACAAGTAAAACATCAACTGAATTGTATATTACAGTTTTTTTAAAAAAAGTCCTATATATTATAAAAAGAAGATGATGTCTACATCTAACCTCCCCCACACTCATTATTGGGGAATAAACAAAAAATTGGTTGGTGAATAAATGATCTGAAAGAAAAGAAATCCTATACAAAAATAAAGTAACAAAAACAGGTGACTACTGGTTAAAAATGTCACAAAATGAAATCTACCTAACTAAGCACTAAGTCAGAGTTTCTATTATTTATATCAGGACCCTTTTAAACTCTTTTTTTTTAGATGGAGTCTTGCTCTGTCACCCAGGCTGGAGTGCAGTGGTGCAATTTCGGCTCACTGCAACCTCTGCCTCCTGGGTTCAAGCAATTCTCCCACTTCAGTCTCCTCAGTAGCTGAGATTACAGGCATGTGCCACCATGCCTGGCTAATTTTTGTATTTTTAGAGATAGGGTTTCACCATGTTGGTCAGACTGGTCTTGAACTCCAGGCCTCAAGTGATCCACCCACTTTGGCCACCCAAAGTTCTGGAATTATAGGCGTGAGCCACCACACCCAGCCTAAACTCTTAAAAATTATGCAGAGGCCAGGTGCAGTGGCTCACAACTATAATCTCAGCACTTTCGGAGGTTGCGGCAGAAGGATCACTTGAGGCCAGGAGTTTGCAATAAGCCTGGGCAACATAGTAAGATCCTATCTCTATATAAAAAATAAATTTTTAAAAATTATGGAGGACCCTAAGAGCTTTTATTATGTAGGTTATGTTCATCAATATTTACCATAATTACTATTAAAACCAAGACTTGTGAATGTATTTATGAGCTCATTTAAAAAAATAACCATTTTATGTTTATGTAAATATATTTTAAGAGAAACAGCTATATATGATTTAAAATTTTAAACATTTAGAAGAGTAGCCCCATTTACATTTTTGCAAATCTCAACATCTGACTTAACAGAAGACAACTAGATACTCATTTATCTTTTTAGACATTCAATTTGTTGCACTATGTTCTTTAGACAAAAGTACATGGAAAAAAAAACAGCCTTGCTGGGCGCGACGACTCATGCCTATAATCCCAGCACTTTAGGAGGCCAAGGCAGGTGGATCACGAGGTCAGGAGTTTGATACCATCCTGGTCAACATGGTGAAACCCCATCTCTACTAAAAACACAAAAATTAGCTGGGCATGGTGGCACGTGCCTGTAGTCCCAGCTACTAGGGAGGCTGAGGAATTACTCTGAGGCAAGAGAACTGCTTGAACCCAGGAGGCAGAGGTTGCGGTGAGCCGAGATCGTGCCACTGCATGGCCTGGGTAACAAGAGCAAAACTCCGTCTCAAAAACAAAAACAAAAACAAAAAAACGCAGCCTCACAGTGACATCAAACTACAAAAAAGAAAACCTCATAAACGCCTCTAAGAAGGTCTCAGGGACTCCCAGAGGTCCACAAACCACACTCTGAGAACCACAACACTAAGTATATGGTAGCTGCTCAATAAACTTAGTGATTGATATGGAAATAAAAGCAGTTATGAGACAAGTACTTAAAAAGCATGCTTACTATACTGTTAGGGTGTAAAGGATTAACATGATAAATACAGTGTAAAACTCGTATTTCACAACTCAAGGAGACAGAATAAAATCACCTTCATATAGCAAATACCCACATTCTTAGACACACCCCAATAATAACTACCTCTCAAAATGGAAGAAAAGATACTTTTAACCCTTTCCCCATTTAGGAAAAAAAGGTGTAGCTTGCTGCCAGCACTCATTTAATTTTCCATAAACATGCTCATTGAGGCTGAAGCAAACCTGATTTTCAATGTAAAAATAAAATATAAAAACTGTTCTTGGAGTTATTATTATTATTATTATTTTTAGAGACGTTGTCTTGCTCTGTTGCCCAGGCTGGAGAGCAATGATACAATCTCGGCTCACTGCAACCTCCACCTCCTGGGTTCAAGTGATTCTCCTGCCTCAGCCTCCCAAGTAGCTGGGATTACAGGTGCATGCCACCATGCCCAGCTAACTTTTTGTATTTTTCTTAGAGACAGGGTTTCACCGTGTTAGCCAGGATGGCCTCAATCTCCTGGCCTTGTGATCCACAAGCCTCAGCCTCCCAAAGTGCTGCAATTACAGGTGTGAGCCACTGTGCCCAGCCTCTTGGAGTTATTTCTAAACAGAACATCAGAATTGTATGAATCATCAGAATTGTCTATTTAAAAAAAAAATCAGATTCATCAAATGAATCTTTGGCCAACAACTGTTCAAGAATGACATTAACATCATGTGCAGGAATGCTGTTTTCTAGGATTTGACATTTTCAGCAATGAAGAACTACTATATTTTGTAAATGAATATACCACTCCTAACACCAGAATGCTATACATAGAATGATGTCTTTTGTTTCCAAAGTCAATATACTATAGCAATGTGAAAATAATGATAAAAGCTAGGTATTTTGTGGCAAAGTTATCTCAGGGTAAACACTGACTGTAAGCACTACTGGTGAGTATTCTCAGGACAGAGAGGAAAAGGGTTAAAAACAGCTGCATCGGTTGGGTGCAATGGCTCATGCCTGCGATCCCAGCACTTTGGGAGGCCAAGTCGGGCAGACCACCTGAGGTCAGGAGTTTAAGACCAGCCTGGCTAACACGGTGAAATCTTGTTTCTACTAAGAATACAAAAAATTAGCCAGACGTGGTGGTGCGAACCTGTAATCCCAGCTATTCAGGAGGCTAAGGCAGGAGAATCATTTGAGCCTGGGAGGCAGATGATGCAGTGAGCTGAGGTCGTGCCATTGCACTCCAACTTGGGCAACAAGAGCAGAACTTTATCTCAAAATAAATAAATAAATAAAATAGTTGCACCATCTATATATATAAATAGAGAGAGAGAGAGAGAATAGGCAAATTCATAAAGAGAATAGTTGTTACCAGGACCAAGAAGGAGGGAACATGGGGAGTTATTATTCAATGGGTTCAGAGTTTCTGTTTGGGATGATGAAAAAGTTCTGGAAATGAATAGTGGTGACTGTTGCATAACACTGCAAATATACTTAATGTCATTTAATTGCACACTTAAAAATTGCTAAAACGGTAAATTTTATGTTATGTATATTCTACCTCAATTTTAGAAAACAAATATTAAATATTTTTAAAAAACTGAAACATAGACCACTTAAAAATATACAAGGTTGGGCCGGGCACAGTGGCTCATGCCTGTAATCCCAGCACTTTGGGAGGCCGAGGCATGTGGACTGCCTGAGCTCAGGAGTTCAACACCAGCCTGGGCAACATGGTGAAACCGTTTCTACTAAAAATACAAAAAAATCAGTCGGGCATGGCAGTGCACACCTGTGGTCCCAACTACTCAGGAGTCTGAGGCAGGAGAATGACTTGAACTCAGGAGGTGGAGGTTGCAGTGAGCCAAGATTGCGCCACTGCATTCCAGCCTGGGTGACAGAATGAGCAAGACTCCATCTCAACAAACAAACAAACAAACAAACAAACAAACAAACAAACAAAAAGGCTGCCCTGAAACCACAAGATATAAAGTCCTAATTTCTTTTGTTTACTTTTAATGTACTTAATGGTACATTTAAACAAAATAAATCTTTCAAAAATAGAAGGTATGAACACCAGCTTGAACTATTAAGGGAACTAGATATCTGAAAAATGGAATTGTGAAGAATATCTTATTACTTACCTGCAACATGCTGACTATCTCAACTTTGTTGAAGAAAATAAAAGACGTGAGAGTAGAAAGAAAATTCTCTTCAAAAACAGATGGTGTGGGCAAAATGATGTCCTGAATGTACTGTACCCTGTAAGTCTGATGTATTTTTTGTCTTAGTTCAGAGTCTGTTATTGGTATAACTTCCTTAAACTTTGCAGTTTTGGTCAAGAATTCTCTATGTCTTTTTGGCTGAGCCAAAGCAGGGTCATATTCAAGGCATCCCACGACATCCATGATACACTCATCAGAAAACATTACCTCAAAAAGAGTTGCCTTATTTAGGAATAAGATTCCTCTAATAATTTCATACAAATGGTGTAAGCCTTCAGTGTTTTCTAGGTTCTCACAAGCTTGGAACAGCTGCAGTAGTTTTTTAATATAGCCTTCATTTTCCAAGGCGAGAGCCAGCTTTTCCCTACGGATAGGTGAGGAGAGCACTGAGGTAACTAAGTCAGCAATCTCTTCAAGTTTATTGAGTTCACATGTGGGCAGGTCAATCAGATGACTAGTTTCAGGCATTTCTTCAAATCGTTCTTCTTCGGATTCATCAATGAGGTCCTGTGTGACTTCCACTGATGGGTCTTTACCTTGAACCTAAAAATATCCAAGTGTACAGCTAATTACATTAAAATACAAAAGAATTCAAAATTTTGGAAATCAAATCCCTGACCACTGACTTTAAGTAAATATTATACAAAGAATAAATACTAATAGTCACTTATTAATTTATTATTATTATTTTCTGAGATGGAGTCTCACTCTCTCCCCCAGGCTGGAGTGCAGTGGCACAATCTTGGCTCACTGCAACCTCCGCCTTCTGGGTTCACACAACTCTCCTGCCTCAGCCTTCCAAGTAGCTGGGATTACAGGCGTCTACCACCATGTCCAGCTAATTTTTTGTATTTTTAGTAGAGACAGGATTTCACCATGTTTGTCCGGCTGGTCTCAAACTTCTGACCTCATGATCCACCCGCCTAGGCCTCCCAAAGTGCTGGAATTACAGGCGTGAGCCACCACGCCCGGCCTATTATTGTTATTGTTATTATTATTTATTTATTTATTTATTATTTTTGAGATGGGGTTTCACCATGTTGGTCAGACTGGTCTTGAACTCCCGACCTCAGGTGATCTGCCCGCCTCGGCCTCCCAAAGTGCTGGGATTACAGGCGTGAGCCACCATGCCCGGCCTATTATTATTTTTAATAGAAACAGGATCTAGCTCTGTTGCTCAGGCTGGGTGCAGTGGTGTGATCACAGCTCACTGTCACACTAAATTTCTGGGCTCAAGCAATCCTCCTGCCTTTGCCTCCCAAGTGCCTGAGACTACAGGCATGTGTCACTACACCTAGCTAACATTTTACTTTTTGTGGAGACAGTGTCTCCTGCCTCAGACACCTGAAGTGCTGGGATTACAGGTGTTAGCCACCATGCCTGGCCTAGACTTCACTTTTAATTAGTAGTGACTGGCCAGGCACAGTGGCTCACGGCTATAGTCCCAGCACTTTAGGTAGCTGAGGCAGGGAGATCACTTGAGATTAGGAGTTTGAAACCAGCCTGGGCAACATGGTGAAACCCCGTATCTACTAAAAATACAAAAATTAGCCAGGTGTGGTGGCATGTGCCTAAAGTCCTAGCTACTCGGGAAGCTGAGGCAGGAGAATAACTTGAACCTGGAAGGCGGAGGGTGCAGTGAGGCAAGGTCGCACCATTGTACTCTAGCCTGGGCAACAAGAGGAAAACTCCATCTTAAAAAAAAGAAAGAAAGAAAGAAAAAAATCTGTTTTTTAAAAATCAGGCATTCATTTAACATCTATGATAAAGCCCCCAAGTTCTAATATCTAGATAAAAATCACAACATAACAAACGAACAACAGTTTTTTGATTCAAGTTGACAGCTCAAGATAAGCATAGCTAACATAAATTTTCTATAAAAAATTACTCAACAACAAAAAATTTTCAGAGGCATAAGAATCGCTTGTACCCGGGAACCAGAGATTGCAGTGAGCCAAGATTACGCCACTGTACTCTACGCTGGGTGACAGTCTCAAAAAAAAAAAAAAAAAAGTTTAGAAATGTACTCTTCACGAAATTGTTCTAATTCCTAAGCCAGGTGTGTGGCACGCACCTGTAGTCCCAGCTACTTGGGAGGCTGAAGCAGAAGGTCACTTGAGCCCAGGGGTCTGAGGATACAGTACACTATGATTGCATCAATACACTCCAGTGGCAATAGAGGGAGACCTTGTCTCTTAAAAAAAATTAAATAAATAAAATTAGCCGGCACAATGGCTCACACCTATAATACCAGTTCTTTGGGAGACAGAGGCAGGAGGACTGCTTGAGACTAGGAGTACAAGATTAGCCTAGGCAACATAGTGAGACTCCATCTCTACAAAAATAAAGATTAGCTGGGTGTGGTGGTGCATGCTTGTAGTCCCAGCTATTTGGGAGGCTGAGACGGAAGGATCGCTAGAGCATGGGAGTTCGAGGCTACAGTGAGCTGTGATTTTGTCACTGTACTCTAGCCTAGGCAACCGAGTGAGACCCTGTCTCAAAAGGGTAATTCCGGACAGGCATGGTGACTCATGCCTGTAATCCCAGCACTTTGGAAGACCGAGGAACATGGATTACTTGGGGTCAGGAGTTCAAGACCAGCATGACCAACATGGTGGAACCCTGTCTCTACTAAAAATATAAAAATTAGCTGGGTGTGGTTGCAAGCACCTGTAATCCCAACTACTCAGGAGGCTGAGACAGAGGAATCACTTGAGCCTGGGAGGCAGAGGATGCAGTGAGCCAAGATCACACCATTGCAGTCCAGCCTGGGCAACAGAGTGGGCCCCGGTCTCAAAAAAAAAAAGTAATTTCTAACCCAACAGTGCAACTATCCTCATTCTTCTCTACCTCAAAATTCTCAAATATGAGTAGAAAAAGTTTCACAAACCTCCAAATCCACCAAAGCAAAACATGAAAAAATATTTAAAAGCACAAAGTAGATAAAAAACTTAGAGAAAGAAGTACGTGAATTCCTTAATGGATGACAGTACTTTTACTTCTGAGTTCTCAACAGAGTATGGGCCTAGGGAAACTGACACATTAATGTAAGAGAAAGTGTAAGTACTGAACTCTTAACAGCAGTTTAGATAAAATACCACTGAAACTGAGAAAAATTTCCTACTAGATCTTTGTGAAATTGAGAAAAACATCCTAGTAATTCTTTGTGAAATAGAGGTGGAGGCAGCCGAAAAAAAATCCTAAGAGCAGTGACATTTGGTATCTTGAATCGGCCTTCAAGATGGATATAATTCAGATAGGAGATAAAGGTACTCAAAGCTGAAGGGAAACAGCCCAGAAGTAGAGAGATGGAAATATATGACATGAATGTGGCAAACACCGAAACTACAAATGTTGACTGTAGCCAGAAAGTGGAATATCAAGTTAAAACACTGAGTTATTGTGTAGGGAAGTGAATGTGAAGACCTTCCTTTAGGAAGTTAATCTGGCATTGGTCCTACGGGATAAATTTAAAAACAGAGATGAATTTTAGAGCGTTATTCTAAAGTCTACATGTACTACTTGAACTTGGATAGTGATGGTGGGACAAACAGAGAATGGGAAAGATGAGAGAAAGCTACAAAAGTGGAGAAATCACAAGACACCCTATATTATTAAACCTTTCATTAGAAGGATTACAACTTCTTTAACAAAACATGGGAACAATGGGGAAGAATGGCTGTTAGAAATTAGTTTTATTAAGGTTGAGGTGTTTGAATATTCAGCTGGCAACTAAATCTGTGGTCTTACTACTCAGGAAAGACAACAGAGCAGAAGAGAGAAATCTGGATTAAAGCCAAACTATGACAGTATTGAGAAAAAGAGAAGCAAAGTGTAAGGGAGGAAGGAAGAAGAATCATAGGTGATACAGAAAGAATAAGTAGAAATCAGATGAGTTAACCTACACTTCAAATGAATATAGTTTGCATATGTTTAAGAATAAAAGCACAACTCTAGAAGCATTTACTAAATTACAATGTTTATTTCTATGTTATCTAGTACTAATCCTTGTAAACTTCCTGGATTCCCTACTAATTAACTTTCATTGATCTGACCTGTCAATCCCACAGAAACCTAAATATCTATATAGGTAGAATCAGTGCTCTCTACAAAGTATTTCTCATTCTCTCCCTTTTGAGAGAGATGATTTCTTTGTCTCCATGAATACTTGCAGTTGTATAACTTGCTTTAGCCAAATAAATGTGAACAAAAGTGTTCTGTTTAACTTCAGGGCAGAACTTTTAAAAGCTGGTCCTCTGATTCACCACCTTTCCTTCTCACTTTGCAGTGATTTTAGAAGTATTAAAATGAAATCTCGGCTGGGTGTCGTGGCTCACGCTATTATCCCAGCACTTTGGGAGGCCGAGGCTAGTCAATCACTTTAGGCCAGGAGTTCCAGACCAGCCTGGCCAACATGGTGAAACCCTGTCTCTACTAAAAATACAAAAATTAGCTGGGTGTGGTGGCATGCACCTGCAATCCCAGCTACTTTGGGAGGCTGAGGCAGGAGAATCGCTTGAACCCAGGAGGCAGAAGTTGCAGTGAGCTGAGATCGCACCACTGTACTCCAGCCTGGTGACAGAGCAAGATTCTCTCAAAAAATAATATTAACATAAAATAAGTAGAATAGGAAGAAATAAAATAAAATACATTCCCTTCCAGCTTGGTCCCTGAATGACTCTGATGAGTAGGGCCCCTTCCCCAACTGGTCAAACAGCATTAAGGAGAACTCAACTTTTGCTATGGCAAGCCATTGACATTTTAGGATCATATTACTACAACAAAATCTGATCATAACATCTTAAAGACAGCCAATGAACTGTGCTGTATAGGTTCACCATAAATTCACACTATCAATAGGGTTTTTCAATTAAAGTTCTCTATTCCATAATCCTATCGTCGTCCCTTACAGCTGCTACTTTAAATATTTTTTTCACTTCCCAACTTCTCAGACATTACATTCACCTTTAAGACTCAGAAGATGTGAAGGCTTCTTCCTTTGACTAAAAAGTCCATCAGTACTCAACTTCCTCCAACACTTCTCCATCTCACAACTTACCTTCAAGCATTTCCTTCATTGATTTCAAAGAAAATATCCATACCATTTCCTAAGGTTAACATTTCAAAAGGTACTTCTATACTTAATGCTTTCTGAAAGCTCAACATATAAAAATTATCTTGGCTCTTGTTTTTATTATTTCTTTCTCTCCAATGGTTCCTTCTATTTCATCATTCTCCATTCCGTTTAAGACACTCTGAAATCTCTGAACCATCAAACTTTTGCAGAAAAACTCTTTTGTACTATTTCTCATTATAAGAGATTAAGAAATAACTAAGTAACATGGCTCTTAATAAAACTGAAATTGTTCTTTCAAAGATCAGCAATGACTTCCCAGAACTGAAAAACTAAAACATGACATATGATTTTGTGAAATATCATGCAGTAGTTCGGAGCAAAAACTGTATATTCAGCAACATGCATAGATTTAAAGGAGTACTGTGTTGTGCGGTAAAGAGTTAACTTTGCTAAAGCATCAGAGTGGCTACATCTAATATCCCTTCCAAAGGTGGACAAGTTTGAATAAAATCAATGACAAGAATAAAAATAAAAATCAATGACAAATGGAAAGAAGAAACAGTAAGAGGGCAAAGGAATGAAAAAATGAGTAATGTAGCAAAGAAAATCCAGTATTAACATTGGCGCCTAAGCTAGGTGCTGTGGCTCATGCCTGTAATCCCAACACTTTGGGAGGGTGAGGTGGGCAGATCACGAGCTCAGGTGTTCAAGACCATCCTTGAAACATGGTGAAACCTCACCTCTACAGAAAATACAAAAATTAGCCAGGCATGGTGGCACAGGTCTATAGTCCCAGTTATTAGGAAGGCTGAAGTGGGAGAATCCCTTGAGCCTGGGAGGCAGAGGTTGCAGTGAGCCAAGATCCCACCATTGTACTCTAGCCTGGGGAGAGCCATACCATATCTCAAAAAAAAAAACAAAAAAAAAAAAAAACAAAAAAAAACCCAAAACACTGATGCCTCAAGAAAGGCTGAAGCAAGTGATGACACTGTCTCTTAGCTCAGTTATCAGATCCTGGAAGGGTGAAGCAATAGGTCTGCCAAGAGCAACCCTCTTCTTAGAACCTCACCAAGTCAAATGGGAGCCTGTAAGCTTTGAAGAGTGATGCTGCTCTGGGAGACATTTTGACATACAATATGAGGATAAATCAGACCAACTGTTAATGACTAAGTGGGATTCTAGTAATATGCTAGGTTATATCTACTACCATACTATGATATGGTGTAACACTATTATTGTTGTTTCAACCACTTCATCTATATAAATCTTATGGTAATACTCTTAGAGATGATCAAATGTACTGGGAGATTGAGTTAAAGCATCCAGAGGATATAATGCTGATAGAAAAATCACTGGCCCATGCTGCAGTTATTTGAACAATAAAAGTAAACTAAGGAAAAAGAAAGTCACTGGCCCTACAGAATTATGGTCTGAAACCTAAGAGAAAAAAGAAAAAAAAAACAACTGGACTGACAAAAAGCTGGATTTTGTTGCCTATCAGTTTCTATGGTATACAGTTCTGTACAAGTTTATCATAAGGTACAATCTGCAGATCAAGGAGAATAAGAAATCAAAGTAGGGCCGGGCGTGGTGGCTCAAGCCTGTAATCCCAGCACTTTGGAAGGCCGAGGCGGGTGGATCACGAGGTCAAGAGATCAAGACCATCCTGGTCAAAATGGTGAAACCCCGTCTCTACTGAAGATACAAAAAAAAATTGGCTGGGCATGTTAGTGCGTGCCTGTAATCCCAGCTACTCAGGAGGCTGAGGAAGGAGAATTGCCTGAACCCAGGAGGTGGAGGGTGCGGTGAGCCGTGATCGTGCCATTGCACTCCAGCCTGGGTAACGAGCAAAACTGCATGTCAAAAAAAAAAAAAGAAATCAAAGTAGTACAAAAACATAAAAGTTATGTCATAATTTTATAGGGAAAGTTAGTTGTTTCTTTAAACCTATCTCTACTCCATACTGGCCCCAAATGCTAGGTATATTCATACTGATATTATTTTTTCATCTGTGGGAGCATCTATGCTAAATGTAGATGCTCACACAAATATGATCATTTTGGTGTAAGAAAGTCTTCGTCAAGGAATGGCCTGTGCAATAAAGAACTGACCTTGCCAAAGGAAAAGTCTGGCCCTTGTCTAGTTCCAGGGAGGTAAACTCTAAGTACTCAGAATATCCTGCTTCGTAATAGTGTTTTTGTTTGCCTGGGGGCTTCTACCTATGCCAGACATGCTATGCTAACAAGTTGTTTACGGTGGGGGCCTTGGACCCCAAGATATCCTTGACCTCTGGAGGTGCTGGAATAAGGTCAGCCACACAGGCAGTCAGCCATGCTTATGTGAACCCTAATCCCCAGTGAAAACCCTAGAAACAAAGGTTTGAGTAAACTTCTCTAGTTGGCAATACTGAATGTGTGCTGCTGTATACCACTGCTGGGAGAAGTAAGTGCTGTCTGCACGATTCCACTGGGAGAGAGAATTAGAAGCTCAAGACTGAAACTCTCCTAGACTCTACCCTACGCACCTTTTCCCATTGGTGATTTGAATCTGTATCATTTTGCTATAATAAGCTGTAACTGTGAGTGTAACAGGTATGCTGAATGCTGTGAGTTTTTCCATTGAATTATAGAAATTGAGAGTGGTCTTAGAGACCTCCTGAACTACCTAAGTGAAAAGAGTAATAAATTTTTTTTTTTTTTTTGAGACGGAGTTTCACTCTTGTTACCCAGGCTGGAGTGCAATGGCGCGATCTCGGCTCACGGCAACCTCCACCTCCCAGGTTTGAGTTACACACCTGCCTCAGCCTCCCCAGCAGATGGGACTACAGGCACGGGCTACCAAACCCAGCTAATTTTTGTATTTTGAGTAGAGATAAGGTTTCACCACGGTAGCCAGGCTAGTCTTGAACTCTTGAGCTCAGGTGATCTGCCCACCTTGGCCTCCCAAAGTGCTGGGATTACAGGCGTGCTCCACTGTGTCCAGCTGGACAAATACATTTATATCCAAGAACATATATTAAAAAGTAGGTGTTGACATATGGGGGCGGGCTGGTAGGATGGGACAAGGTATAATCTAATATTGTAAGAACTAGAATAAATTATCCACCATATAAATTTATATTCTAGCAGATATGTAAATCAACACCCTAGTTCTAAATAAAAGATGTTTATCTTCTGCATCATAGTTACGTTTTCTGTAAATCTAAAACTATTCTAAAACAAAAAGTTTCTTTTAAAAAATTCCAGTTACTTAAGAGTTACCACATATTCTACATATCCTGCTACCTTATAAGTTCTACATAAACTGAACTCTTGAATACTGTCGATCATTAGTGCCTGGTACGGTATTCATAAACATTAGTTAAACGTATGATCAAGTATTTATTTCTTTAATCTAAAAGCCTGGCTTAATTAATCTTCTTTTAGTTTGTTTAAAGTACTTGCCATTCTACAATATAAGGTATTAATTATGAGCATATGCTATCAAAATCTAAAGTGGTAAAACAAAACTATGACAAAGTCGTTTTTAAAAAATTTAAAATACTTTGCTGTAGAATATAAACAATTTCAAGTTAAATTATCAAGTCTCACACTAAGACACTCTCTATCCACATCCTAATACATACATTTGAAGTAAAAAGGAAACAAAAATTCAAGAAAATATGCAAATGTTAAGTTAAATATTGAAAAAAAAAAAACTTACCTGACATATTTTTTCCCAGATCTCATCACAGCCAGCTTTTTCCTGAAAACTCAGAGCCAAATCATAGTTCTCTGCTTCTGACCAAACAATTAATGTATCCTGTTTAAAAATAAATGTTTCTACATCATCATACTAGAAAAGAAATATCTACAAAATATAAATAAAAATCAAGAGGACTGGAAACAGCACAGCAATGACAAATACCTGGGATAAGGGCAATTAATGTATATTTGATTGGCATTATTAGTAATATATTGGCAATAAAATAGTAACTTTGGTACTAAAAATGACACTGAGCAATTTTCTAAAACAAAAACTATTAAAACAGGTTAGTAGGCTCTGATTCATGTTACCCAAATTAAATTTATAAAAAGGCCAGCCATTCTTGGCCAAAACTGTTTTCAACAGAGAAATTCCAATCATCTACTTTCTGTTGCTTCCAGAAAACCAGCTGTTCCATTCACTAACCACCTACGTATTTATCCTTCCCTTTGAGTTGGTTAAAGGTGAGCTAACCAATACCCAAAAACAGGTTAAGGCTTAACTCTATTTTTGCCTTTTTTTTTTAAAATCTGGAAAAGACTTTAGGATCTTAAGAAATGCAACACCATGGTGAAACAAAGCTATCTGCTCTTATTTACAAGAGCTTCCAACAGCCCCCAGTTCAGTACCTTAGGCTGTAGGAAAATTAGCCCAAGGTTTAGGTAAGCAGTCTCCTAGAATGTCTTCAATTATATGCCTACCAAAAGGTTAGTCACACTAGAAGGTTGTCAACCCTTGTATTAGAAACTAGGGTTTCTAATAACATACACACACACACACAATAAAACACACACACAAATATACTAATAAAACACACACACACACAGACAAATATACATATATATATTCTGTTGTTGTTTGTTTCCCCCTTGAAACAGTGTCTAGCTCTGTCACCAAGCTAGAGTGTAGGGGTACAATCACGACTAACTGCAGCCTTGACCTTCGAGGCTCCAGCAATCCTCCCACCTCAGCATCCCAAGTAGCTGGGACTACAGGTATACAAACTATGCCACACTAAGTTTATGAAGAGACAGAGTTTCACCATTTTGCCCAGGTTGGTCTGGAACTCCAATCCCTGGGCTCAAGCGATCTGCTGGCCTCAACCTCCCAAAGTGCTGGGACTACAGGTGTAAGCCACTGCACCCAGCCTCCACACACGTTTTTAAACACTAAAAACACTGTAATACTCAAATGAAATAAACAATCTTTTAAGGATATATAACAATTAAAGTTTAATATGGTTAAAACTTTTTCAAAAAAATACACACAAATTGAGTTTATGCTCTACCAAAAATATAATCTATAAAACACCTTAGGTTTAATAATTTGTTTAACTAGTACTTATAAATATTACGACCTGACATGAAGAAATACAAACTAAAAGTCATCCCCAGATCAAAGACAAAGTTTTGAAAATGGGATCATTTCAGTACTTTTTGGCTTTAAACAGTAAATGAAAAATATTCTTTAATTATCAGGGCCTCAGATTAATATTTCTTATTTTCTGTGTAATCAGGTAAAAATAGCTGGAAATCTGTGTTCTACCTTCTTCCTGGCTATTCTTTCTGGAAGAGCAACTTGCTACCAGAATTAGTCTAAAATTCTATCAAGCCACTCCTTTGTTTAAAATCTTTCAGTTTCAGCCAGGCGCAGTGGCTCACACCTGTAATCATAGCACTTTGGGAAACCAAGGCAGGCGGATCACGAGGTTAACAGATCAAGACCATCCTGGCCAACGAGGTGAAACCCCATCTCTACTAAAAATACAAAAATTAGTTGGCCGTGATGGCACATGCCTGTAGTCCCAGCTACTTGGAGGCTAAGGCAGGAGAATCACTGGAACCCGGGAGGCAGAGGCTGCAGTGAGCCAACATCGTGCCACTGCACTCCAGCCTGGTGACAGAGTAAGACTTTGTCTCAAAACAAACAAACAAAAAACCCTTCAGTGTCTCTCATCAACCACAAAAGTTTTCAAACATTTTTTTAAAAAACCAGAACCCCTTCTACAAAAAAAAATTTACTGAGTACCTCCATATATAAAAAATATAAAAATACAGCTATTCTGGTCAGCACTGGTTAAAGCATCAGGGTACCCACTCAGGCTCCCTAATTCCAAGTCATCTTCTTAGGCCTCCTCAAAGTGGCTTCATGAACAGTGATCTCCAAAATATTTTTGACTGCACCTCAATTCACTTGTATATTATATACAAGAATATATTAGTATATTAATGCATATAAAACACATGCTGAAATAGAAAAGGCTTATAAGAAGATAACATAAGCAAAATTTTTAAATGTTTGAACTTTAAAACCCAATATACATGGCTCAAGCCTGTAATTTTAGCATTTTGGGAAGCTAAGGCAAGTGGATTACTTGAGCCCAGCAGTTTAAGACAGCCTGGCCAATGCAGTGAGACTCCCACATCTAATTTTTTTTAAAAAGTATCTGTTTAAAAACTGAACTTTTTAAGAGGGATAACTTGTTGTCAGAGCTATTAAATAATTGTTTCTGTTTTGTCACATGGTCAACAGTTTTTACTAGCAGTAAATATATATTTAACCATTATCTAGTTCATTTGTACTTTTATATCATTATCAACCCCTTTTAAAGCACCTATCCATTTTGTTTGAGTTAGTTTGCTAAATATTTGGTTACTTCCACACATAGGCTACAATAATTCACAAAAGGTGAGCGTGAGAATATAGGAATAAACTGTTTCTCATACTACATTCTCACAACACAAACCACTGCTGTCACCTTTGTCATCAAGAAGTATGGTGATTTCTTCCCACCGATAATCAATCAGTTCCACACTGTACACCAGATGGGTGTTCCCCAATTCACCTTCGACACTGTTTACCTGGAGATAGTGTCAGATCCCACAGTTGAGGGATCAGCCCTGTAAGACTGCCCCTACTTCTAACGCCAATTGCAAGCACGGGTTGTTTTACGGGTGCTTACAACCAAATGCCTATAAATCAGGCTTCCCATGACCCCCTCCTTGGATTTGATTAGTTTGCTAAAGTAGCTCACAAAACTCAGGGAAACAGTTATATTTACTGGTTTATTATAATATAAAGGATATTTTAAAGGATACAAATGAAGAGGGGCATAGAGCAAGGTATTGAGTAAGAGGCTCAAAGGTTGCATTCCCCCCCTATGCACATTAACCTCCAAGAATCTCCACTTGGTTATCTGGAAGCTCTCCAAAACCAGTCCTACTGGCCTTTTATGGAGGCTTCATTAAACAGGTATTATTAAATAAATCACTGGCCACTGGTGATTAATAAACCCTCAGCCTCTCTCCCTTCCTGGAGGTTGGAGGATGAGGTTCAAAGCCCCAATCTTCTAATCATGCTTTGGTCTTTCTGGAGACTAGCTCTATAGATAGTACTACCTACAGTTAGGTCTATGGATATTACTAACAGAATGAAACCTAAAACCTTTTATCCAGCCATCCATTGCCCTTTCCATTTTGGCTACCATCAATGTTCTGAGAAAAGGTCCAGGTAAACAATGAAATCTGAATTCAGGCAACTGAGCACCTTTTCATCATTACTTTCTTTTGATGTTTTTTTCCTTTTTTTTTTTTTTTTTTTTTAATACAGAGTCTCGCTCTGTTGCCCAGGTTGGATTGCAGTTGTGTGATCTTGGCTCACTGCAACCTCCACCTCCGGGGTTCAAGTTTCTCCTGCCTCAGCCTCCTGGGTAGCTAGGATTACAGGATTGTGCCACCATACCCAGCTAATTTTTGTGTTTTCAGTAGAGACAGGGTTTCATCATGTTGGCCAGGGTGGTCTTGAACCCCCAACCTCAGGTGATCTGCCCGCCTTGGGCTCCCGAAGTGCCAGAATTAGAGGTGGGAGCCATTGCACCTGGTCCTTCATTCTTAACTTTTAAAATTTGATCTAGTCAAAATACCAGAAACTAAATGGCATTTATATTTAGAGTTCTTTTCCAATGCTGAGGACGGACCTTGGGAAATAGTTAATGGTTACTGATCTTCCTTCTTCCTGATTACCAATATCTGATCCATCGCATGCTCTGTCAATACTACCTTCAATATATATCACAAAATCCATTCATCTCTGTCCATCTCCATCACCTCAATCCAATCCAACATTATCTTTTGCTTGGAGTATGCAGCAATCTCATTTGAGTTTCCCACTTATTGCTTCTCTTCAATTCCACTGATTGATACTATTAAGTATTTTGAGTCATGTCATTGCTCTGCATAAACTCTTCAAAAACTTTCAACTGCACTTTAAAAATCCCAATTAGGCTGGATATAGAGGTTCATGCCTGTAATCCCAGGACTTTGGGAGGCCAAGGGAGAACTGTTTGAGGACAGGAGTTTGAGACCAGCCTGGGCATCACAGTGAGACCTCATCTCTGCTAAAAATTAAAAAACATTAGCTGGGCGTGGTGGTGTGCACCTGTAGTCCCGGCTACTCAGAAGGCTGAAAGGGAAGGGTCACTTGAACCCGGAAGGTCAAGGCTGCAGTGAGATGTGATCATGCCACTGCGCTCTTGACTAGGAGACAGTCTCATCTCATCAAAACTACCCCCACCTGTGAAAAAAATCCAGACTAAAGATAGTGTCCAGCCCAGAAGCAGCACTCAATGAGGTAATTCTGGATGAATGAACAAATGTGGTCATATCAACAAGACTCAGTCTTGAGCTCTGTTCTTTTCTCAATTTATAGCTACTACCTCAAAGGAGGTCACCTCGCAGCTAAAAATTCATAATCCATTTGATTATTTTAAGGCTGGAGTACAGATGGCTATTCACAGGTGTGATCATCACGAACTACAGCCTCAAACTCCTGGTCTCAAGCAATCCTCCTACCTCAGCCCTAAAAAGCTGAGACTACTACTGGCACGCCAGGCCTTTTATTATTATTTTTTTTTTTTGAGATGGAGTCTCGCTTTGTTGCCCAGGATGGAGTGCAGTGGCGTGATCTTGGCTCACTTCAACCTCTGCCTCCCAGGTTCAAGCGATTCACCTGCCTCAGCCTCCTGAGTAGCTGGGATTACAGATGCATGCCACCATGCCTATTTTTTGTATTTTGTATTTCACCATGTTGGTTAGGCTGGTTTCCAACTCCTAACCTCATGATCTGCCTGCCTGGGCCTCCCAAAGTGCTGGGATTACAGGCATGAGCCACCACGCCTGGTTGGTCTTTTATGATCTTAAATTAAAAGCTCCTGCCAGAAACTCTTACCCTATCTCTATTCCCAGATGTCCGTTTTAAGACCTTTTCATGGGCTGGGTGTGGCAGCTCATTCCTGGGATCCCAGCTCTTTGGGTGGCCAAGGTGGGTGGGCTGCTTGAGCTCAGGAATTCAAGATCAGACTCCAGCAACATGGCAAAATCCCATATCTACAAAAAATTGGCTGGGCATGGTGTGCACACCTGTAGTCCCAGCTACTCAGGAGACTGAGGTGGGAGTTTGAGCCTGGGAGGTCAAGACTGCAGGGAGCCACGGTTGTGCCACTGCACTCCAGCCTTGGCAACAGAGCAAGACTGTGTCTCCAAAAAACAAAAACAAAAAACATCTTTCCATTTATTTTACTATCACTTCAAAGCCCAAATGAAAAAGAAAAAAAGCAAAGCACAAACCAGTAGTATGCTACTATTTATACCAATAAAAGGGAAAAATATATACGATTGTATGCATATTTCCTTACATATGTGTACTTCCAGCAAGATATGAAAGAAACTGGTCATGTGAGTGGCCTCTAGCAAGGGAAACTGTATGGACAGAATCTGGTGTGGGAAACAGACTTCACTAAATATCTTTAGAATTTTTAACTGGGCTAATATATACCAAAAAGTTTTGTGTGTGTGTTTTTAAATAAACTTCAAACCAAAAGATTAATGTAAACCTGCTCCACTTCCCACTTCCTGGAAAGAACCATTATTTTCCTGGCCAGACTCAAAAGCACTACAAGTGACCTTTGATTCCTTCTCTTTCACATTTAATTATTTACCAAATTTTCCAGCACTTTCTTGAAAATATACTGGAGCTCTGTTCCTTCTTTTCATGTCCATTTACCATGGTGGAATAGACTTTCATTTTTTTAATCTCAATTACTGCAGAAGGTCTTGCCACTCAAAGCTCTTCTGCCCCTCCCACCCCCCATTTATTATCCATGATATTGCCACACTTGTTCCTTTAAACACGGTATCACTTTAGGCCCCTACTTAAGAACCTATAACATCCCCTTCTAAACCTGTGTATTATCATATTTGGGATTAAGGGTTGGGGGAAGAAACCTCTGCTGTAAATAGACAATACCTTTTGTAGCAGATATATTTCCTTCCTTATCACAATTCCTTCCACTACCACCACCAAAAATGAAGTTTTTCTTAATGATTCCAGCTTACATTAACCTCTTCCTTAATTTTCTACTGCTCAAATCTGTGGAACACAAGTTTGCTTTTTATATTTTGTGTTGGCACATACCTGCTGTATAATCTCAGTCAAGGATCTTACCCTTTCCGTATCTTTGTTGCCTCATGTGTGAAATGCTTTCATTGGCTTTCAGTGAAGACTGTAGTAAAACACTGTAGCAGCTATCTTATTATATCATTCTATATCTGTTTCACCTGTTACATCTTACCTCCAAATAAAACTGCAATGAGAATTTTCCTAAACCCATTAATGCACAATTGGGTTAAATAGTTTTACATTTCTATGATTCTGTTTTGTTTTTTTTTTTGACAGTCTTGCTCTATCGCCCATGCTGGAGTGTGGTAGCACAATCACAGCTCACTGCAGCACTAACCTCCTGGGCTCAAGTGATCCTCCCACCTCAGCTTCCCAAGTAACTGGGACTATAGGTGTGTGTGTCACCAGGTCCAGCTAATTTACTTTTATAGTTTTTTGTAGAAAAAGTCTCACTATGTTGCCAGGGTGATTCTGAACTCCTGGACTGAAGTGATCCTCCTGCCTCAGCCTCCCGAAGTGTTGAGACTACAAGTGTTAGCCACTGTTCCTAGTATGTCTCTTGTTTTTTATTTTTATTTTTTAAGATATGTTGTCCAGGCTGGAGTGCAATGGCTATGCACAGGCACAATCGTAATGCATCAGCCTCAAACTGCTGGCCTCAAGTGATCCTCCAGCCTCAGCCTACCGTGTAGCAGGGACTACAAGCACCATACCTGGCTTTGACTCTGCTTTCGATTTTTGTATCAGTGTGACTGATTTTAAGTAACTTAAAATTTTTGTCACACATATCAGGTATGTTATTACATCTTGTATCATATAACGATCCTTTTCTCTTTCCAACATGTTTAAATGCTTAAGTTTATTGGGTAAGTACATCTTCTTCCATTAACTACTTCAGTATTGTGCACAGTAAGGAAGAAAGTGATGTGAATCAATGACTTCAATATTCAGTCATATGACACTGAACTTGATTCATTCTGACTCCTTTTAAACTCACAATTCAGTACTTCATTTTTAAAGGAAAAGATGTATCTTGAGCACACAATTTAGTAATTGGCTCATTTTAGAACTGTAATGTTAAAAGAAGAAAATAATTTATTCAAAAAAATTTTTTTTTTGAGACAGGGCCTCACTTTGTCTCCCACATTGGAGTGCAGTGGCATGATCATGGCTTACTATAGTCTCGACCTTTCAAGCTCAAATGATCCTCCCATCTCAGCTCTCGAAGTAGCTGGCACTATAGGCATGCACCACCATACCTGGCTAATTTTTTAATTTTCTTTTTTTTGTAGAGACAGGGATATTGCTATGTTGTGCACCTGTTCTCACCTGAGCTCAAGGAATCCTCCTCCTAGGTCTCCCAAGGTGCTGGGACTGCAGGTGTGAGCCACCATGCCTGCCACAGTCAATGTATTTTAATACAGCAAAATGGCCTATAAACATCTCATTCACTTACTCATTAAGTTTTTAATAAAAAAATCACTAATGGAAACAAATTTTTTTTTTAACTCATTACTATAGTCCCAGCTACTGGAGAAGATGAAGTGAGAGGATCACCTGAGCCTAGGAGTTTGAGTTCAGCCTGGCCATCATAACAAGATCCCATCTCTGAAAAAATTTTAACTCCTCTAATGAACTACAGCCTTCATGTAAAATTTGGAAATTAATAACTTTCTAGACTACTTTATTGAATAACCTAAATGATGCCTTTTATAAAGGATAATTCTAACAAACATAGAAAAATATTACTTATTTGGAAATCCCAATCTGTGTAACTTCAAAAAACTACAATTTAGGCTGAATACAGTGGCTCACACCTGTAATCCCAACACCTTGGGGGTGCTGAAGCATAAGCATCCCTTGAGGCCAGAAATTCAAGATCAACCTGGGCAACATCATAAGACTCCATCTCTACAAAAACCAAAAGAAAACAAGTTTTTTAATAAAATTTTTTTTTTAAAGTGCAAATTTAGCCTGGACAACATGATACCCCATCTTTAGCACTTTTTTTAAAAATTAGCCTAGTGTGGTGGCTCATGAAGGCTGAAACTGCAGGACCGCTTGAGCCCAGGAGGTTGAGGTTGCAGTGAGCTGTGATCACACCTGTACTCCAGCTTAGGTGACAGAGGACCCTCTCAAAAAA
Source organism: Callithrix jacchus (assembly GCF_049354715.1). NCBI lineage: Eukaryota > Metazoa > Chordata > Mammalia > Primates > Cebidae > Callithrix > Callithrix jacchus. The sequence continues at coordinate 58,570,311 of NC_133515.1, read as the reverse complement.
TTACTTTTTTAAAAATGCAAACTGAAGATTTGGGTGAAAATGTAAAAAACCACATCCATTACAAAGAAACTAAATTTAACATAACTCCTAAGTGGCCCTATGATTTCAATTAGAAAAGTGAACTCAATTTAAACAAAAATAAACAGGTAATCTCATTCATACCAGTTTTTCATTCTTCTACACTGTGTTTCCATATTCTTCTCATTACCAAAGTTTTCTTATATATGTCAATGTTACATAGCAAAAAAACAAACAAAAAAACCCACAGTTTTAAAAAGTCCAAATAGTATATTATTTGTAATTACGGAAAACATTCCAAATGGTATAATTTTTTAAAATAAAACAGTTTTTCTCCAATACTTTATACTTAGTGTATACAAAAATGCTAATTATCTAGAAATAATTTTTTAGTGCAGTAACATTATACACGAAATTACCTACATGTCCTAATGATTCTAAAGTATTCAGAGAACCACTGTGTTTTTTTAACTTATGTTGGGCAACTACAAGCCTACTCCATACTGTGATCTTTCCAACAGCTAAAGGATCTTACATATGATCTGAGAAGAATCCATTATTCTAACTAAATTTGTATGGAACTATTTATGACTTAGTTACATTTAATAAAAAGTTCCTGATAATTTTATATTTATGCAGATAAGGGAAATATGGTTAAAAAAATTAGTATTTCTGTCCCCACAAAGAACCAAGCAAACAAAAATAAACCAAAAGTGATTATCTGGTAAAAATTCAGTATAAAGATAGAGTAAGAACTGCCCAGCTGACTTAAAAATTAAATATACTTAAATGTCTACCTTAAAATGTCTAAGGTATAGGAAACATCTTCAGATTTTCAATTCAGGACAAATGTTTAATTTGCTTCTCCATCAAAAAAGACACACAATATTTTCTAAACAGAGAAAAAAGCTATTAATTGAATATTGAAAATTTTAAAGTATTTCAAAGAACTGATTAAGAATGTGTTGTATACATAAAACAATTGTTTAACAGTAAGACTTTGTATTAATAAGCTGCACAACAGACAGAATTTTATTCCTCCAACTATGAAGTACTTGTTTCTGGGCATCCAAATTTTCATAAACCTTGAAGCACTGATGCTGTAAATGTAATCCTAAAATAATTTATCTTCCTTCAACAATCTCTGCCATTGTCACTTTACATACCACACACACAAAATACCTGGAAATAATTCAAATGTATAACAACAGGTGTATGTCATAAATAAGAATACTATACAGAGTTTAAAAAGAAAACTAGATCTACATTGTTAACATGAACAAATATTCAAAATGAATGTGTGAAAAATGCAAGCTGCAGAATACATGTAAAAGTACGATATCAACTGTGTAAAGTTTAAAAACACACAACAGACTACATATTATTTATGGATACATACATATGCAGAAAAGGTATAAAAGCATGTACACAAAGAATACACATCAACTTCAGAATAGTGGTTACCTATGTAGAGGATGGAGAATGGAGAGAATGGGATGGATACAAACAAGCTTTAACTCTATCCATAATGTTCAATATTACAAAAGTATTTGAAACAAGTATGATATAATGTTAACATTGTTAAATCTGGTGGTGTTACAGTAGACCCCCATTATTCTCTGTACTTTTCAATTTTAATATATTTCATAATAAAAATAAAAACATTCACAGAATAAAAAGGTTGAATCACTGCTATCATTTTCAGATTAATCAGGCATGCTAAAATACAACACACATTTTCTTTCCCAAATAAAACAATAAATATTAACAGAAGATGGTACATAATTGGCAATGTACACTTTTATAAAGTATCCATTGATTACTATAATAAAAATATACAACAATTAAAGAGCAGAATTTAATGTTTCTACTTCAAAACCTCTATCTTTACCTAAGTCAAAGGATTTAATTTCACACCACAAACAGGCTTTCTTAAAAGTGTCCCTTTGAATTTTCTTTCAAGTCATTTTCTTTAAATGTGACTCAGAATAAAAGGTTTCATATACAAGGTATAGAAGAGTCCTGGCTAACTATAGTTAAATAATACTAATACATCATAATCTAATATAAACTGACAGTGGTTCAATTCAAAAATGGTGATAATTATCACCAGTACAAAAACTCACTTTTCAGTCTGAAACTTTTAACCTGCAAGAGAAATACACATGATCTTTGTTTACTAAACATGTTTTTTCTTGTCAGGAAAGCTTTCCCACCTTTGTCAGATTAATACTTCCTTGATCACAGATGAAGTCTTTCAAATTAAAGATAAACAACTACTTGCCTGTTGTTTCTGATATGCAGTATTTGGATTTATCTTTGATTCCAAGAGTAGTGATCCTGAAAGATAAAAAATAATAATATATCATAAGTCTAAAATGATAAAAACCTAAATAAAAATAAGAATACACATTAAGGCCAGGCACGGTGGCTCATGCCTGTAATCCCAACACTTTGGGAGGCCGAGGCAGGCAGATCACAAGGTCAAGACATCAAGACCATCCTGGCAGACACAGTGAAACCCCATCTCTACTAAAAATACAAAATTCAACTGGGCGTGGTGGCATGTGCCTGTAGTCCCAGCTACTGGGGAGGCTGAGGCAGGAGAATCGCTTAAGAAAGAGGCGGAGGTTGCAGTGAGCTGAGATTGTGTCACTGCACTCCAGGCTGGTGACAGAGCAAGACTCCATCTCAAAAAAAAAAAAAAAAACCACACCCCCCCCCCCAACGTTTTCATGTCTTTTGACCCAACTGGATATCTGAAGTAATAAAATGTATTCGAATTCACATTTTCTCTCCAAGTCTAGGCTTCATATTTAATTTAGAATATTTCTTACTATTCCCATACACTCTTAAAGAAAAAAATTCGTTTGAAACCAACATTCAAACCAAGGAATGAGGAGACTAGATGGCTATTAAAATTTTACTGAAATAAAAATTTTAAGGTCTAAATGACCACTTCAAGCCGTTTTTTAAAGTAAAAGTTGTTTTATTGTATTCCCAGTTTAACAATAAAGCAAATTACAAAACAAAAACAAAACACCATGACAGGGATTAAATACTTGGTATACAAATTAAAGTGCTGCATTTATCCTTTTCTCATTAAGAACAAAAGAACACCTTCTGTAGAAATAAGCGTTGACTATTTAAAATAAAAGGGAACGTGCAAGAAAACAAAATATGTCAAGAATAAACCTAAGATTAGTTTTCTAAGTGCCCATATTAGTTGTTCAAATCAAGTCCAGATTACAATATAAAAGGCGTTTTAATTACGGCTCTACATTTTGTAATTTAAAATACTTCACATGACTACAATAAATCAAAGAATATGAGTTTACAACCTGCTTTGGTGTCCCAACTTGCTTAGACTGCAAGGCATTCACTTTTTCACAGCGCCTTCTACAAAGGCAGCCCAAAGAAATCCCACACTAAAGATGTATGTGCTTGTGTGTCCATGTATCGTGGTAACAGTCAGCAATACAGCCAGGAAAAGGTGCCTTTTGGTTTTCCCCAGCACCCGCCGACTGTGGCACCTGGGGCCCACTGGTAAATTTCTTTTAACGACACTCGGAAAGAAAAGTTTCGCTAAACCTTTTGTACTAGATGTATAATGGATACGAAAATAAAGGAATAAAGGGGGAGGAGGGTGTCAGCTCCTACGGCGACATCAGTACCTAGTCTCTCACTACTTCCTCCCTTCTCTTACACTCTCCCCTCTTCAAAAGAGGAGGGACTGTAAAAGAAGAAGTCCAATCCTTAAGAGGGATGGGAGGCGGACAGAGTCTCAGTCTCTGAGGATAAGTCCAGTCAAAAGTACAGTAGTTTGTTTTTGGCGTACACAAGCTCCAGCTTAGAACCAACGCGCTGTCCCGAAGTGGTAGTAACGGTAACCGGCCCAGGGCCTTAAACCCCAGACTGTGCCCCAATCAGAGGCACTATCCCCTGTTCTACCGTTCCGATAACCTTACCGTCGGACTCTGCCCGAACCAGCAGCGACATCCCCTTGAGCTCCTCCACGTAAGTAGAGGAGACGTGCCCGGTGCCTCGGTCGTCCCATTGCCGGTCTTCGTTTAGGGTATAGACCTTCACTCGCCGCCGCGTATCCGACATGGTGGCTGCTGTCTCCACCGCTCCAGCCGCCGCCTCCTCGCTCACCTCGTCCGCGCCCCTCACTCTTGAGAGACGGTAGAGGCGGTAGTGGCGGCGGCGGCTCCGGAGAGGCCCGAATTCACCATGGTCCAGAGATTCAGCCGCGAGAAGGGGTGACAAGAGCCACTGAGACCCCTTCGCCCGGAGGCCCTGTTACCTCTCACTTCACCCCCGCATACACCCACCCTCCGGTCCCTTTGCTCCCCAGGGCTCGCTCGCTCTCCCACCGCCGCCGGTACCGCCGCGGTAACTACTACAGATCCGCCATCTTGTAATCCGACTCTCTCTGCCTTTCTTTTCCTCCTCCAGCAGGCTCGCACGGGCTGTCCTAGCAGGGGCTACGGCGGCCGACGAGTTCAATGAACCGCACCTCCGCTTCTACAAGCGCTTCCGAAGCCGGAATGCTCAGCGTTCTCGCGAGGAAGGGTACACGACTGGGGCAGGAGTGCTTCAGCGAGACTTCCTCCTCTTCGGCCCCGCCTCCTGGCGCGGGATCGTAATTGGGCAGGAGGTTCTCGCGATCTTCCCGGCATGCGCCGCGAGAGGCTGCTCGGCGGAAGGCGGCTGGGCTGAGTCCGGTTCCGCACTTCGTCAGGTTATAGGCTAGCTGGCAGCTGCGTGTGATGTTCGCAGAAACTCAGTTTTGAGGAAAAAGCAAAGCAAACCGGGGAAGTACGAAGCCTTGAACCGGAGTAACCAGGTACAGAAAGAAAAGTGCTCGCATATCTTGATGGAAGGAAGTTCACTCCGTCCGCCAGAGGGAAAAAAATTCAAACCTTTCTGTGAAAAAGAACAAACTGTGAAATTTAAACCTTTCTGTGAAAAAGAAAAAGAGTAGAACTCTTTCAGCCGAATAGAAGCCCACTAAACCTCGTTACAATTAAGCATCTGCCCAGGAAGTGTCTGTGCACACAGCTCTCCAGGCGGTTCGTGCAAGTGTGTTGACAGTTTCCTATTTCCCTCAGAGCGTTTCACCACCGCCAGGCTTTTAATAGCTGGCGATTGGAAAGCACATTTTCCGCTTCATGCAATACAATGCTCTTCCCATGTTTGTAACCTTGGAAAGTAAGTCTGCAGATAAGTTTAGGGAAGTGGCGGGGAGCTACTTTCCTAACATCTGTCATTGTTTCGATAATTCAGGTTCTCACGGGCGTTTCCTGTATTCTCTATAGGGGTCTCCTGCACTGAATAAGCGAAGGAGAAATTTCCTCTGCATCGAGGCTATTGTCGCACTTTGCGAGGTGGATATGGTTCACGCACTGGGTCGTAGTAGCGTGTCGTTTATTTAAATCCCAGCTCGCTCTTTGTAGAATCCCTTTATTCATTCTGTTGTTGGTTGACAGTCTCTTTCTGTCGCCCAGTCTGTAGTGCAGTGGCGCGATCTTGACCCACTGCAGCCTCCGCCTTTAGGGCTCAGTCAATCCTCTCACCTCAGCCTCCGGAGTAGCTGGGACCACAGACGCCCAATCCCCACCCCGGCTATGTTCGTTCTTTAATACAGTCTCTCAGCTTGTTCAGCTGTCACTTCTGTGCAGCCCGTTAGCCACTTCAGTGAAAACCAGGCGAGTCATGCACGCTGACTGACCCTGCAGTGCATTTTGGGAGTTGTAGTCATAGTTAATCAATGGTCTTGTTAAAACGTGCTTATGTTTTGACCAGATCACTTATGAGTGGACACCCTTCAGCAGTATACTACAACGTGGGTCAGTGTACAGAACACACGCGCTGATAATTATTTCAAAATCTGGATTCACAGTATTTTTTGTTTGAATTTTGAGACGGAGTTTTCCTCTTGTTGCTCAGGTTGGAGTGCAATGGCGCGATCTCGGCTCACCCCTACCTCCGCCTCCCAGGTTCAAGTGATTCTCCTGCCTCAGCCTCCCAAGTAGCTGGGATTACAGGTATGCGCCACCCACGCCTGGCAAATTTTGTATTTTTAGTAGAGACGTGGTTTCTCCATGTTGGTCAGGCATGGTCTCAGACTTTTGACCTCAGGTGATCCGCCCACCTATGCCTCCTAAGGTGCTGGGATTACAGGCTTGAGCCACTGCGCGCGCCCGGCCCAGAAAACAGCTTTTTCTCGTTTTAAAAGAGAAGGGTGCCCAAATGGGACTTCTCAGTTGCTGTTTTGTGTGTGTTTTTTTTTTAATCTATAGGAGACCTCAGAAAATGTACTTGAGCTAAGTCATCATGATATAGTACATAACAATAGAGCCAGTTAATTGATGTGATGAATGTGGACAAAATGTGTTTTGACCTCAGAGAAAATAACATTTCTGCCTTGGAAGAGTCAGAGAATGCTTCACACAATTTTTGAGCCTGATGTTAGACGCTCCAGCCTTCTGTCCAGCCTCACCCTTTGGTTGCTTCTCAGGAGGGCTGAACTTGGGAAGAGGATTGTGCAGACCCTGGAATCAGGCTTGGCTTTTGGGATAGGGAATTCTAGAGTGCCCACAGCATGGTCTGAAAAAGGGAGAGTTGGCTGCAGGTGGCTTTAGTCCCATGATTCCATGGACTTCAGACTCCTCCAAAGCACAGGGCCCAGTGCTTGCTCAAGTCTGAGGGCACCTCACAACCCACATTTTCCTCAGCGGATGTTCTTTGCTTCGGGCAGTCATCAAAGTTCCACTTCAAAGAGTTGCTAACCAAATATGCCCACAGTCTCCCGTTTTTATTCTTTTTTTTTTTTTTTTGGTGTGTTTTGAATAAATAATGCCTTTACACATACAAAATTTAAAAGGCAGAAAAAGGTATGTAGTGAAAGTAAGTCTTCTTTTAATCTTTTTCTCTTGTCACTCATGGAATTTTCCTCTTGAAATCACCACTATTCCATTTTCCTGTGTATGTTGCCAGAGCAGGGCTGGTTTTATGGATGTTACCTCTACAGATAGGTACTTGGTTTAATGTTTTGCTATCACTAGCTTGAAATTCAGAAGAGTTTTGAACAAGGGCCATGCAGATTTATTTTGCACTGGGCCCACAAAGTATGTATTTAGTTCTGTTCCAGAGACATTGTGTGCATATACAGGTAACTATATATAAATGTGTATGTTGTGGTCCAGTAGTGGTCTGAGGCCTATTAGAAACTGAGCAGCATAGCAGGAGGTGAGTGGCGGGGGAGCCAGCATTTCAGCCTGGGTTCCATCCCGTGTCAGATCAGCGGGGGCATTAGATTCCTGTGGGAGGGAGAACCCTTTTGTAAACTGCACATGCAGGGGATCTAGGTTGTGCACTACTTAGGAAAATCTAACTCCCCTTCCTACTACAGAGGTCCCCAACCTTTTTGGCACCACTGTCTTCCACAACACCAGTCTCTGGTGCCAAAAAGGTTGGGGACCTCTGTAGTAGGCTACACCATCTAGGTTTGTTTAGGTACACTCTCAGGTTCACACAACAAAAAAAAAAAATCACCTGATGATGCATTTTTCAGAAAGCATCCCCATTGTTAAGGGACACATGACTGTAATGGAATACTATTCTTGTCCTTCCTTTTTATTTTTTGTATTTTTTGGGTATATCTTGGCAATAATTTTGGGTAAGTATATATAGAGAGCTAACTCATTCTACTTAATGGTTACATGGTATCCCATTGTGATAGCTGCAAGAGGCAAACAAATCCTAGACAGACAGGGGCAGGTACCCAGTGAAACCCTACCTTCAAGCCAAGGACAGTTTAAAGCCTAGCCACAAATTCCGGATAAATCTACAAACTGGATTGAGAACGAATCTTCCCATTTGGCATGCTTTCCTCTGATTGATCCCCACCCTTCACCTATTTTACATATACTTCCCTTCCCTAATTGTTTTTTTACTCTGTCATGCCTACCTTTGAGTAGTGCTGTCTTTTAGCCTTTTTTGCATACTCACAAACCAATCAGTGTGCACTCCTTCATCTGAGCCCTTAAAAGCCCTGGACTCAGCTACACTGAGAGAGAGACCACCCAACTTTGAGTGAGGGACCACCCTTGCATCCTCTCTCCACTGAGAGCTATTTTCGTAGTTCAAATAAAACTCTTCTCCAGCCGGGCACGGTGGCTCATGCCTGTAATCCCAACACCTTTGGATGCCGAGGCAGGTGGATCACCTGAGATCGGGAGTTCGAGACCAGCCTGACCAACATGGAGATACCCCATCTCTACTGAAAATATGAAATTAGCCTGGCATAGTCGCACATGCCTGTAATCCCAGCTACTCGGGAGGCTGAGACAGAAGAATTGCTTGAACCCAGGAGGCCAAGGTTGCAGTGAGCCAAGATCGTGTCATTGCACTCCAGCCTGGGCAACAACAGCTAAACTCAGTCTCAAAAAAACAAACAAAAAACTCTTCTCCACCCTCCTCACCCTTTGATTGTCAGCATAACTTCATTCTTGGACATGGAATAAAAACTTGGGACCCACCAAACATGAATGCAAAGAAGGCTGAAACACTGTGGCCCTCTGCCCTCTGCTGCTGGAGGCCAGCTGCTCCATGTAATGCGATGGGAAGCAGCAGTGCGGCAGACCCAGTCCTGAAGCCACGGGCCTGAGCAGGGCAATGGGACTGACAGAGCTGTTAACTTGCCACCAGACATTGACCTGCAGATGGCAGAACTAAAAGAGCTCTTAGCATGCTGTAACACCTGCTCTGGGGCCTCGGGGTCATGAGCACTCGTTTGGGTGCCACGACATTTCCCTTAATGGGACATGCTTGGTCTAGCTGCAAGTCCTGCATAGAGCCCGTTCCTGTGCTGGCACTCTGGCCAGGCCCTACACTAGCTCACTCACCCCCTCCTGTGAGGGGCTGAGCATGCAGCCATAGCGGCTGCAGGATTGGTGCCCAAGCACAAGCCAGACACCACCCGGTGGACCAAGTAGTTGGTGTGTTGCTGGCTGGAGGTATTTGGCTGTCAAAGTAGCCAAGAAAAATTCCTCATTAACCGTACAGATGTACTCTAATTTATTTAACTCATGTCTTATATATGTATATTTGTGTCATTTCCAATGGTTTGTAATTTCAAGCAATAAATGATTGTGCAAAAGGTGTTTTATGTGTGCCAATATCTTTGTAGGTTAGTTTCCTAGAGCAGGGTTTTCAACCTAAGCACCATTGACATTTGGGGCTGGATAATTTGTTGTGAGGGGCTGTCCTGTGCATTATACAATGTATCCTATCTACTCCTATATGTTATGAAAAATCTGTCAGTCGCCAGAATCCTTTCAATGACTTAACAGGCCCTTTTCATCCTGCTTCTGCCTACCTCTCCAGCAGCATCTTAGAACCCACACACTCTTTTTTTCAGACTCATGCCCATGGTTTGCTGTAGTGTCTTTGCACAGGTATTCTCTTTGTCTGGAGCTTTCTTTTCCACCAGTCATCTCCTAATAACTCCCATTTTATCTTTTAAATGTTGCCACCATTATTACTTCTTTGGAGGAGTCTTCTTGGACTACCTAATTCAAATCCTCTGGGCTTTTTTTTTTTCTTTGACAAAAGCCACATTCAATCAAATCCCCCTTGGAATGTTACAAGCACCAAAAAATCCAATTTAAACTGGTTTAAATGATAAGAGAATTTATTGGCTCATATAAATGAGAAGTCTGAAGATAAGGTGAATCTCAGGGTTGATTTGATTGAGTGACGTAACAGTATCAACAAGAACTTGATTTCCTTCTGCCTCGCAATTTTTCTTTCTGCTGTCAGATTCATCCTGAGGCTAACTCTGTATCATAAAATGGTGGCCAGAAGCTCCCAAGGTTATGTAGTTCTTTCCGTATCAAAAGAGAGTTTCTTTCACATATTTCACAGTTTTCACTGTGATTGAACTGGTCACCCCTAAACCTAGAGTTTTGTGGTCTAGAGAATGTCAAGCATTGATTGGCTGAGGCAGATCAGGCCCTATCCCTGGAACTGGAAGTGATGTTAATCCCACCTAAATCCCATGAATGTTACTCTATGAGGTATGAATAAAGTAGATGTTAGGAATACAATCAGAAGCCATTATGTCCTATTACACACTCGTAGCACCATGCACCCCTCCATTGTAGCACTTGTCATACTTGTAGTTTTATATTTATTTTTATGATTTCTGATTAATAACTGTCTTCTCATCTAGATGAAAAACCTCTATTAGTCCAGGGAGCTGTGTTTTTTCTCACCATTGTATCTGTATTCTAGCATAGGGTGTCAAACATAGCCGGTTCTCAATAACTATTGAAAGAGTGAAACTTCCCTTAGAAGTTTACTACTCAGTTTGACATTCCCTTTAGCAGGCAGTTTAATAGCTACCATATCAGACTTATATTACATCTTTGAAAGTCCCAGACTGATACCTCTATCTCCAGGCAGTCAGTTCTTGACACACCGGTAAGTAAGATTCATGGAATAAATCTAACCATATTATATTTCCTTTACATCTTTCAAATGTTTCTGATTTCTTTTAGGATAAAGTTTTTTATGATGGCATTGAAAGCTCTTCATGGTTTGGCCCCTGTCTGGCTTTCTATTCTCAAGAGCAAGGCTATAGACTTCTGATCTTCTTCAGGGTGATCTTTCTCTTTCAGTCATAGTCCATCCCCAACCACTTACCAAATATCAGTTTTTACAAGTCTTTTCTCTGGCAGGGAGTAGAGAGGGGGCAGTAATAGTTTGTGCAGGGATATCCCCATATCCTTCTGGGGTAAAAGTGTTCTAGAAGGAGGCAGAGGAAGGCTAGAGGTCCCACTGTTTAGCATTTGGCTTTCACTTAATGCTCACTTTAGCTCTGCTTCACAATCCCCTACTATCTACTGTGACTAATGTTCTTAAGAGTCTCTCCCTCCGGGCGTGGTGGCTCACGCCTATAATCCCAGCACTTTGGGAGGCCGAGGCGGTGGATCAAGAGATAAGATCATCCTGGTCAACAAGGTGAAACCCCATCTCTACTAAAAATACAAAAATTAGCTGGGCATGGTGGTGTGTGCCTTTAGTCCCAGCTACTTGGGAGGCTGAGGCAGGAGAATTGCTTGAACCCAGGAGGCAGAGGTTGTGGTGAGCCAAGATCATGCCATTGCACTCCAGCCTGGGTAACAACAGCAAAACTCCATCTCAAAAAAAAAGAGTCTCTCCCATTCTAGACAATAAATCAGGTTCCTGGGATGGTGGTGGTGGTGTTACAGGGGCATGTGTGTGGTTGGGATGGGGGCGGGTGGGAAGTGGCAGTCCTTTGGTCATATGGAATTGGGGAGTAGACCCAGGGCTGTAGCTGTTCTTTCTGTAGACTCTCACCCTCCCCTCAGATTTTCTGCCCCAATCCTTTCCAATGTTTTGTGGAAAGAATTAGCTCTCTGTTCTTCTTTAATCACCTGTGGGGGCTTTTAGATTGTGCCTTTCGCTGTTAAGTCTGCTACTACTCTTCCATCTGTTTGTCTTACAAGCAACATTAGTTGAAATTTCTTTTGTATTTTGTTTGCCTTTTGGACTCTACATGTTTTAAAAAATTTATTCAGCTATCAAAGAGATGACATGCTTCTGTGTGGTTAATTTTCCATGTATTCTAATATATTTTTATGGTTTTTAAATGTTTAGTTCTTTAATCCATTGGATTTTAAAAAATAAATATGAAGTAGGATGCTAATTAAAAATTTTTTTCCAAATGGATATCCAGTTGTGTCAACATCATGTATAGAGAAAACAATTTGAAAATGCTATCTTACATTATTTACTAAATTTACATGCACACACCTATACATACATACATATATCTGAGTTTGAGTCTGACTTGATTACTGTTTCAGTTGCTGTCGTTGGTCAATTCTAGTATGATACAATTTTAATTGCTACAGTTTTAGAGTGATTGTGGGGTTATTTTTGAGACAAGATCTGGCTATATTGCCTACGCTGGTCTCAAACTCCTGGGCTCAAGCAGTCCTCCCATCTCAGCCTCCTAAAGTGTTGGGATTATAGGTAGCAACTTGCTCCTGGAGTGTGTTTTGACTGTGGCCATAGAAGTTTCTACTCAGATCTTCAAGAGAACCTACTTTGGGGACAACAGGTGACTGCCAGCCAGCTGCCACCCCTTTGGACCTACTATGTATTCACGTCAATGCCACGTATCTCTTGAGTTGCCTCCAGATAGTGGCAGAGCACAGCAAGAGTACTAAACTTGTTCTTTCTTGCCCAATGCAGAACTCCTTTAATGGGCAACTTTGGCTTGAGGAACTTCTCATTGGCCGGGATGAGACTATCTTAGAACTACAGTGTAGTTGAGGCTCTTTCTACCCAATATTTCCTTTTCTTCCTTTTACAGAAGTCGCACCTGCACCATAGTCTGAAGTCTCTCTGCCAGTTCCTGAGCCTCCCCACTTTAACCTTCACAAACATTTTCCCCAATAAATCCCTTACTGGCGTCTGCTTCTCTGAGGGCCAGAACAGACAGGTGGTTTACCAAGACATTTCCCCATATCTAATCCCTTACTGGCATCTGCTTCTCCGAGGACCAGAACAGACAGGTAGTTTACCAAGTGGTGCAAGAAAACGGACAGTAAGATGGGGTTTGGGGAATGGCTTACTTGGTCTCTGGCACAAAGCCACCATTTAAGTCCTAATTTAGCCAGCAGTGACTTAGGAAAACATCCGAGAGAAGGGGAATCCTCCCCTTCACGTGCAATTCAGGCATTTAAAAGATACAGGGAATAGGATGCCTACAAAGGGAGCAGAGCTGGCCAGTTGTTACTAAGACAAGTAATGCTTTGCAGATGGAAAATGAGAAACTGAGAGCACTTAAACAGTTAAAGGCTAAGTGTGGGAGCCAGGTGGCTTCTTTGGAGCTTAACAAAGAAGCTTTTATTTCCTGCAGTGGAAGAGCAGAAATGGAATTTTATCGTTTCAGAGCTCTAAAGCTATCTGAATGCTCAGCATAGGGAGATCCACTACGTAGTCAGGGCCCTGGTTGGGGAAACCAACCTGAAAGTTTGAACATAGGATGGGTGCCCCTGAGAATTTTGGCTCTGTAGATAGCTCTGGAGCTTGCAGAACTGTCTCATACCTCCTAGGAAGAGCAAGTGCTTCCCTCATTACAGAAAGACCTCTTCCATAATTGTTCTCAGTTCCTCTCCTGGCTGCCAGGCCATGGTAATTAGAGTTACATCTAGCATAATCTGCCTAGGAACTGTTGGCCCTGATAAGAAAGGAAAAATTACACACTGAGGGAATTGAAATAAGTTAGCATGACTATCAGGAACCAGAGCACTACACTTAGGATTGGATTTTAAGGGTGTTCAATTAAGGGGACTGGAATTTAAGATGAGATAAGCAAGACTTCATGAACTTGGGGTACATTTTTGCGACAGATTTAACGTCAGCAAGGACTCCCAAGGTTAGCTTTTCATAGCCTGGAAAAAGTGATGGCTTTGAAAAAGTGAGAATGAATTCACATCATGGCAGCTTTTAACTTGTGGAGAAGCTAGCTTTTTATTTTGGCATACCTATGTGGTTACTGCTCACTTATAAGTTCCAATTGTTTTGTAACCATTTTTTTTCTTTTGAGGCTGTCTCATTTTGTCACCTAGATTGAAGTGCAGTGGTGCAGTCTTGTCTCATTGCAACTTCTCCCTTCTGGGCCCAAGCCATCCTCCCACCTCAGCCTCCTAATTTTTGCATTTTTTTGTAGAGGTGGGGTTTCCTCATTTCACCCAGGCTGGTGTTGAACTCCTGGACTCAAGTGATCTACCCATTTTGATCTCCCAAAGTGCTGGATGTACAAGTGTGAGCCACCACACCTGGCCTATTTTGTACCAATTTAAAAAGTGTTTTTTAGGCTTCACATGGTGGTTCGTGCATGTAATCCCAGCACTCTGGGTGGCCAAGGTGGGAGAATTGCTTGAGCTCAGGAGTGTGAGACTAGCCTGGACAACAGAGTGAGACCTCAACTAAAAGTTAAAAAAAAAATTAACCAGGCATGGTAGTGCATGCCTGCTCAGCTACTTGGGAGGCTGAGGCAGGAGGATCCCTTCAGTCTACGAGTTTGAGGCTGCAGTAAGCTATAATTGCGCCACTGCACTCCACCCTGAGTGACAGTGAGAGACCCTGTCTAAAAAACAAATAGTGGTTTTTAGATGATCATCTGCAGATATTTTTGTTCTTTCCCTATATCCCTTTTTAATTTCATTACATTGATTAGGACATCTAGAACACTGTTGAGAGTAAGAGGGGTGATTATTGTTTTGTTTCTGACTTTAATGGCCCTGTTTCCTGTATTGTATACATGTTCCTAATTTTTGATACATATCACTTATGAAGTTAAGTACATTTCCTAATATTCTAAACTGTCTAGGAAATGGATATTGAATTATAAAAAATGTCTCTTTTTAGCCTGGGCAACAGAGTGAGACTGTGTCTCTACAAAAAGAAAAAAAAAATAGTTGGCTTGCTGGTACATGCTTGTAGTCCCCACACATCAGGAGGCTGAGGCAGGAGGATCACTTCAGCCCAAGAGTTTTAGACTACAGTGAACTATGACTCTGCCACTGCACTCCAGCCTGGACAGCAGAACAAAGACCTTGTCTCTAAAAGAGAAAAAGAAAAACAGGGCCATTTTTTGCATCTGGTGACCATATGGTTTTCTCCTAATATTATGACAGTTTATAACTGTTCTCATAAATGATAATGATCTATAAATTTTTATGCTTGTTTTTCTTAAAAAGAAATCATCTAGGTTATGAGTCCTGGGCAATTGCATTACATTTTATAACAATATAAAAACATTTATAGTCAACAACTCAATTTTGGTTTTCATAAAACACTGGGTATTTTTCAATGCTTCCCATCACTTGCAGGATAAAGTCAGAGTTCTAAGTCTCATATTCTAAACTCCTGTACAATCTGACGTCTACTTACTGGCTTCTTCATCCATTGATAAAACTGTCCCTACTCCACAAGCTGCCTTTCCCTTTATAGTCATCCTTTAAAGCCCAGCTCAAATATTACCTCTCTATATTGAAACGCAATTCAAATTCCACTTCTTAGAAACCTTCATTTTTCCTTCTAGTTTACCTCTTCTCTCACTATCTTAATAGCATGACCTTTAAAAAACCTTCATTAGAGTGCTCATCAACCTGCTTTTCATTAGTTAGTAACGCTGTATTAGAATATATTTAAGTCCCTGAAGGAAACAAACTGTTCCACAGCAAAATACTGTGCTCATAACAGGTAAAGTTTTTATTACATTAAAATTAATTTTGTAAATTTCAGTTATATTGAAACCTCTTGCGGCGATTTGAGATATGCTTGAGATGGCAAAACTGGGATTGCTTTAAGTATTACTTCTACAAAAGTCACTTATTCCAAATTGCTTTTTAGGTCATTTTACTTATATGTTGGTTGATGACTTCATTCTCATATTTAATGAAGCAGACCTCTCTCTCTCTCTCTCTCTCTTTCTCTCTCTCTCTCTCTCTCTCTCTCAACAGGGTCTGGCTCTGTCGCCCAGGCTGGAGTGCAGTGGCACAATCATAGTTCACTGCAGCCTTGAATTCCTGGGCCCAAGTGGTCCTCCCACTTCAGCCCTCAGCCTCCCAAGCAGGTGAGATTACAGGTACACACCACCGTGCCAGGCTAATTTTTAAGTTTTCTGTAGAGCAGGGTGTCACTATGTGGCCCAGGCTGGTATTTAACCTCTGGGTTCAAGTGATCCACTTGCCTTGCTCTCTCAAAGTGCTGGGATTACAGGATGAGCCACCACACCCAGCCCATCTTTAATCTTTAAAACTATTTTGTCTGGCAGGCACCATGGCTAACACCTGTAATCCCAGCACTTTGGGAGGCCGAGGTGGCTGGATCACCTGATGTCAAGAGTTCAAGACCAGCTTGACCAGCATGGAGAAACCCCATCTCTGCTAAAAATAAAACATTAGCTGGGCGTGGTGGCATATGCCTGCAATCCCTGTTACTTGGGAGGCTGAGGCAGGAGAATTGCTTGAAGCCAGGAGGTGGAGGTTCCAGTGAGCCAACATCACACCATTGCACTCCAGCCTGGTAACAAGAGCGAAACTCCGTCTCGGGAAAAAAAAACAAAAAACAAAAAACAAAAAAAACGGAGACACTATTTTGTCCCTTTCGATTTCTATTTATGTAACAGATCCTATTGTCCTCACAATCCTTGGGCTAAATCCTTAGTCATAACTGGTTCTCTCTTCCCTTCACTTTCCATTCACTTCACCCTATCTGTGTTAAGTCCATCCATTATTCCTTATATTTGCTCTGCAACATCTTAGTATCTGCCTAGCCTGCTTTTTCTGAATACGCTCTCTTCTCAGAAGTGAACTCTTGGTAATTGTCTGACTAGTTGTTTATATGAGGTTTAGGGCTACCAGATTTAGCAAATAAAAATATAGACAATTGTCTGACCAGTTGCTTGTATCAGGCTTATGGTTACCAGACTTAGCAAATTAAAATATAGGACATTCAGTTAAGTTATTTGAACTTCAGATAAACAAGGAATAATTTTTTAGTATTGTATGGGACATACACTGAACATTTGTTTATCTAAAATTCCAACTTAATTTGGCATCATTTTATCTGGCAATCTCAGTCAGGTTTAACACCTTTCCCAAGCTGAGCTTGTCATTTCCTCCAGAAAAACACAACCTTAAGGACAGGTAACGTCCTGTGGGACAGACATCCTTTGCCCTATGCTGAGAAAACAGGTTTGCAGAGAATAAAAACAAAGAAATAAACATTTAAAAAAGCAGCCATGTGGAAAGAAGCACAAAAGAGAGGCCATGAGACTCCATATTAAGCAGAGAGGAAGAACTGCCTCGTTCTTAATGACTTGTTAGTCCTCATTCCAGTCTACCACAGGGTGTGGTTTGGCTTCCATAAAATAAATTCATGGTCCTGTGATCATTTCCCCTCTTGGCTTTAGCAAGATCTTTAACTAAAGCAGCTCTCTTTTCATTTCCACTGTCTACCACTCTAGTCTCAACTGTCATGAGCCTGGAATTTTGCAAAAGCCTAATAAACTTGTCACATGATTCCAGTGTCTACCCATTCCTTGTAAGTAACCAATATATTTTTCCTGATTAAATGCTTTGAAAATATCATCTTGTACTGACCATCTCGTTTCATGTTTGTTAATAAACTTAGCTTTCTAATTTCAGTGAAGAACAAGCACAAGTTTAAGTAGTAAGACTATGTGAAATTGGATTATAAATTGAAAGGCTATTGGCTGTTGTATCCTGTAAACATACAACGCAATGCTTAGTGAAAATGAAGTTGTTAGTCGCTCTCTCTGGAATTCTTTCCCAAATAGCTGTACATCTTTTGCCTCTGTTTTATTTAATTCTGTGCTCAAATGTTATCTACTCAGAGAAGCCATTCTGGATCATTTCATATTAAGTAGTAACTTTTCTTTATCACTCTCTCTCTTTATCCAGTTTTTTTGTTTTTTTGTTTTTTTGAGACAGTTTTGTTCTTGTTGCCCAGACTGGAGTGCAGTGGCATGATTTTGGCTCACTGCAACCTCCACCTACTGGGTTCAAGTGATTCTTCTGCCCGAGCCTCCTGAGTAGCTGGGGTTACAGGCGTGTGCCACCATGCCCGGCTAATTTTGTAATTTTAGTAGAGACAAGATTTCTCCATGTTGATCAGGCTGGTCTTGAACTCTTTACCTCAGGTGATCCACCCACCTCAGCCTCCCAAAGTGCTGGGATTACAGGCTTGAGCCACTGTGCTAGGCCTTGTTTTCTTTCTTCCTTTCTTTTTTTTGAGACAGAGTCTTGCACTATCACCTGGGCTGGAGTACAATGCACGATCTTGGTTCACTGCAACCTCTGCCTCCCAGATTCAAGCAATTCTCCTGCCTTTAAAACAGCTGAAATTACAGGCAACTGCCACCATGCCCGGCATATTTTTTTATTTTTAGTAGAGACGGCATTTCACTATGTTGGCCAGGCTGGTCTCGAACTCCTGACCTAATGATCCTCCCGCCTCGGCCTCCCAAAGTGCTGGGATTACAGGCTTGAGCCACCGTACCCAGCCTTAGTTATTTTTGTTTAAAGTACCTACCACCTTGTATATTGTACAGTTAAGTCCTTACTTAATGTCTTTCATAGGTTCTTGCAAACTGTGACTGTAAGATAAGCCACATAAAATGAAACCAAATTTACCATAGGCTAATTGATATAAACGAGTTAAGATCCTATGGCACATTTTGGGCCAAAAAAAAAAATCATCAAACTTGCAAGTAAAGACCAAGGCATTTTTAATGTTAAACAATGAAGTAAATGTGAGCTGGATAACATTTAAGAAAGATGAATAAAAACAAGATGATTTTTTTTTTCTACTCAGATAATGTCACTGTTTTATGGTCAACTGATTTGGGACCTTAACTACATCTGCAAAAATCTTTCTTTTCTTTTCTTTTTTCTTTAGAAAGGAAAGAAGAAAAGAAAGAGAAAAAAAGGAGTGAAGGAGAGGAAGAAAGGAAGAAAAAGAGGGAGAGAGAATGGGAATGTTGCTTTATTCTAAAAATGGATATTAATAATGGCCAATCAATATTTTGTGTATTTAAAGTGGAGAATGTATATTTTGTGTATTTAAAATGGAGAGCTCTATAAATATTTATTAAGTTTACTTGTTCCGGATTTGAGTTCAAGTCCTGGTTGTCCTCATCAATTTTCTGTCTCATTGAGTCTAAGTCTTTTTATGGGTCTTATGTATCTGGGTGTTAGGATCATTAGCTCTTGTTGCATTGATCCTTTTACCACTGTATCTTTGTTGCTTTGAAATCTATTTTATCAGATGCGAGAATTGCAACTCCTGCTTTTTATTATTTATTTATTTATTTATTTTTGCTCTCCATTTGGTTGGTAAGTCTTTCTCCATCCCTTTGTTTTGAGTCTTTGTGTATCTTTGGATGTGAAATGGGTCTGGATGTAGCATACCGTTGGGTTTTGGCTGTATCTTTTGATTGGGGGACTTAGTCAACTTAAATTTAGGGTTACTGCCATTTGATGTTAACTGGCTATTTTATCCATTCGTTGATATAAATTCTTCTTTATGTTGATGCTCTTTACTTTTTGGTATATTTTTAGAAAGGCTACTACTGGTTGTTTCTTTCTATGTATAATGGTTCTTTCAGAAGCTCTTGCAAAGCAGGCCTGGTGGTAATAAAATCTCTACTTGCTTGTTCATGATTTTATTTTTCCTTTAATTCTGAAGCTTAGTTTGGCAGGATATGAAATTCTGGGCTGAAAGTTCTGTTCTTTAAGGATGTTGAATATTGGCCCCACTCTCTTCTGGCTTGTAGGGTTTCTGCTGAGAGGTCTGATAGTCTTCCCTTTGTGGGTAACCTGACCTTTCTCTCTGGCTGCCCTTAGTATTTTCTCCTTCGTTTCAACCCTGGTGAATCTAATGATTATGTGCCTTGGAGTTGCTCTTCTTGAGGAATATCTTTGTGGTGTTCTCTGTATTACCTGGGGTTGAATATTGTCCTGCTTTGCTAGATTGGGAAAGTTTTCCTGAATAATATCCTGAAGAGTATTTTCCAACTTGGATTGATTCTCTCTGTCACATTCAGGTACACCTATCAAACGTAAATTAGGTCTTTTCACATAGTCCCATATTTCTTGGAGACTTTGCTCATTCCTTTTTATCCTTTTTTCTCTATTCTTGTCTTCTCGTTTTATTTCATTAAGTAGGACCTCTGATATCCTTTCTTCTGCTTGATCAACTCGGCTATTCAAACTTGTGCATATTTCGCTAAGTTCTCGCGTTGTGTTTTTTCAACTCCATTAATTCACTTATATTCCTCTCTATATTGTCTATTCTTGTTAGCATTTCATCAAACCTTTTTTCAAAGTTCTTAGTTTCTTTACATTGGGTTAGAACAAGTTCTTTTAACTCCCAGAAGTTTCTTATCATTCACTTTCTGAAGCCTACTTCTGTTAATGGAACACAGTCCTTTTCCATCAGGGCTTGTTCCATTGCTGATGAGGAACTGTAATCCCCTGTATAGGGAGAGGGGTTCTGATTTTGGGTATTCTCAGCCTTTTTAGGCTGGTTTCTTCCCTTTGTTATAAATTTATCCATCTGTCGTCTTTACAATTACCACCTTTCTAATTAGGTTTCTGAGTGGATGTCCAATTTATTGATTCCCAGCACTGGTATCCGAGCAACCCACTGCACTGGCCAAAACAGCAGCAATAAGACTGATGATGCTCTTCTGCCCGGGAATCTCCTCTCTGGCTTCCTTCTTGAGTCCGTAATAAGCGGCTCTGCCTTCCCAGAGCTCCAAACATCGGTCAGAAGGGGAACCAGTCCCGTTTACTCTGCACGAAGAGCTGTCACTCTGAGGCACCGGCAAAAGTGCTGCGCTGGCCACAGGAGTCACGCTGGCAACCCGTGGGGCTCCTCCACTGGGAATCTTCTGGTCCTTGAGCGACGAAAATTCATCTGAAAGTGTGGTGTCCTCTCATTCTCTGCACTTTCACTGGGAGCTACAATCCCGAGCTGTTAGTGATCAGCCATCTTGGTTCGAATCTCGATGATTTATCAGATTATAACAGTTCAGGGTTTTGGGTGGTTGGGGCTCATCCTGGCAGCTCAGTGTGCTAGGTGGGAACTGATACTGGACAGGACAGCCATCCCATTGCAGGGTGCACTCACACACAAATCCACACTCAGACTGGGACCATGTAGACACACCAGTTCACCTAATGTGCACAGCTTTGGGAGATGGGAGGACCCAAGAGTATGCCGAGAAAACATGGCTCCCCACATCCCAGTTGCTTCAGCTCCAGCTATAGCTCAAAGGGGCCCAGGTACAGCCTGTGCTACTGCTTTGAGTGTGCACAGCATAAGCCTTTGCAGCTTACACATGGTGTTAAGCCTCTGGATGTACAAAATGCAAGAGTTGAGGCTTGGGAGCTTCTGCCTAGATTTCAGAGGACGTAAGGAAAAGCCTGGACGTTCAGGCAGAAGCCTGCTGCAGGGGCAGAACCATAATGGAGAACCTCTACTAGGGCAGTGTGGAGGAGAAATGTGGAGTTGAAGCCCTCACACAGACTCCTCACTGGGACACTGCCTAGTAGAGATATGAGAGGGCGGCCACCGTCTTCCAGATCCCAGAATGGTATATCCGACAGTTTGCATCGTCTGCCTGAAAAGCAGCAAGCACTCAACACCAGCCCTTGGGAGCAGCCTTGGGGACTGAACCCTGCAAAGCCACAGGGGCAGAGCTTCCCAAGGCTTTAGGAGCCCATCCTTGCATCTGTCCTCAATGTGAGACATGAAGTCAAAGGAGATTCTTTTGAAGCTTTAAGATTGAATGACTGCCCTGCTAGGTTTTGGACTTGCATGGGGCTGTAGCCCCTTTACTTTGGTTGATTTCTCCCTTTTGGAAAGTGGGTATTTACCCAATGCCTATACCTGCATTGTATCTTGGGAGTAACTAACTTGTTTTAGACTTTACAGGCTCAAGGTGGAGGGAACTTGCCTTGTCTGAGACTTTGCAGTTAATGCTGGAATGACTTAAGACTTTGGGGAATTGTTTAGGCATATTGTATTTTGAAATGTGAGAAGGACATGAAATTTGAGAGGAGCCCTGGTGTCATATGCCTGTAGTCCCCACTACTCAGGAGGCTGAGACAGGAGAATTGCTTAACTGGGAGGTGGAAGTTACAGTGAGCTGATATCGTGCCATTGCACTCCAGCCTGGGCAAGAAGAGTGAAACTCCATCTCAAAAAAACAAAAAACAACAACAAAAAAAACTACACTGTGATAGAACAGTAACTTATGGAGTGTGTGTGAAAACAAAAGTCATGAAAAAAAGTTTGAAAAGTACTTGTAATGAGCTAATCACCAAACATGGCACTCAGTTTGATCTGAGTCATTATAAAGTGAAGTTTCCAGCATATAATATAAATGTCACAGAAAAACTTCATTGGAAAGTAGGGAAAACTGCCAACATTTAAATGAAGACAAAAATAAGAAAAGTTCAGACATAAACTCTAGGCTCTTGGTTTAAGCAGAAATGGGGTTCTTATGGTGGTTTGCAGTTAGCAAGCTATATTTGTACTTTGTGTCACTACAGGTTTCTAGAATTTAAGAACTGGCTTCACTGAGGCTGCAGTGAGCCAAGATTGCACTATTGTACTCTAGCCTGCATGGACAGAAGTGAGATGCTGTTTGTAAAACAAAAAAGTCAAACAAAACTTCATACAATGTTATTTTAAAAATACTGAGGGGAGAAGTGGTAAAAAAGGGAAAACTTAAAACTATCCATAATCCTTCCATTAGAAAATTACATTAAATATGATAAGTGACATTCTCCCCTCTGAATCTCCAATTCCATTACTTGTAGTAAATATCTTATTCCACAAACTCAGATGTGCAAAAAATAGCACTTTACTTTTTACATAAAATTAATTCTGAGCCTATAGCAACTCTCTTTATCCTATTAGGTAATTAGGACTTTAGTCTCAGATATTACTGTTACCCTCAGGGATAGGCAAGGGTCTCAGGGTTTTAGGTAGCACCCAACCCTAATGAGATCTCTTCAGCCATTGAACTTAAGTCTACAATGTTAACTGCTGAGGTGTCCATGGTTTCAGACTACATGGTCTCTTCTGGTTCTGGTCCCTCTTCTGCCACTTTTAAAATCAGAAGAATTTTTGGCAAGGCTTTGGAATTCCCAGCTTCCTAGCCCAGCCTCCCTATGGTCCTCTTCTTCAGAGTGCTCCAGAACTCAGACTAGGATTCTGTTTATACTCCAAACACCTTCCCTTCTCTCTTCAGTTCCTCCAGGACACCAAACATAATCTCAGTGGGTTTAGGTTTTATAAAATTCAGGACCAGAATTGGAAGTGTCTTGCATACAACTTTGGCTTCTGGCCCTATGACAAACATCTCCCTTGTGGTGAGAGGCCAAGAAAAGGCCCGACCATCTACTTATAAAGGAGGAGGGGAAGAAAACGCTGGGAGGACAATCACAAGTTAATATTCCAAAAATTATACCATAGACTGTTGACAGTTTGGTGAGTCTCTTTCCAGAATGTTCTTGTGCTTATAAAGCAAAAATCTCTCTACACGGAAGCTTTTCTTTTTTAAGCAAAAAGGGGATTGTACTATATATATATGTACACACACACACACACACACACACACACACACACATACAGTTACAGCTTTCTTTTTTTTTTTCCACATAGGATAGTGTGGGTATCTTCTTAGTGTCCTTATTTTATTTATGACATTGGGTACTGCTCCACTGATGGGTACTCAGGTGATTTCTATTATTTTGCTCTTTCACACAGTGGTGTATTGTGCACACAGATGTACGTCTCTGTGTTTATTTTCTATCATCACTTTCTAGAAGTGAACTGACGAGGTTGACCAAGTGGCTAGTGAATCAATACTCGGGTTTATTTGCAAACTGTAGCATACTTGTCTGTTTCTCTGCAGTACGGGCCTCAGCCAGCTGGTGGGTTGGATAGCACATGGTTTTAAAGAGCCTGAAAATGCATTTCTCAACATCTTAGTCTTCATGCATTTGATAAAGTTGGTGGAGTTGGTGCAAAGATTATTCCAAACATCTCTCTAGCTTGCCTCAGTGAATAGGACTCTCACTATTAGTGTATAGGACACTCACTATTAGTGTATAGGAAACAATAATCTGGGCTTTACAACTAACCAGCTAAGAGACCCTGGACAAATCATGTCCAACTCGAGCCGTCAGGTAGATCATTTGTAAAATGGAGATGGGACAGACAGATGATCTCCTAAAGACTTTCTGAAGTGATATCATACATATATCATATGTCCTCTGTGTTCATAAACATAGACAGTCCTGGACAGGTAAGAAGATCTGTCTGTGGATTGATGACAGACTTTGGGTTGTATTGACTTTGCTATGCCTCTTCAATTTCCTACTTTGTATTTTACCAATGGTATAATACATTTGTATTAGCTTGTGTTCCTCCAAAAGCTGACCCAGTGACAAGGGTTCAAGTTTAAGAGGTGTGTGTGTGTGTGTATAAAAATATATAACTGGCTTCATTTTCCATATTATTAGGAGTTGGGAGCTCCTTTGAAAAACAAAACAAAATTTAAGAAAAACATAAATTACAATTTTGAAATTTTACCATTTAAGATGATATCTTAAAGTAAAAATTATATATTAAACAAAGCAGAAGTGAGAAAAAATTGTTACTGTTATTAAATAATCTGTCAACTGCAGAAAGCAAATAGTTTAAATTTAATCTTTCGTTTTCGATTAATCTTTAATATTTCAGAAAGTATATCAACATTGCCTAACATGCTGTTTTACACACAACAGATATATAATCAATGTTTCTTGACACAAATACACATATCTTAAAAATCTTTGGTTTAGCCAGCTAAAGTTTTAATATTTTATGAACTAGTTAGCCCTAAGCTATGAATTTACCTTTTTTTTTTTTTTTGGAGACCGAGTCTTGCTCTGTTGTCCAGGCTGGAGTGCAATGGCACAATCTCAGCATACTGCAACCTCCACCTCCCAGGTTCAATTGACTCTTCTGAGTAGCTGGAATTACAGGCGCCCACCATCATGCCTGGCTAATTTTTGTATTTTTAGTAGAGATGGGGTTTCACCATGTTGGTCAGGCTAGTCTTGAACTCCTGACCTCAGGTAATCCACCTACCTTGGCCTCCCAAAGAGCTGAGATTACAAGCATGAGCCACCAGGCCCACCCCCCCTCCCCCCCTTTTTTTTGAGACAGAGTTTCACTCTTGTTGTCCAGGCTGGAGTGCGGTGGTATGATCTTAGCTCACTGCAACTTCCGCCTCTCAGGTTCAAGAGATTCTCCTGCCTCAGCCTCCCGAGTAGCTGGAATTATAGGCACCCGCCACCACGCCCCACTAATTTTTGTATTTTTAGTAGAGATGGGGTTTCGCCATGTTGGCCAGGCTGGTCTTGAACTCCTGACCTAAGGTGATCCAACTGCCTTGGTCTCCCAAAGTGCTGGGATTACAGGTCTCAGCCACCATGCCTGGCCAGATTTACCTATATTTTTATGAGATTTAAAATTTTTTTCAGAGATAGAATCCTGCTGTGTTGCCAGGGCTGGAGTACCGTAGCTATTCACAGGCATGATCACTGCACACTACAGTGTTCAACTTCTGAGCTCAAGTGATCTTCCCACCTCAGCCTCCCAAGTAGCTGGGACTATAGGTACGTACCACTGAGTTTGGTGTATTTTTATAAGATTTTAAAAAGGATTACACCTTCTAAATTATGACATCCACATACCATTTACTTTTGTATAGAATTATAAGGTGGTATTTTAAATGATGGGAATGAACAACTTGACGTGTATCAATAACTTCTAGACATCGATTTCAAACATGTATTATCTCCAGCTCTTATATTAAGAACTTCCATACAAGAGAGTAATATACATATTCAAAAACTGACCTAGTTCAATTTGACAAGTAAATAATTTTTCTATGTTTAGGTAAATTTGAAAAACATACATCATTACTACCTCATCCTAGTTAGAATCTCATTTATATTTATTCCACTATGTTTATGATTTTGTGACTAATTTGAAAGGCATTATATTATTAAAGGTGTATCAGATTAGCTCCCTCAACTCACTGTATCTAGTAACTGTTCTGAAGAAATAGGCACTGGCTTTGAATATGGCCTGTTCCAGTTTGTGAACAGTTTTAGGCAAAGAAGTGAGCCATAGGATGACTCAGGGTAAATTATCACTACTGTATATAAAGAAAAATAAGATGTGGGAAGAGATTTCTTATAACATATATGACATATCTAAGTTTTTTATATATTTCAGAATTATAGAAACAAAAGTATGTCATCTTTTCTAAGATGTACTTTTAATAATAAATATTTCTTGATTTATAATGTAAATAAGATTAAATGAATATGGGTTACTCTTGAATTAAAAAAATGGCACATGTAAATGAGCATTTTAATACAAATAATTAGAATATATTTATATATAAATCTACACAGTGGTAGATAATACTAAAACTTTGTTCTACAGCGCATTACCCTAGACAAAATAGAATTCTAGAATTCTCTTTAAAAAAAATCACTGAGAAGAATGAGAGGATGACTGTGAAAGAGGTTCTCCCATTACAATACTACTTCTGTCATTCAAAGTTCTGACAACAGTTGTAGCTGGAGACTGAAGCACTTTACGAGAAAGCCTCATTCTTCCATCGGCTGGGTCACGTCCAAAGTATTTCACCTGTGTTAAAGAACAGATCTTCCTTTAAAGTTACAGCACATTGAGTGACATCTCAATTAATAGACATTTAAATTTACATGGTCCCAATAAGGCAATGGTTATTTTTACTTGTTCACTGAAAGCACAGTTCAGTGCTAAGTGGAGGTATACACTTAATATATATAAGTAGTCATTATAAAAAAAATTAGAGACGGGGGCAGTTAGCTGTTCAACTATAATCTGCTGTTATACTCATTCATGCCTTTTTATTCTCACCAGGCCAAGTCCTTATACTGGGGGAACAGTCACAGACAGTGAATGATTCTAGATAAGGGCTTTGTGAGCCTAATTGTGTTATAAACTATACAGGATTATGCTTGGCTCAAAGGACCATCACATTAGTGTTTATTTGGCTTCACCTTGGAAAATGAAAGTCGGGGAAATGTGGAAGGTTTAAAGTTCCTTCTGAAGTGAAAACAACAACAACAAAGAAACCAAAAACTCAACCTTATACAGAGATATTATGTCTTAGCACTCATCTCCCCCTGGAGTCTACTGGGACAGTAAGACTACAGATTGGGAATAAACTAGAAGCTTAGTTTCTCAGGTCACGAGTATTAGGCATAAGTGAAAGAGAACGTGGAGAAGCCAAAAAAAACCAGCCTGGCATTGACTTCTTTCATCCACTCATAAAGGACTACAAAGAAAGGGCCTATTTTGTTATATGAATTCTAGGCCTGAATAACATGGCTCTTACCAAGCTCAAAAACTTTTAGCCTTAAGTAGTAGAGAAACAAAGTCTTACCTCCTCAAAGATGACATTCAAGGACTTCAACAAGTTACCTTATCAGAGTTCTTATGTCAGTTTCCAAATCATGGAATCTGCATAGCTAACACTGACATGGTCGTGTACGTTTTAAATCCACTACCATTAAAGTCCCCCATTAAAGGGGACTACCATTTTGGCCAAGCTGTAAGGTCCTTGAGGGAAAGAATTGTGTCTTACATCCTTAATGAGTCTGTTTAAGCACTTCTAAGATTAAAAATGAAGTACTGCATATATATAATAAACATCATAGATGGTGACTCTTTCAACTTTTTGAAAACAATAATGGAAGCGTCAAGAACAATTTACAACTTTAAGGCTAATAGGTGGAATACAAGTACCTGAATTTCTTGGCCAACTTCTAATCCTAGGGCAGTAGGATGTTTAATCTGAAAGAAAACATGTTAATCTATTAGTTGTTGTGCATAATTACCTAGTGTCCATGGAAGTACACATTTTTTCCCAAGCTTTGTTTGTTTTTCTAATTTAAAAAATCAGTTGGCTGGGCACGGTGGCTTATGGCTGTCATCCCAGCACTTTGGGAGGCCAAGGTGGGCAGATCACTTCAACTTAGGAGTTTGAGACCAGCCTGACCAAGTGGTGAAACACCACCTTTACTGAAAATACAAAAATTAGCTGGATGTGGTGGTCCATGTCTGGAGTCCCAGCTACTCGGGAGGCTGAGGCAGGAGAATTGCTTGAATCTAGGAGACAGAGAGGTTGCAGTGAGCTGAGATTGCACCACTGTACTCCAGCCTGGGTGACAGAGTGAGACTAGTCTCAAAAAAAATAATCATTATCATCATCCAGCTGGGTTCAGTGGCAGGGAGGCCAAGGTGGGTGGATCATGAGGTCAGGAGTTCAAGACCAGCCTGGCCAATATGGTGAAACTCCATCTCTACAAAAATTAGCTGGGTGTAGTGGTAAGCGCCTATAGTCCCAGCCACTTGAGAGGCTCAGGCAGAAGAATTGCTTGAACCTGGGAGGTGGAGGTTGCAGTGAGCTGAGATCACGTCATTGCACTCAAACCTGGGCGACAAAACATGCCAGGTATACTGGCTCACATCTGTGGTCCCAGAACTTTGGGAAGCCAAGGTGGAAGGGCTGCTTGAGCTAAGGAGTTTGAGAGCAGCCTGAGCAACATAAAGAAACCCCATCTCTATAAAAAAATCAGCTAGCTAGCTATGGTGGCTTGTGCCTGTGGTCCCAGTTTCTCCAGAGGGTAAGATGGGAGAATCACTTGAGCCTAGGAGGCTGAGGCTGCAGTGAGCTGTGACTGTGCCACTATACTCCAGCCTGGGTGACAGAGAAAGACCATGTCTCAAAAAACCCCTCAAGTTGTAAGTAACTACTGCTAACATGCCAATGAGTATCCCTCGAGATGTCTATTTAGTGTATGTGTACTGCATTTGTAAAAAAGGAACCTCTGTGCTTCTTGTATATATATTTTTTAGAGACAGAGTCTTGCTCTGTCAACCAGGCTGGAGTGCAGTGGCATGATCACTGCTCACTGCATCCTCTTTCTCCTGGGTTCAAGTGATTCTCCTGCCTCAGCCTCCTGAGTAGCTGGGACTACAGTTGTGTGCCACCATGCCCAGCTAATTTTTTGTATTTTTAGTAGAGATGGGATCTCACTATGTTAGCCAGGACAGTCTTCATGTCCTGACCTTGTGATCTGCCCTCCTCAGCCTCCCAAAGTGCTAGGATTACAGGTGTAAGCCACTGCACCCGGCCTTCATTTGCATTTTTAAAAATTGCTGTTGATATTAAATATCTTGGTTGGCTTCTTATAAAAATAATTTGTTCATGTTCTTTACTTATTTTTCTATTGATATTCATCATTCTTACTGATCAGCCCTTTGTAATTAAGCTTCTCTCATATGTTATTAGCATTTTTCCTTTAGGTTGCTGATTCTCTCTTAACCTTATTGCAATTGTTGTCATATAATTAAAAAGAAATTATGGGGGACTAGGCGCGGTAGCTCACGCCTATAATCCCAGCACTTTGGGAGGCTGAGGCGGGTGGATCACGAGGTCAACAGATCAAGACCATACTGGTCAACAAGGTGAAACTCCGTCTCTACTCAAAATACAAAAATTAGCTGGGCATGGTGGCGCGTGCCTGTAATCCGAGCTACTCAGGAGGCTGAGGCAGGAGAATTGCTTGAACCCAGGAGGCACAGGTTGCGGTGAGCCGAGATCGTGCCATTGCACTCCAGTCTGGGTAACAACAGTGAAACTCCATCTCAAAAAAAAAGAAATTATGGGGTCAAATTTTATGAATTTATTTACTTTTTTGGCTTTGATATAATGCTGAGAAGGAGTTCTCCAGTACTAATCTTATTAAAACTCCAATTTTCTTCTAGTAAACCCTCCTGCCCCAACAAAATTATCTTTTCCCATGACCTTTTTAAAAAAAGCACATTTAGCTCTTTGATCCAGACAGGATTTTGGTATAAAAATGAGTAGAGATCCTGGTTTGTTTTTTTTTTACACAGAAAATAATTTGGCTCCAATGCAGAGATCCTGTTTTAAGATAACCAGCTGTACCGATATAATTTATTAAATAATCTTTACCACTGACTATAATACAACTTCTAGCATATATTATAATCCCATGTATATTATTTCTGGTCTTTGTTTTCTTGTTGCATGGATTATCTATTTCTGGGCCAGTAATATACTGTTTTGTTGTCTATGGCTTTATAGTATATTTTAATATATGATAAAACAGACATTCTTATTACTCCTCTGACCCCATTGTTTTCTTTTTTTAGTATATGTGCTGCCGAAGCGAGCACAACCCCATTGTTTTCTACAGTTGTCTTAGAGATTTTATTTTCTGGATGTATGAATTACAAAGATTAAATTTAAAAATATCCTAACAATTAACTTTTTTTTTTTTTTTTTTTGAGACAGAGCTTTCTTTTTTTCTTTTCTTTTTTTTTTTTGTGACAGAGTTTCGTTCTTGTTACCCAGGCTGGAGTGCAATGGCATGATCTCAGTTCACTGCAACCTCCGCCTCCTGGGTTCAGGCAATTCTCCTGCCTCAGCCTCCTGAGTAGCTGGGATTACAGGCACACGCCACCATGCCCAGCTAATTTTTTGTATTTTTAGTAGAGACGGGGTTTCACCATGTTGACCAGGATGGTCTCGATCTGTTGACCTCGTGGTCCACCCGCCTTGGCCTCCCAAAGTGCTGGGATTACAGGTTTGAGCCACTGAGCCCAGCTTATTTTTTTTTTTTATAACACATATCATATGATTTCATTTCAAATATATATAATCATATAATATGTGGCAATACAAAGTGACTGAGAATAGATTAGTGGTTTCCACGAGATAGAGGGAGGAAATATTAGGAAATGACTACTAACAGAAAGGGGATTTCCTTTCGGAGTGAGGAAATGTTCTAAAACTGGACAGAAGTAATGGTGGCATAACCTTATAAACATACTTAAATGACCAAGTTTTACATTTTTAAAGGGTATGTTTTATAGTACATAAACTGTATCTTAATTTTTTTACGGAAAAAATGCACTGTTAAATAAAACTATCTGTAAGAGGAGCCGGGGAGAAAAAGAATATATTTTTTTTTGAAAGAAAGAAAGAAAAATAGAAAGGGGGAGAGAGAACAGGAGTCTTGCTCTATTGCCCAGGCTGGAATGCAATCTAAAAATATGTATTAAAAAAATCTCTTTTATGTCAATAATTGTACTTAACAGAGGAGACAGGAAGGAATAAAGGAAGAAAATAACAAACAAACAGCCAACCAATATTTCATTTAAGTCTGCGAAATGCTATGCAAATGCTGAAGGGTGATTTACTTCCAATTATGTGGTCACTTTCAAAATAGGTGTAATGTGATACTGAGAAAAATGTATGTTCTGTGGACCTGGGGTGACAAATTTTATAAATATTCACTGAGTTTACCTGTTCCAGGTCTGAGTTCAAATCATAGATGTCCCTGTTAATTTTCTATCTCGTTGATCTGTTGAGTATTAACAATGTGGTGTCAAAGTCTCCCACTCTTATTGTGAGGGAGTCCAAGTCTCTTTATAAGTCATTAAGAACTTGTCTTATGTATCTGGGTGTTCTTATATTGGGTGCATATATATTTATGATCATTGTCTCCTGTTGTTGCATTGATCCTTTTACCATTACGTTATGTCCTTCTTTGTTTCTTTTAGTCTTTGTTACTATTAAAGTCTACTTTGTCAGAGACGAAAATTACAACTCATGTTTTTTGTTTTTTCTCTCCATTTGATTGGTAAGTCTTCCACCAACCCTTTGTTTTGAGTCTTTGTGTGTCCTTACTTATGAGATGGATCTGGATACAGTGTACCAATGGGTTTTGACTTTTTATTCAATTTGCCTGTCTGTGTCTTTGATTGGGGTATTTAATCCATTTAAATTTAGGATTAATATTGATATTTGTGAGTTTAATATTGTCATTTAATGCTAGCTGGCTATTTTGCCCATGAGTTGATATAGATTCTTCATTATGAAGATACTCTTTACCTTTGGTAAGTTTTTGAAATGACTGCTACTGGTTGTTCCTTTCTGTGTATAGTGCTTCTTTCAGGAGCTCTTGTAAAGCAGCCCTGTTGGTGATGAAATCTGAGTGCTTGCTTGTTCATGAATATTTTATTTTTCCTTCATTTATGAAGTTTAGTTTGGCTAGATATGAGATTCTGGGTTGAAAATTCTTTTCTTTGAGGATATTGAATATTGACCCCCACTCTCTTCTAGTTTGTAGGGTTTCTGCTGAGAGATCTGCTGTGAGTCTGATAGGCTTCCCTTTATGGGTGACCTGACCTTTCTCTCTAAGTACCCTTAGAATTTTCTCCTTTATTTCAACCCTGGTGAATCTAACGATTATGTGTCTTGGGGTTGCTCTACTTAAGGAATATCTTTGTGGTGTTCTCTGTATTACCTGGAGTTGAGTATTGTCCTGCCTTACTAGGTTAGGAAAGTTTTCCTGAATAATATCCTGAAGAATATTTTCAATCTTGGATTCATTCTCTTCATGGCATTCAGGTACACCTATCAAAATGTAAATTAGGTCTTTTCACATAGTCCCATATTTCTTGGAGACTTTGCTCATTCTTTTTTACTCTTTGTTCTCTAATCTTGTCTTCTCGTTTCATTTCATTAAGTTGGTCTTCGACCTCTGATAGCCTTTCTTCTGCTTGATCAATTCGACTGTTAAAACCTGTGCATACTTCTCGGAGTTCTCGTATTGTATTCTTCAGTTCCATTAATTCACTTATATTCCTCTCTCAATTGTCTATTCTCGTTAGGATTTTGTCAAGCCTTTTTTCAAAGTTCGTGGTTTCTTTACATTGGGCTAGAACATGTTCTTTTAACTCACAGAAGTTTCTTATTATCCACCTTTTGAAGCCTAAATCTGTTAATGGAACACACTCGTTCTCCATCAGGCCTTGTT
This sequence comes from Callithrix jacchus, assembly GCF_049354715.1. NCBI lineage: Eukaryota > Metazoa > Chordata > Mammalia > Primates > Cebidae > Callithrix > Callithrix jacchus. The sequence continues at coordinate 58,537,678 of NC_133515.1, read as the reverse complement.
CTCTTGTTGATGAGGAACTGTGATCCCCTGTAGAGGGAGAGGCATTCTGATTTTGGGTATTCTCAGCCTTTTTTACACTGGTTTCTTCCCATCATTGTAAATTTATCCACCTGTCGTCTCTGTAATTACCGACTTTCAAATTAGGTCTCTGAATGGACGTCCAACTTGTTGATTTCCAGCGCTAGAATCTGAGCAACCCACTGCGCTGGCTAAAACAGCGGCCTTAAGATTCATGGTGCTTTTCTGCCTGGGAATCTCTGGTCTGGCTTCCTTCTTGAGTCCCTTTTTCAATCAGCTGAATAGGTCACTCTGCCTTCCCGGAGCTCCAAACGTTGACTGAAAGGGGACCCAGTTCCGTTTACTCTGCACCAAGAACCGCTGCGCCAAGGCGCTGGCAAAACCGCCACGCCAGCCACAAGAGTTACTCTGGCAACCTGTGGGGCTCCTCCGCTGGGAATCTCCTAGTCCGTGAGCAACAAAAATTCGCCTGAAAGTGTGGCATCCTCTCATTCTCTGTGCTTTCACTGGGAGCTACAATCCCGAGCTGCTAGTTATTGGCCATCTTGGATCTCTCTCACAATTATCTTGCCATAATTGGTTGGTTAGTAGAAAATTGGTAGTTATTTTTAGTAACTGCTCCTCTAGATGTTGTTCTACCTCAAAACAGTCAGTGTTTCTATTCAATCATGGAAAGAAAAATATATGTTTTTTCTTTTTTTGAGATAAAGTCTTGCTCTGTTGCTTAGGCTGGAGTGCAGTGGTGCGATCTCAGCTCGCTGCAACCTCCACCTCCTGGGTTAAAGCAATTCTCTGCCTCACTTCCTGAGTAGCTGGGATTACAGGCGCCCACCACCACACCTGGCTGATTTTTGTATTTTTAGTAGAGACAGGGTTTCATCATCTTGGCCAGGCTGGTCTCAAGCCCCTGACCTCATGATCCACCTGCCTCAGCCTCCCAAAGTGCTGGGATTACAGGCATGAGGTACCACAACCTGGCCAATTTTTCTTTATGCTAGAAAAAAGTCTGAAAAAACAAATATGTATGTTAAACATTGTAAAGCTTTTGCCAGCAGCATCTCTGTCACTTTTGTTTTTTGTGTCTAGGCTAGTAGTAGGCAAAATGTGTAATTCTTATCAACCTAGGTGATTTCAAAGGGCAGTTTTAAGAGAGTTATAAAAATAATAAAATCTGTCCTTTTACCTTTCGTTGATCAAGTTGTGTGTTATGAAGCAGTACCGCAGTCATATTTGGATATAATTTTACCATGACACCAGTATCTCTACAAAAAAATAAAGAAGCCTGGTTAAAACAGTAAGTATCTGTATATCCATTGACAAATAAAACTGATTATGTTTTCACAGAATGAACAAGAGGAAAATAAATACATTCTTGTATGTTTTTAGAACTATAAAAAGTATACTTTTCAACTGAAAATATACCCTATAAATAAATATGTGTGAATCAAAGTGAAGAAAAGATAAACAGTATGCAGTAAAAAAGCTTTTAGACTATATATTCTTCTGTATTTGTCTTCATAATTTCCAAAAACATTTTTTTTTTTCGGTTGCCCAGGCTGGAATGCAGTGGTGCCATCTGGGCTCACTGCAACCTCCACCTCCCAAGTTCAAGCCATTCTCATACCTCAGCCTCCCAAGTAGCTGGGATTATAGGCATATGCCACCATGCCCAGCTAATTTCTGTATTTTTAGTAGAGACGATATTTCACTATGTTGGCAGGCTGGTCTCGATTTTCCAAAAAATTTTTGAAATGACAAATATTTTTTAAATAGTATAGAATATCTTATAATTAACCTTATTTATATAATTAATCATATAATTAAGGTAGGGATTTAAGGAAGGTGGTCAGGTAAAATGGGATACTTATTTCATTAAAACAACTAATCTTCCCTTTTTTCTCTAGTCTACAAAAATAACCCATACCATTTCTTTTTTTTTTTTTGAGATGGAGTTTCACTCCTGATACCCTGGAGTGCAGTGGCGCGATCTTGGCTCACCACAACCTCTGCCTCCTGGGTTCAGGCAATTCTCCTGCCTCAGCCTCCTGAGTAGCTGGGATTACAGGCATGCGCCACCATGCCCAGCTAATTTTTTGTATTTTTAGTAGAGATGGGGTTTTACCATGTTGACCAGGATGGTCTCGATCTCTTGACCTTGTGATCAACCCGCCTCAGCTTCCCAAAGTGCTGGGATTACAGGCTTGAGACACCGTGCCCGGCCCACCATTTCTTATTTTTCACCTGCAATAGTAAACAAATTATCTTATTGCCCTTTTTTGTTTCAAATAGCTTTGAACATCTTTCTTCTTAAAAACGGGATTTTCTGATCCTGAAAATACAATCTCTTTTAGCTGGTAAAAAAAAATACTTTGAGATTAAAATTGGCATTTAAAATATGTGCCAATTAAGCATTCAGACTACGTTTAAAACAAGCCGTCAAAAGAAAAAAAAAGGAAAAAGGAAATATTGCTAGGTCTATTTTGGGCCTATTTAATATTTACTGGTAAAATTAAAATGGTGGAAAACTTGGTTAAAAAATTCAGACTGGGTGTGGTGGCTAACGCCTGTAATCCCAGCACTTTGAAAGGAGGCCAAGGTGGGCGGATCGAAAGGTCAGGAGTTCGAGCCCAGCTTGGCCAATATGGTGAAACCCCATCTCTACTAATGCAAAAATTAGCTGGGCACAGTGGCGCCCACCTATAGTCCCAGCTTCTCGGGAGCTGAGGCAGAAGAATTGCTTGAACCCAGGAGGAAGAGGTTGCAGTGACCTGAGATCACGCTACTGTACTCCAGCCTGGGCAACAGAGTGAGACTCCGTCTTTAAAAAAAAAAAAAACAATTCAGTTAGAAATATCTATTATAATTAGAACTGCACAACTATGTTACTGAAATTCTACAAAATAATATAGAACATTTACTATACCTTAAAAAGTAATGATTATATGGCAACTGGCATGTAATCTAAACACCTTATGATTTCAAAGTAAATAAAGTAAATGTGAAATTAAATTGGGATTGTAACAGAAATCTGTTAAAAACCAACACAAGGCTGAGCATGGTGGCTCATGCTTCTAATCCTGGTACTTTAGAAGGCTGAGGCGGGAGGATCACTTAAGGCCAGGGCTTAAGACCAATCTGGGTAACATAGTGAGACCCTGTCTTTACAAAAAATTTAAAAAGTCAGCAAGGTGTGGTGGTATGTGCTTGTAGTCCTAAATACTCAGGAGGCTGAGGTGGGAGAATTGCTTGATCCTAAGTGTTTGAGGCTGCTAAGAGGTATGATGGCAGCACTGAATCCCACTGTGGGATAAAAAAAATAAAGGAAAAAGCTCAGCATAGAATATTACTTGATATTACCTGATTTCAGTTATTGTGGCGGTATACACTGCTCCAAATTCTAATTGCTGCTCCTGCTGTAAGTGCAAAATAAGCCATGAGATTCATAAAGAAAACATCAACAAAAAGTAGATAGAACAAATATATCTATATGATATGTAATATGATCTATACTTACATCATCCTTGCAGATTTCAGTAATGAAGTCTCTTGCCTCATGCATAGCACTAGGTGTTGGTGCAAATACAGAGAACGTTTCTTCATCCACCTGACTAACAGTTACACCTTTTAAAAACATAATTTAACATATTAAAGTTAACTTGGCTGGGCATGGTGGGTCACATTTGGAATCTCAGCATTTTGTGAGGCTGAGGTGGGAGGATCAGTTGAGCTGAGGAGTTCAAGACCAGCCTGGGCCACACAGGGAGACCCTGTTACTACAAAAAATAAATTAAAAAATTAGTTGGGCCCAGTAGCATGTGCCCAACTACTTGGGCATCAGAGTCCAGAGGATCACTTGAGCCCAGGGTTCAAGGCTGCAGGGAATGGTGATTGTACATTGCATTCCAGTCTGGGAGACAGAGGAAGACCCTGTCTCAAAAAAAAAAAAAAAAAAAAAAAAGTTAACTTGCTCATTCCAGTGATACTAGGTAGGCCCTGGGGATACAGTGGTGAGCCAATATGCTTGATTTATTGAAGCTCACCACCAGGTGGAATCAAATATACCAACACAAATTTTGGTTCTGCTCTCTTAATTACAAGTAAAAACTATAATAGAACACTTTCCTCACCATTTTTCTTGCTCCTGCTTACTCTTTAGAAGGGTAAATAAATGAATGAGGGACAAAATCACATCAGTTACTCAATCTTAGCAAATGGCTAAGGTGACTCTGCTTCTCACGCTCTTGCAATAACCTCAAACCTTGAAGTACTAGGTAATTCAAACATTGCTTCAGGAAAAATAAATTGTGTATACTCTTTAAATAAAAGAGTATAAATAAAATTAAGTGAAAGCAGAATAACAAGAAATAACTAAGTAATAATTCCTCTAAAGTTAAAAACTAAAAATTATTCTATATATTCAACTATGAAATGTTACCAAAAAAATCCTGATATGGTCTAGCATTGAATTAAAAAACCTCAAACTTCATACAACTCTTACCTGTTTCTGCCTGAAGTTTTTTTAAGTTATATCCACCTGGTCCAACAAATTTTGCTCGTTTTGACAATGGAACCTGAACAGTTTCTGGAATGTAATACAGACAAATATGTAAACAATTCAAATAGATACATGAACCTAAAAACATGTCATGGTCACTTTTTTTTTAACCTAGACACATGTAAAAATATTTTACTATAAAACAGAAAAGTAGATGATTAAAATTACTGAAAAGTGTTAAAGAATATTTCCTAAAATTTAAAGCATTTTAGCTACAAAAGTATTTAAAATATTTTTATTTTGTGTGTTGGGTAAAAACAATTTAAAAACAGTAATATTTGTTCATAATATTAATGTTTCTTACAATGATCACTAAAATTTTAATGTATTACCTACAATAGGTCCATTTTCTTTTCTAGATGCTCGAGGTTTTGAAATAGTTTTGTTCATGATCTGTAATATCTCCTTTTTTGCCACTAGAAGAGATAAAAACACAATAAAAGTTTTAACTACATAAATATGATCTGAAATAGCTGCACTCTTAGTTTTTATGATGTATAATCCAAACCCTTTAGCTTAATAATTGAAGCTCTCCACACACTAATTACCTTGAAAATTCACTCATATTCTTTTCTCCATAAATCCTATCTTAAAGAGAGTTGCCTTATTTGCAAAAATTGAAATTTCACTGGTAACCAACTTTGATGTTTATTCATGTGCCCCCAAAACTTAGTTCTTCGTTTTTTTTTTTTTTTAAATAGATATGGGGTCTGTGTTGCCCAGACTGGTCTTGAACTCCTGGGGCTCAAGCGATTCTCTGTCTCAGCCTCCTGAGTAGCTGGGATTACAGGCATGTGCCACCATGCCTGGTTAATTTTTGTATTTTTAGTAGGGACAGGGTTTCACCATGTTGGCTAGGCTGGTCTAGAACTCCTGACCTCAAGTGATCCGCCCACCTCGGCCTCCCAAAGTGCTAGGATTACAGACGTCAGCCATTGCACCTGGCCAGTACTTCATCTGAGTTGTCATTTGAAATTCCACTTTTTAAAGCAATATTTTATAATAAGCATAATGAGAACTATAGTTCCCATTAGCAAACTGGAACAGAATGAAAGGAGAATCAAGTACACTGGCTCACCTGAAGCTTGTTGAACAGCCTCCATTACAATTTTTATTGGTATTCCAGGTAATTTAATATCAGCCTAAGATAGAAAAGTCAGAGAATTATATAAATATTGACCCATGGCATTATTTAAATGCTACAAAAATGAAACAAAATGAGTTTTAAAATACCTGTAACGCAGTTATTCCTTTATTAGTGCCAGCCATTTTGAAGTCCATGTCACCATTGTAATCTTCGATTCCCTTCAGGAATTAAAAAAGTTATGACATAGTTTTAAACAAACCAAAATCAACATATTCACTATAGAAACATCTCAAAAAAAAGTTTTAGAAGTCAACCATATCCTCTAAGAGAAAACACAGGGCAATGTTTTCTACATTAACTATTGCTTCCAATTTGTGACTTTTTAAGCTACAATTATTTTCACCAGAAACATCATTTTTAGATTTCTTTGCCTCATTAATGCATAAGGATAAATTTATGATCATCCTAAAGTGAGCCATTATGAAAACTTACACTGTGTACTACTGTAATACTTAAGTGTAAGTATCACTATTTGTTTAAAGTAATCATTTTATTTATTTAGAGACAGAGTCTTGATCTCTTGCCTAGGCTGGAGTGCAGTGGCACAGTCTTGGCCCACTATAACCTCTGCCTCCTGGGTTCAAGCAGTTCTGCCTCAGTCTGTCGAGTAGCTGGGATTACATGCCCGGCTAATTTTTGTAATTTTAGTAGAGATGGGGTTTTGCCACATTAGCCAGGCTGGTCTTGATCTCCTGACTCCAAGTGATCCATGTGCCTCAGCTTCCTAAAGTGCTGGGATTACAGGTATAACCAACTGTGCCTCATCTATTACTATTAATATAATATCTATTTTAAAATCACATCCTTTAAGAGCCAAGATGAACCTGCAGAGGAGGAAGAACAAGTACCTGTTCTTCAATACTAGCTTTCTTCTAAGAATATGCTACGTGCAAAGTACATACAGTCTTCACCATTATTTGATTTGCTTTTATCTTTTAATTTTAATTTATATTTATTATTCATTATTAAATATTTAAAACTGGGAATATACTTGCCAGAATATCTGTCAGCAAACGATAATCATCTATTTCACCCTTCTCAGGATCGGTTTTGGTGACCAATCCTATTGCTACGCCTGCGACAGCAGATGAAATTGGAACCCCTATAATTGGGAAAAAGAACTTTTGTAGGTTATATGTACATCAGCTTAAAACACTTATTTATCTATTAACTTTTTTTTTTTTTTTTGAGAGGGAGTCTCACTCTGTTGCCCAGGCTGGAGTGCAATGGCATGATCTTGGCTCACTGTAGCCTTTGCCTCCTGGGTTCAAGAGATCCTCCCACCTCAGCCTCCTGAATAGCTGGGAATATAGGCGCCTGCTACCATGCCTGGCTATTTTTTTTTGTATTTTTAGTAGAGACGGGGTTTCACCATGTTGGCCATGCTGGTCTTGAACTCCTGACCTCAGGAGATCCACTAGCTTTGGCCTCCCGAAGTGTTGGGACAGGTACAAGCCACCGTGCCCAGCTGACATTTATTTTTAATGTAAGTGGATACTGTTGTCTAAATTGACAATCACCAAAGCTGAGTTGGAAAAGTCTTAAGAGGTCATCTGACTACTTCATTTGTTTTTGAACATATAATGAAGTTCCCTAAACGATGTAAACAAGTACTCTATCCAGCAAAAAACTTCTCTAATAATAGCAAACTTTGTAACTCTTAAAATATCCATTGCTTTGCTCTTTTGCTTCTGATGTCTTGTTCTTTTTGTTGGAAAGTAAGCATCTATTTGGTAAATTCTTCCAGCCTGAACCCCTCAGTTTACCTCCCCATGGCAGCTACCATTAGTGTATCCTCCTGGAAAATTTTCTGTGCACAAGCATTAAATGTAAATATAATCTTTTGTTTTCTCTACTCATGGCAGCATACTGTATGCATTTACTGTTCTGCACCTTGCCTTTTTCCACTTAATAACATGTCTTGGATATTGATACATACCACCACACAAAGCTCTACTTTATTCCTTTGAATGGCTGCATAGTACTCCCTATATGTTTTGTAAGTCACACACAGAAGTGACTGCTGAGTCAAAATGCATGTGCATTTACATTTGTTACACTGTCAAACTGCCTTCTAAAGACATAGCATTTTAAACTTTTACTACTAGTATAAGAAGGTACATGCTATCCTATATTCTTATTTCTTGTCAAATCTTTTGATTTTTCTCAATTTAAAAGGTACAAAATGGTTGATTATTTTAAATCTGACCTATTTTTTATGATTGAGGTTGAAAACTTTTTCATGTTCATAAACCTATTTATACGTCTTATTTTGAGAACTCCCTGTTCATGGCCTTCAACCATTTTTCTACTTGGTTGGCAGTCTTTTTATTATTGATTTTCTTTCAGTATGGATAGATCTTTATTAAAATATAAAAATAGTATGTTTTATAACATATAAATATAAAATATTTTATTTCCTAGTTTGTTGACTTTCTTATGGTGATTAGTTTTCTGTGTATAATTTTTAATTTACACAATCATGGTTCCTGGGTTTTGCTTAGCTGAGCTTTTCTTCTCCAAGATTTTGATAAAAGTTAACCATCTTTCATTTGTTTAAAAATGCTTACATTTTGGTCACTTGGAATTTACTTTGATAAAAAGGAGTATGGATTTCATTTCATTTTCTCTAAGCAATCTTATCTATACTCATGGTTTCAACCACCGCCTATAATGTTGATGACTTAAAAATCTGTCCATTCTGTCCAGCTCTCTGTACCAAACCCTGGACCTGCGTAAGTAAACTGCTTGTCAGACATATCTGGCTTCATGTCCCCAAAGCACCTTAAATATGTATTCCAAATTGAGCCAGACCTGGTGGCTCACGCTTGTAATTCCAATGCTTTGGCAGGCAGAGATGAGAGGATCTAACTCAGGAATTTGAGACCAGCTTGGGCAACATAGTGAGACTTCATCTCTATAAATAATAATCATCATAATAATAAAAGAAATATATATACATTCAAAACTGAACCACTTTCAAAAAATCCTTTTCCTCCTGCATTCTTTGGTTGAAACCAACTAATACACACATGCCAGAATCATCATTTCTTTCCTCATTTCTATATCCCATCAAGTCACAAAGATCTGTTTATTTTTTAGAAAGCTGTCCTTTACCCTAAATATTAAAATACCTATTGTTACTTTTAGTCTAAGTCCACATCATTTCCTGCCCTAGTAACAATCTCCCTGTATGGCTTCCCAGATTTTAGTTTCTCTTTACTTCTTAGTCTCTCTCATCTCACTCCCCAGGGCCATTCATCACTTAAGCTGGGAAAAACTGTTTGTCAAAAACAAAAGCAGATTCAAATCATGCCACTGTTTTTCATAAAATCCTCCAGGTTCTCCATTGCCTGCTTTCAGGAAATTTTTGTACATATTCTGTGGTCAAATAAATTTGGAAAAATATTACGTCCTATTCCTAGAGAGTCAGTATTCCAATTAGCTTTTTAAAGTCTATTTAACCCACATTAAATAAACCTGCGTACCCCTGCTGAAACTTACTTTAAAACAAATTTTTGCATGGCATACAATAAATTCCATGGAATACTGAATTGGAAAAATTCTGGCTTTAAGTCCAAACTCCTTAGCGTAACAATCACCTTCAACATCTGGTTCTAGTTTATTACCTTAACACCTCTTCGAGTATATTCCTGAAACATACTACACTGTTTAACTTAACTTTGCACATGCTGGTCATTTCATGTGAAATATAGGCCTTGCTCCTAATATGCCCAGTCAACAACTACTCAGCCTTTAAAATTAGATGAAATGTAGTCTCTCTCAGTCAGTTATGCTCAGCCTAGTTCATCAATCACCTTGTATGCCTCATATATATTTGTATCACTACTTCTTTGATCTATTAGTATCTTTTTGCTTGTTTTCAAATCTTTAAGCATTTTCAAAAACTGGGTACAATTTGTATCCCTGGGGCATAGCACAGTGCCTCACTTAGGGCAGGGAAAGCACTCATTTTTGAATTGAACTGTATACTTTTATTGGCCCATCCCACAGGATTTGACACTCATTCTTATCAAATTTAACTTTGTTTGGGTTTTTGACTCTTCAAATTTAAAATATTGAGCTCCATGTTTTGTTTTATCCTGTTCAATTTTGTCATTTAACAAATCAGTCACTCATTCTTTTTAATCAGTATCCATTTTATTGGCAGGCCAGTGTTCTCAGTCTAGTAAACACTGAAAGAGACAGGGCTGAAATAAGCATCCTCAAGTCTTCAACTTGAGATCCTCCTTTGACCTGCTGATCAGATTAAACAGTCCCTTTGCTCATCCCTTAATCAGTATGATTGGTGCACCTCTTATCTAGTCTAAATTTCTGCATCACTTACACAAGATATCATTAAACGTAAAGCTGATTTATACATACCTCACACCAATAGCAACACCCTCTACTGCAAATCTAGTAATTTCTTCAAAAACAGAAAGTGAATTAACAATGGCATGACTTATTTTGGAGGTGTCTCTTCTGGCTTCTCTCTGTAGTCCCTTTTCTTTTTTTTTTTTTTGAGACGGAGTCACTCTGTTTCCTAGGCTGGGTGCAGTGACCCGATCTCTGCTCACTGCAACCTCTGCCTCCTGGGTTCAAGAGATTCTCCTGCCTCAGCCTCCCGAGTACCTGGGATTACAGGTGCCCACCACCATGCCCGGCTAATTTTTGTATTTTTAGTAGAGACAGGGTTTCAGTATGTTGGCCATGCAGGTCTCAAACTCCTGACCTCAAGTGATCCACCTGCCTCGGCCTCCCAAAGTGCTGGGATTACAGGTGTGAACCACCACCGTGATGGCCCCTTTCCTTTATAAACTACTTAAAAACCATTATTTTTATAAGTCCTTAAAAGTCTTGTTGAGGGTCACTGTCAAGTTCACTGGGTTATACTTTATAGAAAACACTTTTCTTTTCTTCCAATAATAAGACTATTTTCTGTCCTTGGGATACCAGTCTCCAGGATTTCTCAATGACTGCCATTATACTTCAGTAATCTCATCCTGAGTTCTCATTAAAACTCAAGGATGAGTTTTTCTCTAGACTAAAAGATATGAATTCATTTAAAAATGTCAAGTAAAGACTCTTATGATGTCATCTTTTATTTTTCAGTTCACCTTTTTAAAGATTTGTTCAGTGTTTTCCAATATGAGATTTAGAAGGCTGAGAAACACAAGTGCCATGAAGACAAGGGCTGTTTTGTTCATCACCATGTCCTAAGAACTTAGATCAGTGTTTGGCACATAGGTGCCACAGAGTAAAGATTTGTAGAGTGAAAGAATTAAGATGAAAATAGTAGCAGCAGTAGCCAGCTGCCTTAAATATCAGATTATGTTTTCTCCCATTGAATAAATTAGAAAAGTACCTTTAACCTTTTTTGCTTTGGCCTGTTTTTAAATTTTTCTAGATAATATTATTATATATTCACACCATTTTTTTTTTAATAGTGATGGGGTTTCACTATGTTGGCCAGGATGGTCTTGATCTCTTGACCTTGTGATCCGTCCACCTCAGCCTCCCAAAGTGCTGGGATTACAGGCGTGAGCCACCTCACCCAGCCTCACACCATTTTTTATTTCATCCTTTGTTATGGTCCTCCTTTCTGTCTTTCATGCCAGTACTGTAAATGTGTGAACTTATCAGAGAACTCCTTCTGTGGCCTTGTTAGTGTCTTTACTAAGTAAAGACATTTTACTAACTAACTTTACTAACTTCTTGAATAGCACCACTGATGATGGTTTGGCACAAATTGGTTCTAAGAATCTCCTAGCATGATAATGCTTTCCTGTTTGCTGTTTTAGATCCGGGGATTATAATGAACCATTTGTAGTCTGCCTTCCTAAAATTCTGTGTACATGCCTGAGTGGCATTGTTCTCTTGGCTTGTATAAATCAACTGAAGGATTACAGTTGCTTTCTCTTATGAGTCCTAATAGTACTTACTAATCAAAACTTCCTTGGTTATTGGAATCAATTCTGGAGCTCTCTACCTTTTGGAAGGAAATAAAGTTTACTAGGTCACCAATGCAAATAAAAGTTTTTCAGTGTACTGCTTTTAGCTAAAAATAAGGATTCCAGCAGTTATCTGGCTATCTGAAGCTGTATTTTTCAACTATTTTGTCTCTGGCTTTATTTGGTCAACTGTAATCTGACTTTGAGTTTTACTAAAATCCAATTTAAAATAAATCTTACATTTTATAGTAACAGGTGTATATAAAAGGCTAGCTTTTTTTTTTTTTTTAAATTTTTTTTGGTAGAGATGGGGTTTTGCTATGCTGCTCAGGCTTGTCTTGAACTCTTGGCCTCAAGTGAGCCTCTCTTGTCTTGGCCTCCCAAAGTGCTGGGATTACAGGCATGAGCAATATTCGCAGTTTTGAGACATAATTCTTTTACCTGAATCCATTAATGCTAAACTTCCACCACATGCAGATGCCATAGAAGATGACCCTACAGAAAGAATAACAGCTGCTTTATAGAATACTGATTTTTTAAATGTAGAAAATGTTATTGGTTATTTCCTTATAAATATTCAATTACAATACAAATATTCAATAGTCTTTTCTTCCTTTTTATTAAAGGCACCTAAGGCAAACTCTCCTAAGCTATAAACTATGGGGCTTTACTTAAAGTTAAATCAATTAAAATAAATTCAATTCCTCAACTAGACAGCACAGATAAAGAGGATTTCTATCATCACAAGAATTTTTTTTTTTCCCCCAAGATAGAGTCTCGCTTTGTCACCCAGGCTGGAGTACAGTGCCACTATCTTTGCTCACTGCAACATCCATCTCCCGAGTTTAAGCAATTCTCCTGTCTCTGCTTCCCGAGTAGCTGGGACTACAGGTGCCTGCCACCATGCCCAGCTATTTTTTTGTATTTTTAGTAGAGACAGGGTTTCACCATGTTAACCAGGATGGTCTCAATCTCCTGACCTTGTGATCCACCTGCTTTGGCCTCCCAAAGTGCTGGGATTATAGGCATGAGCCACTGCACCCAACCCATCACAAAAAGTTCTATTGCACAGTATTGCTACAAAGATTTTTTTTTTTTTGAGATGGAGTTTCGCTCTTGTTACCCAGGCTGGAGTGCAATGGCGCGATCTCGGCTCACCGCAACCTCTGCCTCCTGGGTTCAGGCAATTCTCCTGCTTCAGCCTCCTGAGTAGCTGGGATTACAGGCACATGCCACCGTGCCCAGCTAATTTTTTGTAATTTTTAGTAGAGACGGGGTTTCACCATGTTGACCAGGATGGTCTCGATCTGCCGACCTCGTGATCCACCCGCCTCGGCCTCCCAAAGTGCTGGGATTACAGGCTTGAGCCACCGCGCCTGGCCAAGATTTTTTTTTTTTGAGATGGAGTTTCGCTCTGTCACCCAGGCTGGAGGGCAGTGGCACAATTTCGGCTCACTGCAACCTCCATCTCCTGGGTCCAAGTGATTCTTCTGCTTCAGCCTCCTGAGTAGCTAGGACTACAGGCATGCGCCACCACGCCCAGCTAAATTTTTTGTATTTTTAGTAGAGACGGGGGTTTCACCATGTTGGCCAGGATGGTCTCAATCTCCTGACCTCGGGATCCACCTGCCTTGGCCTCCAGCACTTGGCGAAAGTGCTGGGATTACAGGCATGAGCCACCATACCTGGCCTGAATTTTTTATTTAAATGTGACCTTTTAGCCTAGACTCCATCTGTGATGTCCACTTATTATTCATGTGGATATGTGACAGGTGACCCCTGCCTAATGATTACTCTATTTTGGCCCTTCCTCTTCTGCTAGCCTTGTTCTGTGGTTAGAAATAAAATAAACAAGCCAAACTGGATCTATTATAACAGATAAAGAAAAATATGTTTTATATTGCTTTCAAAGCAACTCGTTAGCTAAGAACAGAGTTTCAGACAAGTATATGATTAATTCAATACATTTTTTTCTTGCAATAAACTTGGGTTCTGTAGTAATAAACATAATGTAACATTACATTTGAAAACTTAATAACAGAATAGGGAATTTGGTCTTTACTATGAAATTAGTATTTCGATCCATACCATTTGACTCCAGGACTTCAGATGTAACTCTTATGGTGAAAGGAAAATCTTTGGGAATAACAGGATACAAAGCTTTCTCAGCAAGAGCACCTAAATTAGAATAGAAAACAGTAAGTAAAAAATGTACTAAGTCAGGTGGTGGGGCAAAAATAAAAAGTACTAAGTCTCTGTAAGAATACCATGTAAGTTTACAGATCTGTACTTACCATGCCCAAGTTCTCTTCTATTTAAACCAGTGACTTTGCCAATTTCATTAGTTGCATAAGGAGGAAACTTAAAAAAGAAACACACACACATATACAATTGACATGAAAAGATGTCCAAGTTATATTACCAAAATATTAAAAAAACTTCTAGAACAGTGGAATCTCATTTTTTTTTTTAAAAAAAGTACCTTAATAAATACACAGAAAATGTATGATGTAAATTTAACATACATACCAAATTGCTATAAGTAGCTATTTCCAGTGTGTAAATAGCTTGGGGTGTGGGAACTGGAAGCATATGGGGATTTACACCATAAATTTCCATAATGTTTAAATTATTAACAATAACAAAATGTTGTATTTTTGAAAGAAAACAGACATATTTATAAAAGTATACACTGAATATTCACAGCTTTTTCCACAGCAAACCCAACATTTATTTCGCTAAATTGAAACAATTTACACTGATACTTTTTGAATTGTCTCTCTCCACCACCTCTTTCAGATATGAAACAAAATACATGAATGGCAAGTTGCATATTTTGAAGTATTTCTCAAGCAAAACATAATGACAAAAATGTATGGAGGAAACAGCTCTTTTCCATAAGAGTTTTATTTTAGCCAAACTGTTTCATTTGATGGATATGTTACCTTGAAGGAATGTGAATTCATTGTGATAATTTGAGAACTGGAAGATTTCCCATAAAAATCTGTAATTTCAGGCTGGGCACAGTGGTTTATGCCTATAATCCCAGCACTTTGGGAGGCTGAGGCAGGCAGATCACTTGAACTCAGGAGTTTGAGACTAGCCTGGCCAACATGGTGAGACTCTGTATCTACTAATACAAAAATTAGCCAGCCATGGTGGTACATGCCTGTAATCCCAGCTACTCATGAGGATGAGGCACAAGAATTGCTTGAACCCAGGAAGTGGAGGTTGTAATGAGCTGAGATTGCGCCACTGCATTCCAGCCTATGCGACAGAGACCTTGTTTCAAAAAAAAAAATCTCCCCCAAAATCTGTAATTTCAGTTTAACAAGAAAAATTTTTAAAAGCAGTGATGGAGCAAGAATCTGATTAAACCTCTGGATCTAGCAGTCAATTTGCAGGAAATAGAGGGCAGAGGAACATGCTGAATTACACCATGAGTGTGCAGTCAGCAAAACCCAGCCTGTGGGATGGGAGACTATATGTCAAATGGTTATGGGGCTTCAACAAATAAGACTGTAAAAAAAAAAGGATGTAATGGAGGAGAAATGTATAGATTTAAAAAGACTTAAATATCAGGCTGGGTATGGTGGCTCACATCTGTAATCCCAGCTCTTAGGGAGGCTGAGGCAGGAAGGCTGCTCAAGTCCATGAGTTTGAGTTCAGCCTGGGCAACATGGCAAAACCCCACCTCTACAAAAATATAAAAATTAGCAGGGTGTGGTGGTGCCCGTAGTCCCAGCTACTTGGTGGGGGAAGGGGTGTGCGGGTAAGGCAGGAGGATCACTTAAGCCTGGGAGGTGGAAGGTGCAGTGAGCCAAGATGGTGTCACTACTCTCTGGCCTGGGTGACACAGTGAGACTTTGTCTCAAATAAACAAACTAAAACAAAAAAGGAAATACCAAACTTTTTAAATAAAAAAACCCCACTAAACTATAGTATCTAGAAATGGAACCAGGCAATCCTAGACGGTTACTCTAAAACTTAGGAGAATAGTTACTTTTAGGAGAGGAGGGTATTGACATTGGGATGAAGAACCTGAAGGGGCTTTTGAGGTTGCTGGCAATGTTAACTTTCCTGACTTGGCTGGTGGTTAAAAGGGTATTTGCCTTATAAAAACTTATTAAGCCATACTTTGTTTTATACAGTTTTCAGTACCTGTGCTTTATAAATAAAGAGATATAGCTAGAGCTCCATTTTATACAGCTGCCCTTTTTAGACTGCCATGTGCTCTCCAGCTCATGACAAAGAATCTGATTTACTGAATTACAATTCCTCTCTGGCTTCTGTAGCACCAGGGTGTATCTAGAACAGGATATTTATAAGGGATTCAAGACCTGTGTGACCCTTGAAGTTTATGGATATTCTGTAGCATATACTTTCCATAAAAAATGTTCTCTATTGATTATAACAGATTCAACAAAAGTGAAATGCTGGGATTCTGGGCAGCCAACAAGGATTCTACAAAAGCAAAATGACTTGCTACTCTCATGTTATATTCTTTTTACTTTTATTTTTTGACACAGGGTCTTACTCTGCTACCCAGGCTGAAGTGCAGCGGGCAATCATGGCTTGCTGCAGTCTCAACCTCTTGGGATCAAGCGATCCTCCCTCAGCCTCCCAAGCAGCTGGGACTATAGGCATGTGCCACCATGTGTGGCTAATTTTTATATATTTTTTTTTTGTAGAGACAGGATCTCACTATGTTGCGCAAGCTGGTCTTAAATTTCTGAGCTCAGCTATTCTCCTGCCTCCGCCTCCCAAAGGGCTGGGATTACAGGTTTGAGCCACCATGCCCTACTCTCCATATGTATATTATTCAAATAACAAAATTAACAGTACGTTATACTACATCTGGTCCCTTAGGATTTGTTGTGAATAAAGTATCTAAAGTAGTACTAAAGTATTCTCTAAAATACTACTTATATCTCTCTCTACTTATCATTCTACACAAAGCTTACCATGCCTTTTGTAAACAATAAAATAGTAGCCCCCAAATTGACCTTAATAGATATATGATAAAACTAGCAAAGTAAAATATGATTATTGGTAAAATCCAGATAGTGGATATATAGATAGTCACTGTGAAGTTCTTTCAACTCTATTGTATCCTGGAAGTTTTTAAAAATAAAATGTTCCAGCCTGAGCAACATTCTCTAGAAAAAAATAGAAAAATTAGCCAATTGTGATTGCATGCCTATAATCCTAGCTACTCAGGAGGCGGGAGGATATCTTGAGCCTGGGAGGCAGAGGTTGCAGTGAGCTGAGACTGCACCACTCACTCCAGCCTAGGCAACAGAGACCTTGTCTCACAAATATAAATAAAATAAAATTTGGGGGAAAAAAATTCACCTTACCTCATAATGCAGCATGAAATTTTTATCTTTTATCCCACTACAAATAAAAGGCATCATATTAAAAACATCACAGGAAAAAAATGTGTTTAAATAAACAACTAAAACATATTTAAGGGGATTTCACAAAACAACTAGGTATTAATAAATATTAGACTGAAACTGAAAACCATAGAATTAATTAGAAGGATAATTGTGAGATGCTATTTTCTCCTGTGGCTTATTAATAAATTGTACAGATTTAGAAAGCCAATTTTGCTTTAAATGTAAGTCCTTAAATCCAAATTTTAATACTAACACAATAGATGTATTTTTAAGCATTAACAACTACTGAGAGAATCCTAAATGCTATAATAACATTAGTTAAATCTCAGAGCTACAATGCTTCTCCCAGTCAACATGGGAAATGAAGAAAAATTCCTGGGATGGGGCAGAATCTGCATGATCATAAACTGTAACTTTGGAAAAAGAAATCTAAAAATCAAACTCCTTCAAAGGACTAAAGGAATCACAGAATTGGGGAGCTAGATAGCATTACAGGGGGTCGTTGGCCCCGTTCATTTTACGAGAAATAGAAACCAAAGGCCAGTGTGGCTGAGTGACGACATGTGCCCCTTTATTTACATAGGTTATAGACCTAAGACAAGAATATATGGAGGTTCCCTGAGCAAGCCCAGTGCTCTGCATTCCACCTTCACACACAGAGCTGCACTGTTGATTTTATCAGATATATGGAAATCAATTACAGGGCTATCCTGAAGATACTGGGAATTATCCTCATCAATTGGGCAGCAGGAAAAGGGAGGCTGAGCCCTGTGGTCTTCTGAGACCCTTAACTAGGGAACTGAGAGTAGCCCTAATGGCACTGAGGAAAATAAAGAACTGGCTATGACTGTCAAGACTCTGATGCAATAATGCTGGTGAGGACTGCAATACAGATTCTTATCATCAAAAATGATCAGCATGATTTTATTGGTGACTTTTTAGGAGCAGATGAGGACAGCCAAGTACTTCTGAACACAAAATCACAATGTGGCTTGGGATTAGACAAGGCTTTTCATTAACAGCCTCCAGCTTAGTTTCAGCAATGGGAACTTTTGTTTATTTATTTGCCTTCTGGTTTCAAATAGAAAAACCAATCCATTCAAGATTACCAAGGAAGTCTGTCCTAAGAAACCATTCTTAGAGACACAGAACAAACTAAATGTACTCACATTAAAAAATTAAATGATTTACCGATATTTGTTGCAAACCAGTGATTTAGAAGACACTATAGCACACACACACACAATCCTTTGAAATCATGATGTAAACAGAAAATAAAGTACAAAAATACAAGCTAAAAAAAGTAACAATGATTAATAATATATCACATAAGCTTTAATTATATACTAGAACATCGTAAAACATAACAAACATCATAAAAACGTAACTTACTTTATAGCTGTTATAACTTGATCCGACTTAATACTCGATTCTAAGGAATCAAATGTAACAGTACAAAGCACCTAAAAAAGAAGAATGAATTTCTCAGGCTTTAATATACTAACCACAAAGATGAAAACTAAAAATATTTGAAGAATCCAACTAACTCTTAAAAGAATGAGCTAAGTACATCCTACACAAAGCTTGCCATCCTACTAAGTGCAGTAAACACTTATTTATCCTATAAATATTCATACTATGTGTAAACCTCAATAATCCAAAGTTCTAACATCATACAGACTAGAAATGTAAAGCACTGCACTAGGAGTGCTGGGGAAGGAAGGGAGGAAGAGAGAGCAGTATTTTTAAGAACTATGTGTGAGAGTCCGCTGAGAAAGCCTCAATACAGGTTCAGACAATAAAACTGCCTGCTTAAAATTTTAAAAAATCAGGCCTGGTGTGGTGACTCATGCCTGTAATCCCAGCACTTTGAGAGGCAGAGGCAGGCAGATCACAATGTCAGGAGTTCAAGACCAGCCTTGCCAATATGGTGAAACAGTCTCTACTAAAAATACAAAAATTAGCCAGGCATGGTGGTATGCACCTGTAGTCCCAGCTACTCAGGAGGCTGAGGCAAAATTGCTTGGACCTGGGAGGTGGAGGTTGCATTGAGCCGAGATTGCACTACTGCACTCCAGCCTGGGCAACAGAGCGAGATTCCATCTCAAAAAAAGAAAAAAAAAAAATTAGTCTTCTTTGTAGAGACATAATCCAGAGACTCTACAATGTATCATTTACAACATCCAGTATACAACCTACAAGGAAACAGGAAACAGGGCACATTCTCAAGAAAAAAGACAAGGAATGGAGGCTGATTCTGAGTTGATTAAGGAGGTGGATTAGCAGGCAAAAGATTTTTAACAGCTATTATAATTATACTCAAAGGACATTAAAAAAATGTATGTGGAAATAATCTCACAGTAGTGTAACAAAAAAAAAAGGACATAAAAAAGAATAAGTGAAAATTCTAAAACTGAAAACTTTAATATCTCATAATGGAAAGGAGATAGCATGAGTCAGGGAGCATGAAGATGAATGAACAGAAATTGTCCAATTTGCAGAAGAGAGGGAAGAGAACATAGTTACAGTCACCTGTAGAACTGTATCAAAAGGATACATATGTGCAGTTACAATTCCAGAAGGCAAGAAGAGAGAATGAGGCAGGAAAAAATATTTGAAGAAAGAATAGATAAAAATTCTGAAGTTTGGTGAAAGACATGAATGTACAGATTTAGGCTCAGCACACTTTTAGCAGAATAAATTCAAAGGAAACCACACCTTTCAATTATAATGCTGAAAACCAAAGATAAGGAGCAAATCTTGAAAGCACCCACATGAAAACAATCATAATATATAAGAAACAATGATTTAAATGCATCCTTTTCATCAGAAAAACATGGAGAACAAAAAACACTGAAACATCTTCAGGTGCTAAAAGAAAAAAGAATCACCCCAGCATAAAGATTCTTTGTACACTGAACATGCAGTATCTGGTAAAAAAAATAAATGAATAAAAAATAAAAAAAAGATTCTTTGTACATAAAGGCAAAATAAATACATTTCCGAAGAACAAAAAATTAGAATTTGTTATTAGAAAACTCAGAGGATGATATTAAATGAAGTCTTGTCAGAATGAAGGGAAATGATACTAGAGCCATACCTGGATCCTCAGGAAGGAATAAAAAGCACCAGAAATGGTAAATTTGTGGGCCAATATAAAAGCCATCTTTTTTTTATCACTTCCTTAAAATATATGATTGTATAAAAGTTATGACATTGCCTTGTGTGGATTTATGACACATGTAGTTGTAACACATAAGACAACTGCAATATAAAGGATAGAAGGGGTGGGAAATGCACTAAATGGTTGCAAAGTTTCTTCACTTTACGTTAAGTGGTACAAAATTAATTCTAAAAAGACTGTGAGGGCCTGCATGGTGGCTCATGCCTGTAATACCAGCACTTTGGGATGCTGAGGCCTCCAGAGGACTACTGGAGCCCAGGAGTTCAAAACTAGCTTGGGCAACATAGTGAAACCCTGTCTCTACAAAAATTTTAAAATATATACAAATAAAATGACTTGTGAGAAGTTATGTACGTATACTGTAATTTCTATAGTAATCACTGAAAAATAATTCAGAGGTACAGCTGAAAAGTAAATAGACAAATTAAAATAGAACTATAAAAAACATTCAATTAATTCAAAAAGAAGGCTGAAAGTAAAAACTAAAACAAAAAACAACAGCAAAATAAAGATAAATAATAAAATGATAGTAAATTCAATTATATCAATGATTAAATTTAACATGAATGGACTAAGTTTTATAGTTACAAAGGCAGAGATTATCACAATGAATAACAAAAGTACACAGAACATCTTAATGAAGGCATTTAAAAAACTTGATTAAAGAGCATAAAAGAAAACCTTAATCAAAAGTGAGACAGACTATATTAACTCTAAAGACTATAACTTAAATTATGAAAGTAACATTCTTCTCTCAGATTTATAAATTTAGTGCAATTACTATTGTAAATCCTAAAGGGATATTTTGAGAACTTGATATAAACTGAAATTCAAATAAAGGAACAAATGGGGCCAGACATGGTGGCTCACGCCTGTAATCCCAGCACTTTGGGAGGCTGAGGTGGGTGGATCACGAGGTCAGGAGTTAGAGACCAACCTGGCCACTATGGAGAAACCCCGTTTCTACTGAAAATACAAAACTTAGCTGGGCATAAAGGCGTGTGCCTGTAATCCTAGCTTCTCGGGAGGCTGAGGCAGAATTGCTTGAAACCTGAAGGCGGAGGTTGCAGTGAGCTGAGATTGTGCCATTGCACTTCAGCCTGGGCGAAAAAGTGAAATTCTGTCTCAGAAAAAAAAAAAGAAAAAAGAAGAAAAGGAACAAATGTACCTGTATTTTAAAACAATTTTGCAGGGAAGAGAAAAGAGGGAAGATGATTTGCTTCTCAGATGTTAAAATGTACCCCAAAATCATAATTAAAACTGTTTGACAGTGGCCCCAAAAATTCACATAACAATGAAAAAAGATATAGTTTAACAATGTATTTATAAACTTTGACTATCATAAGGTGACATCACAAGTCATTGAGAAAAATAAAGTATTAGTAAATAATGTAAAATTGGCTCACTATGGAGGTTTTCTTTTCATACAACGTGTAGGAATAAATCCAAAGATCAATTAATGGTCTAAATTTGACAGCTAAAACTAGAAAGCTAATAGAAAAAGTAGGTGGGTAACTTCATAACTTTGAGGTACAGAAGAATTTCTTAAATAAAACTTCAAAAATACACCTCAAAAGTGAAAAGGTAAACTATATCAGAACTAAAGATTTCAGATTTACTCTAAACACAGTAGGCTACTGCAGGCAAAGTTAAAAGGCAATCAATAAAGAAGGAAACATATATATACATAAAGTTTGTTACCAAAAAGAATATTTAAAACACTTACAAGAAATTACTGCAAAGTAGCTACAATACATTAAACCATATTAAAGAAAGAAAAACTGGCCAAAGGATATGGACAGAAAATTCATAAAAAGGCAAAGCTGAGGCAGGGCCACCATACTGCACAACTCTAGGGATCAATATCCATGTGAAAATAATGCCCTGGTGGTGTGCAGTTCCCCAGGGCATGATTTATGCAGTGACTATGTTGACTGGCTGTTACATAAATAATGCTCAGGAAAATATAAATTAAAGCCACAAGATACTTCTTGGTACCTATCAGATTGACTGAATTAAAGAAACAATTAATATAAGAGGTATAAAGCATAATATGGTATATCGGACAATGAATACAGATGTAGGTAAATATTAATATATGAACAGAAGAACCAGAAGGCTACATGTTAAATACAAAAAAGTAGGTGCCTATGTAAAGAAAAAGAACAGAACTGTGATACAGGCTAAATGGAGAAAATAAATGAGGGCCTTGAACAGGTCAACAATGACAATATGCCAGCTGGGTGTGGTGGCTTAGGCCTGTAATCCCAGCACTTTGGGAGGTCAAGGCAGGAGGATCATGAGGTCAGGAGTTCAAGACCAGCATGACCAACATGGTGAAACCCTATCTCTACTAAAAATACAAAAAAATTAGCTGGGTGTGGTGGCGTGTGCCTGTAATCCCAGCTAGTCAGGAGGCTGAGGCAGAATTACTGGAACCCAGGAGACGGAGGTTGCAGTGAGCTGAAATTATGCAACTGCACTACAGCCTGGGCGACAGAGTGAGACTCCATCTTCAAAAAAAAAAAAAAAAACCCCAAAAACAATATGCCATAAACTGGAGCCTGAGTTATCAATTTTGTATATCCAATATCAAAAGAAAGATACAACAGAAATACCAGATAATTCTAGAAAATGCAAACTAATTTATAGTGACAAAAGCAGATCAGTAGTCACTTGAGGAGGTGGGGGCAGGAAGAAGGAATTACAAAAAGGCATAAGGAAACTCTTGGGGGTAACAGATATGTTCATTATCTTTTTTATTTAAAAAATTTTTAAGAGACAGGGTCTTGCTCGGTAGCCCAATGGCAGGACCACAGATCAGTGCAACCTCAAACTCTTGGCCTCAGGCAATCCTCACTCCTGGGCCTGAACAACCATGCCTGGCCTGTTCATTATCTTAACTGGTTTGTCAGTTGTATACATATGAAAAGTTACCAAATCATACACTCTAAACAGCATAGTTTATTGAATAGCAAGTATACCTTAAAAAACAACAACAACAACAACAACAACAACAAAAAACTGTTGAAATCACATAAAACACTAATCCCAGCACAATGGATTGCTTGAAGCCAAGAGTGTGAGACCAGCTTTGGCAACATAGTAAGACTTTGTCTACAAAAAAAAAATTAAAAATTAGCCAGGCATGGTAACATGTCTGCAGTCCCAGCTACTCAGGAAGCTGAGGTGGGAGGATTGCCTGAGTCCAGGAGTTTGAGGTTTCAATAAGCTATGATTATGTCACTGCACTGCAGCATGAGTAACAAAGCAAGACCTTGTCTCAAACAAAACAAACAAGAACTTACACATATTAATCTAAATAAATTATACTATATAACAAAACCTATAGCATCTACTAATGTACTTCTATTAAATCTAATTAAACAATCTTAATTTAGCAAATAATTAGAGCTTTTTTTAAAAATTACCTGTGTTTGTCCTCTTTGAAATAGTGCTGATCCATGAAGGGTTTTAAACATATCTACCTCACAACTTACATTCCTAAGTGAAGTCAAATCCCGACCATCGCACCTATAGTGATAGAAGAAATAAGTATGTAATATCATGCTACAAATCAGAAAAATCACCTATCTTTATCTCTGCCAGGATGTTCTCAACCTCAGTTGTGTATCACAATCGTCTGTGGAACTTTAAAAAATAATACAGATAATTGAGCACTATCCTGATTCACTGAATCAGAATGTCTGCAGTTCAATCTATACACCTGTGTTGATCAAGAGCTCCACGGGTAATCCTGAAATACAGTCAGGGCTGGCAAGCACTCACTGCTTTACACATAAGGCCCAAGACAGATGGTCATATTGCCATATACTCATTCTTCAATAGGGGTCCATTTATATAGCAAATATTATAATTCTTTACTGTTCACTTGAAAGAAAATAAACTTTCTTTGATGAAGTTTCCATTTTCAAGGCAACTTGCAGAGACAGTACATGCTTCAATTTCATCAAAAAAGGGTATGTTTACCTTTTGTATTCATTCAAAATAATACTTCTAAAAACCTCCTTTGCAACAACATTGAAGGATTCTATTATTTCAAATGGATCGGCCTCTGGAAATTTTTCTATAGAAAAACAAACCAAAATAAAGATTTTTACTTATGAGGAGACAGGATTTCTCTGAAGTTCACAGCATAAAATCAATTAACTACAGGAATCAACCAAGTCACATAAATTTGAACATTTAGTCCTCAGGCAAACAAAGTAGATAAGTAAAATGTTCTCAAGCAACTGTGACACATCAAGTACCAAGTACCACAACTGTGTTGTTATTGTGAACTTAGTTTGCTTTGAAATCAGTTCCCTTTTCTTTTTTTTTTTTTGGAGACAAAGTCTCACTCTATCGCCCAGGCTGGAGTGCAGTGGTGTGATCTTGGCTCACGGCAACCTCTGCCTCCCTGGTTCAAGCGATTCTCCTGCCTCAGCCTCCCTATTAGCTGGGATTACGGGTATGTGCTACCACGCACAGCTAATTTTGTATTTTCAGTAGAGATGGGGCTTCTCCATGTTGGTCAAGCTAGTTTTGAACTCCCGACCTCAGGTGAGCTACCCGCCTCAGCCTCCCAAGGTGCTGGGATTATAGACGTGAGCCACTGCGCCCAGCCTAATGGACAGTTTTAAGAGTAGTCACCCTCACTCTTTCTCCTTTATCTAAATCTGCAAATTGGGGAACAATTTTCAAAATGTTATGAATCCCTACAAACTGTTTTCTATCTAATATTTGTCAAGTGCCTTCATGAGCCAGGCATTTTATTGTTTTTTAAATACTTTTAACTTTCATTACAACTTATGAAACAAATTGAATTATTCTTATTGTACAGAAGAAAAAACTGAGGCTTAAAGGGGTGGAGTATGGTGTAAGAGATAACCAGTGAATTAAAAAAATAAAAAAAGAGGTGGAGTAAACTGCCTGAGACCACACAGCTAGTAACTGATACAGTTATGACCTGAATACAGATCTGTTAGCCTCAAAGGCTTATGGTTTTATTTTATTTTTAGCTTATGGCTTAGATGTTAAGCTATTCTATCCTATCAATTAATTTATGCCAAGCTTTAAGTACTGTTCTCTCATGTGTATGGTTTATTTTTTTGAGACAGAGTCTCACTCTGTTGCCCAGGCTGGAGTACAGTGGTGCGATCTCGACTCACTGCAACCTCTGTCTCCTGGGTTCAAGCAATTCTCCTGCCTCAGCCTCCTGAGTAGCTGGGACTATAGGTGCACACCACCATACCTGGCTAATTTTTGTATTTTTAGTAGAGATGGGGTTTCACCACATTGGCCAGGATGGTCTTGATCTCTTGACCTTGTGATCTGCCCGTGTTGGCCTCCCAAAGTACTGAGATTACAGGCATGTGCCACTGTGCCCAGCCATGTGTATGGTTTATTAAATATAACTTCAAAGTAACCAAAACATAAGAAATGGGCACATAAGATATATTAGTATCATATCTTCCTCAGACAAGAATAATTTTTAATATTAGGCCTCAATATCTTTATGCTTTAACTGAGTTGTACTTGTAAAGGAAAACAATCAGTACCAAAACATTTAAAATATTATCCTATCAACCCAGAGGGCTGTGAAGATATTCTACTATGTATAATATAGACAAAAAATCACTTTCTTTTAAAATAAGGCAGTATTTGCTATAAAATTTCTTTCTTACTAGACAGAATGAAATGTAGTGAGAAAGGATTAAACTTATTCAATGACAATTACAGTTAATGGCCTTAATATTATCAACGCTAACAGCAGTTTGTTTGTTTTTTTCCTTTTTTTCTAGACAGAGTTTTGCTCTATTGCCCAGGCTGGAGTCCAGTGGTGGATCTTCGCTCAGTGCAACCTCCACCTCATAGGTTAGGTTCCAGTGATTGTTGTGCCTTGGCCTCCTGAGTAGCTGGGGTTATAGGTGACTGCCACTACACTTGGCAATTTTTGTATTTTTGGTAGAGATGTTTCACCATGTTGGCCAGGCTGGTCTTGAACTCCTGATCTTAAGTGTCTGCTTTAGCCTCCCAAAGTGCTGGGATTACAGGCATGACACGCCATGCCCAGCCTGTTTTTTTAATCTTAAATATTCATGTGAAAGTATATTTATTAGAAAAATTAACAAAAATTATGTCATACTTCATTCGTATTCAGTTTGTGTGAGATTGATATTACATAATATGATCCTTTTCTTAATAATTTATGGAGAGCTGAATTACCTAAGATTTGTATCTTATAATTCCGCTAGGTATTAAGAATAAGAATAGCATCGGTTAATATTTATTGAACACTTACTGTGTGCCAGGCACAGATATATATGATTCACTCATTTAATCCCCATAAACTAGGTATTAATACTGCAATTTCACAGATCAAGAACTCAAGAATTTTAAAGAATATCTTTGGGTTTTCAAAAGACAATATACCAAGTTACACATCTTGTACGGTAAGAGTTTGATTCAGAAAAGATCAGGAACATTCAACATTTACTAGGTACCTACTCTGCATCAAATGTAGTGCTAGCCACATTCATGGAAGTTAATTTAGCAATAACCCTGTGAGCTATCACTACTGCAAGTTTATTGAAAATAAAGCTGAGAGGCCAGGCACAGTGGCTCACGCCTGTAATTCCAGCACTTTGGGAGGCCGAGGCAGGTGGATCATCTGAGATTGGAAGTTCAAGACCAGCCTGACCAACATGGAGAAACCCCGTCTCTACTAAAAATACAAAAAAAATTAGCTAGGCATGGTGGCGCATGCCTGTAATTCCAGCTACTTGGGAGGCTGAGGCAGGAGAATTGCTTGAACCTGGGAGGCTGAGGTTGCAGTGAGCCAAGATCGTGCCACTGCACTCCAGCCTGGGCAACAAGAGTGAGACTCTGTCTCAAAATAAAAAAAGAAAAAAAAAGAAAATGAAGCTGAGAAGCAATGAGAGTAACATTTATTTGAGATCTTCAACCAAAGTTAAAAAAAAAGTCTATTATTTCTTTTAACGCTTTTTACATTAAAAAATACATAGTAATTGAGGTTCTGTGCAAAAGGACTTTCTTTTTCCCCTGAAACAGTTCAGGGAAGCTTTGGAGAAGAGGTGGCATTTGAGCCTTGAGTTAGAAAAAGATCACCGGCTATGAGAGAGCATTCCAGGCCTAGGGAACAGCAGCTGTAAAGGTCAAAGTCCTTTGAACTCTCCTTTTCTTACAGACGTGATGCCCTTCCTCTTTGACTTTTAATCCCAAGAAGCAAGAGCCAGGCCATACCTTATTAAGGTTGCCCTCAACAAAAAAATGAAATAAAATTTACCTTTTAGTTGTTCCTCTGTATCTAATCTTATTTTGTTAACAGCTTCATCCCTGGAAATCTAAAAGAAAGTTGAGGTTCAGTTATTACATAGACATGGCAACATTTAACCTTTGTTTTCTAATTATTATACAATGAATACATTGTGAGTTACTCAGATTTCTCTAACTGTAATATTCTTTAAAATATTAGAATTGGTTGATTTATGACAAATATTACTGTTAATTCATTCAAATACATTTGTATACTCCCCTAAAACTTACATTAAAAAAGAAAAGAACTTTGGGAGGCCAAGGTGGGCAGATCACCTGAGGCCAGGAGTTCCAGACCAGTCTGGCCAAAATGGTGAAACCCTGTTTCTACTAAAAGTACGAAAGATAGCCAGGCGTGGTGGCGTGCACCTGTAATCCCAGCTACTTAGGAGACTGAGGCAGGAGAACCGCTTGACCCTGGAAGGTGGAAGTTGTACTGAGCCAAGATCACACCACTGCACTCCATCCTGGGCTACAGAGTGAAAATCTTGTCTCAAAAACAAAACAAAACAATGGAGAAATAAGCAGTTGGGCTTTTGTTAGCTTTTTGTTTAGAAATTTCTAATAAAAATAGGGCTAACATTCATAAAGAAAATTACATGAGTTATGACAAAAATGTATTCCTAGGACAATTATTTAAGACAAAATTCAGGTATACCTACCTTATCATGTTCATAATCTGTAAAAACTGCGTAAAGTTTCTCCATAGTGAGTCTATTTAAGCACAAAATAAATGTTAGCATAATATTTGGAAACAGGCAGTTTTTATTATAAACAAAACTGAAATATTTAATAATAATCAGCTAAAACTTTAATAAATACTTCAGAAAGAATTAAAAATTTATATTGCTATTTATCATTGCTCATCTGTTTACTATTTATGGTACAGAACACAAATTTCTTTCTCCCACCCTCTCAGGGGAAATCACATATGGTATCCTGCTCTCTTCTTTTTAATTGTTCAATTAATTTCACCTTTTACATACTTTTTTAAACCTCTTCCTTTCTTCCATTCCACCCATTTTGGCTCAGTTATCACAGGAAACTCTTTTGCTAGGAAGAGTTAATTTAATGTCTAACTGATGGCTGTGCAACTGACATTGAGGGAAAAGTATTAACCTTTTTAATTTTTTCAAATAAAATAATTTTCCAGTGATTCATTTACATTTACAGAGTGTCTGCCTAACATTCTAAGCACTGGGCATTTAACAGTGATTACATCTGATTTCTTTTTGAGAATCTCAACAGTTTCCTTAGTATTCAAGTATCTTATGCTTTATTCTCCTTTTCCTAGACAAAGAGAGATGTGGGGATTACCTGAATCTTGACCAATAAACACAGTCTTTCATTTGAGATTCAAAGTTAGGCCTTACGAGAGTGATGTGGGCTTATCCTTTTTAAGGGAATAAACAGATATTTATTGGAATTACTCTTAAAACAGAAAAGTGCTATTTATGAAGTAATGCATGGGCAGTGCTTCCATGGGAAGTTTTTCTCCCAAGAGGAAATTAAATCTGATGACAATTTCATATTTTCATTTGCACAGATGTTCTTACTTATGAGCATGTTTCACAATCTCTGGCGAAGGGGTAAATAACTTCTGAGGTGTCCTCTTGGTAACACCAATTTCTTTTACCAACTGCTGGATGCCTTGAATTATTTGTTGGGTATATTTCACTCCAAATTTGATAGCATGGCAAAAGTCCTGCTGTAAAATGTTCTCTGCAGAGGCTTCCAACATCACTATTTAAAGGGGGGAAAAAATAATTGCCATCAAAGCTCTTAGTAACATTTTCAAATACCATGACATGACATAAATATTATAGATCAATTTTAGTTCTTAGTGATAGGTCCACTATGATTTCTTTCCTCAGAATCAAGAGACTTCCAAAATGTAAGCAGCAGTAAACGAATTAAAAAGAAACCTTGGTATCTGTATTTAGGTTTATATTCTTTTTAAGTTTAAGGAGCTACTTCCATAAAAAATGAAACAAAAAAGAAATTATGCATATATTTTAGAAATAAGTTCTACTGAGCTATAAGTCACATAAAATAAAAATTCAATCTTTTAAAGTATACAAGTGCATTTGTTTTTAATACATATTTTAAATAAAATTTAAAAATATGCAACACGGTAGGAATCTAATAAGTATTTCCTGTTTAACAATTGTCACATTATCTAATTCTTGCACAGATAGGGAAATCTTTACAGTGATCCTTTTTCAAGTAAGCCAACTAAAGGACTGTGATGACCATCAGAAAAAGAAAGCTTTTATAACAATGAAACTCCTGTGTAGTGCAGGTAGAAGTCGGGCTTCTAAAATGCACTATTTAGCTTCAGTTTTGCATTCTGAAAGGCTGACTAGCCTCCTGCCTACTTGTGTGTCATTTCTGGTGTTTTGCAACTTGTACAAAGTCAAAGATCATGCAACTTGACTTATCAACTCATGCAAATGCATAGTTATCAACATATTTTATATATTTAACTGCATCCTGTTGTCATTAAGATTTATTATTATCTGACTCATCACTTCTAAGGTTTCTAGGTTTAATTTATAATAGAACGAATGCCTCCACCCCCTCAATGTGCTTTATATGTTAGAATTCCATCAGCCAACTGAAGTGAACCCATTAAAGGATCTAATATTTAGGTTATCAGAGTCATGGAAGAATAGGAGAAAGAGGTCAGGGCTGAAAAAGTACTAGAAAAAATAATTGTTGAGGCTGGGCGTGGTGGCTCATGCCTGTGATCCTAGCACTCTGGGAGGCCGAGGCGGGCAGATCACCTGAGGTCGGGAGTTCAAGACCAGCCTGACCAACATGGTGAAATACCATCTTAAAAAAAAATGCTGAAAACTCCTCAAATTCGACAGACACAAATGTACAGATTCAAAGTAAACTCTAAACTGGGTAACTCCCAAAAAAGCCAAGCCAAGAAACACCCTAATTAGACTTCTGAAAACCAAAGATAACAACTTGAAACCAGCCAGAGAAAAATGACACCTTACCTACAGGAGAAAAGCAATTCAAGTAACAGCATTTGCCACCAGAAACCATGGAGGCCAGAAGGAAGTGGCACAGTATTTTTCAGGTGCTGACAGAAAAAACTGTCAGCTGGGCGTGGTGGCTTACGCCTATAATCCCAGCACTTTGGGAGGCTGAGGTGGGCAGATCACCACCAGGTCAAGAGATTGAGACCATCCTGGCCAACATGATGAAACCCCATCTCTAATAAAAATACAAAAATTAGCTGGGTGTGGACGTATGCGCCTGTAGTCCCAGCTACTTGGGAGGCTGAGGCAGGAGAATCGCCTGAACCTGGGAGGCGGAGGTTGAAGTGAGCCAAGATCACCACCATACTCCAGCCTGATGACAGACCAAGACTCCGTCTCAAAAAACAAAAAAAAAGAACTGTCAACCCAGAATTCTCACCCAGTGAAAATACTAAGGAATGAAAGGGAAATCAAGACTCTGATGAAGAAGAAATAAGAAAATTTGTTGCCAGCCAACCTACCCTAAAAGAATAACTAAAGGAGGTTCTCTAAACAGAAATAAGTAAAGAAATCATGTACTGTTAGGAAAGAAAATCAGTATGCAAACTAAGAATAAATACAAAGGCCGGGCATGGTGGCTCACCTGAGGTGAGGAGTTCGAGACCAGCTCCCCCCTCCATGGTGAAACTTCATCTATACTAAAAATACTAAAAAAGTTAGCAGGGTGTTGGTGGTGGATGCCTGTAACTCCAGCTACTCAGGAGGCTGAGGCATGAGAATTGAAAATCACTTGAATCCAGGAGGTGGTGGTTGCAGTGAGCTGAGATTGCGCCACTACACTCCAGCCTGGGCAACAGAGTGAGACTCCATCTCAAAAAAAAATAAAAATAAAAAAGAGAGAATAAATACAGAGCAATAGGCTTCTCTTGAGTTTTCTAAATTATGTTTGATAGTTGAAGAAAAGTGAAAATTATAACACTGCCTGATATGGTTCTAACTGTAGAAGAAAATGAAAACTGCATTCCAAATGGGGGAGGGTAAAGGAAAATAAGGTTTCCATATTTTACACCAGGCGTGAAGAAGTTTCCTCTGATACAGGACATGAGATGGCTATATTCTTTTTCTCATCTGTATTTCCAGGATATCCTCTCACTTTCACAGAATTAAACAAGAGAATTAAAAAAATTCATTTAATGTTTGTAAATTATATCTCCATAAATTGCTTTTAAAAATAAAATATGTGGCCAGGTGTGGTGGCTCACGCCTATTGTCCCAGCACTTTGGGAGGCCAAGGTGGGAGGATCAGCCTGGTCTCAGAGCAACACAGCAAGGTCCTGTTCCTAAACAAAATAACAACTAGAAGATAAAAAACTCAGTTGTGATGATGTGCCTGTAGACTCAGCTATTCTGGAGGCTGAGGCAGGAGGATCACTTGAGCCCAGCAGTTTTGAGGCTACAGTGAGTCATGATCATGCCACTATACTCATACTATAGTCTGGACAACAGAGTTGAGAACCAGACTCAAAAAACAATATATATATATATGGCTGGGCATGGGACTCATGCTTGTAATTCCAGTGCTATGAAAGGCCAACACAGGAGGACTGCTTGAGGCCAGGAGTTTGAGACTAGCCTGGGCAATATAGTGAGATGCTATGTCTAATACAAATAATAAAAAAATTTTAAAAATAGAATATGATAAAGAAAAATGTATACCCACCCAAATAAATTTTGTTTTCACTCATTAAACTTAAATGCAATTCCTTTTTAAAAATACTTTATAAGACAATTCCTTCAGCCAGGTGTTGTGACATGTGCCTATAGTCCCAGCTACTCAGGAGGCTGAGGGCAGAGAATCACTTGAACCCTGGAGTTTGAGGCTATAGTGATGTATAATCACACCCCTGCATTCCAGCCTGGGTGACAGAGAGAGACTGCATCTCAAAAAAAAAAAAAAAAAATGGCCAGCATGGTGGCCCACGCCTGTAATCCCAGCACTTCAGGAGGCCGAGGTGGGTGGATCACTAGATCAAGACCATCTTGGCCAACATGGTGAAACCCTGTCCTATTAAAAATACAAAAATTAGCTGAGTATGGTGGCATATGCCTCAAGTCCAAGCTACTTGGGAAGCTGAGGCAGAAGAATTGCTTGAACCTGGAAGACAGAGGTTGCAGTGAGCTGAGATCACATCACTGCAGTCCAGCCTGGCTACAGAGTGAGACTCAGTGTCAAAAAAAAAAAAAAAAAAAAAAAAAGATTATTAGTTCATTCCTCTAATGTCTACTTATAATTAGAAGGGTTCAAACTCTAAGGCAGATAGTGGCTATATGACTAATTAGCAGCAGCTTTATTTCTGTGTCTTAATAACAATAGCAGGTACCAACTGTATGCTTCTTAGGTACCAGTAACATAGTAACATGCTGGGAACTTGCAAACCTTGACTCTTATCTTCGTAACCACCCTGTAAAGTAACCAGACCAGTTTACTAATAGAGAATAAATGAACACTGTAACTTTCAGCAAAAAATTCAGATGCAGATGAACAGGAAACCAGTACTTTGCTCAAGGCTCTGAGATGCTCGAACATGAGGTAGATGTCATCTATTATTCATGGCTTCCCCATTCTTTGGAATATCGTCTCTACATTTTTGATAGTTACCCACAGTACAAATCCCATCTTCTGGCAGAATACAAAAATCATTTCCTTGCCTCCCTTGTAGTCAAGGGTATGGTTGTGTGCCGCAGTTCTGCTCAGTGAGATGTAAATGGAAACTGCTGTGTGGGGATTTCTGGGAAAGTTGCTTAAAATGCAGGTTGACTCACTCAACTCACTTTTTGCTATTCCCTTCTTTTTTCTTTCTCCTGCCTTTAAGTCAGATGAATTGGCCAGAGCTCTTCATGCCATTCATCAGCATGAAGATGAGGCCACATCTTGAGGACAGCAAAGGAGAAAGCTAAAAAGAATCTAGATTTCTTAAGATGGCATGGAACCACTATCACTGTCGTAGATTTACCACCTCTGAATTTCTTTTACCTGAGCGAAAAATAAGTTTCCAACTTAAGTCTTGTTTATTTGGTTTGACAACACAACCCCAAATAATAGGTGGGGATTTTTCCATCTTCTAGAACCTCATTTTAACTTCCATCACTGGCTAACATACCAGAAGCAGAAGCTAGAAATGAGATGTTTCACATATTACTTGTACAAAAAAAAGCAGTAAAAGCTGAATAGTTTATGTTTCATCAAAATGTTCCCACATCAGAAAATCCTATGTCAAAAAGTCCCACATGTCAAACATCACATAGAATAAATAAACAATAGAAGCCCTTAAATAATTTATACAAGATCACATGATTATAGTGGCAGAGACAGGTTTTAAATCTAGGTCATTCTGATTGCTAAAGCCCATTTTCCTTCCATGGAACAAGGACTTGATTTTCATTCATGCAAGTATGACATTTCTGTTACAAGGAGTAAGTGAAAATGGCCCATGGCCAATGCATTTCTTTATTTTATTACTAATTTTCCACCTGGTAGAAATGGGTCACTTCTCAAGAGGATACCAAGCAGACCGAGAATGAGGTAGCTACATTATAATATTTAAGCTAATAAAATGGTTACTACTAGACTTAGAACTTCTATTTTTAAACTGAGTTATTTAGATTAATAACTTATTCATTTAAACATAATTATTGAAATTATTTTTAGACTATAAATAATTAGTCTACAAATAATTACCGAAATTATCTTGGTAAAGATTTTTGTATATTTTAAATAAAGCTGAATAATAACATCCTGTAATTTTAGGTATCATTTGATATGAAGCAAGATCACTACAAAAACAAGACAGATAAAACATAACAAAAATTTTTATGGCTGCCGACAAAACGTACACACAAAGAGTTTAAATTCAGTTTAAGAAGCCAGAACTTGTAAGTAAAATCCTGAACAAATAGGGTATTTAAACAACTTACCAATCTGACTTTTAGGTGCTCCAGCAACCACCAGATTTAAAGTACTAGAAGACATTTCTTTTCTTGTTGGGTTAACAACACATTCTCCATCAATCATTCCTATTCGTACTGCCCCTAAAATGTATTAGAATATTGAAAAACATTTAATGGAAATTCAGTTTTCAAGACATTATTCTAGTGATGGCTTCAATCCCATCTTTGATTGTGACCACAGAATAAAATCCCTATTTCTACCATGGTATTTAAGACCCACAGAACATCCTATCCTGCCCTACCTTCTGGCCTCACTGGACCGCTGTGAACTGCTCAAATATACTGCTCCCTCCACACCTCCATGATTCTGCTCATGTCTGCCCCCTGGTCTAGACAGTACTCTCTCTAAGGCAAATGCTTAACATCAGATCCTACTAAGGTTCAGCTTACAATATGACTACTCCAAGGAGCCCTCTTTGACAACCTGACCACACAAAATCAAACCTGCTCTTCTCTACCACATTCTTAGCATTTTGACTCTCTTTATAATAACACTGATTATAAATAACTATCTGTCTCCTTTATGCTGAAATCAAGAAATGCATCTTTTACTATTGTATTCCTAGGGCCTAGTCTGCCTAGGACACTTGATAATTATTTACTCAATGAGCTATTTTTAAATTGCATGATTATGACTTATAAGAGCGTAAGTTACATTAATTTTACCCTGAAAGAGTATATACTCTGATAATTTCCCAGTTTTAAAAAAAAGGAAGTCCTCTAATAGAAAGAGACAATTAAGAAGTCAAAATATCTAGGGACATATAATCTGTAATACCATCACATACTGCTATTAGGAACAGAACCCAAGACAAAGATGAAAATGTCTGAAAGATCTGAAAGGAGACTTAGAATGTCATCTAGTTCAATTCCTGAAGAGGTACTAAATCAGAGCCATATGCCATTGCTATAACATGCTCACTTTTACGAAAAAAAAAAAAAAAAAAAAAAAAAAAAATATATATATATACACATGATTTCTTATTTTTAAATCCTAACTTACCAACAGGTCCATTCCAAGGAATATCTGATAATGAGAGGGCTACAGAAGCTTAAAAAAAAAAAAGAGAGAGAAATAGGACTGAAATTAAAATTTCATTGCTTTAAAAAAATCAACAGTGAAATTTTAATCTCTACTTTTATACTTACCGCCATTAATTGCTAGGACATCAGGCTCATTAATACCATCTACTGCTAACAGATTACACAGAACCTGGTGTAAGGGAAAAATTTAAAGCACTTAAAATAATCTGTTTGATTTGGAAGGATTATCATTTAGGTTAACATCCTGGCCTAACATACAAGAGCATTATATGGCTAAAAGGACATCTTAATTTTGCTTTCATTTAACTAAATGCTTGACATTGGACAAATTACTTAAACCTCAAAAGCTTCATCATCTTTAAAAGGGAAAAACAGGACAGTCATGGTAGTTCACACCTATAATCCCAGCACTTCAGGAGGCTGAGGTGGGCAGATCACCTAAGTTTAGTTTGATCAACATGGTGAAACCCTGTCTTTACTAAAAAGACAAAAATTAGCCGGGTGCGGTGGCCCACACCTGTAGTCCCAGCTAACCAAGAGGCTGAGGCAAGAGAATCTCCTGAACCCAGGAGGCAGAGGTTGCAGTAAGCTAAGATCGCACCACTGCACTCTAGCCTGGGGAACAGGGTAAGGCTCTGTCTTTAAATAAATGGGAAGAATAATGGCATCTTCCCAAAGGGTTCCTGTGATAATTAGAGAAATGCCATAGGTAAAGCATTGACGACAGTCCTCAAATGTTGCAAGTATTCAGTAAATGTTAGCTATTTCTATCATATAAAAATATTTTCTGTTGGACCGGTGCGGTGGCTCACACCTTGTAATACCAACATTTGGGAGGCCAGGGAGGCAGATCACAAGGTCAGGAGTTCGAGACCAGCCTGGCCAACATGGTGAAACCCTGTCTCTACTAAAAATACTAAATTGGCCAGGTGTGATGGTGGGCACCTGTGATCCCAGCTACTCGGGAGGCTAAGGCAGGGAGAATCACTTGAACCTGGGAGGCGGAGGTTGCAGCGAGTCAAGATCACGCCATTGCAATCCAGCCTGGGCTACGGAGGAAGACTCCATCTCAAAAAACAAAACAAAACAAAAAACACAAAAATTTGTTTATAAGCATAGATGAAACAAACTTTACACTGCAATAATGTGCCCATATCATGCACTTAAGAAAAAAACTTCCCTAACCAAGTGTGGTGGCTCATGCCTGTAATAACAGCATTTTGAGAGGTCTGAGGCAGGAGGATCGCTTGAGACCAGCCTGGTTTACATACTCTCTACAAAAAACAAAAAAAATGTAGCTGGGTATGGTGGTTTGTGCCTGTAGTCCCAGCTACTCAGGAGGCTAAGGTGGGAGGATCATTTGGGCTCAGGAGTTTGAGGCTGCAATGAGCCATAATCATGCCAACTCTACTCCAGTCTGGGCAACAGAGGCCTTGACTCAAAAACAAAACCACCACCACCACCACCACCACCAACAAAAACTTCCCTGAGGCTGAGGCTGTGATATTCTTGCAAAGGCATAATTGTAAGTGTATTTATTTATTTCAAATGAATAAAATGGTTACTTAAGTATATGTGTCATTATCCTAAAAGAGAATACTATTCAAAAAGTACTAACATACAATATAGGTTCAGAGGATCCAGCAATAAGATTAGGTAATAAAAATTAGTTACATTGGTTGTCCTATACTATAACTAATATGACCTACAAGGCCCAGCCTGATCTGGCCCCCAATCACTCTAGTCATGCTGACCTTCTTTTTAAACTCACTAATTTCTTTCCTGCCTCTGGGCTTTCATGCTTCCCTGACACACCTTGGTTGGCTAACTCCTACCCGTAATTCTGGTGTCAACTCAAATAGAAAAGTACTATATTTTTTCAAAAACTTAATGTAAAATATAACATCATAAAAAATTCTTATGTTCATTATAATGTTTAGCCTAGGAAGTATTATAGAGATTCATTAAGGAATTTTTGACTAATTGGTGACTAAACAACCTAAACCAGAACCTACCTGTGTATCATAGAAGTAGCCAGCTGGGAAGAGGGGTCTAATCGAACGATCTGCCAAAAGAAAAAAAAAGATGTTACACAGTACTGAAAGAGCTGCTTTTCAGTTCAAAACTTTTGAACTAGTATAGATAGCCGTTCAGTATGTTTTCAAGAAAGGTCCCCCACCCCGGACTAATTTACTAAGAGGGACACAGATAAATGTAAGTGCTTCCATTAATGCATACCATTCCCTAACAATAAAACACAAACATGGAAGGAGCACTTTAACTAAAAAGATTGGGGAGCAACTTTCCATTCTGGTTCCATAGGCATCAGTTATATATGTAAGCAGAGCAAAGAGACTTCAGACCAATAGCAGACCAAAAGAAAATGCTTCCTTGCTACCTTGTGTCCGAGGTCTGTATATAAACATACATAAAATAGCAAGTTCTGGATAGAAGAGCTATAAATTACATATGATCCCACCATATGTAGGGATGTTAAAGACTTGAAAGATATGGACATATTTCAGTAGCTGATGACTACTGAATAGTTTAGGAATTACTATATTGAACATGAAAAAGGTACTGGAAATAGATTCAGCAGAGTAGAGGCATGGGCTATAAAGTTCATATGCTTGATAGAGATTTACTCATTTAGTCAACAAATATTTATTGAATGCCTCTTCTGTGCTAAGCAGTTTACCAGGTACTAGGGATTCAACAGTGAAGAAACAACATTTCTTTTTCTCTCATAGAGCCCATATTTTAGTAAGAGAATAGAGAGTGAATAATCTTAGGTGGTGTTAATGCTATGAAAGAAAACTTAAGACATGTTCTAGAACACAGACGAAAAAGAAGAGATGCTAACATAGCTATATCAGAGATGAATGCCTCTATGTTAATATCTTACCTATTACTCGACTTGTAAGAATTTCCTTATCAGAAGTACCAATCTCTCTTCTCAGATAGTTAGTGGGAATTCTACCTGCTGCAGCAGCCTTTTGTCTGTAGTCAACCTGAAGCAACAATAAAAACGAATTCATATAATTCTTTTTGCAGAAAGAAACTATACTATAAGAACTACTGTATGAATGCTGATTCTCCTAAGGTTGCTAACAACATAGTCTAGACTCAGAGTAAAGAATGTTATTTATTTAGCATTTTGTAACTCTTGGGGAAAGGAAAGTTATAGAAATGTTTCTGCAAAGTAATTTAAAAAAATATTCAGGTGCAGTAGCACACGCCTGTAATCCCAGCACTTTGGGAGGCCAAGGCAGGAAGATCACTTGAGGCCAGGAGTTTCAGACCTGCCTGGGTTAACGTAGAAAGACCTTGTCTCTAACAACAAAAAAAATTAGGATGATGGCAGTTCAGGAGCAGCTCAGGATCGCAGCTACCAGTGAAAGTGCAGAGGGTGAGTGGATGCCGCATTTCCAGACGGATCTTTATTGCCCACAGACCAGGAGATTCCCAGGTGGAGGAGCCCCACGGGTCGCCAGCACGGTTATTTTGGCCAGCGCAGCAGTTCTCCATACAAAAGTACACTGGTCTGGTTGCCCTTTTAAGCTGGCCATTGGAGCTCCGGGAAGGCAGAGTTGCCCATTCATTTGATTAAACAGGGGACAGAAACAGGGAGCCAGGCCAGGAGATTCCTGGGCAGCGCCATTGTTTCAGCCAGCGCAATGGGTCGCTGCACGGGAAATCACACAGATCCCGGTGCCTTTTCAGCAGGCTACTGGAACACCTGGGAGAGAGTCAACTGTTCAACTTTAAAAAAAAAAGGCTCTGACGCAGGGAGCCAGGTGATCAGGCTCAGCGGGTCCCCCCCCCACCGCACACACAAAAAAACATAGCAATTGGAAATGCCCTGGGTTGTGAGTTTCATGGCAAGCATAGCTGAACCTGGGACAGTCCAGCTCTGTGGGGAAGGGGCATCTGCCATTACCCAGGCACTCCACCCCTATGGAGGTAGTCAACCATTGCTGAGGCAGCCCGTCATTGCTGAGGCAACCCACCACTACAGAGAGTCTGCCATTACAGACGTGGGCCACCATTGCTGAGGCATTTCTAACCACACCTATATAAACAGGACTGCAGGGAAGGTCACAAGGCAGCAGGGCAGAGCCCACAGCAGCTCAGCAAAGCCTCTGCAGGAAGACAGTGACTAGGCTGCCTCCTTGCTGGGCAGGACAGCCCTTAGAAAAAAGGCAGCAGCACAATAGAAACTCATAAAGCCCTAACTCCCTGGGACAGAGCACCTGGGGAAAAAAAGGGGGTTTATGAGTTCTGCTGCAGCAGACTTAAACATACCTGCCCAGCAGCTCTGAACAATGGAGCTCACAGCTCAGCACTTGAGCTCCTATAAAGGACAGACTGTCTCCTCAAGCAGCTCCCTGACCTCTGTATAACCAAAGAGTTACCTCACAAAAGACTGATCAGACTGACATTTGGCGGGCATCATTCTGGGACAAAGATAGCGGAAGAAGAAACTGGTAGCAACCCTTACTGTTCTGCAGCTGCTGCAGGTGATCCCCAGGCAAGCAGGGCCTGGAGTGGACCTCAGCAGTCCTACAGCAGAGGGGCCAGACTGTTAGAAGGAAAAATAAGAAACAGAAATAACTTCATCATCAACTGGATGTGCACTTAGAGACCCAATCTGAAAATCGGCAACTACAAAGATGACAGGTGGATAAATCCACAAAGATGGGAAGAAACCAGCACAAAAAGGAAGAAAACACCCAAAACCAGAACACCTCTCCTTTTACAAGGAATCACAGCTCCTCACCAGCAAGGGAACAAGGCTGGATGGAGAATGAGTGTGATGAAATGAAAGAATTAGACTTCAGAAGGTGGGTAATGAGAAACTTCTGAGTTAAAAGAACATGTTCTAACCCAATGCAAAGAAACTAAGAACCTTGAAAAAAGACTTGTCGAAATGTTAACGAGAATGGACAACTTAGGGAGGAATATAAGTGAATTTATGGAGCTGAAAAACACAACATGAGAACTTTGAGAAGCCTGCACAAGTTTCAACAGCCGAATTGACCAAGCAGAAGAAAGTATATCAGAGGTCGAGGATCAACTCAATGAAATAAAATGAGAAGGCAAGATTAGAGGAAAAAGCGTAAAAAGGAATGAACAAAGTCTCCAAGAAATATGGGACTATGTGAAAAGACCTAATCTACATTTGATAGGTGTACCTGAATGTGACAAAGAGAATGAATCCCAGCTGGAAAATACTCTTCAGGATATTATCCAGGAAAACTTCCCCAACCTAGCAAGGCAGGCCAATATTCAAGTCCAGGAAATTCAGAGAACACCACAACGATATTCTGCAAGAAGAGCAACCCCAAGGCACATAATCTTCAGATTCACCAGGGTTGAAACGAAGGAGAAAATATTAAGGGCAGCCAGAGAGAAAGGTTGGGTCACCCACAAAGGGAAGCCCATCAGACTCACAGCAGATCTCTCAGCAGAAACGCTACAAGCCAGAAGAGAGTGGGGGCCAATATTCAACATCCCCAAAGAAAAGAACTTTCAACCCAGAATTTCATATCCAGCTAAACTAAGCTTCATAGTGAAGGAAAAATAAAATCCTTTGTGAACAGCAAGTACTCAGAGATTTAGTCGCCACCAGGCCTGCTTTACCAGAGCTCCTGAAAGAGGCACTACACATAGAAAGGAACAAACAGTACCAGCCACTCCAAAAACATACCAAATGGTAAAGAGCATCAACAAAATGAAGAATCTGCATCAACTAACGGGCAAAACAGCCAGCTATCATCAAAATGGCAGTATAAAATTCACATATAACAATATTAACCCTAAATGTAAATGGACTAAACGTACCAATCAAAAGACACAAACTGGCAAA
This sequence comes from Callithrix jacchus, assembly GCF_049354715.1. Taxonomy (NCBI): domain Eukaryota; kingdom Metazoa; phylum Chordata; class Mammalia; order Primates; family Cebidae; genus Callithrix; species Callithrix jacchus. Next base: position 58,496,166 of record NC_133515.1, on the reverse strand, counting down.
TTGGATAAAAAAGCCAAAATCCATCGGTGTGCTGTATCCAGGAAACCCACCTCACATGCAAGGATACACAAAGGCTCAAAATAAAGGGATGGAGGAAGATTTACCAAGCAAATGGAGAGCAAAAAAAAGCAGGAGTTGCAATTATCATCTCTGATAAAATAGACTTTAAAGCAACAAAGATCAAAAGACACAAAGAAGGATATTCCATAATGGCAAAAGGATCGATGCAACATGAAGAGCTAACAATCCGAAACATATACGTATCCAATACAGGAGCACCCAGATACATAAGGCAAGTTCTTAATGACTTACAAAGAGACTTAGACTCCCACACAATAATAGTGGGAGAAATTAACACCTCATTGTCAATATTAGATCAACCAGACAGAAAATTAACAAGGATATTCAGGACTTGAACTCAGACCTGGAACAAGCAAACCTAATAGACATTTTCAGAACTCTCCATCCCATATTCACAGAATATACATTCTTCTCAGCAGCACATCACACCTACTCTAAAATTGACCACATAATTGGAAGTAAAGCACTCCTCAGCAAATGCAAAAGAACAGAAATCATAACAAACATTCTCTCAGACCACAGTGCAATCAAGTTAGAACTCCAAATTCAGAAACTAACTCAGAACCACATAGCTTCATGGAAACTGAACAACTGGCTCTTGAATGTTGACTGGACAAACAATGAAATGAAGGCAGAAATAATGATGTTCTTCGAAACCAACGAGAACGAAGACACAACATACCAGAATCTCTGGGACACATTTAAAGCCGTCTCTAGAGGAAAATATATAGCAATAATGCCCACATGAGAAGGAAGGAGAGATCCAAAATTGACACCCTATCATCAAAATTGAAAGAGCTAGAGGAGCACGATCAAAAAAACTCAAAACCTAGCAGAAGACAAGAAATAACTAAGACCAGAGCAGAACTGAAGGAGATAGAGACACAAAAAACCCTTCAAAAAATCAATAAATCCAGGAGCTGGTTTTTCGAAAAGATCAACAAAATAGACCACTAGCCAGATTAATAAAAAAGAAAAGAGAGAATAACCAAATAGATGCAATAAAAAACGATAAAGGGGATATCACCAGAGATTCCACAGAAATTCAAACCATCATCAGAGATTATTAAAAACAACTCTATGCACATAAACTAGTAAACCTGGAAGAAATGGATAAATTCCTGGACACTTGCCTCCTCCCAAGCCTAAACCAGGAAGAAGTCGAAACCCTGAATAGGCCAATAACAAGATCTGAAGTTGAGGCAGCAATTAAGAGCCTATCACATAAAAAAAGCCAGGTCTAGATGGGATCATAGCCGAATTCTACCAGACACACAAAGTGGAGCTGGTACCATTCCTTCTGAAACTATTCCAAATAATCCAAAAAGAAGGAATCCTCCCCAAATCATTTTATGAGACCAACATCATTCTGATACCAAAACCCAGCAGAGACTCAACAAGAAAAGAAAACTTCAGGCCAATATCCATGATGAACACAGATGCAAAAATCTTCAATAAACTACTGGCAAGCCAATTGCAACAGCACATCAAAAAGCTTATCCACCACAATCAAGTAGGATTCATCCCAGGGATGCAAGGCTGGTTCAACATACGCAAGTCTATCAACATAATTCACCACATAAACAGAACCAAAGACAAAAACCACATGATTATCCCAATTGATACAGAGAAGGCCTTTAACAAAATTCAACAGCCCTTTATGCTAAAAGCCCTCAATAAAATAGGTACTGATGGAACGTATCTCAAAATAATAAAAGCCATTTATGACAGACCAATAGCCAATATCATACTGAATGGGCAAAAACTGGAAGCATTCCCTTTGAAATCTGGCACTAGACAAGGATGCCCTCTCTCACCACTCCTATTCAATATAGTACTGGAAGTTCTAGCCAGAGCAATCAGGCAAGAAAAAGAAATAAAGGGTATTCAAATACGAAAGGAGGAAGCCAAATTGTCTCTATTTGCAGATGATATGATTGTATATCCAGAAGATCCCATCGTCTCAACCCAAAATCTCCTGAAACTGATAAGCAACTTCAGCAAAGTCTCAGGATACAAAATCATTGTGCAAAAATCACAAGCATTCCTATACACCAATAATAGACTTAAAGAGAGCCAAATCAAGAACAAACTGCAATTCACAATTGCTACAAAGAGAATAAATACCTAGGAATACAACTAACAAGGAATGTAAAGGACCTCTTCAAGGAGAACTACAAACCACTGCTCAAGGAAATAAGAGAGGACACAAACAGATGGAGAAACATTCCATGTTCATGGTTAGGAAGAATCAGTATCATGAAAATGGCCATACTGCCCAAAGTAATTTACAGATTCAATGCTATCCCCATCAAGCTACCAAGGACCTTCACAGAACTGGTAAAAACTACCTTAAACGTCATATGGAACCAAAAGAGAGCCCACATAGTCAAGTCAATTCTAAGCAAAAAGAACACAGCGAGAGGCATCACACTACTGGACTTCAAACGATACTACAAGGCTACAGTAATCAGAACAGCATGGTACTGGTACCAAAACAGAGATACAGACCAATGGAACAGAACAGAGGCCTCGGAGGCAACACAACATATCTACAACCATACGATCTTTGACAAACCTGACAAAAACAAGGAATGGGGAAAGGATTCCCTATTTAATAAATGGTGTTGGGAAAACTGGCTAGCCATGTGCAGAAAGCAGAAACTGGACCCCTTCTTGACACCTTACACTAAAATTAACTCCAGATGGATTAAAGACTTAAACATAAGCCCTAACACCATTAAAACCCCTAGAAGAAAATCTAGGCAAAACCATTCAGGACATAGGAATAGGCAAGGACTTCATGACCAAAACACCAAAAGCATTGGCAACAAAAGCCAAAATAGACAAATGGGACCTAATCAAACTCCACAGCTTCTGGGCAAAAGAAACAGTCATTAGAGTGAATCAGCAACCAACAGAATGGGAAAAAATGTTTGCAGTTTACCCATCTGACAAAGGGCTGATATCCAGAATTTACAAAGAACTAAAACAGATTTACAAGAAAAAAAACAACCCCATTCAAAAGTGGGCAAAGGATATGAACAGACACTTTACAAAAGAAGACATACATGAGGCCAACAAACATATGAAAAAATGCTCATCATCACTGGTCAGTAGAGAAATGCAAATCAAAACCACATTGAGATACCATCTCATGCCAGTTAGAATGGCGATCATTAAAAAATCTGGAGACAACAGATGCTGGAGAGGATGTGGAGAAATAGGAACACTTTTACACTGTTGGTGGGAGTGTAAATTAGTGCAACCATTGTGAAAGACAGTGTGGCGATTCCTCAAGGACCTAGAAATAGAAATTCCATTTGACCCAGCAATCCCATTACTGGGTATATATCCAAAGGATTATAAATCATTCTACTATAAGGACACATGCACACGAATGTTCATTGCAGCACTGTTTACAATAGCAAAGACCTGGAACCAACCCAAATGCCCATCGATGATAGACTGGACAGGGAAAATGTGGCACATATACACCATGGAATATTACGCAGCCATCAAAACGATGAGTTCGTGTCCTTTGTAGGGACATGGATGAACCTGTAGGGACATCATTCTCAGCAAACTGACACAAGAACAGAAAATGAAATACTGCATGTTCTCACTCATAGGTGGGTGTTGAACAATGAGAACACATGGACACAGGGAGGGGAGCACTACACACTGGGTCTGTTGGGGGGAATAGGGGAGGGACAGTGGGGAGTGGGGAGTTGGGGAATGATAGCATGGGGAGAAATGCCAGATATAGGTGAAGGGGAGGAATGTAGCAAATCACACTGCTACATGTGTACCTATGCAACTATCTTGCATGTTCTTCACATGTACCCCAAAACCTAAAATGCAATAAAAAAAATTAAAAAAAAAAATTAGTTGGGCACATGGCCTGCACCCATTGTCCTAGCTACTCAGAAGGCTGAAGTGGGAGGATCTCTTGAACCTAGGAGTTTGAGGCTGTAGTGACCTATGATCACACCACTCAACAACCCTAGCTTGGGTGACAGAGCAAGACCCCGTCTCCAAGAAAAAAAAAGGTCTTCTAGTCAATAGTCGGAGTGGAAGAGTCATTATTTCCCACAGTTTCTCATTCTGATCAAGTCAAACATTGCTTTTTCTTGTTATCAACTCTGTTAAATGTAATTGTACCCTCCCCCCGCTTTTCACAATAGAAGCTGTAAAATTCTAATGAGCTCATTACTAAACATATACAGTTGTCTTTTGGTATCCCTAGGGGAATTGGTTCTAGGACCTTTTGAGGATATCAAAATCCATGGATGCTCATATCCTTGATGTAAAACACCATGGTATTTGTTTATAACCTATATATATCCTCTCATATACTTTAAACCATCTCTAGATTACATATAATCCTTAATGCAATGTAAATGCTATGTAAATAGTTTTTATACTATATTGTGTAGGGAATGATAAGAAAAAAAAGTTTGTACAATGTCAGTATAGATGCAATTTTTCCCCAATATTTTCGATCCATGGTTGGTTGAATCCATGGATGCAGAACCCGAGGATATGGAGGGCTGACTGTACTTGCAGAGTCATATTGAAGGGAAACTATGAAGGCAATGAATTCATTGCTTATTCAATGTCAAAGTACTCATACACTTCCAGTCTTCTTGTCAACTTATGCACCTGGACATTCCAAATTCTAAAGTATGCTTAATACTAGTATTTGTTTATGAAGCAATCAGTTTATACTCTTTTAATGACTCAGTATGAAAAAACTAAAAAAATTCTCTGCTGTCCAAGTTTGTATTTCCCTCTCACTAGACACTAGACAAAATATTATACATTCTACATTTACTTACGCCATATTACAGTTCAGATAAACCAGCAAATACTTACCACCAAAGGCATAAACTGGGAAGGTGAAGGTTTTGTTTTACTGACCACTGTGACCATTACTGCAGTATCACCTGACTTAAATATAAATAAGAACATTGGTAAGTTCCTTTGAAATCAGATATTAGCATCTAAGTAGAAACTGAATGAATCCTTATTCCAATTAAACTCAAGAAAAGTTATATAATTCTATGACATGATTATGAAATGAAAATAGTTATTTGTAAGCAGTCCAATCTTGATCTCTGAGCTTTTCAAAAGCTATGGAATCAAAAGAAGGAAAGGCCAACAGGTAATTTAGTCATATCCAATGAACTGAACGGTATATTCTACTTCTTATGAGGCTACACATAATGAAAAATCCCCCAGTTATTACTATAGAAGAAAATACCAAAATCATTTTCTCTAGAAAAGCATAACAGAATTTACTAACAGCATAAAACAGAAGCCCAAGTTTGGAAAGGATGTTAAAGGTCACTTAATACATTCAGCCCTCTGGACTCTGATGGTCTAAAATGACTTTTACACTAGAAATGATTTTAGTAGTATTTGAATTAATTTCCAGTACCAAAATCCTAAGTAGTTACATGGTATTATAGTTGCATATTTAGTATGAGTCTCCATAACCATTTTTAAGATGAATTTTAAAAATCTGAACTTTTTACCTGTACTACAGCAGAGCCATCTGCAAATCTGGCCAGCTTTCCAGAGGATATTTCCAGTTTCCTATTTAAAAATAAAAATGCAATACAAGAAGACTTACGTTATCCGTACAATTCCAGCTTAGTATAATAAAGGATTTTAACGAAAGATTCTTACCAACTATCCCCAGCAACAAACAAAAAGGGGCAGAATCTGTGATCAATATTAAAAGTAACAGGGTAATTTAAGAGTGGCTTAAAGCAGAATACAGAAACCAAGACAAAGGATTGATCTGAAAAGGAAAGTATTTTGGAGGTTCAGCAGTTAACTGCTTGCCTAAATGTTAATTCCCATTTACCATCTATTTTTTTGGGGGGGGGGTTCATTTTGCCTTGTATCTTTTTTCTTTTCCTTTTTTGAGACAGAGTCTTACTCTGTTGCCCAGGCTGGAGTGCAATGGCACAATTACAATTCACTGTAACCTTGAACACCTAGGCTCAAGTGATCCTCCACCTCAGTTTCCTAAGAGGTTGGGACTACAGGCGTGCATCATCACACTTGGCTAATTTTATTTTTTGTATAGATGGGATCTCACTATATTGTCTAGGTTGGTCTTGAACTCCAGCCTTTAAGGAATTCTCCTGCCTTGGCTTCCCAAAGTGTTGGAATTACAGGTGTGAGCCACTGTGCCTGGCTCCATTTACCATCTTAGTACAGTCTTTTATAATCTCTCACCTTGTTGACTACAGTAGCATTTTAACATACAAATAAGATTATTTCCCTACTTAAAAATGCTTTAGCCAGACATGTGTCTCACACCTGTAATACCAGCACTTTGAAAGGCTGAGACAGGCCAATCACCTGAGGTCAGGAGTACAAGACCAGCCTGACCAACATGGTGAAATCCCGTCTCTACTAAAAATACCAAAATTAGCTGGGCATGGTGGCACGTGTCTATAATCCCAGCTACTAGGGAGGCTGAGGCAAGAGAATTGCTTGAACCCAGGAGGGGGAGGTTACAGTGAGCTGAGATTGTGCCAGTGCACTCCAGCCTGGGTGACAGAGTAAGACTCCATAAAAAAAAAAAAAAAAGCTTTAGCATTTCTCCCAGTGCTTTTACGACAAAATACAAACTCCTAAATATTGCCTTCAAGGACCTTCATTTTCAACAGAGGGGAGAGAATAATCTTCAATTCAATGAAGAAAGAGTAGTCTTTTGACACAATAGTGGACAATTGGATGCAAAAAAGAATGAATCTTCATAAATTAACTCAAAATAGATCCTATACCCAAACGTAAGAGCTAAAACAATAACAGTCTTAGAAACAAAACGCAGGAGCAAATCTTCAGACTTGAGCCAAAGTCTTAAATATGACATCAAATGCATAAATGACAGAAGAAAAAAGTAGGTAAGGTAGATTTCATCAAAATCAAAAACTTTCATATTTTGAAGACTATTAAGACAGTAAAAGAAACAACATAGATAAGGAGAAAAACATTTGCAAACCATATTATCTGATAAGGGATTTGTATTAATATTTAGAATATGTAAAGAATGCTTACAATTCAACAATAAAGACAACAGAATTTTAAAATCTGGCAAAGAACTTGAACAGACATCTCTCCAAAGAAGATATACAATGGCAAGTACATAAAAATATGCTCAATATCATTAGCTATCAGAGAAATGCAAATCAAAATCACAATGAGTACCACTTGACACCTGTTATAAATGTTCACTGTAGCATTATTCATAATAGCCCCCAAATGGAAACAACCCAAATGTCCATCAACTGATGAATAGATAAGCTAAATGTGACATAATCCATACAACAGATTATTATTCAGCTATAAAAAGGAACAAAGTACTAATACACGTTACAACATGGATAAACCCTGACAACATTATGTTAAGTGAAAGAAGGTAGTCACAAAATACTATGTTTCCACATAAAAAATGTTCATAATAGGCAAATCCACAGAGATGGAAAGTAGATTAGTGGTTGCCTGAGCTGGGGAGAAATGCTAAGTGACTACTACTAATGAGTTTCTTTTAAGGGTGATGGAAGTGTTCTAAAATTGATGGTGGTAATGGCTGCAAAATTTTGAATATCCTAATACTCACTGAACTCTACACTTTATTAATCTGTATTTATTTTTTTTGAGATAGGGTCTTACTCTGTTGCCCAGGCTGGAGTGCAGTGGTGCCATCACGGCTCACTGCAGCTTTGACCTCCCAAGCTCAAGTGATCCTTCCACCTCAGCCTCCCGAGTAGCTTGGAGTACAGGTGTGCACCACCACACCAGACTAATTTTTAAATTTTTTGTAGAGAAGAGATCTCTATGAGATCTATGGTAATATGACTATGTTACCCAGGCTGGTCTCAAACTCCTAGACTCAAGCAATCCTTCTGCCTTGGCCTCCTAAAGTGCTAGGATTACAGACATGAATCACTGGCCCGGACAAGCTGAACACTTTAAATGAACTGTATGTATGGCATGTGAATTATATCTTAATAAAGTTGTCTTACATACATGAAATAGGCAGAACTATTAGTCTGATTCCCCAGTTTCAGCAGAGAATGCAAAAAGAGGTTACTGAAGTCTTGAAACAGACCAGCAAAACTTGTCAAAGAGCTCAAGATTCATCAAAAGGTGTTTTGAGATGAAACCAAGTCAGTTACCCCTGAAGATACGGAGGAAGAGGCTCTGTCACATAAACTTAGCTTCGGGAACATTCTGTCATAGTCTGGTGCTGAAAATGCACAAACCAAACACAAGCATGCAGAGTCCAAATGCCCTGCCCCAAATAAGATTATTCTGTCCTTCATATACCAAAGAGACAAAGGAACAACACTTTATATTTCCAACTGTTAAATCCCTTTGCCAGAAGCCTGGGTTAAGAAAAGCATACTATGAGCCGGGCATGGTGGCTCATGCCTATAATCCCAGCACTTTGGGAGACCGAGGTGGGTGGATCACCTGAGGTCAAGAGTTCAAGACCAACCTGACCAACATGGAGAAACCCTATTTCTATTGAAAAAGAAAGAAAGAAAGAGAGGGAAGGAGGGAGGAAGGGAGGGAAGGAGGGAGGGAGGGAGGAAGGAAGGAAAGAAAGAAAAGCATATTTCCCTATTCAGTTAGACTCATTTTGTTAAGTTTGAAAGTCAGAATGAAACACGTACATTTAAAATATGTATGTTAACAAATACAATGATTTTGCAGTATGGAATTCTTGACTCTGAAATATTAGTTTTCATTTTTTTTTCATCAGGAAATTTTTGAGAAATTCTAATTGGGTTTGTACTTATTCAATACAGATGTTATAATGATGAAAGACTACAATAAAATGGGCCTCCTCTGACTGATGGGAAGAGGAGTCTGGTGCTGGAGTAATAGGTGGAGTAGACGGAAGGAATGAGATACACAGAACCAGTCATACTGTGTAGTATCACACAGACCTGCAACAACTTATAGCTGAAATCAGTATTAAGTAATGTTTTCATGTGGCAAATGTAAATTTGGCATCTTGAAATTTTCTTTAACCCTGATTAAGATACTACCAGTACTCCTCAAAACGTACAAGGGAACTGGCATTCCATCTACCAATGTGAATTCTGAATACCTAAGTTATTTCTGTGAAGGGAAGTGGAGGATCTTTAACTTGATCAATGCAGGCCCAAAACACAGGGAAGAAGAGCTATGAAAGCTACAGTTCTAATCTACTAATGGGGCTACTGTCTTAGCATTTTGCCCACAGTGGTATACTCAGTGATTTGATGCATAGTAGATTCTCAGTAAAAGCTTATTGAAATGAAAATTAAACACCTGCCTCAAAGGTTACTGTGAGCATTAAATATACTATTTGAAACACACCTACAAAATTATATAATATTCTGGAATGTAGTAAAAAACATATATAGTAACAAATATAATGTGCCCAGTACATAGTAGTCATTCAATAAATATTGCCAATGGCAAACAAGACAAAAATGAAAGAATTTATTCAGCAGGTATGCTATTTATGAATCTAGTTATTTCAACACATGACATGGGTTTAAAAAGAACTATCTATAAAAGAGGTACAGGTTGATTAATAAATGAAAGAGTCAAAGTAGATTATTTATGGAAAACATGGAGTAGGAGCTACATCTTGTTTTAAGTATCTAGTGACTATCTCACAGTAGGTGACTGTTGAATGCAATGTTCTGGCATTTCATCAAAGAATGTGCAGTCCTTGAAGAATGGAAGAGATGCCCTCTTTCCTAAAAAATCAGAATTAATGAATGCTGGGAGTGGATTGAGCTTTAGAGATAACCTAGTCTAGGGGCGACCAAACTACAGCTAATGGCTTTTTTCTGTAGACCTCTTCAACTACAAATGTTTTTTTTTTAAAAATATATATTTCTTTTCTTTCTTTTTTCTTTTTTTTTTGAGACACAGTTTCACTTTTGTCACCCAGGCTGCAGTGCAATGGCACAATCTTGGCTCACTGCAACCTCTGCCTCCTGAAATCAAGCGATTCTCCTGCCTCAGCTGCCCAAGTAGCTAGGATTACAGGTGCCTGCCACCATGCCCAGCTAATTTTTGTAGTTGTAGTAAAGACGGGGTTTCACCATATTGGCCAGGCTGGACTTGAACTCCTGACCTCAGGTGATCCACCTGCCTCAGCCTCCCAAAGTGCTGGGATTACAGACAGGTGTGAGACACCGTGTCCGGCCATTAAAAAAAAAAATTTTAAAGCGTTTGAAAACACATACAGTGTGTACCCCAAAAAGCTTAATATGTATATTATCTGGTCCTTTATAGAAAAAGTTTGCAGACCCTTCATGGATCCAGTCTTCACGTTATGCACACGAAAATAGTGAAGTAACTTGTTCAACATCAATTACTTATCCAACGTTAGGGTGGAAGACCTGGATTCAAAACCAGCTTTTTTTTTTTTTCCTTTTTGTATGAACTGGGGTCAAAATTTTTTCAAAATACACATAAAAAATTTGGATATATGAGGTTTGCATTAGCAATTCCACTTATTCTAAAAACGATTAAAGCATAAGTTTTTTTTTTTCTTTAACGGTTTCGTAAAAAAAAGTACGGGCTTTGTAAACAAGAATCATAAATTCAAAAACCACCTAGTCCCATATACTAACTTTTTAATTGACTTTAGAAAGTTATCTAACCTTTTTTTGAGCCTCTGTAGTCTTCACTGTAACATGAGGGTAATAGTACCTTTACTACAGGTTTAAAAAGATTGCGAGGATCATATAACCGGCGTTGAAAAAAACTGACGTTTCCTTTACCTCCTAACCCAGGGTCATAGTGGCCACACTTTAGGCAATCAATTAGATTGGATGATGTGATACATCCACGTCAACTCGTTATCCCGAGGTTGAATGTTTCCCACTTAAGAGCCCAGTGGTCCCCGAAAGTAAAGAGTTCGGAAGTCAGGTGGACGGACAGAATCGGACGCAGCAAAGAAGCCTGGCACACAGCAACAGGAAGGTTCGAAAAGCGAAGGACACTAGATAGTGCGGGAAGGAGGGTCTGAGGAGACACGCTCAAATCCGGAAAGGGAAATTTGGAATTCAGGTTTAGGGTAAAGAGAGATTAAATAGACCTGGGAGACCGGGTTCCTTCCCTTGGAGATGAATACACTCAGGCTGGCTGGACAGGACGCCCATGACAATCCAAGAAACGCACGCCACTCCCTACCTGGTGCCTAAGTCCACAGCCACAGCTCGAGACCCTGCGCTGCCCCACAGTGCTCGCACTTGCAACTGGTTGAGTGCCCGATTCCGCCCTGGCAGACGGAAGGGGCCATCACTCAGCGGCCGGAGCCGGAGGCACGAGCAGCAGCGTCTGCAGGCCGCCATGACACCCGGCACGCGTTCAACCCGGGCTGTGTCCCGATTGGCTCAGTCCGACCGTGGGGCGGAGCCTGATGCGTTTTCGTTTCCGCGGTGCCTGAGGGACGCTGGTAGCGGAAACCTTGGCCACCTTCTACGAAGACTAGAGAGGGTCAAACTTATCAGAACGCGATTATGCTGTAAACGATCTTTGTATTTATCTGCCAATGATTAGATAATTTTTGTGTGTGTGTGTGCTATCGTAATTTAAAGGAAAAGTCCTAGAATAATGTAAATGTTTAATAAGCAGAGTAAATTTATATTTACTTTTAATACTAGAAGTCCTAGAACAACACATTATTATTATTTGACTCTGTGAACTAACAATTTGTATGGTGGGCCTTGGAAAGAGATCTTTCATCCAGCCTTTTCTTCTTCTTCTTTTTTTTTTTTTTTAAGACGGAGTTTCACTCTTGCCACCCAGGCTGGAGTGCAGTGGCATGGTCTCAGCTCACTGCAACCTCTGCCTCCTGGGTTCAAGTGATTCTCCTGCCTCAGGCCTCCCGAGTAGCTGAGATTACTGGCGCCCACCACCAGGCCTGGCTAATTTTTTGTATTTCTAGTACAGATGGGGTTTCATCATGTCAGCCAGGTTTGTCTCGAGCTCCTGACCTCTCTGCACCCAAAGTGCAGGGAGGCCTGAGGCACCTTGCCTGGCCTCATCCAGCCTTTTCTTAATTCTCCCCCCAGTTTCCAGATATTCTGAACATCTTTCTATTCTTCAGTACTCCTTGAATCAGTCAGCATTCTCCAGCTAGAATTGATGGAAAGCAGCATTTACCTGTTAAGAATCCTCCACCCCCATTTCCTCACATGAATCTGATAGAATTGATATAGTAGTAATTGGATCATAAACTCAAAAGCAAATGTAGGTACTAAAATCTTGTAGCAGAGCTTTGTTATAAAGATATAGGTGATGCAGAATATATTTATATTTTTATATTAAGCATTTTTAGATTAGCATAGAAACAAAAATATAAAAAGTTTAAATTCTCGTGGTTGAAACTACTGAAGCTATACCCCATGAGGTTCAGTCTGAGCTGTCATTTTGGAAACATACTTATACCAAGTATAGTTCAACAGCGAAAATATGATTTAAAAGAGATTTCTTTACCTGTGACTGTTGAAGGACATTAAAAATGGTCCAACTTAAATCCACCAGCAACTTCTCAGATTTCCTTTTCCCTTTTCTTCTAACTCCAATGAACCCGCACCAAAATAGTTAATACCACTGCATGCCCTGAATAAACAATTATAGTTAAGTGAAACACCATTGTATAAAATTATGTTTACCTACATTTCTTTTTCTTTTCTTTTCTTTTTTTTTTTTGAGATGGAGTCTTGCTCTGTCACCCAGGCTAGAGTGCGGTGGTGCCATCTTGGCTCACTGCAACCTCTTCCTTCTGGGTTCAAGCAATTCTCTTGCCTCAGCCTCAGGGTCCCAAGGCGTGAGCCATGGAACCTGACCCTTTAAGTACATTTTAATTTAGTTTGTAGTTTAGTTTAGACAGTGTATGTTACTTTTATGACTAAAAGCTATAACAATATGGTAGTTATATTTTGTTTTATAGTAACATTATAATTAAAAGTATCAGCAGACCCTGAAGTGTTCAGGAAGAAATTTTTCTCTTGAAAGAATGTAGCCTACTCAACTTTAAGAAAGACTGCTCTACACCACTACCAGAGGACCTTTCTCAATCACAAATATGATTGTGTCTCCATCCTGATTAAATTTTTTCAGTGGCTTCCTAAGTCTTTAATCTAAGGATAAAATTTAAACTGATTTGCATGGAATATAAACCTTTCCTTTCCTATTGGCCTCCCTCCCTCTTCTCACTTTATACTTCAAGTAAACTGAGCTCCTTGTTCCCTTGCAACACTTTCTCTTGCCTCTCTGCCTTTTCACGTATGATTCTCTGTGCTTGGCACACATTCCTCACAGGTATCAATCAGACAAACTCAGTCTTCAATACTATCTTACTTCCCTAGGTAGACTTATGATATAAACGATGTCTGTCCTTTCACTTTATTAATTTATTTATATAGGATTTTTTTTTTTTTTTTTGAGACAGAGTCTTGCTCTGTCACCCAGGCTGGAATGTAATGGCGCGATCTCAGCTCACTGCAAATTCCACCTCCCAGGTTCAAATGATTCTCCTGCCTCAGCCTCCTGAGCAGCTGGGATTACAGGCATGCACTACCACACCCAGCTAATTTTTTAATATTTTTAGTAGAAACGGGGTTTCACCATGTTGGTCAGGCTTGTCTCAAACTCCTGACCTCGTGATCCACCCGCTTCCGCCTCCCAAAGTGCTGGGATTACAGGTGTAAGCCACCATGCCCAGCCTTATTTATGTAGTTATTAATTCATCTAGGTAAGTGAATTTGGGAATAGTGGGAATAGGTATTGCATAGTGGTTAAAAGTGCTGGTTCTGGCATCAGATTGCCTGAATTTGCATCTTCCCTCTTTCACCTCTTAAACATGTGACTCTTTTTTTTTTTTTTAATTTTTTATTGGATTATAGGTTTTGGGGTACATGAGCAGAGCATGCAAGACAGTTGCGTAGGTACACACATGGCAGTGTGCTTTGCTTTTCTTCTCCCCTTCACCCACATTTGGCATTTCTCCCCAGGCTATCCCTCCCCACCTCCCCCTCCCACTGGCCCTCCCCTTTTACCCCCAATAGACCACAGTGTTTAGTACTCCCCTTTCTGTGTCCATGTGTTCTCATTTTTCATCACCCACCTATGAGTGAGAATATGCGGTGTTTCATTTTCTGTTCTTGTGTCAGTTTGCTGAGGATGATGTTCTCCAGATTCATCCATGTCCCTACAAACGACACGAACTCATCATTTCTGATTGCTGCATAATATTCCATGGTGTATATGTGCCACATTTTTCCAATCCAGTCTATTATCAATGGGCATTTGGGTTGATTCCAGGTCTTTGCTATTGTAAACAGTGCTGCAATGAACATTCGTGTACATGTGTCCTTATAGTAGAACGATTTATAGTCTTTTGGATATATACCCAGTAATGGGATTGCTGGGTCAAATGGAATTTCTATTTCTAAGGCCTTGAGGAATCGCCACACTGTCTTCCACAATGGTTGAACTAATTTACACTCCCACCAACAGTGTAAAAGTGTTCCTTTTTCTCCACATCCTCTCCAGCATCTGTTGTCTCCAGATTTTTTAATGATCGCCATTCTAACTGGCGTGAGATGGTACCTCAATGTGGTTTTGATTTGCATCTCTCTGATGACCAGTGACGATGAGCACTTTTTCATATGATTGTTGGCCTCATATATGTCTTCTTTCGTAAAGTATCTGTTCATATCCTTTGCCCACTTTTGAATGGGCTTGTTTTTTTCCTGTAAATCTGTTTGAGTTCTTTGTAAATTCTGGATATCAGCCCTTTGTCAGATGGGTAGACTGCGAAAATTTTTTCCCATTCTGTTGGTTGCTGATCTGCTCTAGTGACTGTTTCTTTTGCCGTGCAGAAGCTGTGGAGTTTCATTAGGTCCCATTTGTCTATTTTGGCTTTTGTTGCCAATGCTTTTGGTGTTTTGGTCATGAAGTCCTTGCCTACTCCTATGTCCTGGATAGTTTTGCCTAGATTTCCTTCTAGGGTTTTTATGGTGCCAGGTCTTATGTTTAAGTCTTTAATCCATCTGGAGTTAATTTTAGTGTAAGGTGTCAGGAAGGGGTCCAGTTTCTGCTTTCTGCACATGGCTAGCCAGTTTTCCCAACACCATTTGTTAAACATGGAATCCTTTCCCCATTGCTTGTTTTTGTCAGGTTTATCAAAGATTGTATAGTTGTATGTATGTTGTGTTGCCTCCGGTGCCTCTGTTTTGTTCCATTGGTCTATATCTCTGTTTTGGTACCAGTACCATGCTGTTTTGATTACTGTAGCCTTGTAGTATAGTTTGAAATCCGGTAGTGTGATGCCCCCCACTGTGTTCTTTTTGCTTAGAATTGACTTGGCTATGCGGGCTCTCTTTTGGTTCCATATGAAGTTCATGGTGGTTTTTTCCAGTTCTGTGAAGAAAGTCAATGGTAGCTTGATGGGGATAGCGTTGATTCTGTAAATTACTTTGGGCAGTATAGCCATTTTCACGATATTAATTCTTCCTAACCATGAACATGGAATGTTTCTCCATCTGTTTGTGTCCTCTCTGATTTCGTTGAGCAGTGGTTTGTAGTTCTCCTTGAAGAGGTCCCTTACATTCCTTGTGAGTTGTATTCCAAGGTATTTTATTCTTTTTGTAGCAATTGTGAATGGCAGTTCGTTCTTGATTTGGCTTTCTTTAAGTCTGTTATTGGTGTAGACGAATGCTTGTGATTTTTGCACATTGATTTTATATCCTGAGACTTTGCTGAAGTTGTTTATCAGTTTCAGGAGTTTTTGGGCTGAGATGATGGGGTCTTCTAGGTATACTATCATGTCATCTGCAAATAGAGACAATTTGGCTTCCACCTTTCCTATTTGAATACCCTTTATTTCTTTTTCTTGCCTGATTGCTCTGGCTGGAACTTCCAGTACTATATTGAATAGGAGTGGTGAGAGAGGGCATCCTTGTCTAGTGCCAGATTTTAAAGGGAATGCTTCCAGTTTTTGCCCATTCAGTATGATATTGGCTGTTGGTTTGTCATAAATAGCTTTTATTACTTTGAGATACGTTCCATCGATACCGAGTTTATTGAGGGTTTTTAGCATAAAGGGCTGTTGAATTTTGTCAAATGCCTTCTCTGCGTCAATTGAGATAATCATGTGGTTTTTGTTTATGGTTCTGTTTATGTGGTGAATTACGTTGATAGACTTGCGTATGTTGAACCAGCCTTGCATCCCTGGGATGAATCCTACTTGATCATGATGAATAAGTTTTTTGATTTGCTGTTGCAATCGGCTTGCCAATATTTTATTGAAGATTTTTGCATCTATGTTCATCATGGATATTGGCCTGAAGTTTTCTTTTCTCATTGGGTCTCTGCTGGGTTTTGGTATCAGGATGATGTTGATCTCATAAAATGATTTGGGAAGGATTCCCTCTTTTTGGATTGTTTGAAATAGTTTTAGAAGGAATGGTACCAGCTCCTCCTTGTGTGTCTGGTAGAATTTGGCTGTGAACCCGTCTGGACCTGGGCTTTTTTTGTGTGGTAGGCTCTTAATTGCTGCCTCAACTTCAGACCTTGTTAGTGGTCTATTCATAGTTTCAGCTTCCTCCTGGTTTAGGCTTGGGAGGACACAGGAGTCCAGGAATTTATCCATTTCTTCCAGGTTTACTAGTTTATGCGCATAGAGTTGTTTGTAATATTCTCTGATGATGGTTTGAATTTCTGTGGAATCTGTGGTGATTTCCCCTTTATCATTTTTTATTGCATCTATTTGGTTGTTCTCTCTTTTATTTTTAATCAATCTGGCTAGTGGTCTGTCTATTTTATTGATCTTTTCAAAAAACCAGGTCTTGGATTTATTGATTTTTTGAAGGGTTTTTCGTGCCTCAATCTCCTTCAGCTCAGCTCTGATCTTAGTTATTTCTTGTCTTCTGCTGGGTTTTGAGTTTTTTTGATCTTGCTCCTCTAGCTCTTTCAATTTTGACGATAGGGTGTCAATTTTGGATCTCTCCATTCTCCTCATATGGGCACTTATTCCTATATACTTTCCTCTAGAGACTGGTTTAAATGTGTCCCAGAGGTTCTGGCACGTTGTGTCTTCGTTCTCATTGGTTTCGAAGAACTTCTTTATTTCTGCATTCATTTCGTTGTTTACCCAGTCAACATTCAAGAGCCAGCTGTTCAGTTTCCATGAAGCTGTGCGGTTCTGGGTTGGTTTCTGAATTCTGAGTTCTAACTTGATTGCACTATGGTTTGAGAGGCTGTTTGTTATGATTTCAGTTGTTTTGCATTTGTTGAGCAGTGCTTTACTTCCAATTATGTGGTCAATTTTAGAGTAGGTGTGATGTGGTGCTGAGAAGAATGTGTATTCTGTGGATTTTGGGTGGAGAGTTCTGTAAATGTCTATCAGGTTTGCTTGCTCCAGGTCTGAGTACAAGCCCTGGATATCCTTGTTGATTTTCTGTCTGGTTGATCTGTCTAGTATTGTCAGTGGAGTGTTAAAGTCTCCCACTATTATTGTGTGGGAGTCTAAGTCCTTCTGTAAGTCATTAAGAACTTGCCTTATGTATCTGGGTGCTCCTGCATTGGGTCCATATATGTTTAGGATCGTTAGCTCTTTTTGTTGTATTGATCCTTTTACCATTATGTAATGGCCTTCTTTGTCTCTTTTGATCTTTGTTGCTTTAAAGTCTATTTTATCAGAGATGAGAATTGCAACTCCTGCTTTTTGTTGCTTTCCATTAGCTTGGTAAATCTTCCTCCATCCCTTTATTTTGAGCCTTTGTGTATCCTTGCATGTGAGATGGGTTTCCTGGATACAGCACACTGATGGGTTTTGGATTTTTATCCAATTTGCCAGTCTGTGTCTTTTCATTGGTGCATTTAGTCCATTTACATTTAGGGTTAATATTGTTATGTGTGAATTTGATACTGCCATTTTGATGCTAAGTGGCTGTTTTGCCTGTTAGTTGTTGTAGATTCTTCATTATGTTGAAGCTCTTTAGCATTCAGTGTGATTTTGGAATGGCTGGTACTGGTTGATCCTTTCTACGTGTAGTGCTTCTTTTAGGAGCTCTTATAAAGCAGGCCTGGTGGTGACAAAATCTCTGAGTACTTGCTTGTTCGCAAAGGATTTTATTTTTCCTTCACTTCTGAAGCTCAGTTAGGCTGGATATGAAATTCTGGGTTGAAAGTTCTTTTCTTTAAGGATGTTGAATATTGGCCCCCACTCTCTTCTGGCTTGTAGTGTTTCTGCTGAGAGATCTCCTGTGAGTCTGATGGGTTTCCCTTTGTGGGTGACCCGACCTTTCTCTCTGGCTGCCTTTAGTATTTTCTCCTTCGTTTCAACCCTGGTGAATCTGAAGATTATGTGCCTTGGGGTTGCTCTTCTTGCAGAATATCTTTGTGGTGTTCTCTGTATTTCCTGCAATTGAGTGTTGGCCTGTCTTGCTAGGTGGGGGAAATTTTCCTGGATGATGTCCTGAAGAGTATTTTCCAGCTTGGATTCATTCTCTTCGTCCCCTTCTGGTACACCTATCAAACGTAGGTTAGGTCTTTTCACATAGTCCCACATTTCTTGGAGACTTTGTTCATTCCTTTTTGCGCTTTTTTCTCTAATCTTGGTTTCTCGTTTTATTTTATTGAGTTGGTCTTCGACTTCAGATATTCTTTCTTCTGCTTGGTCAATTTGGCTATTGAAACTTGTGTTTGCTTCGCGAAGTTCTCGTATTGTGTTTTTCAGCTCCTTTAATTCATTCATATTCCTCTCTAAGGTATCCATTCTTGTTATCATTTCCTTGAATCTTTTTTCAAATCTTTTTTCAAGGTTCTTAGTTTCTTTGCATTGATTTAATACATGATCTTTTAGCTCACAAAAGTTTCTCATTATCCATCTTCTGAAGTCTAATTCCGTCATTCCGTCACAGTCATTCTCCGTCCAGCTTTGTTCCCTTGCTGGTGAGGAGTTTTGGTCCTTTCTAGGAGGCGAGGTGTTCTGGTTTCAGGTGTTTTCCTCCTTTTTGCGCTGGTTTCTTCCCATCTTTGTGGATTTGTCCTCTGGTCGTCTGCGTAGTTGCTGGCTTTTCGATTGGGTCTCTGAGTGGACACCCAGAATGTTGATGATGAAGTATTTCTGTTGCTTGGTTTTCCTTCTACCAGTCTAGCCCCTTCGCTGTACGAGTGCTGAGGTCCGCTCCAGACCCTGCTTGTCTGGGGTGCACCTATAGCAGCTGTGGCACAGCGAGGGATGCTACCAGTTTCTTTTTCTGCTATCTTTGTCCCAGGATGATGCCTGCCTAATGTCAGTCTTTTGGATATAGAGCGGTCAGGGAGCTGCTTGAGGAGACAGTTTGTACTTTATATGGACTTAATTGCTGAGCTGTGCGCTCTGTTGTTCATTCAGGGCTGTTAGGCTGCTATGTTTGATTCTGCTGCAACAGAGCTCATTAAAAAACCCTTTTTTTTTTTTTCTCAAATGCTCTGTGTTGAGGGGTTTGGGCTTTATTTTTGGATGTTCGATGAGGTGTCCTGCCCAGCTAGAAGGCAGACTGGCCACTGTTTGGCTGCCGAGGCTCCACCCTGCTGTTGTGTGATTCGCCCTGTTCCTGCAGGCTCTGCTTTGGTCTCCGCCACGCCCTGTGGCGGAGTCTCTTCGTTGTAGCGTGTTGCCTCAGAAACGGCAGGCTGCGTCAGCAGTGGGCGTGTATCTCAGTAGGGACGGGTTGCCTTGGCAACGCTGGCTGCGTCAGCAGTGGGCGTGTATCTCAGTTGGGGCGGGTTGCCTCGGCAACGGCTGGCTGTGTCAGCAGTGGGCGTGTATCTCAGTTGGGGCGGGTTGCCTCGGTAGTGGTGGACGCCCCTCCCCCACAGAGCGTCTTGGACCGTCTGCTCGGGATAGTTTGAAATCGCGGTTTTGTTTGTCCCACTGGGTATCCCAAACGATCTGTTCCTGCAATCCCCTGGGCTGGCCTACTGTCCAAGTCTCATTCAGTCTCAAGTCCAGCCCTCTCAAGTCTCAGGTTGTCGGTTCAACACGGCACCCAGACAAGCGTGCCCTGTGGGGATTGCTGGGTAGGGTCGGCCGCTGCCGCCCCGGCTGCCGGCTTCGCCAGGCAGACCTGCTGCCTGGCGTCCCGTGTCTTTTTTATACTTGGGAGTTTCCCCGTTCTGTGGGCAACAACGATCAGTCTGGAAATGCCACTCTGACTCACCGTTTGCGGATTCAATGCGAGCTCCAATCCTGGGTTGTTCTCACAGCGCCATCTTGAGTCCTCCCCCAAACATGTGACTCTTGATAGGGTACCTACCCTTTCTATGCCTCCATTACCTCATTTGTAAATGGGAATGATAGTAAATACCTACCTTCCAGAATTGTTATACAGATTTAATGCAGTCTTATTTTTGTGAAACTAAGCATAGTCCCTGACACATGGGAAGCATGATAAGGTGCTCTATTATTCATTGAATACTTACTTTATGGCAGGCACTGTGCAAGGCTTGAGACCACAGAGATGTCAAGAGAGCCACAGGGCATAATCCTTGCTTTATGGAGCTTGCATTCTAGTGAGAGACTGACAAAGATGCAACCAAACATATAAACAGATAAATTAGAATGTGGTTAATACTAAGAAAGAAATAAACTAGGCAAAAAGACAGAGACTAATGGAATGGAGAGAGAACAAACTTCAAAAACAGTGGCCAGGGAATGCATTCCTGAGGAGATACTCAAGCCAATCTGAAGGACGAGAAGAAGACATCTGAAACATGAGGGCCAGGCAGGAGCAATGATTTGTAGGGGGAGGAGTACCCCGAGTCAGGAGAGAATTTGGCTTCTCTGAGGATGTGGAAAAGCCAGTCTCGACAGAGAGTAGTAAGCAGGAGTGTGGTGGGTATGAAGTAAAAGAGGAAGGCAGAGCATAGCACGGAGTTTGGTAAAACACTGGAAAGTTTAAACCAGGAAGTAGCATGATTTAGTCTACATCTTAAGATGGTCCCTCTGGCTGCCAGAGGGCTGCCAGGTCTAGAATGGATCAGAGGAGGACAAGAGAGAAATGTTGTAATTAGGAGTAATGTGGTGGCATGCACTGATGTGGTGGCAGGGGTGACAAGGAGAAAGGATGGGCAGATTTGGAATATATTTTAGAGGTGGAATTGATCAGACTTGCTGATGAATTGGATACAGGGAGAGAATAATTAAGACAATTAATAGGCTCAGATGGGTCAGAAATGCAGTGTCTGAGACACCAGAAAGTAGCTGTCAGCAGATAGTTGAATCTGAGTGCAGGATGCAGAGGAGAGGACTAGGGTAATGTAAATATAAAAATAATCATTGTGGGAGTAGAGATTAGAGAAAGAGAGAGTAGAGGCCAGGCATGGTGGCTCACGTCCGCAATCCCAATACTTTGGGAGGCCGAGGCAAGTGGATCACAATGTCAGCAGTTTGAGACCAGCCTGGCCAATATGGTGACACCCCCTCTCTACTAAAAATACAAAAATTCGCTGGACATGGTGGTGCGTGCCTGTATTCCTGGCTACTTGGGAAGCTGAAGCAGAAGAATCCCTTGAACCTGGGAGGCGGAGGCTGCAGAGAGCTGAGATTTCACTACTGTACTCCAGCCTGGGTGACACAGCAAGGCTCTGTCTCAAAAAAAGAAAAAAGAGAGAGAGGGAGATTGAGAGTAGAGAGAAAAGAGAAGAGGGCCTAGTCTGAACCCTGAGGAGGGAGAGGCTGCCATGGCTCTAAAATTGGAGCCAGCATTGTGTTGATGCTGGAGGAGAATGAGAATATATTATGCTAGATATTTTCCATGTGCTCCCATCCATCCATTCTCTACCTTCCTTGACTTTGCTCTGTACCCTAGGGAACTGATCACTATGGAATGCGACACACCAACTCCCTGGCCCTCTGGCTATTGGTTGGATCAGCTAAAGGGAAGTACCAGCAGGAGATACAAGAGGAGAGACACACTAAAAATTAGGGAGCCATAATTCCTTATGGGGAAGCAGGGGCTGTATTTCTCTGCCACCATGGCTCCTCTGAGGCAGGCCCCACTTGCCTGCTTCCAACTCTCACTCCAGTTCTACTGCTCCTCCTTCTTGCTGCTCAGACCTTAACAGCTCCCCATGGTTGCTAGTCCCTCAGTGCTGCAGCACCCTTGTTAGTCCTGGCATCTGCCTGCCACTCTGTAACTAGTACTTTCCTAAAATTCTCTTCAGAATTCAGGTGGCTTTCCTTGCCACCTCAGAGAGGGTCTCTCTATACTCTCCCCTAGCGAGAGATCATTGTTACCTGTTATTAGCAGCTTGTTAGCCTGCAGGTGGGAAGTCAGGGGCTGGTGTTGTCTGTTGTTCTGATTAACCCCCAGTCTCAGGCAGGCACTATGTCTCAGGGTCTTGGGTGCTGGTGGCATTCTCTGCATTCATACCCTTGGCCCAGCTGTCATTCTGAGTCCATCATACATACATCCTGTCTCTTCCCCAGGGGTAGAGAGTCTTGTTCTGTTTCCTCTGTGAGTTGTAATCAGTTTCCACAGCTCTTCCTGTCCCCCTCCTTCCCGTCCCTTCTCTTCCTTCCTCTTTCTCTCTTTCCCTTCCTTCCTTTCTTCCCTCCCTCCTTCCTTCCTTTCTTTTCTTTCTTTCTCCCTTCCCCTCCCCTCCTTTTTTTCCCTTCCACACCCCTCCCCTCCACTTTCTCATTTCTTTTCTCTTCCTTTCTGCCACCCTCCAACCTTTCCTTCCTTCTTTCTCTCTTTCTCCTTCTCTTTCTTTTGAGGGTCTCACTATGTTGCCCAGGCTGGATTCAAATTCCTGCATTCGAGGGATCCTCCCACCTCAGCCTCTGGAGTAGCTGGGAATACAGGCATGCTCCGCTGTGCCTGGCTGCTTTTCACAGTGTCTTAGGCTAATGATGTTTGTTGCCTTCCCACAGTGCCTAAGGCTTCTATTCCTTTGGAGAGATGGGGAAGAAGCATCCAGTGAGGCATTTGCCTTTTCCACAGTGACTGTGTCCTCCTTCCCTAGGTCTACACCATAAGGGACACTTTCTCAGGATTCTTGCCCTTACCTGAGTTTTTTTTGTAAGGTCCAGTGAGGTCCATAGAGAAGAGCTATTGAGTGATTGCAAATTCCTCTTGTGTCTATGGTCCCCAAGGGTTCTATATTCTCTGGGTAGCTGTCTTAGTCACCTTGGGCCAGATTGCCATAGAATGGTTGGCTTAAACAACGGAAATGTATTTCATATATTTCTGGAGGCTGGGAAATTCAAGATCAAGGGTCTGGCCAATCCAGTTCCTGATAGGGCTCCTCTTCTGGCTTGTAGTTGATCATGTTCTCTTTGTCCTTACGAGGAAAGAGAGTAGGGTTATAGGGGAGAGAGATAGAGGCAGGGAGGGAAGCGGGGAGAAAGAGCCAGAGAGTGAGGGAAAGAGAAAGCAGGGAAGGAGAAGGAGAGAGAGGGAAGGAGGGAGGGAGGAAGGAAGAGGAAGGAAGGGAGAGAGAGAACACATGAGCAAGTTCCCTGGTCTTTTCTTGTAAGGGTATTAATCCCTGCATGAGGATACCCTCAGACATTCATCTAAACCTAATTACCTCCCAAAGGCTCCATCTCCAAACACTGTATATTGGGGATTAGGGCTTCAAAATATGAATTGTGGAGGGACACAATTTAGGGCACAGTAGTACCCCATACTCATGCTTTAGCAATTAAAGTATTTGGTTGAGTTTTTCTTCTTGCCGGTGTTTGGTGGTTACCATGCCAGGTGGCAAGAGCTGATGCCCCATCTCTCTTTGCAGGTGCCCATCTTTCCTAAGGATTTCCAGTTAGTAGGTTGCTCTGTCACTTCAGCTCTCTGATGGGCTCAAGAAGAGTTGTGAATTTTCAGATGGTCTGGCTTTGTTGTTGCTATTGTTGTGATTATTATTGTTGCTCTAAGAGTGGGATGCCCTTCTCAGATTTCTACAACCTAAGCAGAAGCCAGAGGCCTCTCATGCAATTCAAGACCTCTCCTCTCTGCTACTCAGGGAGGTGAAGAAAGAGTCTAATTTGTTCAGTCACAGGTGTTTTGTTGTTGTTGTTTGTTTGTTTGTTTTGATTTTTTGCCTCCTCCTGCCTCCATAATTCTTCTGGCTCTTCCGGGATTGGGACACAGGATAACAGAGTAGAGGAAGGAATGAAAGAATTCAATTTCTGGAGCCAATAGAGTTCTTGTTTGACCAACACTGGATGTTGTCAACTTCTGCCATTACTACAGACATCCAAAATGTGGCCATGATATGGGATATAAGTATGGGTTACATGGGTGACCTCTTCTGGGACTGCCAAACTACATAGATTCCCAGTGCGGGTGCTCTCTGAGTGATCTTTTGTGACTATCCCAGCCTCTGCTCCTGGTGGTCTGTTACACAGCTTCCTACTGCTGAGATCCTCCTGTCCTGGCTCTTACTCCTCTGGGGTGAAGTACCTTCAAAATAGATTTATTGGGTTCTCTTGGACGACAAACTCATACATCCTTGTCTTCCAAACAGGTAAAATTATAGCTTGTTTCAACCATTGATCTCTATTCTTGCCTGGCCATTTCTGGTGGCTTCAGGTAGCCTCTGTCTTCCAAATTCTCTGTGGGAAGCAGGGACTAGTGTCTATATTCTTAAATGTTCCTGGTATGGCCACTTTGGGTAAGGGTCTATCCTGCTATAAGTAATAGCACCACATCTGGCTAATTTTTTATTTTTTAGTAGGGACGGGGTTTCACTATGTAGCCCAGCCAGGCTGGTCTCGAATTCCTGAGCTCAGGAATCCACCTGCCTTGCCTCCCAAAGTGCTAGGATTACAGGCATGAGCCATGTGCCTGGCCAGATGTATTCCTTTGGCCTTTTGGGGAGAGCAGGACAGGCTTCACAAGCTGGTCTAAAGGACTTGAGAGAGTAGGAAAAGGAGATTGGGTTTGAGTTTTTCTTCTGGTAATGTGGTGTGGTGGGTTGAGGGTCCCTGTGCATGGGTAGGCAGAGTCTTGTGTGGATAGAATCTCCCACCAGCGCCAAAGGAGGGAGCACCTGAGCTTTCTTATTAGCTAGCCCAGATGTGGGCCACAGGGGGAAGAAAAAGTGGTGAGCATTAAAAATGATCAGGAATCAAACATCAAAAAATGGACTTAAACTCTATCAAGTCTTAGTCTAGCTCTAGGGAACATATGGCAAGACTTCCTGATAACTCTCTTCCTGGGTCTGGGTTTGGTTTCTAACTCATGATAGCACAGGACTATTGTACAGCTTAATAAATGTCTAGTTGGAGAGGGAGATGTCGATCTTTTCCTCATTCTCTACTGTGGTTCTCTTGGGTTTCCATTGCTTAGTTTGGTTGAGGGGAGGATAGGGAAAAGGGACTTTGTCTTCCTCCACAGAGAGGGGAGAAAAATGACACATCATTTCTCACTAGGCTGGCAATTCTCTACCTCAATGCCTGTCATCAATCTGTCTTCCAAATTTCTATGATTCTGCTTTTTGGCTGGAATGAGTGACGGGAGTTGATAATTGTGGACTGTTCTGCTATCTTAGATTTTATAGAGTGTTGGGGTAATTATTGCACATTGTTTTCAGCTTTGGAGCCTTAATTCAAATTCTGAGACCATAGGAAAAGCCCTCATTCAACATCCAGTTATACACAGAGGAGGGAAATAACTTTCCTTGGGATGGCAGAGTATAAAGCTGAGAACAGATGCAGGTGTATTGGATTCCTTCCTTCCTCCCTCCCTCCCTCCCTCCTTCCCTCCCTCCCTCCCTCCCTCCCTCCCTCCCTCCCTCCCTCCCTTCCTTCCTTCCTTCCTTCCTTTGTTCCTTCCTTCTTTCCTTTCTTCCTTCCTCCTCCCTTCCTCTTTATTTTCTCTTTTCTTTCTTTTGACAGAGTCTCATTCTGTTGCCCACACTGGAGTGCAATGGCACAATCTTGGCTCACTGCAACCTCCGCCTCCTGGATTCAAGCAAGTTTTCTGCCTCACTCTCCCTAGTGGTTGGTATTACAGGTGTGTACCACCACGTCCACCTAATTTTTTTTTTTTTTAGAGATGAGGGTTTCAACATGTTGGCCAGTCTGGTCTTGAACTCCTGACCTCAGGTGATCCGCCTACCTCTTAAAGTGCTGGGATTACAGGCATGAGCCGTCGTGCCCAGCCAGGTGCAGGTGAATTAGAAGGTTTGCTTAAGGGAGGATGGGAAAAGTTTATTTGGCTTCAGTCTCTAGTGAACCTTGAGGCAAGAGCAGCAGCTGAGAGTAAGCAGGGAAAAGAAGGTATATGAAGTTTAGGGAGGAAATTATTTTGGGTGATGGAAGAGTAAGTCTGTTCAAGAAACACAGTGGGATTGCTGGACAGTGGTGGCTTGCTACATGCCCTTTGAGGTTTGTGATCATGAATTTCAAGGGAAACCAGTCTACTCAGTTGGGTGACTTTTTTTTTTTTTCCTAGCAAATTGTACCTGTTTGGTGCAGGCATAGAAAAAGCGAATGGCAGGATTCATCTAGGGTTGATGTTTCCTAGGTGCTGTGGACTACATCAGGCCCCTCCACCCTTCAAATTAATATGTTGAAGCTCAGCTGGGCACAGTGGTTCAAGCCTGTAATCCCAGCACTGTGGAAGGCTGAGGTGGGAGGATCACTTGAGGCCAGGAGTTTGAGACCAGCCTAACCAACATGGTGAAACAAAAATACAAAAAATTAGCCAGCTGTGGTGGTGTGTGCCTGTAGTCCCAGCTACTCAGGAGGCTGAGGCATGAGAATCACTTGAACCTAAGAGGTGGAGGTTGCAGTGAACCAAGATTGCGTGACAGCACTCCAGTCTTGGTGACACAGTGAGACCTTCACTCCAAAAAAGAAAAAATTCATCTGTTGACGCTCTAACCCTCATTGTGGCTGCATTTGGAGTAAGGCAGTAATTAAGTTTAAATAAAGTTACGAGGGTAGAGCTCTGATAGGATTAGTGTCCTTATAAGAAGACACACCGGAGAACTTTTGGGCTTTCCTTCTCTCCTCATCATGTGAGGACTATGAAAAGGCGGCCATCTACAAGCCAGGAAGAAAGCCCCTTCCAAGGACAGACTCTGCCAGACCTTGATCTGGGACTACTAGTTTCCAAAACTGTGAGAAAATACATTTCTGTTGTTTAAGTCCCCCAATTTATGGTGTTTTGTTATAGCAACCCAAGCTGACTAATACACTAGGCAAGGATGACTGAGGGAGAAGGGGGCAAAGGAGTTATGGATGTTTGCAGAAGAGTGATTATAAGGATGGGACCATGAAATCTAGGATAGACAAGGTGCTCTGGATATGAAGCCAAGAGAAAGTTGATGATTGGATCAATGGATCGAATGTTAAATTATACCAATGAGGATAAAAGGTGGTGGTTGCTTTTGAGGTTCATTCATGTTGTAGTATGTATCACTACATCCTTCCTTTTTGTGGCTGAATAATATTTCACTGGATGGCTATACCACGTTTTCTTTATCCACTTATCAGTTGATGGACATTTGGTTTGTTTGCAGAAGGCTTCTGACATTTGTAGTTAAAAAAGTTTCGCATACATAATGAGTGTGAATGTCATAATGTCAATTGAACAGAGTTTTCAAAAGGATTGTATATGTAATGGACACTGCTGCACTATACAGAATACAGACTGTGTACTTGGGAAAATCAAGGAAGAATATGTTCACACATTTAGTTATCCAATTGGTCCAGAGTCCCAGAACTGCTCAGTTTGTTTGTCCCTAGGGAAGATACAGAAGATATGTCTGCTACTAATAGCAGCGATATCTGCTATTTTCATTGTCTGTGAAAAATAAGCATTTATCTAAAAATTATGCTTTTGGCTTAATGTTTGTGTTTTACTTTTTAATATTTTTATTTAAGAAACAAACCCACCTACTCTTCATTGTCATGGGTTCAGCAAGAAAGCTGTGACTACATAGTACCTCTGGCCCACAGTTTGTGCTCTGAGGAAAGCAATATCAGAGGTTAGAACATTTCCCTCCTTTGGAATGGTCACCCAGCCCTCTTGGTACAGGTAGCAGGTATCTCTTTTGTATCTTCCCTAAGAACAAACTAACTGCGCAGTACTGGGGTTCTGGACCAATTGGAAAACTAAAAACTCCAACCTTAAGGCAGAAGGTAGCAGCAGGTATGCTGCTCTGGACATGAAGCCAAGAGAAAACCCCAACCCTAGATGAATCCTGCCATTTGCTTTTTCCATACCTGCACCAAACAGGTACAATTTGCTAGGAAAAGAAAGTCACCCAACTATACTGTTTTCCCTTGAAATTAATGATCACAAACCTCAGAGGGCCCGTAGCAAGGCACCACTGTCCAGCAATCCCACTGTTTCCTGAATAGACTTACTTTTTCATCCTCCAAAATAACTTCCTTAGATATTCCTGGATGATACTCGCTGCTGCAGTTTTGTTTTGTTTTAAATTGACAATAAGGGATAGTAAAAACCTCTTTCAGCCTGTTTTTGTCTCTTGGTATACAGAACTTTTCCTTCATTCCAACAGAAGAGAATCAGAAAGGCTCTGCCTCCAAAAAGAATCCTAGTTTTTCCAGATCTTAAAACAGCAAGGTTCAATGTCCAGACCCTCAGTGTCATGAGTGTTGCTCTGTGTCATGCCACTGCCCATCACCATTTTGGTTATTTGGTACTTCTACCACCACTAATCATTGTCATTATTCCTTGGGGATAGATTTTCCTGTGCTAACTACACTGCTGATGCTTTCGTACATGCAACTGAGTGTCACAAACTGCTGCAGAGAAAGTTTTACTAATCTGTGATAAACAGAATCAATTCTCAAGTAGTCTTTGGTGTTTATATGTGTGTCCTTAGGATTTCAACTAAACGTAGTACCCCCCTTTCACCCCATGCCACTGGATTGTTGTCTAATTTTTCATGTTAGTTAATTGTTCTTAGGATAGTGGGATCATTGTTCCCTCTCACAAAACAAAACAGTTCCTTTAAAATCAGGCTAAATGAACAGTAATTGAGCACAAAAGCCTGACCTTGCCAACATAGCATTGCATACTTAGTCAAATTAGTTTAGACCATTATGGTTTATATTAATTATGTTTGTCATTTGTAATTAATGTGAATTAAAATTTGGAGGAGAATTTTGGAATTATTTTGGTCAATATGCTAATGGGAATTTCAGAACGTGTTAACATTTTCTCTTGCTCCTTAAAATCGTTCTGTGTTTTGTTAACAGAGTAATTATGTCTTTGATCTGATTTTGGAATAGGTTATTTGTAATGTTAGCTTAGGGACAATGTGGAAACCATCCTTCACCGAATTTTCTCTGGTTCCCTTTGGCAATCGACATAAAGCTGATCAGGAGAGAAGCAATCCATACATTTGAATTTTGGCTCACTGTGTAAGATGATACCATTGACCCAAATTTAGAATGTCTTGGAGTAACTTAAGACTTTCTACTAAAATGTACTTACTGTGTCTTGGATATGAAACAGGTGGCTCAGCAGACAAGCATGAGCTGTTGTAATAAATGGACTATTATATGCCAAAGAAGCTTTACATTATCATCATTAACCCTCATTAAAATCACAAGCTTTTAGCTTCTCACAGCTTGTTTTCTTTTAAAGAGATGATGTTCAAGGTTATGCAGTATTCTTTGAAATGTTTATATTTAAAATAAAGTATCTCTTTGTGCTTATGCTTGTGCTTCAATCTTATGAGAGAGGTGGCTTTGATGTTGAACAGTAATATCAACATATGTGTGTGTGTGTGTGTGTGTATATATATATATATATATATATTTCAGATGGATTATTCCTCTGTCACTGAGGCTGGAGTACAGTGATGTGATCTTTGTTCACTGCAACCTCCGCCTCCTGGGTTCAAGTGATTCTCCTGCCTCAACCTCCCCAAGTAGCTGAGACTATAGGCATGCACCACCATGCACAGCTAATTTTTTTTTTTATCTTTAGTAGAGGTGAGGTTTCACCATGTTGGCCAGGCTGGTCTCAAACTCTTGACCTCAGGTGATCCACCCACCTTGGCCTCCCAAAGTGCTGGGATTACAGGCGTAAGCCACAGAGTCCAGCCAACTTTAATATTTTATTGTCCTTGTCAGACTCTCATATAGCTTTCAAAAATTATTAAGTTCACAGAAATTCTGTTTGGGCACCCACATTTGTAGTTTCTCTTTCTTTTAGCAATCCTTGTCTCTTTTTATCCTGCTTCTATATCCATCATTCTCAATATCACTAACATTCATGGAGCCGATACCATTATGTGAGAAAGCACAGCAATTTCTTTAGTAAATGTGTTCACATTTTATCCCTTTAAATACAGACTCTGATGGACTCTAAGTGAAGCAATGCCAGGGTGAAAAGGGTGTACGAGATTTCTCTTAGGCCTCTGCCTGGTTCTCATTAGCCCTCGTTTAATTTGGTTTTGGCCTTAGCTACATAGCCTAGTTTAATTTACCTCCCCTGCCCCAATATTTTCTTGTGGAAAATTTTAGCTTTAGTTTTTAACTTTTGTAAAATTTGGTTGCTTTTGTTAAAAGATAAACTTAGGCACATTAAAATTTGGAAGAATTTATTTGTTCAGGCGGAGATTCATGAATTAGGCAGAGCCAGACCTCAAGCAGTCCAGGACTCCACTGAGGCAGTTTGACAGAAAAATTTTATAAGGTGTTTGTGGAAGAAATACAAAGAAATACTTGATCGGTTAAAGTGAGAAGTCCCTAGTTAGAGGTTAGTTGGTGGTTTCTGATTGATTAAGCTTAAGTGTCATTTTACTGTTGACATTGAGTTAGGTTTTGCTTTGCTAGTAAGGGACCCAAGGTGACAGAGTTGTTTCAGCCTAATGGCCTCCTAATTAAAGTTTTTAAATACTTTGAATGTTAAGAAAATATACTTCACTCAAGACTTGGGTTCTATACACATTGAAATTGTTATGCGTT
This sequence comes from Callithrix jacchus, assembly GCF_049354715.1. Lineage (NCBI taxonomy): Eukaryota > Metazoa > Chordata > Mammalia > Primates > Cebidae > Callithrix > Callithrix jacchus. The sequence continues at coordinate 58,465,088 of NC_133515.1, read as the reverse complement.
TTGATGAAGAGGTAAATTTCGAAATGATGCTTAAAATATTGGGGTTTGGTTTAATAATGGTTTACCGAGTTTGTTGAATACAGGCAGTATGTTGTTTTCACATTTATCATTTAAAACCATTAATGTTAACTTTAATTTTAAATTCCAGGGTACATGTGCAGGATGTGCAGGTTTGTTATATAGGTGAATGTATGCGATGGTGGCTTGTAGTACCTATCCACCCATCACGTAGTTATTAAGCCCAGCAAGCATTAGCTATTTTTCCTAATACTCCCCTTTCCCTCACCCCGTCTCCCGACAGGCCCCAGTGTGTGTTATTCCCTTCATATGTCCATGTGTTCTCATTGTTTAGCTCCTACTTATAAGTGAGAACATGTGGTGTTTGGTTTTCTGTTCCTGCATTAGTTTGCTGAGGATAACAGCTTCCAGCTCCATACATGTCCCTGCTAATGACATTATCTCCTTCCTTTTTATGACTGCATTGTATTCCATGGTGTATATGTACCACGTTTTCTTTATCCAGTCTATTATTGATAGGCATTTGGGTTGATTCCATGTCTCAAAGATCTTGAACCAGAAATACAATTTGACTCACCAATACTATTACTGGGTATATACCCAAAGGAATATAAATCATTCTATTATAAAGATACATGCACATGTATGTTCATTGCAGCACTCTTCACATTTGTCATTTTATTTAATTGTAGGAAATAGGGGAGTATAGCCATACAGACTTGGCCTAATATAAGTTCATGAGAAACGTACAATTGGGAATGCAAGTGATATGGAAGACATTGTTTTCTTTTCTTTGTTTTTGTTTTCCTGAGATGGAGTTTTGTTCTTGTTGCCCAGGCTGGAGTGTAATGGTGCAGCCTCGGCTCATTGCAACCTCCACCTCTCAGGTTCAAGTGATTCTCCTGCCTCAGCCTCCTAAGTAGCTGGTATTACAGGTGCCCACCACCATGCCTGGCCAATGTTTTGCATTTTTATTTTTATTTTATTTTATTATTATCATATTTTTTGAGACAGAGTCTCACTCTGTCTCCAGGCTGGAGTGGCCCTATCTTGGCTCACTGCAACCTCTGCCTCCCAGGCTCAAATGATTCTCCTTCCTCAGTCTCCCGAATGGCTGGGATTATAGGCATGCACCACCATGCCCAGCTAATTTTTGTATTTTTAGTAGAGATGGGGTTTCACCATCTTGACCAGGATGATCTTGATCTCTTGACCTCATGATCCACCTGCCTCAGCCTTCAAAAGAGCTGGGATTACAGGCGTGAGCCACCGTGTCCAGTATGACTGTTTTCTCTTGAGAAATTTGCAAGGAGACATATGAGTATAATGAGACTGTATTTTGAAATATAAACTTATTCCTTTCTCCCAGTATTTTATGCTATCCTACCATTCTCCCCAACCTAGGAATTAACTAGGGTACATTAATCTAAGTGACCCTAGGAGAGATTGTTAAAAAGAAGAAAGAAAATAATAAACACTTACTTTTCGAGTTTCAGAATAGATACAGACCATATTTTGAAAGAAATGCTTTGTGAGACAAAGCGCATAAAGTTCTGTATGCCATAAAAAGTAGATTAAGAAGAACACGGAATGATGTGAGGAGCATTTTTCCAGTGTTTTGAAGAGACAACCTAGAGAGAAGATAAATGCAGGTTGGGGAGGGGCAGTCATAGGGACTTGAAAACTTGAGGATCTGTAATAGAGGAGATTTGAGCTGAATGAATTTTCAGTTCCCTAAAGAGTCATGCTCACTTGTTTCTCAGTGATTTTGCTAATGCTGCTTCTACCTTTGTATGCAGCTCAGCTCTTGTTTCTGTTGGGAGGCCTGCGTTAGCCCACCCCAGTCTACCCAGTTTCTGTAATGAGTAAAGGGTTAATTCAGTAGGCCTGGTTTGCTCAAACTCTGCACATTTCAAAGGTCTTCAGGAAGGGTCCATAAATGGTTCCTGGGAGATAACCTCTGAGCCCTTGAAATATCCTTTCTGTTAAGACTGTCTTTGTGTACTTGAGACTTTGGTTTACATGGACAGTTTATGTTAACAATGTGATTTATGATGAATGACTATTTTTGTATTTTTTGTATTTTTAATAGAGATGGGGTTTCACCAGTTATCAGTTTGACCTCTGGATGGAGGCTGGAGATAGAGTAACTACAGTTGGTCATGCAGGTATTCCACACCTATGTGACTGATCCCAATAAAAACCCCTGAACCAAGGCTTTCGTGGGGTTTGTTCCCCGGCTGGCAATACTTTGCACATGTTATCATGCCTTGTTCAACTGGGGGAAATTAAGTGCTGTCTGTGAGACTCCTGAGAGATGACCCCTGGAAACTTGCTCTTGGTTTCTCATGGACTCTGCTCTATGCACCTTTTTTTTGGCTGATTTAAGTCTGCATTCTTTTGCTGTAGTAAACCGTAACTGTGAGCATAATAGCTTTTCTGGGTCCTGTGAGTCCTTCCAGTGAATCATCAAACCTGAAGGTGATCTTGACACTCTTCAATAATTTATTCTACAACAGTTATCACACTGCTCATTCATCCACCATCTATCCATCATTTAACCAATGAACTATTGAATGCCTGCCATGTCCCAGGCATTGTATTAAGCCTAGAGGTGTAGGGGTAAACATGATAGACACAATCCTTACCATCAGTGAGTTTGTAATCTGGTGGTGAAAAGAGAGAAGTAAACAGATAAATACAATTCAGTATAGGAGTAGCTATTCTAGGCATAGTGCAGGGTGCCATAGGGAGCAGAGAGATAAGAGGCCAACCAAAATTAGTGTGGAGGGTGTCAGGTCAAGCTTTCTAGAGTGGGTGAAGAGCTGCTTGCTAAGTAGGCAAGTGACAAAGGGGTAGAAAAGGGTGATAAAGCAAAGGCAACACATATACAAAAACCAGGAAGTGAGAGGAGTGAAATAATTTTGTTGCATCTGGAAAGGAAGACTTTTGCTGCTGTTGTTGTTGTTGTTGTTTTGAGATGGAATCTTGCTCTGTTGCCCAGGCTGGAGTCCAGTGGCGTGATCTTACCACAACCTCAGCCTCCTGGGTTTGAATGATTCTCGTGTCTCAGCCTCCTGAGTAGCTGAGATTACAGGCGCATGCCACCGTACCCAGCTAATTTTTGTATTTTTAATAGAGACGGGGTTTCACCATGTTGGCCAGGCTGGTCTTGAACTCCTGACCTCGAGTAATCTGCCTGCCTTGGCCTCCCAAAGTGCTGGGATTACAGGCGTGAGCCACCGTGCCTGGCCTGGAAAGAAATGTTTGAGGGAAAAAGTGGCAAGAGATGAGGCTAGAGAACCATGTAGTGGCTAGAGTCAAGTAAGACATGGTATGCTTCTCTTAGACAGATGTGAAGAAGTCTAGATTTGGGGGGGAAAAAGGTGAGTTCAGGTTTGGCCATGTGGATGTTGTTTAATGGTTTCTTCTTCCCTTCATCTGTAAGTTCCATGAGGTCAGGCAACACTATTTATTAAATATAACCTGTTCTGCTATAAGTCAATAGTATCATTCCTAAGATGCTTATCACTACGTGAAGTATATTATCAAAACCATTGTTTCAGTAGATAAAGGAAATTAGGAGTTAGAGAGTTTTTATATGGACAATATCCAAGTTATTTTTGCTGCAGGGATTTCAATAATAAAGGAATCCTGAATATAAGTATATTTAGTTATTAGATGCTAAAAATAATAAATTATATTAAAACTGACAAAATAATTTTTTTCATTTTCAGTACATTCCACTCCCTCTACTTATTCTTTTCTTTAACCTTTGGCCTGGCAATTTTACTTGCAGCACACCTTACAAACACCAAAGGCAAACATAAGAGCAAACGCAGACCCAGCTGAGTAAATATCTGAGAGTAGCCACTCATTCCAGCAAAGTGTCTCTGTGTCCTATGCTTCGTATACACGTTGTCTACATAGTCAGCATTAGTTCTCTATCACAATCAAATTATTAAACTACTGATCACATATGGCCTAGGGAAATTATTAAAATTAGCACTGGCCAGGAGTGTGGTGGCTCACTCCTGTAATCCCAGCACTTTGGGAGGCCAAGGCGGGTGGATCATGAGGTCAAGAGATCGAAATCATCCTGGTTAACATGGTGAAACCCCATCTCCACTAAATACAAAAATTAGCTGGGCGTGGTGGCACGTGCCTATAGTCCCAACTATTTAGGAGGTTGAGGCAGGAGAATCACTTGAACCTGGGAAGAGAAGGTTGCAGTGAGCTGAGATCATACCATTGCACTCCAGCCTTGGGACAGAGTGAGAGTCCATCACAAATAAATACATAAATATAAATAAAAATAATAAAATTAGCATTATTGGAGAAATGGTTGCTATTCATTCCCCCATGACATGAAATGGCATTTTGTAATATGCTCAATTCTAGCTGTCTATATATATATATTTTTAACAGTCTTGTTCTGTCACACAGGCATGATCTTGGCTCGCTGCAACCTGCACCTCCCAGGTTCAAGCGATTCTCCTGCCTTAGCCTCCTGAGTAGCTCGGATTACAGGTATGCACCATGCCTGGCTCATTTTTTTTGTATTTTTACTAGAGACAAGGTTTCACCATATCAGTCAGGCTGGTCTCAACTCCTGACCTCAAATGATCCACCTGCCTCAGCCCTCCAAAGTGCTGAAATTACAGGTGTGAACCACTATGCTCCACCCAGGAAGCTATATTTAAAACAAAACAAAACAAAACAAAACTCTTCAGGAGATTCTGATGTTTAGCCAGCTTTGTGTATGATGACTATAGATGATGTAAATATATGTACTATAAGCCAGAGTTTCTTCTCTCTAGCAAATCAGTCCTCAAAGTGAGATGGCATAGACATAACATTTCAGTTTAACTAACATTTATTGAAAGTATGAGACACTGGGCTAGGAGTTGTAGCTATAAAGATAAGTAAGTCATAGGCTTTGCCCGTAACTCTGGTAATGAAAGAGACAAACACACAGCCAGATAACTTCAAAAGAAACCATGGCAGCCAGATACAGTGGCTCACGCCTGTAATCCCAGCACTTTGGGAGGTGGAGGTGGGCAGATTACTTGAGGTCAGGAGTCTGAGACCAGCCTGGCCAACCTGGTGAGAACCCATCTCAATTAAAAATACAAAAATTAGCTGGGCGTGGTGGCAGGTGCCTATAATCCCAGCTACTTGGGAGGCTGAGGCAGGAGAATCGTTTGAGCCCAGGAGGCAGAGGTTACAATGAGCCAAGATTGTGCCATTGCACTCTAGCCTGGGTGACAGAGCTAGACTGTCTCCAAAAACAAAAATAACAACAAAAAAAGCGTGGCAAGGTGCTATGATAGAAGCCATGTGCAGAGACTTCTGTTGCTAAAGAATTCCAGGGAAGCTTCCTGAGAAAGATAAATTTTGAACTAAATTGGAATGACAGGTATGACATCACTAGGTACAGAAGTGAAACTGAAGGTGCTAGAGGCCACTGCTGGCATGACTCTTGTATCCCGTGTGACTGGTGTCCCCGGGGTAATGCAATGGGGAAGTTCTGGAAGAGAGGACTTGAAGGGAAGATTGGCTCAGGCAGAACAGAGGGAGAAAATTGTAAAACATTAGAGTGTGTTCAGGAAACCAGAATCAGTTTGCTATTACTATACTGTAAAATGAAGATGGAAAGTGGTAAGATGCAAAATTAGAGGATGGGTGATTCTGTGGTATGGATCTGGGACTGCCCTCTGTAGGCAGTGGAGAACTGTAGGTGGGTTTAAATAGGAGAGTGATGTAAAGGTCTGAATTTCCAAAATATGTCTCCTGTGGTAGTGTGGAGGGTGAACTTGAGAGACTAAGATCAGAAGACAAGAAAGAGACGTGTTGCTGTAGTTCCGTGAGTGATGAGGAGGACAAGAACTGGGCATTGCAAGAGGGCAGAATGCGTGTGAATATTAGAGATGTTCAGGGTGTCCAGAATTTGGTTCATGATTACAGTAAAGGCTGAGGGGAAGGAGGGACTCCAGGATGACTCCCAGGTTTCTGAGAGATTTAGAGTGTGAGAAAAGATAATGTCAGATTTTTTTTTTTTTAGACGCAGTTTCACTCTTGTTGCCCATGCTGGAGTGATTCTCCTGCCTCAGCCTCCCAAGTAGCTGGGATTACAGGCACCTGCCACCTTCCATGGCTAATTTTTGTATTTTTCTGGAGAGGAGGTTTTATCATGTTGGCCAGGGTGGTCTCAAACTCCTGACCTCAAGTGATCCGCCTGCCTCTGCCTCCCAAAGTGCTGGGATTACAGGGGTGAGCCACTGTGTCCAGCCATGATGTCAGTTTTTGGTCATGCAAAGTCTGAGGTACTTGTTAATCACTTTGTCCTATAACACAAGATTGAAAGTAATAAATGACACAGAGGAAACAGAAATAGAACCCAGACGAATATAATAAAAATAGGACCCAAAGGAGGATAAATAATTTCTAGTTTGCAGAAATTAGGAAAAGTCTAACGATAGAGAAGGATTGATCTAGGACTTGAAGGGTTGGTAAGATTTGGATATGGATATATGATGGGAGGGAAATGTCCAAGTGAAGGCACAGGCACCCTCAGGATCTTGTTTGGGAACTACTAAGACTTCCTGTTTGTGTGAATAAAGAGTAAGTTAAAGCCAGATGAGGAGGATGTGGCTACTATGGTAAGTCGGAGCCAAGTCCTGAAAGGCTTTAGGGTTCTATCTGTAATGAGCATTGGACTTTGTATTAGGCAATAATTTGAATGGAACTATGCTTTAGGAAAAATAATCTCAAGTATTATATAAGATATGTTAGAGGCAGAAAAATTAAAGGCAGACAGGAGTCAGGACACACCACCAGGATGCCAGAAACAGGAATGGAGAGGAGGGACCACTGATGAAGAAGAGTGGGAAATTACTGAATTTGAGAATGGGGCTCAGATCAAAGGTTACAGGTGGTTGGATTACAAGGGATTGACAAGATGGTGCTGCCTCTGTAGAAATAAAGGCATCTATAGAAAAACAGGTTTATACTGAACCCCTAGGTTAGGCTCTGAACATTTAGATACATGCTGTACTAACTTGAAACCAGAGAGACCCATGAAGACACCTTACAAAGTGCAAAAGTTAGCTTTACAAAATGTCAAGTGAATGAAAACAAGGCCAGTGATTTCTTTTCCTTTTTTTTTTTTGAGATGGAGTTTTGCTCTTATTTCCCAGGCTGGAATGCAATGGCACGATCTCAGCTCGCTGCAACCTCCTCCCAGGTTCAAGCGATTTTTTTGCCTCAGCCTCCTGAGTAGCTGGGATTACAGGTGCCTGCCACCATGTCCAGCTACGTTTTTGTATTTTTAGTAGAAATGGGTTTTCACCATATTGGCCAAGCTTGTTTCGAACTCCTGACCTCAGGTGATCCACTCTCCTCAGCCTCCCAAAGGGCTGAGATTACAGGCATGAACCACAGCGCCTGGCTGCAAGACCAGTGATTTCTGCAAAAGTCTCATGCATTTTCAAATGAGACCAGCATAATATTTACAACTTGAGGTAATCTCAAGAGTTTACTAGAATTTGATATTCATATATTAATTTTAAAAAGTTTTCTGCCATCATAAATAAATATGATGACAGAAAATATTTTTACTTATACTACAGAATCCAAAGCACTTTAACAATATATTAATATATGGCTGGATGCGGTGGCTCATGCCTGTAATCCTAGCGCTTTGGGATGCCAAGGTGAGCGGATCATCTGAGGTCGGGAGTTCAAGAACATCTTGACCAACATGGAGAAACCTTGTCTCTACTAAAAATACACGATCTAAAATTTAGCTTTCTTCTATTTTATTTTATATTTATTTTTAGTGCACAAACCATTCACCAGCTTCAAAGGGTTAAAACAAAATAATGGAAATCTCATTTATTGTTTAGCATAGGACAGCCTTTGGACAATAGGAGAATTCATTTCCCACTAGAGGGCGCTCAGGTGTTGCCTAATTCACCTCTTCAGGTTTTGGGACCTCCTCTAACTCAAACTATAAAATGGAATTTTGATTTTGATATTTGTGATGAATTTAAGATTTTAGGATTAATGAAACAACAACATTTTAAAGCTTGGGTGTGTCTTGTTTTTCCTTTCATATTGAAAATAGTTACCCAAATGACAGCAATCAAAACTCCCTCCAAAAAGAAAAAAAAATTAAACTTCCACCATCCCCCAAATCAATTATTTTTGTTTTCCAGCAAACATGTCTGGTCCTGGTTCATCGCAGGTTTGAGAGCCACAGTTTCTTCTCCATTATTCACCTACTCTAGAACCACTTTATAGAGAGTGGAGGTGGGGTGGGATGGCCAGGGTGAGATAAAATCTGTTTCAGGATTTGGTGCAAGGTGCTCATACTAATGTGAGTCCTGCCTCACATTAGACTGTGCTAATGGTTCTCAAAGTGGTGGTCCCCCAACCAAGCTACATCAGCATCACCTGGGAACTTGTTAGAATGCAAATTCTTGGGCCCCACCCCAGACCTATTGAATCAGAACTTCTGTGGGTGGACCCGTTCATCTGCATTTTAACAATTTCTCTGAGTGATTCTGATGGATGCTACGGTTTGAGACCCACTAGGCTAGATACTTGGTTTTTACAAGGCAAACTGCTTTTGGGCAACCAGAGCTCAGGTTTTATTGGTGAGTGCCCCTCTAAGAATCAGGAACAGACTCCCTCCAGGCTGGGTCTCAGACCTCAGGTAAATGGCAGTCAGGGTCAAGGTAGTTTTTTACCTGCTTCAAGTTTCTAATGAGAACTTGTTTTTCATCAGTCTCAGCAGGGGCACCAGTCCACGGAAAAAAGTTTTGGAAATAGACCATTCACATATAGAGGGCACCATGAGAGTCAGTTAAGAATTTATGGTTGGGTGCTGTGGCTCATGCCTGTAATCCTAGCACTATGGGAGGCCCAAGTGGGTGGATCACCTGAGGTCTGGAGTTTGAGACCAGCCTGGCCAACATGGTGAAACTCTATCTCTACTATTAAATACAAAAAATTAGCTGGGCGTGGGGTGGATGCCTGTAATCTCAGCTACTCAGGAGGCTGAGGCAGAAGATTCATTTGAACCCGGGGGCAGAGATTGCAGTGGACCAAGATTGTGCCTTTGCACTTCAGCCTCAACAAGAGCAAAGCTCTGTCTCAAAAAAATAAAACAGAATTTTTGAGATGTGGTACATGCCTGTAGTCTCAGCTACTTTGGAGCTACTTTGTAGGAAGATCATTTAAGAGTTTGAGACCAGCCTGGGCAACATAATAAGACACCCCTCCTAAAAATACGATGAAGTATAGCTTGATAATTAGTTACATAGGTTCGGGTGCCAGCTTGCCCACTTCAAATAACAGCTCTGTGTGACATTGAACAAATTATTTTATCTCTCTGTAACTCAGTTTCTTTATCTGCAAACTGGGCATAACAATACCTATCTTATTAAGTTTTTTTTAAGAGGAAATCAGATGAAATTTCTAACACTTAGAACAGTCCTTGGCACTAAATATGTGTTTAAAAATTCTGTGCTTTGCATAGATCTTCTACCATCCTACCAACACAATTCTATCCTCCTTGACCAGCAACAAAGCAGACATAACCCCACCTTTTTCCAATTTTTATGGGAATGTCTTAATATAAACAATTCTCATCACATTTACCCAGGTGACAGGAGTCCTGAGAGCTCCTTTGGAGTTGGACAGAACTTTTCTTTTTATCTCAGCGCTCCCACCTAATAGGTCTCACTTTGAGCAAATTACTTCACTTCTATTTAAATTTCACTTTCTTTCTCATTTATAAGATAGGGATGGTAATAATTATCTAATAGAGTCCATGTGAGATAAAGGAATAAAATTAGAGGGTAAATTGTGGAAATAAGGCACCATTATGTGTACATTACTGTTCCAGGAAATGCTGTAGAGCATAGGGTAGTTCTAGCCACAAGATAGGGCTAGATACACATTAGTTCCTTTTCTTTCAAAGCTTTGTACATTTTGAATATTCAAGGTCCTTTTAAACTGTCAAAGTGGGCTGAGACTGGTGGCTTATGCCTGCAATCCTAGGACTTTGGGAGATCAAGGTGGGAGCATCGCTAGAGCCCCGGTTTTCAAGGCTATGATTGTGAGCTATGATTGTGTCACTGTGCTCCAGCCTAGGCAAAAAAAAAAAAAAAAAAAAAAAAAAAAATCATCAGAGTGAATTATGTTCTTATACTGTTTACTTCCAGCTTCATACTCCAGCTTCTCGATTTCTGGAGTAGATGGGAGAGGGTTCTGTTTTCCCTCCTTTCTCACACAGGAGTCTTTTGGGCCAGATTTTCTATTCTTCCCTTCCAGATCACAAAGCTTATATTTTTGTTGTAGGAAACCTGCAATATTCAATAAGCATAAATGAGAAAATGAACATCACTAGTCCTTCTCCAGAAGAAAACATCATTAATGTTTTGGAGGATTTCCTGATGGACTTTTCCCTCTCTGCTGAAATAAAATTGCTATTATAATGCATGTTCAATTTTTCCTCCTGCCTCGGGGCTTCTTTAGATGTGATTCTCTTGGCTGGGCATAGCTTTCTCTGGCTTGGGTTGCTCCTTCTTTTCCCACCCTTCCTCCCATCCCAGCCAACCCTGATGCTTCAGGTAAGGTGAATCTCCCTGCAAGATGCTTTCAAAGCATGCTGTGCTCACTCTGGACAGTGTTCCTCATGCCCTGTAATTACACATTTACTTGTGTGATGGTGTGAGTTGTCTCTGTCTGTGACTGAACTGCAAGCTCTGGGAGAGTAGGAGCTGTGTCTGGTTTACTTACAACTGGATGCCAAGTGCCAGCACAATGCTGGACACATAGTGTGCCCACAGCAAATCATTTTTGAATGAGTGAAGAAGTAAATGAAGAATTTTTAAAGCATTTTTCCACACTGGACATGACATTATTTTATTATTTATTTATTTTGGACATGATTTTAAACAGCAGATTTTAACTGGTGGATGTCCAGGAACAGATGAAGTGTTCTCTCAGGATTTCAGATAACTCCATGGATATCTGAAGCAGCTTATTAAGGCAGAAGGATTCCTGCCCTGGGAATAAACAGACCCACGTTCTCCTTTTTGCTCTAGTTCCTCTGATCTCAAGCAAGTCACTGAGCCTCATTTTCCTTATCTACTCTGCTTCTCTCCCAAGAATCTCACATATCAAATAAAAAAAAAATGCATGAGAAAGCCCTTCTCAAATTGCAAAAGCTCATAAAAATATGTAGGAAGGGTTGTTCAAAACATATTTTGCTTTATGGACATATGGAGCCACTTGCTAATTAAATTTGCACTAAGGTGCTAACTTTCAAACTTGAAGTTGATTTTGTTTCCAAGACAATCTCCTGTTTCAAATTTTAATAATTAGAAATAATCAGCCTGGTGCAGTGGCTCACCCTGTAATCCCAGCACTTTGGGAGGCTGAGGCAGGTGGATCACCTGAGGTTGGAAGTTTGAGACCAGCTTGGCCAACATGGAGAAGTCCCGTCTTTACTAAAAATACAAAAATTAGCCAGGTGTGGTGGCATATGTATGCCTGTAATCCTACTACTCAAGAGGCTGAGGCAGGAGAATCACTTGAATTCAGGAGGCGGAGGTTGAGGTGAGCCGAGATCATGCCATTGCACCCCAGCCTGGGCAACAAGAGTGAAACTCTGTCTCAATAATAATAATATAATAATAATTGTGAGTCTGAATATCTTTAGTAGCCAAAATACATCAACTACTACTTTATTTCATAAGGGCAGATATTTTAGGGTTTGTTTCAGTTTCGTACTTGAAAGATTGCAACAGATAACTATGGCATGTTGTGATAATAGAAAATTAGATTTATGTTTCTTTCAAATTTCATTGGGCTGAGGAAGTCAAGATATTTTTTTGACAGACTAGCCAATGAATGTAAATTACATAGATTATTTAAAAAACAAATCTTAGTTTTAAATTTTTTCTTTTTTAAAAAATAAAATAAGCTTTTTTACTATACAAAGGAGTGTTTAAATCATCAGTATTTTGAGGAATGTTCACAAATGAAATAGACCTAATGTAATCAATAGTGAGATAAAAAAATAGAACATGTCCAGCATCTAGAAGCCTCTCCCCTTGTGCCTTTCCAGCTATCACCCCAGGAAGAAAGCCTTTATTCTGACTTCTGACATTAGAGACTCGTTTTTCTTGTTTTAAACCTTTAAAAATGAAATTATACACTGTGTTGTAAACTTTTATGCTTGTCTTCTTTTACTCAAAGTTAATCATTCATTTTATTGCCTGTAACAATAACGTGTTATTCTTATTTTTTAACACTGCAGGAATATGTTTATTTTTGAGATCTATTGCACATCATGGTGAATAGAGTAAATAACAGAACATTGTACATTTCAAAGTTGCTAGGAGTGTACATTTCAATGATCTCACCACAAGAAATGTTAAATATGTTGGTGTGATGGATATGTTAGCTAGGTTGATTCAGTTATTTCACATTGTATTCAAAGACCATAGTAGCACTTGGTATCACATTATGTATATAGAATTATAAATGGTCAACTTTGAAATTTTTCTTATTAATTTATTAATGGAGACCGGATCTTGCTATGTTACCAGCCTGGTAACTCCTGGGATCTTGAACTCCTGGAATCAAGTGATCCTCTAGACTTGGCTTCCCAAAATGCTGGAATTACAAGCCTGGGCCACTGAACCCCCCCAAACCCTAGTTGTTGAATATTCTCTGTACCTTATTCAACAGGAAAGGAATATGGGAAAATTCAGAATTTCCAGAATGGAGCTAATATCTTTGTGATATGATTAATATTCATATTTAAAGGTGGGATGAAAGAAAGTTTCCCACCAAGGTCTTAGATGCCAAGAATTGGAATAAGTAACCCTTATAACTAAACTTTTTTGGTTGATTCTTTGGTAGTTTTCCATTGTATCTTAAATAAGCTCATTTCTGTTTTAGGTTATGTGATGGTGCTTGAAATGTGTACATATTGAGGACATAAAACATTTTGGAGAACAGATAATAATTGAAAGCATGAAAGAAAGAAAGACCAGTCTCTTACTATCTGTGAAGATTTGTGAGTTCATAGAAAAAAATGAGGCAGTGTTTGCTGACATTATTTTTTAATAACTCCAACACACTCTATTGAAAAGGAACATTTTTCTTTTCTTTCTTTGTAACATCAATTAGTAAACACATAGCATTTTAGAAGAGGAAAATACTTTAAAAGTCCCTGTTTCATAGATAATATCTAACACTTACAAAGAAGTTTACAATTACTTTCAGATAACATGATTTCATAGACTCCTCAGAACTCTATTTTTACCCTCAATTGAAAATGAGGAAATGGAGACTCAAGGACTTAAATGACTGTCTAAGGTCACACAGATAAACATAATGATGATAGATAATATTAATTGAGCACTTACTCTATGCTAAACCTTCCTTAGGCATGATCACATTTAATCCTCACAATGGGCTTATTACCTCTTACATAACATGTGACAAGCTAGCATTATAAATCAGTGCTAAGAAACTGGCATAGCTGACTTTTTTTTTTCCTGAATGCTCTTCTATAGATGCAACCTAAATATTGAATAAAATCAATATGATTTTATATATTTGGCATAGTATCATATTGTGTATGTATGAGGTCAATTGGTTAAGTAAATAATATTCTCATTTTACAGATGAGAAAATACAGACATGGAGAATTAAAAGGCTCCCATAGTGGTACTCTGCTAGCTAACACTGATGAGCAGAGGCAAGAATCCAGTTCTTTATACCACACCAGCTTCCTTTCTCTGATTTGTGTCTCAGAATGTGGAGTAGGCAATTGGTGACTTGGATCCAAAGCTAAGGACAAAGAGGCACCAAGAACCTCATATTCTGAGTTTTGGAGGCCAAGTACCTCCTCCAGGATTTAGTAAAAGTCAGGCAAACTGAATAGTCATTCCCCTAATCATCTTCTGAGACTCAGCCATTCCTCATTCCCAATCCATTTAAACTTTTGACTAGACAGGGGAGACAGGCATGTGATGAGAGTCTCAAATCTTTGGTGAAAAGTACAGTGACTCCTACTTTGAAGCCAAAGACTGGGTGCCCTGAGGACCACCTACAGAGAGTGGGATTAAGTAAGAAGAATGATACCTTATTTCTTAGCTCACACCAGATGATCTGACCCCAGTGTCTATGAGACTAAGGGAATGGAGAATTGAGAAAATGAGGCAGAGAGACGTGAGGCAGTGGTGCAGTCCTCTGCACCACTGGAATGGTAGTGCTGTATTCTTGACCAGGGGTCAAGAAGCCACCATAGAAGTAGCCAGACTTGAGTTGACCTGCCAGTACTCTACTCAAAAAGATGTGAGCGGAATCAGGGAAAGCAACTGAGGGGGGTAGTTAAAGAGCCACATAGAGGGTACTCCCACATTGGGAAACTGCCGTGGGAGACTCCTGCAAGTCCTTAATGTACTCCATGGAAAAACCAGTGTTTGAACAGCTACCACACAGAGACTGATCAACAGCACCAGCCAAGAGAAGACCACAGCTGCAGCACTGAATGAGACACTGTTCCTTTCTATCTCTGCATCTACTACAAGCCACCACCCCCAAACACTGCTACTCAAGAGAGAAGGAGGGTGGAGACTGTGCGCCTTTTCCATTTCAGGCTCTGGCCACAAATGCCTGAGCTATCTACAGGAAAGGAGGATTGGGCTTCTTCATTTCAAAGCTGTGAGAGCTGCCCAGAATGTTGTTAAGGGGTGGGAAAGGGAGATTCAGTAGAGCATGGTTAAGGTAGTAAGTGGGGGAGAAAAGGATACTTTATGTATGTACTCAACTGAATTCAGGTTGTATAGAATAGGCGTTACATATACCTCTCACTCTCTCTCTCCATATATATATATATATACACATAATAACCAATATTTGTGGATAGCTTTACATCCTTTACAAATATGCAGAAAGTTGTATGGGATGATATTGTCAGGAACTGAGTAGCATTTTAAAAATTATTGCATATCCAAGTGATGAAATTAAGAAAACATGGGCCAACAAAAAAAGGTAACCTCATCTTTCTTCTGAGTTTTCTTTTTGCCCCAGAAGATGTTTTGGTATCTGACCTGCCAGGATGCTAAGAAGTTCTGACTGATAGACTGATAGATTCAATCAAACAGTCAGTATTCAATTAGTGCTTTCCATGGTAAATACCATAAGAATGAAAGAGTATATAAAAAAATGGTCCTGGCCAGGTAACAGTGGCTCACTTACATCTGTAACCCTAGCATTTTGGGAAGCTGAGGTGGATGGATCACTTGAGCCCAGGAATTCAAGACCAGCCTGGACAGCATGGCAAAACTCTGTCTCTACAAAAAATACAAAAAGATCAGCTGGGCTTGGTGGTACATGCCTGTAGACTCAGCTACTCAGGAGGCTGAGGTGGGAGGATTGCTTGAGCCCAGGAGGTTGAGGCTACTGTGAGCTATGACCATACCACTGCATTACAGCCTGGATGATGGAGTGTGATTCTATCTCAAAAAACAAACAAACAAACAAACAAACAAAAAACTGTTACCTACTTTCAAGGTGGTGACACTCTAGGTAAACGTATACTCATTAAACGTATAGGGTAGCATATGACAAGTGCCAAATGAATCAAAGTGACAGTAAAGGTAATGTGTGACTTTGTTAGAGACCCTCTTGCACTGGTTGCCTGATCAGAAAGGGTGAGGCTTGAATGGTGCCATCAATGATGGGTGAGAATAGGAGGGCAGAAAGTAAAAGGCTGCTACTTGTGCAAATGAGCAGAGATCAGGGTTGTTGGGAAGTCATATTTGGGGACATTGAGTCACCCTCAATGAAATTCTGTAGCAGGCCGGGCACGGTGGCTCATGCCTGTAATCCCAGCGCTTTGGGAGGCCGAGGCAGGTGGATCACGAAGTCAAGAGTTTGAGAACAGCCTGGCCAACATGGTTAAACTCCATCTCTACTAAAAATACAAAAATCCCAGCTATTTGGGAGGCTGAGGCAGGATAATCGCTTGAACCTGGGAGACAGAGGTTGCAGTGAGCTGAGATCACGCCACTGCACTCCCGCCTGGCAACAGAGCTAGACTCCATCTCAAAATAAATAAATACATAAACAAATAAAAGAAATTCTGTAACAGCATCCTTCCCAATTACTGGAAAACCCAACTCAAACTGGCTTAATAAATGGCATTTATTAGATCATATGACTAAAAAGAACTAGAGGTAGAGTGCACAGGAGTGGGTCAATTTGGGTTGTAGCTCCATTTCTCTGTGAGTCTCACTGCCCTCTCTACCCTCAGTCTGGTGTTCATCTTGTTTGTGAGATGGTTCCCTGGGTGTATTGGTTATCTATTGCTGCATAACAAAAAACACGCAATTTTAGCAGATTAAGCAGTAAATTTTTTTTTTTTTTTTAAGACAGAGTCTCACCCTGTCTACCAGTCTGGAGTGCAATGGTGTGATCTCAGCTCACTGAAACCTTCACTTCCTGGGTTCAAGTGATTCTCAAGCCTCAGCCTCCTGAATAGCTGGGATTACAGGCACACACCACCATGCCCAGCTAATTTTTGTATTTTTAGTAGAGATGGGATTTCACCATGTTGGCCAGGCTGGTCTTGAGCTCCCGACCTCAGGTAATCCAACTGCCGCAGGCTCCCAGAGTATTATAATTACAGGCGTGAGCCCTGTGCCTGGACAAGCAGTAAACTTTTAAAATTTTTGTCATTTATTTATTTATTTTTGAGAAAGAGTCTCATTCTGTTGCCCAGGTTGGAGTACAGTGGCACTACCTTGGCTCACTACAACCTCCATCTCCTGGGTTCAAGCGATTCTCCTGCCTCAGCCTCCTGAGTAGCTAAGATTACAGGCACTCTCCACTACACCCAGTTAATTTTTGTAGTTTAGTAGAGATGGAGTTTCACCGTGTTGTTCAGGCTGGTCTCGAACTCCTGACCTCAAATGATCTGCCTGCTTCCACCTCTCAAAGTGCTGGGATTACAGACATAAGCCACCTTGCCTGGCCAGTAAACTTTTTTGTTGTTGTTACAGTGTCTCACTCTGTCACCCAGGCTGGAGTGCAGTGGCATGAACAGGTTCACTGCAGCCTCTACCACCTGGGCTCAAGCAATTCTTCTGCCTTGGCCTCCCAAACTGCTGGGATTAAGGGTGTGAGCCACCACACCTGGCCAAAATAAAGAACAAAACATTTATTCTCTCACATTTTCTGTGTCAGAAATCTAGGTGCCGCTTAGTAAGTGGCTCTGTCTCAGGGTTTTTTGTGAGGCTGCAATCAAGATATCAGTCAGGCTGAGGTCGTCTGAAACATTGTGTGGACTAGAGGATCAGCTTCCAAGCTAGCTCATCTGGCTGTAATGGTGACTTCAGTTCCTTGGTATATGGGCCTTTCTATACAGTTTCTCAAGACATGGTAGCTGGATTCTCTCAGAGCAAGTGATGAGGGAGAGAGGCATGTGTTATAACACAATCTCAGAGGTGATATACCATCACTTCTTCCTGGCTCTATTGATTATGCAGACCAATCTTGCCAACCCTGATATATTGTGAAGGGGTATTATTCAAAGGTGCAAATATCAGGAGGCTGAAATCATTGGGGCCATCTTGGAGGCTGGCTACTACGTCTGGCCTATATGATTCCTTATTTATATCCAGAATAAAGTTGCTTATTTTAGTCATTGAACTAAAGTTCTCACATTTTCTCTGATGTGAGAAATGTTAAAGTTTATCTTTAAACACAGGAACTACTATGTGGCTTAGGTCTAAGTTACTGAGCCAATGTCTGTTTCAAGGGGAATAGGATGATGATGACTGGTTTAGACAAATTAGGATACACCTAGAGCTAGAGCTGTAGGTTGCTGCATGGTTCAAACAGCACGGTTGATTCATAGGAGTGGATAATATGTTGGGAGGCAACTGCAGTCCTCTACTGTCTGTCTCAGGCTCCTCAGCATCCATCTGTATCCTCCTCCTTACCCAAACACTGTCATGTGCATTATAACCCTTCTCTAAAGAGGCTATCCAAAGTCTAATTCAAGCTCAAAGTCCAGGCTCTCTGGGTATTGTTCTTTCCTCTCCATCAGGTCTGGCTACAACTCTTCACAGTCTAATGATTTCAGGAATCCACTTCTAACGTAACCAATATGGAATTGTAAAGAAAGTACAGGATAACTTCAATAAAACACTCATTAGAAAGAGTGGATGGACCACAATACACAGCCTTCCTTGCTCCATAGCACACATTATTTCCTACTGGAAAGCAATTTTAAATTCTCCCTACCATGGTTGGAAGAGAGTCTGGGTAGCAAGAGTAGAAAGTAGAGTCCCTATCATTAATTGCTGCTAGATTGTGGAGGGCCTTTTGGAATGTTAGCCTATAAGCAATGGAGGAAAAAACAGGACCATTGAAGGTTTTTGCATAGGGTAGAGTTATGATTTTGTTAAACTTAATTTTGGAGGCACTATGCAGTATAAATTCACAAATCACCTTGAAATAATGCCCTGGGGACACATTTCCTCAAATAAACTGAAAGTAATGCTTGAAAAAGAAATGTTAACTGATTTCACAGTAAAAACCCATGTATTATCTATGTTTGTCTCTTTCCAAATAGAAATTATAAGTTGTTTCCAGGCACCTATGTGGAACAAACAGGGTGGTTCACATTGTGTCACTTCCTTGGTATTAATTCCAAACCAGAATGAAAAAGCTTTAAGACTCTTTTGAAAAGATTTGTAATAGAAGTAGACTTGGTATGTGGAGAGTGATAGGGACTAAGATTAAATAGAAAAAGTGAGAAAAAAATTGCTAGAGAAAGCATATTTGAATAGTTATAATCCTTCACTTATGCATAGTGAAGAAAATAATAAAAAATTGTTTAAATTATTTTACTATTGTAAGTCCTGCACAAGTTAGCTAGTTACAAGTTGGTATGGGCTGTGAAACATCTGTACTTTAAACAAGAATCAAGGAGTGGGATAGGTAAAGCTGTAAGCCATTGCACTACCTGCTAGTGTGAAGAGCTTTTCCTAGTTTATAATATGAGGAATAAAGCCTATGAGATTTCTTCTCAGATGGCCTGGAAGAAATCCAAGATGGAAAATGGTGGAAAAACTGAGTATTCATATTTGAAATTTCAGATATTATTATTTACTTTGCATTTGACTTATTCCCGAGAAATATGACAGAAATACCCCCATAATCAAGTTATGATATTTCTCTAGTCTACAGATGAGTATAGTGAGTGAAATGTATAAAAGAAAACATTTTTTTGAGGTAGGAATAGATTCATCACTGAGTTTCTCTGCCAAATTCAGAATTAGATAGTGGAAAAATTCTATTTATTTTGAGTTTGTGAATCTGCCAGCAAACTGTTGGGAAAAATAAAGACAAGCCAGATGAGGACTTGGGTTATGGAATGAACCATAGATGACATATGACTGAACTTTTCAAGAGAATATAATTTTTCCCACTTTTATTTCCTGGTTGTAGTTTAGAGTGTTTAATAACTTTGATTTGCAGTGTGCATTTCTACTATACTAAACTATAGCAGCAAAATGGAAAACACAGCATATTGCTGTGTTGAAATCAACCTTAAGGGTCAGGAAATTGAAAATATCATGTTTCCATAGTAACACTAATTTAGTCAGATCACACATGTTGTTTCCGAGCCATTAGTTTACGCTTATGATATTCTGGATGGGAACACAATATTTACTCTGGAATGTGGTTAAGTTCATGTCACAATGCAAAGCAATTTCGTATTTTCTTTATGCCCATTTTAAATCCTTTATTATGGTTGGTTTGATATCTGATTCCCTGGGCTATTTTGGGAAATGCAAAAATGTAAACATTTTAAAAAAAGTTTCTGAAGATAATTAAATAGGAAATTATGAAGATATCATATTTATATAACAATTATGGAAAAATTATAAGAAAAAGTAACTGGATTTTGAAAGTTTGCATCAGAATTTTTGGGTAATTGTTAGATAATTTATTTGGTCTTCCAACTGGGTGGCTCTGAATTGATCTGATTTTAGTTTTCATGGTTATCACATTCTATATGATATCTACTAGGGATTTTTCCCATCTTCTTTTGAATTCCCAAATTCATGAATACTGCTATAGCTCTGTCTTTGACATTTTTGGCCCACTCTTCCATAAAGAAGCCCCTCCCACCACAACTTCATAGGAGTTACTACCAAGATAATGACCTGTAGAAAAGGGCAAACCCGCCTTCCCAGTGGGCACTTTGTCAATGCACATACCAGGCACATTCCTATGCCTGGCCTGTACAGATCAGTCTCATGTTGTGTGTGATTCAAATCTGCTTCTTACTAAAATGACAAAATGTCACATGTGATATCTTTGAGGCCATTCATGATTATCACATCAAATTTCAGCTGGGCATTTCTGGGATAAATTCCACTTGATCATAGTGTATAGTTCTTTCTATATGTTGCTAGATTTGGTTGCTATTATTTTGTTGAGGATTTTTATTTCTATTTCCACAAGCAATATTGGTCTGTAGTTTTCTTTTTCTTTTTTCCTTTTTTTTTTTTTTGAGATGGAGTCTCACTCTATTCCTCAGGCTGGAGTACAGGGGTGTGATTTTGGCTCACTGCAACCTTCACCTCGTAGGTTCAAGCAATTTTCCTGCCTCAGCCTCCTCAGTAGCTGGAAAACAGGCACCTGACACCACACCTGGCTGATTTTTGTATTTGTAGTAGAAACGGGGCTTCACCATGTTGGCCAGGCTGGTCTCAGACTCCTAACCTCAAATGATCCGCCTGCCTTGGCCTCCCAAAGTGCTAGGGTTGCAGGCATGAACCCCTGCGCCTGGCCAGTTCTGTAGTTTTCTTGTGACACTCATGAACATTGGGTAATAGAGTATATACCCAAACTCTCACTCAGTTCACTTAAATTAAGAAAAACAAAAGCAATGTTTTACTTAAATTAAGAAAAAAATGACAATCATGCCTTTTGGTATTGGGAATATGTATACAATTTATGTGGTTGATTGGACAGTTCACTTTCTTTCTTTTTTTTTTTTTTTCTTTTTTTGAGGCAGGGTCTTTTTGGTCACCCAGGTGAGAGTATAGTGGTGTGATCACAGCTCATTACAACCTCGACTTTTTGGGCTCAAGCAATCCTCCTGCCTCATTTTTTGATTTTTTGTAGAGGCGAAGTCTTACTGTGTTGCCTAGGCTGATCTTGAACCGGGCTCAAGCAATCCTCCTGCTTTGGCCTCCCAAAGTGCTGGGATTACAGGCGTGAGCCACTGGCCTTGACAGTTCACTTTCTTGCCAGTCTCACTGTTAAGTAATGCTGAGAGATTAAATTCAATACAAGACATTATTTACTGAATGCCTAATATGCTAGGCTTGTGCTTGGTACTGGGGGTATACTGATGAGTAATGAATGGTAGTAGTTGCATAGTGGGTAAGAGTAGTTGGATTTGCATCCTACCTTTACTACTTCCTAACTGATGGAACACAAACAAATTGCTTAAACCTCAGTTTCCTCATCTCTGTAATGTGGCTATTAATAGCATATAATATAGGATTGCTATGAAGTTTAAATTAAGAATACATGTAAACAGTGCCTGACATTTAGCTATCACTAGATACAGTTTGGCTATTATTATTATTTGTTTTTCTTGTGCCAGAACTTACATATATTATTTCATTTAATTTTCATAACAACCCTGCCGAGGAGCTTAGTATTAGCTCCATTTATATAGCTGAGAAACCTTTGCTTCTAGAAGCTAAATAACTTGCCTGAGATCACAAATATGGTGACTGGTAGAAGCATAATTCACATCCAGAATATGCTTGACTGCCAAGCTAGTGTTCAAAAACCTTATATAGCCTTTCCCAGGCTTAACAGAGCTCTCTAGATTTTCCAGGTAGCCCTGTCCAATAACTAGTTTAGATTGTTTAATTTTCCAGAGAAGATGTTTTGGTTTCATATACCAGTGACTTGGTCCCCTAAAGATCAGTTAAAAAAATTCTAATACAAATGTCATCTATTGTATTAGAATTCTATTTTTGTTGTTGTGTTGTTTGAGATGGAGTTTCGCTCTTGTTGCCCAGGTTGGAGTGCAATGGCACGATCTCAGCTCACCACAATCTCCACCTCCCAGGTTCAAGAGATTTTCCTGCCTCGGCCTCCTGAGTTGCTGGGATTACAGGTATGCGCCACCCTGCCCAGCTAATTTTGTATTTTTAGTAGAGATGGGGTTTCTCCATGTTTGTCAGGCTGGTCTTGAACTCCTGACCTCAGGTGATTCGCCTACCTCAGCCTCCCAAAGTGCTGGGATTACAGGCATGAGCCACCGCCCCCAGCCTAGAGCTCTATTTCTTCCTTAGTATACAGAAGAAATGTATCTGTCTATGTGGCAACTTAAAATGAATGTATTTACTTAGAGAATTCATTTTTCAATGGGGGAAAAGCACATATTGTATAGAAAGCTTTGTTTTTCTGTTTTCATTTTAAGGTTAAAAAGTTCAGTTAAGGATATTTTATTCTCTCTCTAGACTCACTCTCTGCCCTTGATTTTGATCCTTGTTTAACCAAGGATTGTTTTCCAGGGTCTCTGACTACCTATTCATGGCTTTGTTTCCCACTTTGCTATAATTTTTAAGTGCTCTGTTTTCACACCACCGAAAGGGCCTCAGAGGTCCTGAGAGTGTAGGAAGAGGGTTAACAAATAACGTGAAGCCCAAGATTTAAACTTTTAGGGCCGAATTTACGGTACAACTTTTCTTTTTGTGTAGAAGTAGCTTTTCTGTGGTTAGAAGAAGCTGTAATTTTGGGAGAAAGATGACAGAACTTTGGATGTGGAGGCACTGGGAAGAATTCAAGTAAACTGAGGTATAGAAAAGTGGCGCAGAATGAAGATGGAGCCGCTGTGGTGCTTCCACCAAGAGACATCCCAGGACTTAACAACAGTCCTATATGTCCTTCAGAGTAAATGATGTTGCAGAAAAACAACGTGTTTCTACCAAGAGAAGAAATTATCCAACATTTTCTTTCTTTCTCCTTATCCAGTGGCTCTTCAGGGGAACATTTTTAACCCTAGATCAGGGGACTAGACTCATTTCACCCCTCAAAATAAAGCCTTATAAGCAATGTATACTTAGATTGAAGTTTCTAGGGAAGATGGGTGAATACCTAAAAATGAGAAAACTTTCTGAAAGGAGAAAAAACATCTTAATTTTAAAGGAAAAAAAAATTCCACTGCATACCAAATATGACACGAAGTTGATACCCACCCAGTGGCCAGATATGTTTTCCTGAGGGATTTCCTTGTGTTTATTCCTCTAGCATTTTTTCATTCCTGACTTTTGGGGTGGCCCTTCTGTGAAGAGTTTCCTCATCCCAGCTGTTATGATGTTTAATCTAGAGTTGCCAACTTCTGATCCGGCAGTTCCAGAACACAGGGTGAGGAAAACAAAGCTTTCCAGTATTTCTGAATCTGATCCCCCACCCGCATTGGAATTAGTGCTTTAATCTCTGGTCAGTCCTGAATTGTTTTCGACTTTAGCTTTATCTTTTCTCTCCCCCAGAATAGCAGAAGAATTACTAATGGTAAAGATATACGCCTGTATCCAGGGTTCAAATTACTAACCCTCTACACAAACCTCAATTTATGTCCCTTTTCCTTTTCTATCCCTTCCCTCCTTTCCATCCAAGTAAACTATGGTATTTTTTGGGTTTCTGTGTATGGAAGAATTTACTTTGAAGAGGTTTTTTTTTTTTTTTTTAAATAAAAATTAGATTATAGTTTTTAAGCTAACCAGGATTATTTTTTTCTCAGGAAAAACAGGATAATCTTTAAACAGGAAAACCATCTGGTTTTGATCCTAGTGTTAGCCCATGAGATGGCTTGACACTTTAAATAAGCAAAGTCATGGCTTTTCGGTTTAGAAATATGCAAAGATGGCTATTCCTGCCTTTGGCTTGATTGTTTAATGTTAAGGTGGAATGGTCCTGACTGGTCCTGTGTTTTATGCCTGATCTGCTGCAGGACTAGGCAGATAAGGAATTAGGGAAAAGCAGACTTACTACTCAAAATCAGAAAACAAGGCACATATTTATATGAAGAAACAGCTCCTTTTTCCAAATATGGAGAAACATAAAACTTACTCTATTTCTTCCATGACATAGCTGTTTTTTTCTGGTACATTCAACCAATACTGTTGTACTGTGAATGAAGCTACCTCTGGCAATGAAAAGTATTTAGGAAATCCAATGGTGAAGTAGGAAAATGGTGTTTTTTGGTTTTCTTACTGTACCTAAGTTTCTGGTACAACATGACTATTCTCACATGGCTTTGTTTAAGGACAACCCCCCTCAGAGCCCCCACAGATTTGCCTTTAGACCATACCTCATGCTCTGGATCTTTTCCTCACCCTTACTGTCCTTGGTAAGGATGGATAGCCACTGACCTGAAACAGTTTATTTATTTTTATTTTTATTTATTTATTTTTGAGACAGAGTCTTACTTTGTTGTCTAGGCTGGAGTGCAGTGGCACAATCTTAGCTCACTGCAACCTCTGCCTCTGGGTTCAAGCAATTCTTCTGCCTAGCCTCCCAAGTAGCTAGGATTACAGGCTCCTGCCACCATGCCTGACTAATTTTTGTATTTTCAGTAGAGACGGGTGTTCACCATGTTGGCCAGGCTGGTCTCGAACTTATAACCTCATGATCCATCTGCCTTGGCCTCCCAAAGTGCTGGGATTACAGGTATGAGCCACTGCGCCCAGCCAGTGACCTGAAATAGTTGAGTGTCTCCTTCCCTTATGTAGCTGCTCCCAGCCAGGCATAGCCAACTAGCTTGCTGGCAAGATAAACAGTAGAAATATACTATTTTACACGTTAATAACAAGAATCTTTTAGAATTAATTCCTGATCCCCAAAGAAATTCTGCAAATATAAGAAATTTGTGGAAATTTTAGGTGATATCACGCTAATTGGACCTGCCTATCTGGGAGCCAGAAGGCATTCTAGTGTCCCATAGGATGTTATATATCAGGTTAAAGCTGCCTTTGAATCTTCATTTTTTTTTTCTCTTGAGAAAAATCCCTATTCCTTCTATTGAAAGGTCTTAATGAAAGCTTCAAAGAAAAATGCAGATTTGTTATGAAAGAAGGATGGGTCCTTATTGGAAAGATGTTTTAACCAAAAAATACAAATATTAAATGGTGTTCCCAATATTTCATAGCAGTCTGGATGAGAAAATCCCAGATTTCAGTATTGTTTCTGAAGTATTATTCTAGTTCTTTCATATGATTGACAACTAATTCTCTTGCTCATGTTTCCCTTCTTTTTGGTTGTCCGTATTATTTATACATTTGTTTTGATATATGAAAAAACATTCCTTCCAAATAGTTGAAGTTTCCCTACTCTAAAAGAGTTTTGTTGTTTGTTGTTTGCTTTTGTTGTTTTCTAAGAATTAGGGTAGAAATCTATCTTAGGCAGAATGGAAAATATTTAGGAGAATTGAGTCACATTTGTACTATTATTGTGTGGACATTCTATTTTGACTCATCTTTCAAATAACAAATATTGTGGAAACGTTTTATGAACTTCTGTTGAGTGAATTTGAATATCTGACTTAGAGACTTTTTTGACATTACTTTTTTGAGATGTTTGTGTTTATGAAGATATACTTTGTCTGCCTGAATTTGTTTACCTGAATGTGTATAAAAATGAATTTCTGATAACTTAGGAAAATAATTCCTTTCTATTTAAACATTAACATGTGTTTCTTAAATTGTACATTAATATAAAGCATAATTAATTTGTTTAGTATTAAGAAGCTACATTGATTAAAATATTAAACTATTTTTGGTTTATTTACTCATTTTCAGTTGTCAAAATAAGTATAATTGGAAACAGCTGCCTTCGTATTATTTTTGACAATTCTTCACATTTGAGTTTAAAATGTGTAACTAAAAAAATGGGCCTTACCTAATTACAATTTTTCCTGAAGTGTATACCTTCAGATTGTTGTTCTGTAAATTAGAAAATAAGTAAAAACAGAAACTGGTTATTTTAAAACCAGTACCACAGTTTTATAGGCAGATATTTTCTGTGGCATCCTCATTTTTATGAATTTATTAGCGTCATTTGGCTATTTTACACATATTAGCAGATTTCACAGTTCTCTTGTATCATTAAAATGTGGTAGAAGACGAATGAAATGTTTCTTTGCCCTTTTAGTCTTGTCTTCAAGCTGCACTTAAACTTCTTTTCATTATCAAAACAACTTAATAATGTGATTTGATATTAGCAACAGATTTGAAATTTTTCCATACCTTAATAATTTTTGTGGTCAAATAAGTATGTTTATTTTTAGTGTTTTTAGGATTGATTTATCTCATGCAAAGTGAGCTCTTGATTAAACTTAGAAATTAGGAAGCTAGAAATATTGGAAATATTTTTTAAAATACCAGTTTAATATAAAATGCTATACTATTAGATAATTTTTTTTCTAAATTTATCCCTACAAAACTTCTAACTTATGAAATGAGTTTAAAAAGAAATACTGTGTGCTTCTCCCCCACCCCATACACCAGAGAGTCTGGCCAAGACCAAAAGAAATACAGTACAAGGTATCTAACATGCATTTGAAAGCATGGGAAATGCTTGTTTTACTGCTTATGCTAGAATTCCATTCCTATGCATGTATTACATAACTCTTGAAGAAGGAATTGGGCTCCAAAGGACTTTGATTTTATATGACAATATGGTAAGGCTTAAAGAACACTGTCTTATGTGTTGACAGCCCTATAGTTCAAATTTTACTTTTCAGTTAGTCATTTCTCTAGGCCTCATTTTTCCCAAACATATATTGATAAGGATGGATTGGATAACTTTCCCATTTTCGCCATCTCTGACATTTTATTTAATTTTATTTGTTTTGACACGGAGTCTTGCTTGGCCACCCAGGCTGGAGTACAGTGACATGATCTTGGTTAACTGTAACCTCTGCCTCCCAGGTTTAAGCAATTCTTCTGCCTCAGCCTCCCAAGTAGCTGGGATTACAGATATCTGCCACTACGCCCCACTAATTTTTTTGTATTCTTAGTAGAGAGGAGGTTTCACCATCTTGGCCAGGCTGGTTTTGAACTCCTGACCTCAAGTGATCCACCTGCCTCGGCCTCCCAAAGTGCTAGGATTACTGGCGTGAGCCACTGTGCCTGGCTGTCACCTCTGATATTTTAGAATCTTTGAAAGCTATAACTACTCTCTGTCATATTTCTCACACTGGCCTTCTCAAGCATTTTGTGTTTTCATCAACACTTTTTCAGTGTGACACTTACTGCAGATGACTTCAACTCTGACAGCAACATGAATAGTACATCTTGAGCCACAATAAAGACAGAACAAAACAAAACAAAACAAAAAGCAAGAACACTTTGTCTAACATAAGCCCCAAAATAATGAAGCCTTGTTTGAGTCCTTTCTGGAAAGTCCCTATTTGGAAGCAATTTTATCCCAACTTTTGCCATCTACAGATAGATGGCAATCCTTGCTGATATGCTAACCATGTGAGAAATGGCTGCTTTTGCCATAAATAGGCTTACTGTTAACCTTGGTAACTTTGCATCTCTCTCCTTAAATATCTGCTGTTTGCTTTGTTTATGGAGCCAATTATTTTAGACTAGACTAGACTTCATTACAAGACGTTAGAAGTAAAAATACTTTCCTATTACTAATACTTTTGTCTCTGACTTTTCCTTTCACACTGCCCACATTAATATCCAAGGTCTTCTGCTTCAGGCAAGAGTGTGTTCTTCCTCCTTTCAAAGACTAGTGCCTGTACTTGTGTTCTTCAAGCTCCCAGAATATTATTTCTTCACTTACCTACTCTGACCCCCATTTTGCTTCTTTAATATTTCTTTGTGGTAACTTTCCTATCTGCCTATAACCACAGTTGTCTTTCTTTTGATTTTATTCATCTCTCAGGTTAATTTCCTTTAGTTCACCTTTTCATAACAAAAGTCTTGAAAGAATCCTCTATTGGGAATACAGAAATTCCATAACCATTTGTAGCCTGGCTTTTGGCCCCAAACATCTGCTGAAACCACTCTCATAAAGTTGACTAAGAATTGATCAGTGACTAAGTATAATGAACTTTCAATTCTTTTCCCTGCTGTTGTCTAAATCAGAAACTCATTGTATTAGTCCATTCTCATGCTGCTATGAAGAAATAGCCATGACTAAAAAGAAAAGAGGTTTAATTGACTCACAGGTCCACATGGCTGGGGACGCCTCAGGAAATTTACAATCATGGCAGAAGGCACCTCTTCACAGGGTGACAGGAGACAGAGTGAGTGATGAGCAAAGGGAGAATCTCCTCAAAAGACTATCAGATCTCATGAGAACTCACTCATTATCATGAGAACAGTACAGGAGAAACTTCCTCCATGATTAAATTATCTTCACCCGGTCCCACCCTTGACATGTGGGGATTAGTACAATTCAAGGTGAGATTTGGGTGGGGATGCAGAGCCAAACCATATCACTTATTTTCTCTTTTGGTTTCTTTACATTTTCCCGGTTGTCCCATCTATCTGCCAGCCCCTTTTCTGTCTCGTCTTTTTTCCATAACATTAGTTGTTTCTCAAAGATCTGATCTTGGCATTGTTTTCTTCTTCTTTCCCATTTTAATCCAATTCCAGACTTATTTGGTCTATGAGGATCCATTGTTAGCTGTCTGTGGTTGGCTCATGAATCTGCATATACAGCCCAGCCTTCTCTACTAAATGATTCTCTCTCCCTATTTTTTTTCTGTATTTATCCAGTATCTAACAGGTCCATGATTTTAATGGTTAACAAAATATGAGCAGTGTGATATTTTTTAGTACCGCTGCATCATTATGCATAAAAATGTAACTTGTTATCTATATGCTTAAATCTGCCCTATCTCACATGCCTTCCTTTTGAGTTAATAATAGAACCATCCATGAAAGTCACCCAGGATTGGGATCTCTGAGCCATATTTAATTTTTCTCTGCTTTATTCTTCGCTCTGCGGACCAGTTGCTAGGTGGTATATAGTTCATCTCCTTACAAGCTCTCATACCTACCCAATTCAAACAGATGCAACACAATTTTGAGCCCCCCCTCTCTACAATTTTCTTGCCTTCATACTATAAACCATCTGTTTCTTGCTTAAACTTCCTGAAGCCCAAGTCTGACATTATTATTCCCTACTCAAGAAAATCTTCAATGATGTATCCATGTGTGGCACTTAGAGGAGTCTCTTTTCAAAAATCACAGGCTTCTATCTTGACTGAAAGATTGACTTGTTTATTCTCCTACAGACCATTTGGGCTTAAATTTTTTAAAACAATTTAAATACTGTAAAATATAGGATATAAAAGTGCATAAAATTCATATTTATAGTTTAACAAATATTTGTAAAGTGAACATCCATGAAACTACCACCCAGGTGAGGAAATAGAACCTTCTTGACACATAGGAAGCTTCCTGTGTCTGTCTTCCCAATTGTTTTTCTCTCAATCCCAAGCTCCTTTTCTTTCTCCAGAGAAAATCACTCTCCTGATTTTTATAGGAGTACTTTTCTTGTTTTTCTTTATAATCTTACTACTTGAGTATATACCCCTGAGTAATATAGTTTGTGTTTCCCTGTTTTTGACATTTATATAGATGGAGTCATTATTGTCCATATTCTCTGTGACTTCTTTTCTTCTATGGACTTTGTTTTAAGAATTATTCCTGGTCAGATGCAGTGGCTCACGCCTATAATCCCAGAATTTTGTGAGTCTGAGGTGGGCAGAATACCTGAGGTCAGGAGTTCAAGACCAGCCTGGCCAACATGGCGAAACCCTGTCTCTACTAAAAATACAAAAATTAGCTGGGTGTGGTGGTGGGCACCTGTAGTCCCAGCTACTCAGGAAGCTGAGGCAGGAGAATCACTTGAACCCAGGAGGTGGAGGTTTCAATGAGCTGAGATTGTGTCACTGCACTTCAGCCTGGGCAAGAAGAGCAAAAATCCATCTCAAAAAAAAGGGATTATTCCCGTTATTTATAGTTATGGATTGTTCCTTCTCATTGTTGATTAAGACCACACTTCTGGGTGGAGTGGTACATACTTGCTGGGTGGAGAGGAGTTTCCTGTAATCACAGCTCCTCAGGAAGCTGAGGCAAGAGGATTGCTTTAGTTCAGGAATTTGAGGCGGGAGAGAGGCAACATAGTGAGACCATGTTTCTAAAAAAAAAAAAAAAGATCATGCTTTATTTATCCATTCTATTGCTAATGGACACTTGAATTGTTTCCAGTTTTGGGTGATGATAAACAATGCTTCTGTGGATATTCTTGTACATATATGCTGATATACTTAAACATACAATCTCTAAGATAAAGATTTGGGGGTAGAATACTAAGGTCGTAAGGTAAGCATATCTTCAACTTGATTAGATAATGTAACACATTTTCAAATAATTTGTAGCAATTTACGCCAGTCACATTATGTAAGTTCCTAATGCTCCATATTTTGGATAACTCAACACAATTATTACAGTTAATGTCATCTGTATAATGTAGTCTGTATTATTAGACTTTTATATTTTTGCTTATCTGATGGATGAGTAGTGGTATTTCATTGTGGTTTTAAAAATACATTTCCCCAAAAAATAATGACACAAATAAACAAGGTTTAAAAATATGGTATTGGTTATTGGGATTTTCTCTTTAGAGAAGTTCTTGTTCAAGTTTTACTCCTGGGTCGTCTATTTTCCTTGTTATTTGGAGATGTTTCTTCATATTCTGGATACTAGTGCTCTGTCAGTTACAGGCATACCTTGTTTTACTGTAGCTTTGCTTTATTGTGCTTCACAGATATTGCATGTTTTACAAATTGAAGGTTTGTGGCAACTCCACACTGAGCAAGTGTTTCAACAGCATGGACCCACTTTGTGTCTCTGTGTCACATTTTGGTAATTCTTGCAATATTTCAAACTTTTAAATTGTTATGATAGTTGCTTTGATGATCTGTGATCAGTGATCTTTGATGGCACATTGTAGTTGTTGTGGGACACCATAAACCATGCCCATATAAGATGGAGAACTTAATTGATAAATGTGGTGGTGTGTTCTGCCTGCTCCACTGACTGGCTGGTCCCCCATCTCTCTCTCTCTCTCTCTCTCTCTCTCTCTCTCTCTCTCTCTCTCTCTCTCTCTCTCTCTCTCTCTCTCTCTCCCTCTCTCTTTGGGCCTCCCTATTCTCTGAGACACAGTAATATTGAAATTAGGCCAATTAATAACCTTACAATGACCTCTAAGTGTTCATATGAAAGGAAGAGTCATACATTTCTCACTTTAAATCAAAAACTAAAAATGACTGAGCTTAGTGAGGAAAGCATGATTAAAGACAAGATAGACCAAAAGCTAAGCCTCTTGTGCCAAACAGTTTGTTGTACATTGAAAGAAAGTTCTTGATGAAAACTAAAGTCCTGCTACAGTGAACATGTGAATGATAAGAAAGTGAAACAACCCTATTGCTGATATGGAGAAAGTTTGAGTGGCCAGGAGAGAAGATAAGGTCAACCATAGCATTCCTTTAAGCCAAAGCCTAATCCGTATCAAGCTCCTAATTCTCTTCAATTCTGAGAAGGCTGAGAGAGGTGAAGAAACTGCAGAAGAAAAGTTGGAAGCCAGCCAAAGTTGGTTCATAAGGTTTAAGGAAAGAAGCCATCTCCATAACATATTAAGTGCAAGATGATGCAACAAGTGTTGATAGAGAAGCTGCAGCAAGGTATCCAGAATATTTTGCTAAGATAATTAATGCAGGTGGCTACATAAACAACAGATTTTCCATGGAGACAAAACAGCCTTCTATTGGAAGAAGATGCCGTGTAGTACTTGCACAGGGAGGAGAAATTAATGCCTGGCTTCAGAGCTTCAAAGAACAGGTTGACTCACTTATTAAGGGCTGTTGCAGCTGGTGACATTAAGTTGAAGCCAGTGCTCATTTACCATTCCCCAAATCCTAGAGCCATAAGAATTATGAACTCCCATTCACAATTGTTACAAAAAGAATAAAATACCAAACAATACAGCTAACAAGGGAAGTGAAGGACCTCTTCAAAGAGAATTGCAAACCACTGCTCAGAGAAATCAGGGAGGACACAAACAAATGGAGAAACATTCCATGTTCATTGGGTAAGAAGAATCAATATCATGAGAATGGCCATACTGCCCAATGTAGTTTATAGATTAAATGCTATTCCCGTTGAATTACTATTGCCATTCTTCACAGAATTAGAAAAAAACTATTTTAAAATTCATATGGAACCATAAAGAGCCCAAATAGCCAAGATAATTCAAAGCAAAAAGAACAAAGCTGGAGACCTCATGCTCCCTGGCTTCAAACTATACTACAAGGCTACAGTAACCAAAACAGTATGGTACTGGTACAAGAACAGACATATGGAACCAATGGAATGGAATAGAGAACTCAGAAATTATACCACACACTAACACCATTTGATCTTCAACAAACGTGACAAAAACAAGCAATGGTAACAATTCTTTCTATTTAATAAGTGGTGCCAGGAGTGCTGGCTAGCCATATGCAGAAAAGTGAAACTGGACACCTTCCATACACCATATGGAAAATTAACTCAAATGGATTAAAACCTTAAATGTAAAATGCAAAACTATAAAAACTCTAGAATAAAATCTAGGCAATACCATTCAGGACATAGGCACAGGCAAAAATTTCATGACCAAAATGCCAAAAGCATTTGCAACAAAAACAAAAATTGACAAATGGGATCTAATTAAACTAAAGAGCTTCAATATAGCAAAAGAAACTCTCAGAGTGAACAGACAATCTACAGAATGGGAGACAATTTTTGCAATGTATCCATTTGCCAAAGGTCTAAGAGCAGGTCTACAAGAAACTTAAATTCACAAGAGAAAAACAAGGCCAGGCATGGTGGCTCATGCCTGTAATTCCAGCACTTTGGGAGACTGAGATGGGTGGATCACTTGAGGTCAGGTGTTCGAGACTAGCCTGGCCAAGCATGGTGAAACCCTGTCTCTACTAAAAATAGAAAAATTAGCTTGGCATGGTGCTGGGTGCCTGAATCCCAGATACTCAGGAGGCTGAGGCAGGAGAATCACTTGAACCTGGGAGGAAGAGGTTGCAGTGAGCCGAGATCATGCCACTGCACTCTGGCCTGGGCAATAGAATGAGAATCTGTCTCAAAACAACAACAGTAACAACAACAACAACAACAACAACAAAACAAAAACAACCTCATTAAAAATTGGGCAAAGGACATGAACAGACACTTCTTAAGAGAAGACATACATGTGGCCAACAGACTTATGAGAAAAAGCTCAACATCATTGATCATTAGAGAAATGCAAATCAAAACCACAATGAGATGCTATCTCATGCCAGTTAAAATGGCTATTATTAAAAAGCCAAGAAACGACAGATGCTGGCAAGGTTTCAGAGAAAAAGGAACACTGTTACACTGTTGGTGGGAGTGTAAATTGTTTAACCATTGTAGAAGACTGTGTGGCAACTTCTCAAAGATCTAGAGGCAGAAATATCATTTGGCGCACCAATCCCATTACTAGGTGTATACTCCAAAATACATAAATCATTCTATGATAAAGATATATGCATGTGTTTGTGCATTGCAGCACTATTCACAATAGCAAAGACATGGAATCAACACAAATGCCCACCAACGATAGACTGGATAAAGAAAATGTGGTGTATATATACCATGTAATAATATACAGTCATAAAAAGGAATGAGATTATGTCCTCTGTAGGGACATTGATGGAGCTAGAAGCCAAACTAACACAAGAACAGAAAACCAAACACTGCCTGTCCTCACTTATGTATGAGTGGGAGCTGAATGATGAGAACACATGGACATATGGCGGGGAACAACATGCACTAAGGGTTGTTTTGGGGGCATTAGGGGAGGAAGAGCATCAGGAAGAGTAATGGATGTTGGGCTTAATATCTAGGTGATGAGATGAGCTGTGCAGCAAACCAGTATGGCACATGTTTACCTATGTGACAAACATGCACATCCTGCATATGTACTCCTGAGCTTAAAATACAAGTTGAAGAGGAAAAAAAGAAAGACAGAAAACCCTCAAGATGATGGTACTAGGAGGTAGGGCCTTTGGGAAGTGATTAAGTCAGAGGGGTGGAGCCTTCACAATGGGATTAGTGCCTTTATAAAAGAGGCTATATAGGAAGACTGCTTTCCCCTTCTGCCATTTGAGGATGCAATAGGAAGGTGCCAGCTTTAAAACATTAGCCCTCATCAGACACTGGGGGGGGGGGGGGAACCTTCTGGAAAGGATTCACCACTCTAGAAGCCATTAAGAGCATTTGTGATTCATGAGACAAGGTGCAAATATCAATATTAACAGGAGTTTGGAAGAAGTTTATTCCAACCCTCATGGATGACTTTGAGGGACTCAAGACTTCAGTGGATGAAGTAATTGCAGATATGGTAGAGATAGCAAGAGAGCTAGAAGTGGAGCCTGAAGACGTGACTGAATTGCTGTGCTCTCATGATAAAACTTAAATACAGAGTTGCTTCTGATGAATGAGCAAAGAAAGTGGTTTCTTGATACGGAATCTACTCCTGGTAATGAAGTAAACAATTGTTTAAATGACAGCAAAGGACTTAGAATGCACTTACCTGATAAAGCAGTGGCAGTGGTTGAGAAGATTGACTAATTTTGAAAGAAGTTCTTCTGTGGGTGAAATGCTATCAAACAGCATTGCATAAAATTTTTTTTGTGAAAGGAAGAGCTAATCAATACAGCAAAGCAAATTTGATTTTTGTTGTTGTTGTTGAGACAAGGTCTTGCTGTCTGTCACCCAGGCTGTTATGCAGTGACGTGATTATAGCTCACTGTAATCTCAAACTCCTGGACTCAAGCAATCCTCCTGCCTCAGCCTCCCAAGTAGCTAGTACTACAGGCACGCACCACCAAACCCAGCTATTAAAAAAAAATTTTTTTTAAAAATAGAATTAGGGTCTCACTATGTTGCTTAAGCTGGTCTCAAACTCCTGCTCAAACAGTTCTCTCATCTTGGCCTCCCAAAGCTCTGGGATTACAGGCATGAGTCTCCATGTTGTAATCCCAGAGCTTTGGGAGTCTCATTGTTGTCTTATTTTATGAAATTGCCACAGCCACCCAACCTATAGCAACTACCTCCCTGATCAGTCAGCAGCCATCAACATAAGGCAAAACTCTCTACCAGCAAAAATATTATGACTGGTTGAAGGCCTAGATGATCATTAGTACTTTTTAGCAATAAAGCATTTAAAAAATAAATATAGATTTTTTAGACATAATGCTATGTATACTCAATAGACTATGTATAATATAAATTTAACTTTATATACACTGGGAAACTGAAAGAATTGTGTGGCTCATATTATTGCAATATCAGTTTTATT
Organism: Callithrix jacchus; assembly: GCF_049354715.1. NCBI lineage: Eukaryota > Metazoa > Chordata > Mammalia > Primates > Cebidae > Callithrix > Callithrix jacchus. Next base: position 58,429,520 of record NC_133515.1, on the reverse strand, counting down.
GAGGTGGTCTGTAACTGAAATGGTGGTATCTCTGAAATTATGCCCATATTACAAATATCTTTTCTCACTCTGAGGGTCGACTTTTTTCTCTTTCTGTATTGCCTTTTATAAGTAGAAGTTCTAAAATTTATCCATCTTTTTATTCATTATGAGTGCTTTTTGTGTACATTTAGGAAATCCTTCCCTAGTTCAAGGTCAAAAAGAAACAATCCTGTATGTATTCTATTCTCAAATCCATTGGATTTTATTTTTGCATATGCATGAAAGAGGGGTCTAATTTTATTTTTTCATTGTTTCAGTATCAGTATCATGTATTGAAAAGTCCATTCCATCCCCACTGCTCTGCAATGCCATCTCTGTCATAAACCAGATTTCACACAAGTCTGTTTCTGAGCTGTTTGTGAGCTCTCTTTTTGTGTCTATTCATCTGTTTCCCTATCCATGTGCCAATACCACACTGTCTTGCTCACTAGAGCTTTATAATATATCTTGATGTCTAGCAACACACATCTTCATCCCTGTTCTTTGTCTTCAAGTGTTTTGTTATAGGCTGAATTGTGTCTCCTCCAAAAAGATGTGTTGAAGTTTTCATACCTCAGAATGTGACCTTATTTGGAAATAAAGTTATTGCACATAATGTTCTCATTAGTTAAGATGAGAACATATTAGAGTAGGGTGGGCCCCTAATCCAGCACAAATGGTGTCTTTGTAAGATGAGGGCTAGGTGCTGACAGAAACACACAGAGAGAATACTATGTGATGATGAAGGCAGGTTGGAGTTATGCAGCTGCAAGCCAAGGAAAATTAAAGACTGCCAGGAAACCACCAGAAGCACAAGGAAAGATTCTCTCTACAGGCTTCAGGGGAAGCTTCAAACAGGAAATACCTCAATTTTGGCTTGTAACCATCAGAACTGTGAGGCAATAAACTTCTTTTTTAAGCCAGTACCACATGGTTGTGGTGTGTTTTGTTACAGCATCCCTAGAAAACTAATACAAGTGCCTTGACTGTTTTGGCTTTTTCCATTTCTATATTAATTTTAAAAGCAATTTGGCTGGGCGTAGTGGCTCATGCCTGTAATTCCAGCACTTTAGGAGGCTGAGGAGGGCTGATCACTTGAAAAGCCAGGAGTTCAAAACCAGCCTAACTAACATGGAGAAACCCCATCTCTACTAAAATACAAAATTAGCCAGGTGTGGTGGCACGTGCCTGTACTCCCAGCTACTTGGGTGGCTGAGGCAGGAGAATCGCTTGAATGCAGGAGGCAGAGGTTGTGGTGAGCCAAGATCCTGCCATTGCACTCTAGCCTGGGCAACAAGAGTAAAACTTCATCTCAAAAAGAAAAGGTAGTTTGTCAAATTTCATAAAAACTTGTGATTTTGATAAGATTGCATTGAATCTATGCATAAATTGGGGAAGAAATGCCATATTTTTAATGTTGACTGTTCCAGTCCTTGGACAGTCTCCTCTATATTACTTTTCTTTAAGGTCTCTCAACGAAGTTTTATAATTTTCTCTATAAAGGCCTTAAACATCTTTATTAGATTTATTCCTAAGTAATTGGTAATTTTTAATGCTATTCTAAATAGTATCTTTTATAAAATTAAAATTTCTGTTTGTTGCTAGTATAAAAAAATAGATTTTTATATATTGGTTTATTATCTAATAAGTTTGATAAACTTTCTTGTTCTCAATGCCAACAATTTTTTGGATTTTGTATAAAATCATTATTAGCTGTAAATGATTATAGTTATGTTTTTCCTTTACTTTAATTTCTTACCTTTAATTTCTTTTTCTTCCCTTATGGCTAGGCCCTCCAGCGAAATGTTGACTAGAAACAGTGATAGCAGACTTTTTTTGTCTTGTTCCTGATCTCAGATGAAAAACTTTCAGTAGTTAAGTTTGATGTTTGCTGTACGTTTTTACAAATACCTTTTATCAAATTAAAGACTTCTTCTATTCTTAGTTTGTGCAGAGTTTTATTTAATGAAATCATAAATGGATGTTAAGGTGTATTAAATACTTTTATCTGCCTATACTGAGATGATCATACAATTTTTTTCTCCTTTAATCTGTTAACATGGTGAAATACATTAATTAATGTTTGAATATTAAACCAACCATACATTTCTGGGATAAATGGGATAAATCCAGCTTGATCATGATCTTTTTTTTTTTTCTGAGGTGAAGTCTCACTCTTGTCCCCCAGGCTGGAGTGCAATGGTGCAATCTTGGCTCACTGCAACCTCTGCCTCTCAGGTTTAAGTGATTCTTCTGCCTCAGCCTCCCGAGTAGCTGGGATTACAGGCATCTGCCACCATGCCTTGCTAATTTTAGTATTTTTAGTAGAGATGGGTTTTTGCCATATTGGCTAGGCCAGTCTTGAACTCCTGACCTCAGGTGATCAGCCTGCCTCGGCCTCCCAATGTGCTTGGATTACAGGTGTGAGCTACTGTGCCCTGTCAATTATGATCTATTTTTATAGGTTGCTAGACTGGATTTGCCAATCCAGCTGAGTAAACTATTAGCTCAGGATTTTTGCATCTATACTCATATATTAGGGTTCTCTAGAGAAACAAAACAAATATGTGCACAAACGGAGATTTATTATATGGAATGGTTCATGCAATGATGGACCATTGCATGAACTGAGGCTGAGAAGTCCCACAATATGCTGTCAGTAAGCTAGGGACACAGGAAAGCTGGTAGTGTAATGCAGTCCGAATCCAAAGGCCTGATGAGATTAGATGAAATGAGATGTCATTAACATAGTTAGAGACAATTTCCAAAACAGTTTTAACTGGAAATGACATAGTTAAATAAAAATATATCAATAATTACCTTCAGTGTAAATACACTAAGTGTTCCAGTGTTAGAAACAAAGATTTTTAACCTGGATTTTAAAAGGACATTGAGAAACTGAAAGTTAAAAGACACAAAAATCCTAAACCATGCAAATAATAACCATAAAAAAGCTGTGGCATTTTATTTATTTATATATTTTTATTTATGTTTGACATACCTGGTCTACATTTTATCCTCTCCTTGTTTGCTTTTTTTCCAGGTTGACTGGCAATATTTTTTAAAATCATTAACTTGGTAGCTAAATCCTTCAGTTTTATTCTTTTAGTAATTACCCTATACATTATAATGTGTCTAATTTACTTATCAGATTCTAACGTTAATAAAAACTTTGCCCTTCTTCCAGTTAATACAAGCAATTTATTAATAGTATTTCATTTCCCCATGCCTGACTTTATCTTTTCCTCCATTTTAACTTTGTTACTTCCACATCATTACTCCATAGACTCATTGAAATGGATAGGCAATTTATTAATAGGAAGACATGATACATTTAACATTGTTAGATACAATTTCCAAAAACAGTTTTAACTGCAAATTCACAATTTACTAACATGTGTCTTCCATTGAGTTTTGGAGCGGCTAAGGAACATTGCAATCAGTGTATAAGTTCTTATATTTAGTCTTCTAAAGATTTTAAATATAAATATGTATTCTAAGGGTAGATTTTTTACTTTAGCATAAATTTGGCCCACTTATTCTGTGTAGCACGTGGTGGGTACTTTTAATCTGAAAACTACTGTATTTCTTCTGTTTTGGAAAAGTTCATGCCATTTCCTTAATGTTATTTTCTGTTGCTCCCATTGTATATATGTTGAAGATGTCCAATGGATTCTCCATATTTTTATAATGTGTTTGCACCTCTTTATTCCACCATAATAGGTTCTAGGTAAATTCCCAGTACTCTTTCAACATATCAATTCTGGATTCCATTATCTCAATTATTAAGGTTTTGAAAAATTAAACTATAATTTTCATTTTCCAGGATTTCTGCCTGTAACAGTCTGTTTTCACATTGCTATAAAGCAATACCTGAGACTGGGTAATTTATAAAGCAAAAAGGCTTAATTGGCTCATGGTTCTCCAGGTTGTACAGGAAGCATGGCAGCATCTGCTTCTGGGAGGCATCAGGGAGCTTTTACTCATGGCAGAAAACAAAGCAGGAGCAGGTGCATTTTATTTGGTAGGAACAGGAACAAGAAAGAGAGAGCAGGTGGGGGAGTTGTCACATACTTTTATACAACCACATCTCATGAGAACTCACTCACCATGATGAATCAGTACCAGAGGGGATGGTACTAAATCATTCATCAGAAACTGCCCCCATGATCCAGTCACCTCCCACCTGGCCCCACCTCCAACACTAGGGATTACAATTCGACATGAAATTTGGTGGGGATGCAGACCCAAACCAAATTGATAACTTTTTTTTTGAGATGGAGTGTTGCTTTGTTGCTCAGGCTGGAGTGCAGTGGCACAATCTTGGCTTACTGTAACCTCTGCCTCCTGGGTTCAAACAATTCTTCTGCCTCAGCCTCCCGAGTAGCTGGGACTACAGGCAAGCACCACCATGCCCGCTAAGTTTTGTATTTTTAGTAGAGATGGGGTTTCACTATATTGGCCAGGCTACTCTTTTACTCCAGACCTCGTGATCGGCCTGCCTCGGCCTCCCAAACAAAGTGCTGGGATTACAGGTGTGAGCCACTGCACCCAGCCAATAACTTTTTAAAAAATGCAATTTTGTTGGAAAAGTTTAAGGTTCACTGCAACATTAAAAGGATGGTACAGAAATATAGCTTTTTTAAAATCTTCCTTTCCAGTCTCTCTCTCTCTCTCTTTTGGGGGTTGGGGGTCGGGATAGAGTCTTGCTCTGTTGCAAAGGCTGGGGTGCAGTGGCGTGAACTTGGCTCACTGCAACCTCCACTACCTGGGTTCAAGCGATTCTCCTGCCTCAGCTTCCTGAGTAGCTGCGATTAAGGTGTGTGCCACCATGCCAGGCTAATTTTTGTATTTTCAGTAGAGAGGGGGTTTCACCATGTTGGCAAGGCTGGTCTCAAACTCCTGACCTCAGGAAATATGCCCACCTTGGCCTCCCAAAGTGTTGGGATCCACCCAAGCCTCTTATTTCAAGCAGCGTGACTGGATTTGGTCTTCTACCTCACATAGGATGCTTATAGTCTTGATTTCCCTTAAGGATGTAAATTCCTGTCTGCCTTTGCCTACTGCATCTACCGGTTTATTGCTTTGTGTTTCTGTTAGAATTCTCTTCTGCTGGAGTCTAAACTTCGTAAGAGCAGTAACTTTGTTCTGTTCAACTTAACATCCTTTGTATAGAACGTCTATCATATTGTTGCTAAATAAAAGCTTGTTAAGTGAATGAAAGAATGAATGGATATTTGGTTTCTGACCCACAGAAATGTTTGTCTTTTTGTAAGCTTGGCTACATTTTTTTTTTTTCAAATTTCTATTTTATCTTTCATTGCTATAAACTTACTTGGGGTGGGGAGTGGCCCAAAACATGAATATATGATATTATCTTGATCTGAAGTTGTGGCTAAATATATATATTAATACAGTTAGCTATTTGCCTAATAGGAATGGATCATATGTGCTGCATTATGAGTCCTTATTATATCTCACACAACCTTAAAATGCTTAACATTTTAAGAATTTGATCTTCACAAACTCAAAGTAATTTCCTAAGCACATCTTGATTTAATTTGCCTCCATACTCTAATGGTGAATAGCATTAAAATTTTCATATTATATTTAACTTGATGGAAATCTGCCAAAAATAGTCATCAAACATAGCTTGTCTAATTAGCCTTTTTCTGTATGATTGTAACTGTGAAAGTGGCAGAAAGTACTGCAGGATATAGCATGCCCAGAGAATTAATTAGAAGCATGCCCCAAAGAAGATTGGGCACATGTATTAGTTTTCTCTTGCTGCTGCAACAAATTGCCGCAAACGTAACAGCTTAAAACAATATCCATCTGTTTTCTCACAGATCTGTAGAACAGAAGTCTGGCATGGGATGGCATGGATTCTTTGCTCAAGATCTCACAAAGCCAAAATCAAGATGTTGGTAGGGCTGCATTCCTTTTCCACGGCAATTGGGAAGAATTTGTATCCAAGCTCTATCCAAGGTATTAATCATGCCTTTTTATTTCTGTATTTCTGATGCTTTGACATTGAAACTTTGCTGGCACTCCAGTGCCTGTACCTCCCAGGGCTAGCCAATTCCTAGAGATAGTAAATGACTTGCCTTTGATATCTCTAGCCAATATCTCTAGCCTTTACTATCTCTGGCCAATTCCTAGAGATAGTAAATGACTTACCTTTCATATGCAAATTAGAAAACCCAGAGCCCATATCCTAACCACTTGAGTTATCAGACTCACACAGGACCACTTTCCACTTGCTCAATTATCCCAGGGCCCAGGTACCAGGCAAGTAGGGAAAACCTCTATTCTCCAGAACCCAATGTAATTTTTCAAACTAGCCAGTTCTAAACCTGCATACCCTGCCTCACCTGTTTCTTCCCATGGAAACCACAATTAGGGCTCTTGTGTACTGACCAACCCTGGTGCTTCCCTGTGTGGTGTGGTGTGCCCCCTCCTTTTGGCAGCTGTGAGTAACAAAACTGTCTTTTCAATGGCAACTGTCTTCTGATCCTTTGGTCCACCATACCTCAATAATAATAGAACTTACATTTTAAAGCACAAACTTATTCAGGTTGTTGGCAGAGTCCAGTTCCTTCTCGTGCCTACTACACGACCTCTTCACCTTCGAGCCCACAACAGCACATTACATATTTCTCATACTTTCAATTCCTTTGACTCCCTTTTCTATTGCATCTCCGACTTCCTCTTCTGCTTTTAAGTGTAAATGTGATTGTTTGGGATCCCCTTGGATAGTCCCAAATAATTTCCCTATTTTAAGGTCAGCTGTTTAGAAACCTTTATTAGATCATTAACATCCTTTTACCATGTAATGAACCATAACCATAGAAGTAATCCCAGGGGCAAAGATCATGCAGGCTAAAATTCTGGAGACCACATTTTAGAAGTTAAATAAGCAAAGAAAAGCTGGCTTCACAATTTGGGAAGATATTACTAAAAGTTGTAATGCTTAAAAATCTGTTTTATTTATTTTTGTGTGTGTTTTTGTTATTTATTTATTTATTTTTTAATTTAGAGACACACTGCATTGCCCAGACTGGTCTCGAACTCTTGGGTACAAGCAATCATCTTAGTAGCTGGTATTACACACGTGTGCCACTGTGGCTGACTTACTGGCTACAGTCTTGGAGTTTCTGTATTTAGAATTTCTATTTTAAGATGGCTTTAGAGTGGTATGACTTAAATAATTACTCTGTAAGAAATGGACCAGTTAAGTATGAGTCTAATTTTGCTCCTATAATGCATAAGGGCAAGATATTAAGCTTGCTTGACATTTAGACTGTGTTCTCCTCTATATACAATTCCTTATTTTTTTAAGGGAAAAGCTTAGGTGTTTTTGTGCTCCTTCGTGCACAATTACCCCCACAGGACTCCTTCATACTCGTCATACTTTTCCATCATAGTAACTTTATATTGACTTTATTTGCTTATATGCTCATAGGAGAAAAAGTTCTGAGGCATAATTATACACTGATAGTTTACAAAGTCTGAATTCCATTACCTGGTACCTGAAGACAATTAAAAATACCTTATTTGCTGCAATTAATACAGGACCAAATAATGCAAATATAAAACCTCTCAAAGACATTGAGATGTTTTGTTTCATTACCGGGGGCTTTTTGAAATGTTTGCAAGCGTATTCTTCTTGTCCTATAAGTGCTTAGTCCATCACTTCCTCTAACCCTGTTTTCCCATGCGCTTTAGTCTTTGTCTTTTAGAAATTTTTCTTAATGTTTACTTCTTGCTTTTCTCTTCTCCATTTTATATGTATTCCTCTGTGTGTATGTCCTAATCCTGCTTTACAGATTTCTTCATTATGTGATTTTATCACTCACTTTGTTTATCCTAATTTTTCAATTTCCTTGGATTGCTGTTTTCTTTTTCTTTTCATTGTGTTTTTTTTTTCAACAAGCATTGTTATCTCATATCATTTGTTCCTCAAACACAGTATTTTCTTCCAAAACAGATCTATGCAATATTTTGGCAAACAAACTTATAGTAACTGCTGAAGTCTATTGCTAGGAGAGGTAGGATTAGTAATATTAGTGATAGTAATTGGCAATGTGAAGTTAGGTTTAGATATAGGGTCTTCCTCACCCTATTCCCAGCTACTCAAATTTTAGCTTTAGTTTTCTATCTTCAGAATATTACAGATTAGAATAACGTGATGAGGATGGATAACTACCTGAAGGTTAAGTGTTTTTCAATTTCTTGCCCAAACAGGAGGGCATGGCAGTCTTATGAGTTGGCTCAGGTTCAGAGGCATGCTTCTCATGTTTTTCATGCCTTTATAAAAGAAGTTCAGAGCTGCTCCAGCCCTAATATCTCATAAGCCAAGAGTTCTGAATTTATCCCTGTAGGGTACACTGTGGTTAGTACACTATGTGCTTAATGAGTCTCTGTTTGGGGATAAAGCTTGACTCGGAGCTCCTTCAAATCTGAACTATCATTGTTTTCTCAATGTAAGTTACATTGACTGTAGCCTTGCCATTTACTTGGTGTGATGCTCTGCTGCTGCTTTAACTCATGGAAGATTGGTGAAATTTTCATTTGGCCTGGTAATTTCAACAAAACTAGAGCTGGCTTTTGCAAAATCATTTTGCTTTTAAGGCCTGGCCTTTGAAAACTGTTAGGATCTTTTGCAAGGCTTTTAAGAAAAATAGCTTGTGAGAGTCAAGTGCAGTTTTGTTTTGTTTTTAAACTGCCACTATCATGGGAAATCTAGGTAGAGGAATCAATTCCTCCTGTTTTCAGAGTTTAAGCAATGCCATACAAGATGCAAATGGGTAGCATTTTGCCTATTAGGATCTTTCCACCATTTTTTCTCCTGCTACAATTATTAAAAAAACCCAACAGCAAGACATTGGTTCCCTAGTTAATCAAATGATTCATATCTCTACCCCCCCTTTTTTTGTTTGTTTCTTGGTTATTCAGGGCTTCTCTTCCTGTGTACTGATAAAAGAGGCTCCCATAATTGTGGTGTTTAACTTGATGTAGAGTTTATATTCAGCGTGCTTTTCTTCTCTCTTTCTTTCTTTTTCTTTCTTTCCTTTCTCTCTTTCTCTCTCCTTCTCTCCGTTTCCCATCTCTCCCTTTCCCCTCTCCTCCCTCTCTTCCTCTCTCCTCCCTTCCCCTCTCTTCCCCTTCCCTCCCCTCCCCTCCCCTCCCCTCCCCTCCCCTCCCCTCCCCTCCCCTTCCCTTCCCTTCCCTTTCTATTTATTAGAAAGGGCTTCACTCTGTTCAACTTGTTTATGATACATTTGGGTAAATTCACAGCTGCTCTTTTATTTGCCATAATCTGGTTTTAACACTATTTGTGGTAGAAAAGGAAAACATGCAAAACACAAACACACACACACAGAGTTGTGATTCTCAGTACCAAGCTATAGGACAATGTTTATAGATCAGAATTTAGTCAGCTCCAGGTTATATGCATCAAGACCCCGAATAAATCATGCCACTATATTAATTTATATTTATGTTTTATATTCAAATCATGTTTTCCTAAAATGTAGCAACTGCATGTGATAAAAGCAAATTAGAACATTCTGCAGGACTGTTTTGCATACCTTCTATCTGGTTTCCACTGATTCCTTCATAGTCATGGAGAGCATTTATGATTAATTTATATATGAAATATATATAAATTACACGAGTATTTGTAACTGCGTATACCAGTGCGTATACATCTACCTCTATCCACATGAAAGTATTCCAGTCTTTGATTTCAAAAACTTCAAATTAGCCTCATGAAGAGAATTTTTCCCTATAAAAAATGAGACCAAGAAAAAAACCAAAGACATGTGACCTATTCAATCAAAATAAAAAATAAGCCATAAGAAAGTGTCATTGATTAAAAAGAATATCTGGAATGTAGCCCCACTCTTTGAATGGGATTCATTTCTTACTGCTTATGAACTATCAATTTAGTAGTCAGAAACCATGGATTTATTTTACTGTACAATGTGAGGTTTAAATTTTATTAACACTTGGTTAGTCTAATATAGAGACTAGCTACTTCTATTTTTCAAGTTGGGGGCGGGGAGTAAATTACAGCATAACTAAATAATTTTTTAAAAACATTTTAGAGTTGTTAAAAAATGCATCAGAAAAATGACACACAAAATAAAATATCTGGACCTTTACAGAAGATGTTTGCTGACTTTGAAGGATTTGAAGTTTTCTAGAATTGAGGAATATTTATTAAAATACCTGTAAAGAAAATAGTGAATGACTGTAGCAATAGCTTTGATTCAGATCCTGAACTCGTATAAGAGGAATTAGAACATGTTATGAATTTTTAAATGACAGGTATTGCAGTTTTTCTTTGTGCAAAATACTGAGTAATCACTGGGAAAATATTTCAGATGAAAGGAATGACAAAAGCATGTTGCACTTTGCGTCAGCAAGGTATTGACATCTGAAAAAAATGATCTGAAAAGGTTTTACCATTTGTCTTCTTACCTCATTTTAATAAGCATGTGGAAACAGGATGCTATAGATGAGTGAGAATTTCAGAAATTGAGAACAATTTCATAATAAAACTGCTATATTTGATATTTCGCATTTAAAGAGAGAATTCATTTTATATAAACAGGAAAATAAATTTGACACTTTAATTATGGAATTAACTTTTATAAGACTTTTTGTGGGAATAAAAGGTCTTCAAATTGTAAAATGTAAAGATTGCTCTTTTTATCAATTCTTTAGAAGGGATGCATTTCATTACATGTTTTGGGTATGCCTTTGGAAGAAATCATTTTAGATTTTACTTGAAAAAAAAAAAAAAGAGAAAGGGTCTCACTCTGTTACCCAGGCTGTAACAGAGTGCAGTAGCACAGTCACAGTTTACTGTAGCGTTGACTTCCTGGGTTCAACTGAGGACTTCCTGGGCTCACCTGCCTCAGCCTCCTGAGTAGCTTGGACTACAGGCATGCACCACCATGCCCAGCTAATTTTTATATAGTTTTTGGAGAGATAGGGTTTCACCATGTTGCCCAGACTGGTCTTGAACTCCTGGGGTCAAGTGACCTGTCTGCCTCAACCTCCCAAAGTGCTGGGATTACAGGTGTGAGCCACCATGCCCAGCCTCCCTTTATACTCTAAAACGTACAGTACCTTGAAATACTAAAGATTTACACACACACACACACACACACACACACACAAAATCTTCCACAGTGTGAAAAGAAATAAAAAAATGTAAAAGGAAAGATTGAAGCCTAAAATAAAGAATTTATTTTCTTCCTCCTTCCTTCCTTCCTTCCTTCCTTCCTTCCTTCCTTCCTTCCTTCCTTCCTTTCTTCCTTCCTTCCTTTTTTTAAAGACAGATCTCTGCTACTGAGGCTGGAGGGCTGTGGCATGCACAGCTCACTGACCTCCTGGGCTCAAGGTATCCTCCCACCTCAGCCTCCTGAGTAGCTGGGACTACAGGCACATGCCACTATGCCTGGCTAGTTTTTAAAAAATTTTTTTGTAGAGATGGGTGGGTGGGGGTGTCTCACTATATTGCCTAGGCTGATCTTGAACTCCTGGCTTCAGAGATCCTCTTGCCTTGTTCTCTCAAAGTGTTGGGATTGGAGACGTTAACCATTCCACTTGGCCTAAAGTAGAGTTTCTTGAATGCTGAGATTATTAAGGGATTTGGTATTGATTCAGAGTCCACTGTGTACCTACACTCACATATATAATCTTATTTAATTCTGCTAACTACCAAGTGAGGGAAGTATCACACTTTTCATTTTACAAATTAAATAAGGACTCAGAGAATTAGAAATATTTAAGGTAACTGGGAGTGAGGAATACCAAGTCTGTCTTTCTCCAACGTTTATGCTCTTTTCAGCACAGTGTCAAGAATAGTTTTTGAGTTTTTTTTTTTTTTTTGAGAAGGAATTTTGTTATTGTTGCCCAAGCTGGAGTGCAATGGCGTGATTTCGGCTCACTGCAACCTCCGCCTCCTGGGTTCAAGAAATTCTCTTGCAGCCTCCCAAGTAGCTGGGATTATAGGCATGCAGCACCATGACTGGCTAATTTTTTGTATTTTTAGTAGAGACGGGGTTTCTCCATGTTGATCAGGCTGGTCTCGAACTCCCAACCTCAGGTGATCTGCCCTCCTTGGCCTCCCAAAGTGCTAGGATTACAGGCCTTTTTGAGTTTTGTTTTTTTTTTCCCCCCACAGGATCACTTAGTTTTGCATTCTCCATCCTGGGAATGATCTTTCTCCTCACCTTCTAAGTCAACCACTGAATCTAATCTACAAATGAAAACTAAGAATCTTCAAAATGAAAGGACCTTCCATGATAATTCCTTCTAGCAGACCCTAAAACACCGACATTGCATCTGCTGGCCCTAGATCACCACATACAGATCACCTGGGTTAATTCCTCTAGTTTCAGAAACAGGTTGTTCATTGCTTTTCTGTGAAGTGAGTAGTGGGTGTCGCAGATCTTTCCAGCAAAACTTCCCTTAGTAGCTTCTTTTTACTTCAGGTGTTTAGAGTCTGCTATCTTATTCATCATTTAATACACCAAAATGTGAATATTTCACAATTCTCTGATTGTGCCTGGTGTATGTGCATCTGTGTGACATTCCCCCACTCAATACACTCAATGTTGTTTCATACTGGAATGGCTCTCATCACAGCAAATTCTTGCTAGCTGTTTGTTAGGAACTCTGTGAAGAGGATGCAGGCATAAGATTAAGGTTCAGTCTAGGTGAGTTTCTGGGCTCTCTTAATCCTGTAAAACTATGGTTTTATGATTTCAATCAACACTGGTCAACTAAGAGCCATGAGCCATAGATAACCACTCGCTAGTGATAGTGATCAGTACAGACAGCCACTTTGAATTAGTGTGTGTGTATATCTATATATTTTTTGAGACAGATTTTTGCTCTTGTTGCCCTGGCTGGAGTGCAATGGCGTGATCTTGGCTCACCACAACCTCCGCCTCCCAGGTTCAAGTGACTCTCCTGCCTCAGCCTCTCGAGGAGTAGCTGGAATTACAGGCATGGACCACCACGCCTGGCTAATTTTGCATTTTTAGTAGGGACAGGGTTTCTCCATATTGGTCAGGCTGGTCTCGAACTACCGACCTCAGGTGATCCACCCACCTCGGCCTCCCAAAGTGCTGGGATTACAGGCGTGAGCCACCATGCCTGGCCATGTTTGTGTGTATTTTTAAATGGGGCTTATGTTTTAAATGCCTCATGAACTTTCAAAACGGCACTGGGAGAGTTATATCTTTAAATGCCATTGAATAGTGTCACACTAGCCTTAAAGATGATAGGAATAGGATAAACTTGTTAATTTCACTGCTTGGCTATTAGGGTAACCATAGTTACTCTAATTTTCCCTGCATTGTCATGGTTATAACAAATGTTTTATGTAAAAGGACAGATAGTAAATATTTATGCTTTCTGGGTCTCTTAAGGTCTCTGTCACATAGTCTCATTTTTTTTTTCTCCTTTTCCTCTTCCTCTTATTTATCCTGTTTGTCCTCAATTCTTTAAAAACCATCCTTAGCTTGGAGACAGTACAAAGACGGGATGCAGGCCACATTTGGCTCAGGGGCCAATAGATTATCAGCTCCTGGTCTATATCATAGTTGTTTCTTTTTTAAACAGTTCACTATTAATGGAAAGTTAGGTTGTTTACAGTTTTCACTATTTTAAGAAATGCTGTAGTTAAAATCCTACTACTTGTGTTTTTGTGGATATATGCTGTATTAGTCTGTTTTCATGATGCTCATAAAGACATACCTGAGACAGGGTAATTTACAAAAGAAAGAGGTTTAGTGGACTTACATTTTCACATGGCTAGGAGGCCTCACAATCATGGAAAAAGGCAAAGAGGACCAAGTCATGTCTTATGTGGATGGTGGCAGGCAAAGAGAGAGTTTGTGCTGGGAAACTCCAGTTTTTAAAGCCATTAGGTCTTATGAGACTCATTCACTATCATGAAAACAGTATAAGAAAGACCCATCGCATAATTCAATCACCTCCCACTGGGCTCCTCCCATGATTTGTGAGAATTGTGGGAATTACAATTTAAGATGAGATTTGGGTGGGGACACAGCCAAACCATGTCATATAGTGATAGAATCCTAGAAGTGTAGTCAGTGGTTAAAGGGTATTTGTATTTATATTGAGGTGGATCTTGCCAAATTAACCTTTGCAAAGTTTGTACCATTTATACGTCCACAAATAAGAGTTTGAGTACTATTCCCTACACCCTTGTATAAACTTGATATTATCAAACTTTTGAATTCCACCCATCTGATGAATAAAAAATAGTACTTCACTTTTAAAAAATTGTATTTTCCTCATTCTTAGCAATGTCAGGAATCTTTTAATGTGTTATCAGTCATTGAAATATATTTTCTGTTCATTAGTTTATTTGTCCTTTTCCTATTAACTTGTAGAGCTCTCATTAATTCTTTATTTACATGCTGTAAAATTTCCAAGTGGGTCAATTGTCTTTTATCCCTGCTTAGAAATTTCATATTTTTATTTTATACAAATGAATAATCTTTTACTTTGTGACTACTGAGGATGTTGTGTCTTGCTTTGGATGTGTTCATTATCAGATCATTAATATGTATTTTTGATAGTATATTTGACTAAATTCCTATCAAGATTTGATGTAAGGAAAACATTGGTTTCTCTCAAACAACTTCTATGCTTTTTTGTCTTGGTTGTCAGGGCACTCAGTTAAATTGATTATTCAAGTGTGATAACTATCTTACATTTTAGACTATGCAATGGCTAACACACATTTTCAGCACTACAATGGTAGTTACAAACCTGAAAACAGAGGCTGGGGATAAGCTGGGCACTATGAAAACCTAATTCCCAAATCAAAATCTATGGCAGAGAAATAGGACATCAGGAGACCCTTAATATGAATGGGTCAGCTTTGAGAATTTGAGTTTGTGACAAACTTGATCAGCAGTACAAGGACGTTGGTGGGAAGCAAGGCCTGGAAATAGGGATGGATGCATAAAATGTAGGGCAGTCTGTAGCCATATATTCTGAACCTATGAGCTCACAACTTCTCCAGGCTCACAATCCTTTATCCACAATTCAGAAATCCAAAAAGCTCTAAAAACCCATACTTTAAAAATTTTTGTTGTCAAAATCTGACCTACATGGTTTAAAGTCTTTATCCTACTTAGTTTTAAAATTCATACATTCTGCTGTATAAATAATAATGTGGTTGATTTTACATTGTTGCTCTTGGCCCTACTGGGGGGTATTGTGTAATATATGATGTATGTATCTCCTTACCTTTCTGAAATAAAAAGGTTCTAAATTTTGAAGCATATCTGCTCTCAAGGGTTTTTCTTAAGAAATTGTAGACTTGTAATAAATTTCTTACCTGAAGGCCCAGGCAAAATTATCTCCCTTCTTGCCTCTTTATGGTTTCTGATTTGACTTTCTAACATTATTTTTAATGATTCTGATGTATATGCATTTTTAGTATGGGCTCTCAATTTTTTTGCAATAGGGTTATGGAAACCAGCCCCTAAGAGGATCCACACTAATCCTTTCCCTTGTGTAGTACCATCCTATATTAGGCCAGAGCTGCTCCGTGTGCCTGTATAGAATATGGACAGATGTGAAAATGTGAGACTTCAGAGGCTAGGTTATAAAAGTCATTTCAGCTTCTGCCTTGGTCTGTTGAATCTCTTTGCTTCTGGGGGAAGCCAGCTGCTATGTGGTGAAAACACATAGAGCTGTAAGGAGAGGCCCAAGAGGAGAGGAACAAATTTGCCAGCCATGTAAGCAAGACATCTGGAAGTGGATCCTCCAGCCCCAGTCAAGCCTTCAGATGAGTGTAGTCCTTACCTACACCTTGACTGCAAAGTTATGAGACACTCCAAGTCACAACTGCCCAACTAAGCCTCCCCCATATGCATGATCTCCAGAAATTATGAGAATAATATATGATTAATATCCTTTTAACCACTAAGCTTTTGGGTGATTTGTTATGCAGAAATAGATAACTAAAACAATGAATAATAATTAATAAATAATGAATTAATAAAAAAGTCTACAATTTTGGAAACTACTTTTTATGGAGCCCCCAAACTAGTAGATTTAGTGTGTTATTTAATTTCTGAATTTTATTTCCTGCATAATTTGCATATTAACTTAATGTGGTACTTTATGTATTTAGTATTTTGCCCCTTTTTTTCCCTTTCTGTGTCTATGGAACTGCTGTTACAATCAAATTTTTATAAAACCCCTTATTTTGGGACTGTTCTGATTAGGGTCCAGAAATAATTTTGTATTGACTACTTTTTACTATATAACAAGCTACCCCAACAATCTGTGTTTTAAGACAATGACAATTTACTGTATCTCATGACTCTGCAGATTGACTGGGCAGTTCTTCTACTGGTCTTGCTCAGACTCCCTCACAGAGCTGGTTCTGCTGGAGCTGGAGGGTCTAAGATGGTCTCACCTTCATGTTTGGGACCTTGATGGGGATGATTGCAAAGGTAGGACCTCCTTCTTCCCAGAGTCTCTCCTTGGCATTTAACCCCAAGATTTTTTTCCATGGTCGCTGGGTCCTAACAGAGCGAAGGTAGAAGCTCTAAGGAGTCTTGAGGTCCAAGGTTTGAAACTTTCACAGTGTCACCTCTAATACATTCTAAAGGTCAAAACAAGTTACAAAGCCAGCCCAGATTCAAAGGGGTGAGGAAAAATTCTCACCTTTTCATTGGAGAAACAGCAACATCACATTGCAAACGGGGCACAGGCACAGGGAGAAGTGATTCATTGAGGTACATTATTATAATGATAAACCACACTATTGAGAGAGATATAAATCCTAACTTAAGATTCTAGTAGTTTGAATTCCTCAACAAGGAGCCGGAAGATCCAGAATGAATAAATTCATCAAACACACAGATATTGAGAATCTACTATGTGCTGGCTCTAGGGAAACACGTTATATAATTTCTTGCTTGGAGCAAGAAACATACTTATTCCCCTAGTTTCTTTAAATACAGTTCATTAGGATCAGAAAATGCAGTTCTACATAAATAAACAAAGCAACAGATATTTTCTTGAGTGCTTTCTGTGCTTAGAATTCTACTATTTATGCCTGAGGTACTTTGCTAAGAGATGAATGTGGCAGCTTCTGAGAGATACTGATGCTCTCTGCAGATGTGTCTGTGGATCCCACACACTTGGCCATAACATCTGCCCTCAGGGTGTTTGATAGGGCATCAGAGTCCTGTTGGGCTCCACCCGCCTTTCCTGTTACACATTTTTCCATATGGTAAAGATGCCAGCAGTAAACTCTCCTGGCTGAAAATAATTGGAGTAGGTGTCAGAAGGAGGTTATGGAATTGTTTGTCTGTACTTTATGTGTAGACCAAAGTGCTGAGCATTAGATTACAGAGACCTGAGTAAGACATAAGTCATGAAATCATAGAGCTGGGAGGAAAAATGCAAGTCATCTGGCTATCCTTCTCATTTAAAAGATAAGAAAATTGAGACTCGGGGACATTAAGTGACATTAAAATATCTATAGTAGCAGTCCTGAAACTACAACCTAGGAATTATGATTTGCTGTCTGGTGTTATTTCAACTGGTCCTCGCCATCTTAAAGTCTTATCCTTGCCATCTTAAAGTCTCAAGGAAGAGAAATAATATCTAAGTTTCACTGAGATTTAAGTTAGCGTGTGCCAAGCAGTGTGTTAAACTTGGAGTTTCTCAAAGAGTCCTTAACCAGAGGAGTGTTGTAGTTAGTACTCCTACTTACAGGGAAGGAGAGCTTAAGTAACTTTCCCCAACTCCCAAGACTAATAATTTCAGAGGCAAGTTTTCGCCCAGGTGTTTGTACTACAGAATTTGCGCTGTGCTTTGAATCATTGTGCCAGTCCTTTTCTACGCATGAGCGTGATAATACTCATAAAGAGCACAGAAGGGGCTGGGAACCTGCTGTGATTCCCTGAAAAGTTTTCAGGTCCCAAGTGGGGAGTGCTGCAGAGAGGGGACATGCACCGCTGTGGGCAGAACACAGCCTGGCTCATGGTGGAAGCTTAGGCTGGGTTTATTGAGTGAATGTTCAGGTACCCTAGCTTACTGATGGACAAACATATCAGTACAGTATAGAGTACGAATCTTCCTTCCTTCCTTCCTTCCTTTCTCTCTCTCTCTCTCTCTCTCTTTCCTTCCTTCCTTCCTTCCTTTCTTTTTCTTTCTTTCTTTCTCTTTCTTTCTTTCCTTTCTTCTCTCTCTCTCTCTCTTTCTCTCTCTCTCTCTCTCTCTTTCTCTCTCTCTCTTTCTCTCTTTCTTTCTTTCTTTCGACAGAGTCTCACTCTGTTGCCCAGGCTGGAGTGCAGTGGCGCGATCTTGGCTTATTGCAATCTCTGCCTCCAAGGTTCAAGTGATTCTCCTGCCTAAGCCTCCCAAGTAGCTGAGATTACAGGACCTGCCACCATGCCTGACTATGAATAGAATTTTTCTTTTGTACTGACAGATGTTGCTGATAACAGTCTTGTCCTGAATGCATTAAAATACGGCCATTCTATGGCACGCACAGTAGATTCTTTCTTCGTAGTCTACTTCAGAAGTAATTAGATTTGTGAGCCATTCATTCGATTGCTAATGGTTTCATTCAAGAAATATTTTTGAACATCAGTTGTGTGCAAGAAGAGATTGTACTAGGCACTGAGCCACTTCAGGGCTACCTTAGAGGCTGTTTCTACCTCCCTTTTAGCTTGGATTGTGTCATCCTATTTAAAATGGCTCATGGTGCTTTCTTCTTTTTCTTTCTTGAAGTGACAATATTTTCACATTCTTATTTAAGTTCACAGCACAAGTAAAATTAGAAAGGCATATGTCTCACATGATTTTAGATCTGGCATTTTTTTAAGGGGATCCCAGAAAGAAGAGCATAAATCTGCCCTTGGCCAATTTGAATTCAAAATTGTGGATTTATTAGAGTATAGCTAACTGATGTAACAAAGCCACCGAGCAATGGCTAACACTTAAGTTTATTTCTTGTTCACATTAAATCCTATATGGGTTTTTCCGGTAGATAGGTGAATCTCCTCCAAGTGGTAATTAGGACACGCAGTTCCTGTCAAAGTTGTCACACATGTGTGCATCAAGCAGCAGAAGGAGGAAGAGCATGGATGGTCATACATGTGAAGTTTTTATGTACTGGACATGGAAGTGGTATACATGTTTCTAATTACATTCCTTCGGCAGGAACTCAATCACGTCATCAGAGTCTAATTGTGAGGGAGCCTGGAAAATGTACACCACCATATTCCCAGAAAGAGCCAATCGTTTTGACAAACAGCTGGCCAGTATCTGTCAAAGTGTTTATATACAACACACAGCACCACACACACACACACACACACACACACACACACACACACACACACAGGATCCTGTGAATTGCAATATTTATTTGAAAAGAAGAGAAAGGACTGTAAAATCTAACTTATTCCACTTTTGTCTTAATACACTAACTCATCTTTTAACCTATCCATTTCCTTGAATTTCATGTATTTAGAAATTTAAGTTTTTCATTTCATAAAATTAAAAAATTATGTTAGCAAATTTCTTTGGAAATCATGTTCAGACTTTTTGTCTTATAAATAAGAAATGACATCAGAGAGGTTAAAATTACTTGCCTAAGATCTCACAATTGATAAAGCTAAGACTTTCGAGGTTTCTTGATTTTCTCCTTTACCTTAATTTGAAAAAAATCAGTAATATATGCCCAAACCCTTGTTACCTGTTTTATATTTTAACTTTTCACAAAACAAATTTGTCAAATTCATTTTGTAGAAAGTCTGCTGCGATTATTTTTCATGATTTTTTTTTTCTTGGCTAAAGAAGTTCTTACTATAACCTTTAGATGGCACAAGTTAGCTAATCCAAGGCTTTTTTTTGTAGCTACAGTAATTATAGGAGGTTAAAGAAACGTTTATGGAAAACTAGAGCATTGAATAATCATTTAGATAAAGTAGAGATGTAATCAGCAAGGCTTTCCTGCATTCTTCTGAATGAGATTTTATATACAAGAGGCAAATATTTAGAAGATTTTTCAGAGGTCCTCTAATTCTGCCAATGGCAGGAATGACTGAAAATAAATGACTCTTGGGATAGATTTTATGGCACAAATTGGAATTGGAGAAGCTTTTCTGAAATGGATGGAATATAAGTCTGGAAGCTAGGAGACCTTCGTTTGACACAAGTCCCCAAATATGCAGGACAAGTTCTCTCTCCACTGCTTCCTGCAGCTCATCATTTGCTAATTATTTATCTCACCAGAGTGTTCTGAAGACCTATATGACAGTGACTGAAAAACTTTTTATGTATCTCTGTAGGACAGGACTACAGCATAATATTGTGCTCTTGTTAGGGCTACAGGAATTGTCTATAGAATTGAATTTTCCCACTTGATTTTCTTTTTCTCATTCCTGTGCTTTGGAGGAATGAGAAGAAGAAAATCCTAAGGTGTTAATAATAAAAAAGGGTATTTACCCAGCACCTCTTATGTTGACCTACTCTTTTGTAGCCAGTGTGAGGAAATCTGCCTTTTCCTGAAATGTGGTTTGGTTCTGAAGACAATAATTAGCTAAGGAAGAAAAATCATACACAGAAGAGGCAATATAAAACCAAAACACTGAATGACTGTATGCATAGTTAGTGCTTTTGCTGTGAGCATGAGCAAAGATTCATCATATACACCAAAGAAAGCAAAAATGCCTTGAACTGAGGAAGGAGATAGTAAGTGGTCCTTCGGTATTCACTTAGAGTGTGCTCTTTATCCTCACTGTGTCTAATTTTCAAATTTCATGATTTATGAGTGTTGGAATCTAAACTAAAGTTTGAATATGCTAACTTCCTTTTTCCTGACAATGTCAGTTTCCAGGTTTATGTAACAATGTGAAGGAGGCAAAGCAAATTGATGGTGTTCCTTGGCTCTGCATGGTAGATCCTTTCTCATTTTGGGTGGTATTCCTAGCCTTAGTCCACTCCCAAAAGCAAAAGTCTTCTTGCTCTTTTCCTGTAATTCCTGACAAAATCTGCTCTCTCAACCTTCATAATAAG
The DNA here is from genome assembly GCF_049354715.1 of Callithrix jacchus. NCBI lineage: Eukaryota > Metazoa > Chordata > Mammalia > Primates > Cebidae > Callithrix > Callithrix jacchus. Next base: position 58,408,388 of record NC_133515.1, on the reverse strand, counting down.
GAAGACTGGTCTGATGCTGGCCTTGACTGTTCCAAGTTTTCAGTTTTTTTCTCTTCTTTTCATAGGTGTTGAAACAGATTTTAAATTTTAACTGGTAAGTTGGTCTAAACCACTTCCTAAGTCAAAGGTATATAGATGTACTATTTTTGTGAAAATGTATTCATGATCATTATAAAAATTCAAACAATATAAATAAGTGCATCCCACATTCAATCTCCCAAAAATAACCAATGTAAACACTGAGGTGAAAATTCTTCCTCTGTGTATATACATACATACATATGCACAAAAATGGGATATGAGGTGTTGCTGGTAAAATCGAAGCCCTCTATCAGGTAGCCTATCCTAACAACTGTGTCACTTGTTTTGCCTAATGGTAAGACAGTTTGCATAAGGTTCAGAAACTTAAAATACATTGTATTTTACAATTATCTTCTGTGATTTAATGATTATTTATCTTAAATATTCTGAAATGCAAATGATTATTCCTGATGATTTTTATATTGGAATATAAATTGTCATGACTAGAAAGTCCATTTGTATTTTGGCACATATTCGTGCACAGTTTTTGGTGGAAGAGAACAGAGCACTTGGATTTTTGCCTTTAGGTTCTCGCAAGGAGAGGTAGCAATGTATGATTCCTGTTGATTGCATGAGGGAAGAGAATTGATAGATGTTGGTTTTAAGTCAGTGATAAAATGACTGGCTCACTTCATCAGTCATGAAACATCCTGGTTCTAATCTATTAGTCCATTCACTATTAGGTCTCCTAGAACAAAAGTTTTTTATCAAGGAACATTATGGCTTCACCATACTCCTATTAAATTTCAAAACTTTATTTAAATTTTCCTACAGAAATATCTTCTGTAGAAGGTAGAATTCTGTATACCTGGTCTCTTGAATACTTTTCTCCCATTTCAAATTCCTGACAGTTATTTTTGTCCTTCAGGTTTAGAATTTTCCCCCTCTCTTGTCTTTATTCTGATCTAAACCCACATATTTGTTCTCCATCTTTCAACTCTGCAGAGTAAGAATTTTCATCTAAGTTGAACAATTAATAATGTGATTAACATATTGCCCAGCACTGTGAAGATTATGAGAAGAGACAGTGCTGCTTAGTGGTTTAGCACTTGGGTTTTGGATTCAGGCTGCCTAGGTTTGCATACTGGCTTTACTACTTATTAGCTATGTGAACATGGGCAATTTCACCTCTGTGAAGTGAAGATGACAGTAAAAGAGGTTCCATCAAAGATCATCGATATAATTCATTGAGATAATCTTGTAAACCACTGAGCCCAGTTTCTAGTATATAATGAAGAGACAATAGTTGATGTTATTTTTATCAGTTATTTTAGTAGTTATTACCAAAGATTAAACATGAAGTCTGCCCTAAACAAATTTACAGTCTAGCTAAGTTAATATTTATATTCAAGCCACAAAGAACAGAATAAAATAATTAAGTGACATAGATTATTATATTGGCAATAAGATCTTTAACTAAGGAGGAATTCATGGAGGATGCAGAGATTTATTTGAGCCTTGAAAGGTAGATGAGGTTTGTGTCTGCAAAAAAGGAAGGGAGACAAGATTCCCGTGTGCACATAATATGTATTAAGGTTGGTTTTTCTTGAGTATCAAAAGACTTGGGATTCTTCCATATTTTATAAATAAGCTGCTTCTAGGGCCAGGTTCTGGCAAGACCAGGAACACTGTTGTTTCAGGGCCCCAGGGTTTGATGAATTTGTTCTGTGAGGATTAATAGAGTAGACAAATGAGTAACAGAAATGGTAATTAAGCAATATGATAGGACAGACTGTGGCATAACAGTGATTAATGGTATGCCTCAGGTGAGCACAGAGGCACAAGGCAGAACTGAGACCTCTTGGTGTACTGGAGAAGTGTCATTAATCAGCATTACCTCATGCTTGAGAGTGGTTTTATTGAAATTATGAAATAGGTACTTAAAATAACATTAAAAGCACAATTTTAAACATGCACAATTGATTCCAGTGACGTACTATGCCAGAGAAAAATGTCAACCTTGCAGAGGACTGTACCCCTAGAAAAAGAAAAAAAAAATGCTGTGCTCTTCAAGGCTGAAAGTAGCCCATTGACACAGTTTTGCCCTGCCAACTTTATCTTCTTAAAAACTGTTATTTTCATTGGAAACCACAGTAGAGAGCAGCAAAAACAGAAATGAAATCTTGGCAGTGCTTCTTCCTGCTTCATGTGCCTTGTAACATCGCCCAAGCTCTCAACCAAGGTTGGCTATTTCCTCCACGTCAAATTGCAAGGAAGTGTGTAAAGGAAGAAGTTCTGGACAACATGCAAGCATCTGTTCAATTTGGGGCAATCTATTGCATCTACAGATCAAAGACAAAACACGAGGCTTGGGGTTTGTTGGTTGGGGAAAGGGATTAGGTCTCTCACCTTGAGCTGCTATGGTGGGTTAATCCCAGTAGGGATGTAGTTCAGTATCAAGCACTCTAAATCAAGGGATTAGACAAGAGGTCAACATCTAGTCAGGTACAGGTTGCTATTTGGGTACCCTGCGATTCAGGGATGAGCCTGAATTTTGGAGAAGGCCTTTCCAAACTCAGATTGGAGACCTGAGGGCAGGGAAAGCAACATAGTCCAGAGCTGATGGACCTGGCATGCCCTGGAGAGCGTGGTGTTATACCTAGAATACCTGGTAAGTAAAGAATTGTGACTTCATGTTCAACTAAACAAAATAAAACAACATGAAACCGAAACTGTTTGCCTTTTTTTTACAAAAATCTGCTCTAGTCATATTAATTTAGATTACTACCTCATTAGAATTGCACAATTTTTTTTAGCTTTAGTCTTGCTTCAGCCCTGAGAGTAGGTTGCATGGTGGTCTCCTGAAAGATAAGTCCATCTACAACATGTGCATGTGAACCTTATTTGGAAAAAAGGTTTTTGCAGATGTAATTAAGTTGGGGATCTTAAGATGAAATCATCCTGGATTGGTATGGGCCCTAACTCCAATGACAAGTGTCCTTATAAAAGAAGAGAAGCGGGAAGACACAGATAAGAAGGAGATCTAGACTAGGCGTGTGGCTCACACCTGTAATCCCAGCACTTTGGGAGGCCGAGGCAGGCAGATCATGAGGTCAAGAGATGGAGACCTTCCTGGCTAACATGGTGAAACCCCATCTCTACTAAAAATACAAAAATTAGCCAGATGTGGTGGCACATGCCTGTAGTCCCAGTGACTTGGGAGGCTGAGGCAGAAGAATTGCTTGAACCCGGGAGGTGGAGGCTTGAGTGAGCCAAGATTGCATCAGTGTTCTCCAGCCTGGCAACAGAGTGAGACTCCTTGTCTCAAAAAAAAAAAAAAAAAAAAAAAAAAAAGGAGATATCTAAAGAACAAGGCAGAGAATAGGAGCGATTGGCACGTACAAGCCAAGGAATAGCAAGAATTAGGAGCAATCACTAGAAGTTAGAAGAGAAGCTTGGAATGGTTTTTCCCCGGAGCCTCCAGAAGAAATCAAACCTTGCTGATAGCTTGATGTTAAACTTGGGGCTCCAAAAACTGTGAGAGATTACATTTCTGTTATTTTAAGCCACCAAGTTTGTGATAATTTGTTATGGCAGCTATAGAAAATACAGCCTTGTAGAGCCTGCATCAAAGAACAGTTTTAGTTGAAGGGGCTGAGAAACTTGTTAACTTGCTGATCTTACTACCCAGGGATGATCTTCTTCAGTTCAATCCTGATGTTGGGATTTCTGGAGCCAAGGGAGCAGAACACTTTGATATGGATGAATAGATGGAGCACTCTGCCAGTTTTACTGCAGACCATGCTATAATACTGTTCTTTTTCTGAAGTGGATGGAAGCCCTTTATTGTACATCTCATGCCAACCAGCTTGGTATGATACTTGTCAAATCAAATGAGTTTAAATGCTTTAATGGACAGCTAAAATACCATCTTAAAATGTAAAGTTGATAACCATCTGCTGAAAGAGTATGATTCTGGAAACAACAGACAAGTACCCTGCATTCTGATTTTATTAATCTAATCACTAAGATGTACAATGAGCACATTCAAGTTCACTTTCTGGGATTTACATTCTGTGAGGTCACTGCATTCAGAACAATAGACTTCATTAGACTTGGTTTACTCTTTCTTTGTTCCTTTCAGTTGATATAAAGATCCAGACTTGCAAAAAAGGATGCTGATTTGCTTTACACAAGGGTCCTTTGCTTTATGAAAGGATTAAATATATGGTTTATCCATTCAGCAAGTAATTATTGAGAATCTGTGTGGCAGATGCTGTCCTATATCCTGAGAATACAGGAGTGAACAAGGCACGGTTCCTATCCTCATGGAGCTTACTTTCTAACAGGAGAGTTAGATGCTGAGCAGATATACAATTATATGAATTAATAAACATCATATGATACCAGATAATGTTATATAACATGAAGAAGTTCCTCTTTCCCCAATGCCAAGACATATTTTGACAGGAATTTTTTTTAAACAAACCTTGGTTCCTCAGAAGACAACAGCCACCTAGTTGGTCTCCTGGTTTCTACTCTTGAACCGCCTCAAATCTGTTCTTCATCCAGCAGCCATAATAAACAAGGTGATGTCCCCTTGCACCCATTTTGTCCCTCACTAAGAATGGAATCCACATTTCTACAAGATGTTGTGCTGTATGTCCCCTGCATACCTCTACCCTTGTTTCTTGCCACTGGCCCACTGCTCACTTGTTCAGCCGCGTTTGTCTTTCCCTCAGTTCCTTCAGGACACACGTATAGCCTCCTCTGCTTGCAATGTTTTTCACTCCTCTCCTCCTTCAACAGGTCTTTCTTGCTATCCCCCACCACATAAATCTATCACAGCATCTATCAGGGATTGGAAATACACACACACACACACACACACACACACACACACACACACACACACACACATTTACATAGTTGTTCTCCCTTAATGGTGGTTTTGCTTTCTGTGGTATTAGTTACCTGCAGTCAACTGTGGTCTGAAAATATGAAATCGGAAATTCCAGAAATAAACTGTTCATAAGGTTTACATTGTGTGCCATTTTGAGTAGTGTAATAAAATATCTCGCCATCCTGCTCCATCCTGCTTGGGATGTGAATCATCCTTTTATCTAGGGGATCCATGCTGTCTGCATTCCTCACCTGTTAGTCACTTAGTAGCCACCTAGGTAATCAGATTGGCAGATGGCAAGAAGGGTGAGTATAGTACGATAAGATATTTTGAAAGGGAGAGATGGACAGAGAACACATTTACATTATTTTTCTTATAGCATATTGTTCTAGTTGTTCTATGTGATTATTATTTATTGTTTTTAACTCTTACCTTGCCTAATTTATAAATTAAACTGTATCTCAGGTATGTACATATAGGAGAAAAACCCATAATCTATCTAGGGTTCAATACTATGTGTGGTCTTAGGCATTCACAGGGAGTCTTGGGACTACTGTCTATTTATTTGCTTGGTACTTGTTCCCAGCAAGTCATCTGATTTTACTAACTGGAAACTCCAGGAGGGAATGGCATCACAGCTGTGTACCTAGAACCTAGACTGGCACTTGACTCATAGAATCTGTAGGCAGATACTTGTTGAATGACTTAAAAAAAAAAAAAGAAAATGTGCCAGTGAGTGAGCATCAAACAATTTTCAAGAAATTAATCCCTTTCAAAGACTGAGTTACCTAAATTTGTCTTGGATTCAATTGTATTGCTTTGTAAGTTTGCTATTTTTCAGTCTTTTTGTGCCTACTGTTGTAGTCCAAGAAAGGAGAAAGTTTATTGGAATCAGGTGACTTGTGGCCACAGAAATACTTTTGTGTTCCTTTTCAGCACAAATTTGTTGGTTAACAGCTAGAAGGAAGGCATTTAATAAATATGACTAGCTGTCGACTGTGTATATCCTCATTGAAAGAGGAGATGGTAAGATAGTTCTTCAACATATTCTAGTAAGCAGCTCCCTAATTTGTGGACAGTCACTTTACCAATGATCTTTGTGCACTACACATTACTGTCCCCTTTTTTAACCTGGCAGTTTCATCTTCCTTCTGACTGTGGAGACCTTGGGGGCTCTTGTGAGTGCTGTTTGAGGGAGGAGGTACCCACAAAGTCAGTTCCTGTCTGTGGAAAGTTGAAGTTAGAGATCACTGTTTGATGTCCACTGGGTGCCAATGGCACAGGTTCAGAAATAGCTGCCAAAGTCTCTGCCTCCTAATGGGAGCCTAGAGGCTGGTGGCTTGGTGTTCTAGCTTCAACATGCTAGAATTCAGCTCCTTTGTATATCAAGGAGGATTTTGTGATCTGATCTGGAAACCTAATAGCCCTTCATGACATTATTTTAAAGGGAGAATGCAACCAGAGTGCCAGATAATAAACCTTTAAGGAAGTTTTTGGAACTTAATGAGTCCTTAAAATAAGACAGTTTCACTTTTTTTATTCCCTGGAGAGAATCAGAATACTTTTTAAAAAATTACTGGGCAAAATCTAATACTAAGCCAAGAGCAATTGATTTTTATATTTTCTAAATTTCTATAATGAATATATACTTTTTATTAAAATTTATTTTTAGGAGAAAGGAAAGACATGGGGAAAAGGAAAGACATTATGGGGAATATAATAACGTAAGTGTAATAAATTATATGAGGGCCCATTGCAGTGGAGGCAAGGGTGGGAATGTACACACTGCCAGGAGTGTCAAGTATGATACTGAAAGTCACTAGTGGTACCCTCAGCCTCAGCCTAAAAAGGTATGGACACAAATGAGCACATTAGCAACCCAACTTACACTGATGTGGTTTCTTGAACCTCAACAATAATTCCATTTGGAAGTGACCCACTGGGCAATGCAAAAGACGACCAGGGAATGCATTTGCCATCAGGCTTGGCCCTGGACTCACTTTTCCCTCTTCATTTCTGTTCTGCCATTGAAGCCGTGAAGTACAGATGCTGTCATTTTACACTAGGGGGTCTCCTCTTTCCGTCACCTCTTCTAGATATCCAGAGGATTAAAAGTGAGTCAGATAAAATCTTTTGGAGAATCTGCTGGTTTATAAATGAAAAAGAATTAAAATTATAATTAATAGTTAGAATTTGTATGGCACTTTATAATTACCAAGTATTTTTTAAATTAAAAATTTAATGTACAATACATATAAGAGTTACCACTTTAATCATTTTAAGCATATAGTTCAGTAGTATTAGTTACATTCACATTGTTGTGCCCCCATCACCACCATCCATCTTCAGAACTCTTATTATCTTACAAAATTGTAACTTTATATACCCATTAAGCAAATCTACCAAGTGTTTTCCTACACATTATTTCATGTGCTCTTCTTGATATCCCTGAAAGTGAGAGGGAAGATCTTATTAGCTCAATAGAGCTCAGTAGTTAATGGGGCAGGTGCTGGAATAAGACTAGCTGGTTTAAACCTTGATCATCAAGTATATACTGTTAAAAATAGAACCTACCTTACCAGGTTGTTGTGAGGATTACATGAAGTCATTCGTAAAGTGTTTAGAACGTAGCTATAATCATCCACATTTTGCAGATAAGAAAAGTAAGACTCAGAGACTTTGAGCATTTGCCAAAACTCACAGAATTAAGAAATGATGGGTATGGTGTCTCATGCCTGTAATTCCAGCACTTTGGGAGGCCGAGGTGGGAGGATCATGAGGTTAGGAGTTCAAGACCAGCCTGGCTAACATAGTGAACCCCAGTCTCTACTAAAAATACAAAAATTAGCCAGGCATCATGATGTGCACCTGTAGTCCCAACTACTTGGGAAGCTGAGACAGGAGAATCGCTTGAACCTGGGAGGCAGAGGTTGTGGTGAGCTGAGATTGTGACACTGCACTTCAGCCTGGGCAATAGAGCAAGACTCTGTCTAAAAAAAAAAAGTGGTTCATTCAGTGTTCTTTCCCTTATACCCATTAATAATTAGTAAAGTCCCAGTTGAATACTGCCCACAGAAATACTTTTGTGTTCCTCAGAAACATGTAATAATCTAGATTTTAGGCTAGCAAAAGGAGGCGATTTTCCTTAAACATGTTTTGCGTTTTGACTTCAGAGTCAAGGGCTTGCAAATTTCCTTATCAGCCCTGGCATCCCTTGGGAGGTGCTGACAGCACTGACCTCAAGGCATGCTGTAAACCCAGGAGAGCATGAGCTGGGGGTGGAGAGAATAGAGGAAGGTAAATGAAGTCAAGCAGGAGTGAGAGAAATTTAGTCCAGCTCCAAGCTGGCATTGGAAGGCCAAGGGGAACCTCTTTCAGGAGGATTGGCATAGGAAATAATTTTAAATTGCAGAATAGCAATGCCAAAGGAACAAGCCAAAGCAGGCTTATGCCAGGATGAGGAATAGGGTAGGATCCAGGCCCAAGGCATAAATTTGCAGAGATGTGTGTGTGTGTGTGTGTGTGTGTGTGTATGTGTGTGTGCGCATACCTGATCAGGTACCTGGGATGTAAGGCAGGAGTCTCTCCTCCTGCCCCTCTCTTTGTAGTAGTGTCTAGGGTATGAGAAAAGCAGAGGAACTTCTCCACCTTTACGAGAGGCTGGGTAGAAGAGGGCAGAAAGGTAATCTGATCACCCTATAGTTCAGAGGTTGGTGAGGATGATAAAGAAAGGCTGCTTTTGATAGCCTTGTGAAATGGCCAAGCTTTGGTTCTGAGGCATTAGAGTTCTACCAATTATTTCCAATTCCTATAGTTCAGATACTTAAGGTTCTTGGTCAAAGATTGTAGGAGTGAAGTGGGATAGTGTTTACATAGCCGAATGTTCCCTCCAGTGCTGGGATGAGGCTAGGACAAAAGAGGAAATGATAGGGGTAAGACTTGCAAGGTGATCTACATAATTCCCTAACCATGTCCTATTGTATTCCCTCAGAGATCATCTTCATAAACTACCTCTTTCTTTTTCTTTTTTTTTTTGAGATGGAGTCTCATTCTATTACCCAGGCTGGAGTGCAGTGGTGCAATCTCCACTCACTGCAACCTCTGCCTCCTGAGTTTAAGCAATTCTCCCTGCCTCAGCCTCCTGAATAGCCGGGATTACAGGTGCCTGCCATCGTGCCTGGCTAATTTTTGTATTTTTAGTAAAGATGAATTTTGTCACGTTGGCCAGGCTGGCCTTGAACTCCTGACCTCAGGTAATCTGCCTGCCTCGGCCTCCCAAAGTGCTGGGATTACAGGCATGAGCCAATGTGCCTGGCCTACCTCTTTCTTTTCTGTACTATTAATCTTTTTCCTCTGTGGTACATTTATTTTTGTATATAAGCATGTTCAATATTCTCAAATAATATAAAACAAAGTCAACAAAATAACGCTTTATCCTTGGCTCCCCATCTTCTTTAATTAGTGTTCTTTATTCTTGTCTTTTGTATGGTTACACTTTTTTTTATTGCATTTTAGGTTTTGGGGTACATGTGAAGAACATGCAAGATAGTTGCATAGGTACACACGTGGCTGTGTGATTTGCTGCCTTCCTCCCCTTCACCCATATCTGGCACTTCTTGAAAGAGTTCTCTTCAATTTCCCATCCTCACTTCTTAGTCTCACCTCAGTCCACCATAAACTGGCCTCTCACCTTCCCCTCTATTGAAACTGCTATTGCAAATGCCACACAGTTTTCCACAATCCCAAATTTCATGGCCGTTTTTCTCTTCTTTTGAGGATAATGACTGGGTTTGTGTTTTTCACTGCTCTATCCTTATTACATACTAGCATATGCCTGGTACATAGAAAGTGCTCAATAACTATTTTTTGAATGGAATTGATCTCTCTGTGGTGTGTGACACTTTACCACTGAAAGGGATTAGACTATGCCAACCCAAAATATGACAGTTTGGCACAGGGATCATTTTGAGCTGAAGAAAATGGCGAATCAACAGATGAAGAATGAAGTCCTTCTAGAGTTCCCATTACTTTACTAAAAGCAGAAACTTCTGAGAACTGAGGATTGCCATAAGTCCCCTCTGTTGGGCAAGTTTTATGACTATGAAGATGGAAAGTCGGCACCAAGATGGACTTGCACAAACAAAGCTTGCTCATATAGCCCTTATTTTCCATTAGTTTTCCCTATATATTTGCCTTCCCACAGTTTGCAGCCCTTAGAAGCCTAAGAACTTCCTTCCTTTGTCTTGTTCCATTTCTGCAATTTACGTTTCTTTTTGTTTTTGTTAAAAATGGTATATAAACTCTCAGACCTATTTGCTTCTTTGTTCTTCACTTTTTTGGTAAGAAGATCCATGTGTCACATAAAAACTACACATCAAATACAATTCATATGCCTTTCCTCTCCTTTTTATCTGTCTTTTACCAGTTTAATTTGTAGGGCCTTAGCCACTGAACCTAAAAGGATAGATAAATGCTTTTCCTCCTGCCTTGCAATAGTCTCTTTTATTCTTTTTCAGACTTACCTTCCTTCCCTCCTTTCCTCCCTCCCTCCTTCCTTCCCTCTTTCCCTCCTCCCCTTCCCTTTCCCTCCCTCCCTCCTTCCTTCCTCTTTCCCTTCCCTTCCTTCCCTCTTTCCCTCCTTCTCTCCCTCCTTCCTTCCCTCTTTCCCTCCTCCCCTTCCCTTTCTCTCGCTCCCTCATTCCTTCCTCCTTCCCTTCCCTTCCTTCCCTCTTTCCTTCCCTCTTTCTCTCCTTCCCTCCTCTTTCCCACCCTCCCTCCTTCCCTCCCTCCTTCCCTTCCTCCTGCCTTTCCCTTCCCTTTCTTCCCTCCTTCCTTCCCTTCCTTCCCTCCTTCTCTCCTCCCTCCCTCTCTCCCTCTACCCCTCCTTTCTCTGGCACGTGCCACCATGCCCAAATAATTTTTGTATTTTTAGTAGACATTGGGTTTCATCACATTGCCCAGGTTGATCTCAAACTCCTGACCTCAAGTAATCCACCTGCCTTGGCCTCCCAAAGTGCTGGGATTACAGGCGTGAGCCACTATGTGTGGTCTCTCAGGCTTCTTTTTGATCTTCTTCCTTGACTTCCTCCCTAAAGGTCAGCAGACCCCAGGGTCTGTCCGTTGACCTCTGCTTTTCCCAGACTATAGGCTTTCTCTGGATGATCTAATCAAAACCCATGGCTTCAACTATCTGCTCTGAGATCATTATCTTCCAAATCTATATCTTCAGCCCAGACCCTGTAGTCCAACTATGTACTAGAAATCTCCAACTGAATGCCTGCCATGTACCTCAAACTCAACATATTCAGAGCTGAACTCATCGTCTGCCCCCTCAACCTGCTCCTCTCATAAGTTCTAGCTCAGTGAATAACACCTGCCATGCACCCAGTTGTCCAAGTCAGAAACCTGCAGCTGTATTTCCTTCTCTCTCATCTCTCACATCCAATAAGTCATGAAATCCTGCCAATTCTGACTTTTGAATGGCTCTCAGACCCATCTCTTTTTCTCTAACACCACTGCCATTTCCCAAGTCCAGGCCACCATTGTCTCTCCCCTTCATTATTGCAGTGGCCTCCTCACTGCCCTCTTTGGTCTCTGGCCTTCCACAGCCTCATTGCTTTTTTTCCATCCTCCTTGGCATGAATAACGAACTCCTTAGTCATTCCTCAAGTGCCACTCAATGTCACTTTCCTTGGGAAGCTTTGCTGACTAAGCCCTCCCTGCCCATGAGCCCCAAGATATATTGAATGTGTCTGCTATATGTGTTCCAAGCACTTAATTTGTCTTATTATAATTGCTTGTTTAATTGCTTAACTGTACAACTAACCCACTAGATTGGAAAAACTCTGTTTTGCCCTGCACCTATTTCTAGCCCCTAGCACAGGGCCTAGAGCCCTGTGGTACATAGTAGTACTCAGCACATAGTAAATACTCAAAAAATATTTGTTGAATGAGTCAGAGAAAATACTCTAAACTGAAGGACTAGCATTTTGTAGTTCATCTAAAAATAAACAAGGATCAGTGGTTAGCAAATAAATCTATGGTGTATGTGTGTGTAAACCTCCCACTCTCAGTTCATGTGGTTGATGAACCTCAACTATGTAAGTGAAACCTTATTTTCCAAATAAAAATATTCAGTGTGAATGGCAATGCCATAACTTTTGGTGCTCATGGCAACAAACAGCTGCAACAAATAAAATAAGCAAAAAAACAAAGATAACAAAACCCTATTTATTCATCCAGATCTTTTCTGTTTAACTCTGCAGTCTTAACAATTCAATAATTGAACTGCAAATTTGTTAAGATTCATTGCTTTCCAAGTCTATCACATGCTCAGGCTTATTTGCTTGTCTCTTTCTGCTGGGAAACTATTTGTCTGTGGAGTGGCCCAGAAAACAACTTTTTTTTATGTTAATTACTCAAAGATTAAGAAAGGTAAAATAAGAGTTATGTAACAGAGGGTTTGTTTTGCTCCTAGGATTACACGGTAATGAGCATGCATATTTATCCTTGGGAATGCTTACAATGATATTATCTGAATGATATATTCTCTTCTTGTATCCCTATGAATAAGGTACTCATTTCCATCTTCCTGTCTGCATTAAATAGTCTGAACCCTCTTGTACCTGTAATTAAAATTTTGAATTATTTGCTATGTATAGAGAGCACTGTGAGGGTTGCCAGAGCACTTAGATGTGTCCTATATCCTTGATGCCTTTGGAAGAATGTGACCCTCATGAAACACATAGGAGAGGGTGTGTGAAGTAATTGTACTAAAGCCTGCCAGGCCAGGGTTCCTTCCTACTAATCATCAACCAGTGTTTTTGGATTTAATATAATCACTTGGGTTAAACTCGAATACTTAACTCTAAAGGTGAGTGTTTTAAAAAATGAAAAGTTGGGGCAGTTGCTTTTTTCTATAGTTGTAGTCTCTAGAACTATGATTGTATAAATATTTTTATAGTATTACAGCATGCATATAAATCTACTTTAAGGAAACAACTTCATTCCTTTCTCCCTCCCTCCCTTCTTTCTTTACTTTTATATAAAAATTAATATTTTCCTTTTGTTAAAATCAAAGTAATGAGTACAACTTTAAAAAGTCAAATAATGCTAAATGGCTTATAGCAAAAACCAATATTCTCTTAATCCCTTCACCTCAAATTGCCTCTTGTCCTTCTGAATACTCCCACCTCCCTCAGGTAACTATTTTCAAAATCTACTCTACTTCTAATATCAAAATACTGTTATTGCTTTTTTAAAGCATTATTTATTTTGGTCCTTTTGTAGCTCCTTTCTTCAGTTCATTCTTTCCAAAATAGCACTATCGGAATTTTTGGTTGAATCGATACTCATTAATTTATTATAACCATTTTGTAGTTAAATATGTGCATAGTTTGTATGTGTGAATATATATAATATATAGTTCATACTGTGTATATATAATTGTATATACTGTATAGTATGTCTATAATTTGTACCATATATATTATCTATATAGTTTATACTATATATTTTTATTATTTTGTCATAATATGTGCATATAGTTTATGCCATATATAGATTATAATATAAACTATGTATAGTTTATACTGCACATACTACGTAAGGTTTAAACAAGCTAAAACATAGTATATATGTATACATAGTATATAATTTATGCTATAATTGCATTTCTTAAACAATTTCTGTTTTCTTGGAGTTAATTTTTAAAAATTTTTTCACTTGCTTGGTTTTTATATTTTTGGAAACTACAAACTTCTTTGAAAAAGTAGCTCTCATTATAGCTTCTTACATGGTAAAATTTGTAAGATAATCTGCAAATTCCATTTAGGAGGAATTTATTCTGTTATCTTTTGTTCTTCTGTTTTGATTAGGATTGGTTGCTTTTTGAACCTGCTACACATCTGTTTATTAGGTTTTCACTTTGATACCATCTTGAGAATTCTCTTACAAAAAATTCTCTCTTTACTGTGCTGAATCTTCCTCTTTCTTGGTTTTAGTGGAGCACATTCCTCAGTAGCTTCCAGAAAAAGGGTGCCTAGGAATTTGCATGAGACTTTCTATGTCAGAAAATGACTTCATTTTATCCTCATACAGTTTGATGTTAAAATTATTTTTCCTCAGAAAAATAACTGGTCTCTTTTTAAAAAATAACTTTTCTTCAAATATCTGGCAATCCTTGGCTATTCATTTATCTTTAAAAGTGAGGCATTAAAGAGTTCAAGTTCAGTGTGTCTGCTAAACTGGTTTGATGGGGAAGGAGGTAATGAGGCTGCAGCAGTGTTGGGGAGGTGTCACAAAAGGCTGTTTTCTAGCAGTCAACTACAGGTCTTTTCAAGTCTGTTTTTTCTTTTCAATTTTGTTTATGACTATGTCTGAGACCTAAAAATTTCCATTTTGAAAATTTCTTAAGATTTTGAACCTGAATTCTATTTCTTTTCTTTTCTTTTCTCCTCCCTCCCTCCATCCCTCCCTTCCTACCTTCCTGCCTTCCTTCCTTCTTTTAGATGGAGTTTCGCTCTTTCTGCCCAGGCTGAGTGCAATGACATGATCTTGGCTCACCACAGCCTGTGCCTCCTGGGTTCAAGCAGTTCTTGTGCCTCAGCCTCCCAAGCAGTTGGGACTACAGGCGTGTGCCACTACACCCAGCTAATTTTGTATTTTCAATAGAGACAGAAACGCTTTTCTCCATGTTGGTCAGGCTGGTCTTGAACTTCCAACCTCAGGTGATCTGCCTGCCTTGGCCTCCCAAAGTGCTGGGATTACAGGCATGAGCCACTGCGTCTGGCCCTTTCTTTCCATGTCTCTTAAAAAGAAAGCACACCAACCCGAGGTAATGTATTTTTTTTTTTAATTTAAAAAGATTTAAACATTTTTAAATTTTTGTGGAGATGAGGTTCTTGCCATGTTACCCAGGTTGGTCTCAAACTCATGGCCTCAAGTGACCCTCCTGCTTTGGCATCCCAAAGTGCCACGATTACTGGAGTGAACCACCATGCCCGACAAATATATAATTAAAAATGACGGGGGGAGGACTCAAGATGGCGCTGTGAGAACAACCAAGGATTGAAGCTCTCGTTGAATCCGTGGAGAGGTGAGTCGGAGCTGCATTTCCAGACTGATCTTTGTTGCCCGCAGAATGGGGAAATTCCCAAGTATAAAGGAGACATGGGACGCCAGGCAGTACCTCTGCCTGGCGAAGCCGGCAGCCTGGATGGCAGTGGCCGGCCCTACCCAGTGCTCCCCACAGGGCGCGCTTGTCTGGGTGCCCTGTTGAACCAGCAACCTGAGACTTGAGAGGGCTGGACTTGAGACTGAATGAGACTTGGACAGTGGGCCAGCCCAGGGGATTGCAGGGACAGAGCGTTTGGGGTAGCCCAGTGGGACGGACAAAACCGCGATTCCAAATGCTCCCCGTGCAGATGGTCCGAGACACTCTGTGGGGGAGGGGCCTCCACCATTATCGACGCAACCCACCCCAAATGAGATACACGCCCACTGCTGACGCAGCTGGCCGTTGCCAAGGCAACCCGTCCCTACTGAGATACACGCCCAATGCTGACGCAGCCTGCCGTTGCCGAGGCAACCCACTACAACAGAGAGACTCCGCCGCAGAGTGTAGCCAGTGGCGGAGACCGCAGCAGAACAGCAGAGCCTACAGCAACAGGGCAAACCACACAACAGCAGGGTGGAGCCTCGGTAGGCAAACAGTGGCTAGTCTGCCTCCTAGCTGGGCAGGACACCTCAACGGACATCCAAAAATGAAGCCCAAACCCCCAACACAGAGCATTTGAGAAAAAAAGGGTTTTTTTAATGAGCTCTGTTGCAGCAGAATCAAACATAGCAGCCTAACAGCCCTGAATGAACAACAGAGCTCACAGCTCAGCAATTGAGCTCCTATAAAGTACAGACTGTCTCCTCAAGCAGCTCCCTGACCCCTCTATATCCAAAAGACTGACATTTGGCAGGCATCATCCTGGGACAAAGATAGCAGAAAAAGAAACTGGTAGCATCCCTCACTGTGCCACAGCTGCTATAGGTGCACCCCAGACAAGCAGGGCCTGGAGTGGACCTCAGCAGTCGTACAGCGAAGGGGCTAGACTGGTAGAAGGAAAACCAAGTAACAGAAATACTTCATTATCAACAATCTGGGTGTCCACTCAGAGACCCAATTAAAAAGTCAGCAACTACGCAGACGACAAGCAGATAAATCCACAAAGATGGGAAGAAACCAGCGAAAAAAGGAGGAAAACACCCGAAACCAGAACACCTCGCCTCCTAGAAAAAACCAAAACTCCTCACCAGCAAGGGAACAAAGCTGGACGGAGAATGACTGTGACGAAATGACGGAATTAGACTTCAGAAGGTGGATAATGAGAAAATTTGTGAGCTAAAAGAACATGTATTAAATCAATGCAGAGAAACTAAGGAACTTGAAAAAAGATATGAAAAAAGATTTGAGGAAATGATAACAAGAATGGATAACTTAGAGAGGAATATGAATGAATTAAAGGAGCTGAAAAACACAATACAAGAACTTCGTGAAGCATGCACAAGTTTCAATAGCCAAATTGACCAAGCAGAAGAAAGAATATCTGAAGTCGAAGACCAACTCAATGAAATAAAACGAGAAACCAAGATTAGAGAAAAAAGCGCAAAAAGGAATGAACAAAGTCTCCAAGAAATGTGGAACTATGTGAAAAGACCTAACCTACGTTTGATAGGTGTACCAGAAGGGGACGAAGAGAATGAATCCAAGCTGGAAAATACTCTTCAGGACATCATCCAGGAAAATTTCCCCCACCTAGCAAGACAGGCCAACACTCAAATACAGGAAATACAGAGAACACCACAAAGATATTCCGCAAGAAGAGCAACCCCAAGGCACATAATTGTCAGATTCAACAAGGTTGAAATAAAGGAGAAAATACTAAGGGCAGCCAGAGAGAAAGGTCGGGTCACCCACAAAGGGAAGCCCATCAGACTCACAGCAGATCTCTCGGCAGAAGCACTACAAGCCAGAAGAGAGTGGGGGCCAATATTCAACATCCTTAAAGAAAAGAACTTTCAACCCAGAATTTCATATCCAGCCAAACTGAGCTTCAGAAGTGAAGGAAAAATAAAATCCTTTGCAAACAAGCAAGTACTCAGAGATTTTGTCACCACCAGGCCTGCTTTACAAGAGCTCCTAAAAGAGGCACTACACATAGAAAGGAACAACCAGTACCAGCCATTCCAAAATCACACTAAATGCTAAAAAGCACCAACATAATGAAGAAACTACAACAACTAACAGGCAAAACAGCCACTTAGCATCAAAATGGCAGTATCAAATTCACACATAACAATATTAACCCTAAATGTAAATGGACTAAATGCACCAATCAAAAGACACAGACTGGCAAATTGGATAAAAATCCAAAACCCATCAGTGTGCTGTATCCAGGAAACCCATCTCACATGCAAGGATACACAAAGGCTCAAAATAAAGGGATGGAGAAAGATTTACCAAGCAAATGGAGAGCAACAAAAAGCAGGAGTTGCAATTCTCATCTCTGATAAAATAGACTTTAAAGCAACAAAGATCAAAAGAGACAAAGAAGGCCATTACATAATGGTAAAAGGATCAATACAACAAGAAGAGCTAACGATCCTGAACATATATGGACCCAATGCAGGAGCACCCAGATACATAAGGCAAATTCTTAATGACTTACAAAGAGACTTAGACTCCCACAAAATAATAGTGGGAGACTTTAACACTCCACTGTCAATATCAGACAGATCAACCAGACAGAAAATCAACAAGGATATCCAGGGCTTGAACTCAGACCTGGAGCAAGCAAACCTGATAGACATTTACAGAACTCTCCACCCCAAATCCACAGAATATACATTCTTCTCAGCACCACATCACACCTACTCAAAAATTGACCACATAATTGGAAGTAAAGCACTGCTCAACAAATGCAAAACAACTGAAATCATAACAAACAGCCTCTCAGACCATAGTGCAATCAAGTTAGAACTCAGAATTCAGAAACCAACCCAGAACCGCACAGCTTCATGGAAACTGAACAACTGGCTCTTGAATGTTGACTGGGTAAACAACGAAATGAATGCAGAAATAAAGAAGTTCTTCGAAACCAATGAGAACGAAGACACAACGTGCCAGAACCTCTGGGACACATTTAAAGCAGTCTCTAGAGGAAAGTATATAGCAATAAGTGCCCATATGAGGAGAATGAAGAGATCCAAAATTGACACCCTATCGTCAAAATTGAAAGAGCTAGAGGAGCAAGATCAAAAAAACTCAAAACCCAGCAGAAGACAAGAAATAACTAAGATCAGAGCTGAACTGAAGGAGATTGAGGCACGAAAAACCCTTCAAAAAATCAATAAATCCAAGAGCTGGTTTTTTGAAAAGATCAACAAAATAGACAGACCACTAGCCAGATTGATTAAAAAGAAAAGAGAGAACAACCAAATAGATGCAATAAAAAATGATAAAGGGGAAATCACCACAGATTCCACAGAAATTCAAACCATCATCAGAGAATATTACAAACAACTCTATGCACATAAACTAGTAAACCTGGAAGAAATGGATAAATTCCTGGACTCCTGTGTCCTCCCAAGCCTAAACCAGGAGGAAGCTGAAATTATGAATAGACTAATAACAAGGTCAGAAGTCGAGGCAGCAATTAAGAGCCTACCACTCGAAAAAAGCCCAGGTCCAGACGGGTTCACAGCCGAATTCTACCAGACACACAAAGAGGAGCTGGTACCATTCCTTCTAAAACTATTCCAAACAATCCAAAAAGAGGGAATCCTTCCCAAATCATTTTACGAGACCAACATCATCCTGATACCAAAACCCGGCAGAGACCCAACGAGAAAAGAAAACTTCAGGCCAATATCCATGATCAACATAGATGCAAAAATCTTCAATAAAATATTGGCAAGCCGATTGCAACAGCAAATCAGAAAACTTATTCATTATGATCAAGTAGGATTCATCCCGGGGATGCAAGGCTGGTTCAACATACGCAAGTCTATCAACATAATTCACCACATAAACAGAACCAAAAACAAAAACCACATGATTATCTCAATTGACGCAGAGAAGGCATTTGACAAAATTCAACAGCCCTTTATGCTAAAAACCCTCAATAAACTCGGTATCGATGGAACGTATCTCAAAGTAATAAAAGCTATTTATGACAAACCAACAGCCAATATCATACTGAATGGGCAAAAACTGGAAGCATTCCCTTTGAAATCAGGCACTAGACAAGGATGCCCTCTTTCACCACTCCTATTCAATATAGTACTGGAAGTTCTAGCCAGAGCAATCAGGCAAGAAAAAGAAATAAAGGGTATTCAAATAGGAAAGGTGGAAGCCAAATTGTCTCTATTTGCAGACGACATGATAGTATACCTAGAAGACCCCATTGCCTCAGCCCAAAAACTCCTGAAACTGATAAGCAGCTTCAGCAAAGTCTCAGGATATAAAATCAATGTGCAAAAATCACAAGCATTCGTCTACACCAATAACAGACTTAAAGAAAGCCAAATCAAGAACGAACTGCCATTCACAATTGCTACAAAAAGAATAAAATACCTTGGAATACAACTCACAAGGAACGTAAGGGACCTCTTCAAGGAGAACTACAAACCACTCCTCAACGAAATCAGAGAGGACACAAACAGATGGAGAAACATTCCATGTTCATGGTGAGGAAGAATTAATATCGTGAAAATGGCTATACTGCCCAACGTAATTTACAGAATCAACGCTATCCCCATCAAACTACCACTGACTTTCTTCACAGAACTGGAAAAAACCACCATGAACTTCATATGGAACCAAAAGAGAGCCCGCATAGCCAAGTCAATTCTAAGCAAAAAGAACACAGCGGGGGGCATCACACTACCAGATTTCAAACTATACTACAAGGCTACAGTAATCAAAACAGCATGGTACTGGTACCAAAACAGAGATACAGACCAATGGAACAAAACAGAGGCACCGGAGGCAACACAACATATCTACAACTATACAATCTTTGATAAACCTGACAAAAACAAGCAATGGGGAAAGGATTCCCTGTTTAACAAATGGGGTTGGGAAAACTGGCTAGCCATGTGCAGAAAGCAGAAACTGGACCCCTTCCTGACACCTCACACTAAAATTAACTCCAGATGGATTAAAGACTTAAACATAAGACCTGGCACCATAAAAACCCTAGAAGGAAATCTAGGCAAAACTATCCAGGACATAGGAGTAGGCAAGGACTTCATGACCAGAACACCAAAAGCATTGGCAACAAAAGCCAAAATAGACAAATGGGACCTAATGAAACTCCACAACTTCTGCACGGCAAAAGAAACAGTCACTAGAGTGGATCGGCAACCAACAGAATGGGAAAAAATGTTTGCAGTTTACCCATCTGACAAAGGGCTGATATCCAGAATTTACAAAGAACTCAAACAGATTTACAGGAAAAAAACAAACAAGCCCATTCAAAAGTGGGCAAAGGATATGAACAGACACTTTACGAAAGAAGACATATATGAGGCCAACAATCATATGAAAAAATGCTCATCGTCACTGGTCATCAGAGAGATGCAAATCAAAACCACATTGAGATACCATCTCAGGCCAGTTAGAATGGCGATCATTAAAAAGTCTGGAGACAACAGATGCTGGAGAGGATGTGGAGAAAAAGGAACACTTTTACACTGTTGGTGGGAGTGTAAATTAGTTCAACCATTGTGGAAGACAGTGTGGCGATTCCTCAAGGCCTTAGAAATAGAAATTCCATTTGACCCAGCAATCCCATTCCTGGGTATATATCCAAAAGACTATAAATCGTTCTACTATAAGGACACATGTACACGAATGTTCATTGCAGCACTGTTTACAATAGCAAAGACCTGGAATCAACCCAAATGCCCATTGATAATAGACTGGATTGGAAAAATGTGGCACATATACACCATGGAATATTATGCAGCAATCAGAAATGATGAGTTTGTGTCATTTGTAGGGACATGGATGAATCTGGAGAACATCATCCTCAGCAAACTGCCACAAGAACAGAAAATGAAACACCGCATATTCTCACTCATAGGCGGGTGATGAAAAATGAGAACACATGGACACAGAAAGGAGAGTACTAAACACTGGGGTCTATTGGGGGGAAAAGGGGAGGGCCAGTGGGAGGGGGAGGTGGGGAGGGATAGCCTGGGTAGAATGCCAAATGTGGGTGAAGGGGAGAAGGGAAGCAAAGCACACTGCCATGTGTGTGCCTACGCAACAGTCTTGCATGCTCTGCTCATGTGCCCTAAAACCTAAAATCCAATAAAAAATTAAAAAAAAATTTGAGCTACTATTAGAGATAAAAAAAATGACTAATATTGCTTACATTCACTACTGTTGCTCTATAATTTATTCCTTAATTTTCTTTAAGAAAAAACTATCTGTCTGGTAGTTATGATTTCATTTCAATTTCTTCTTGCATTTTTGTCAAAAAATTTTTTACATATGCTCTTGCTATGTGGTTTCAATATGTACATTCAGTATTAGTAGGTTTCATTGTTAATCTGTATTGTCTACCATGTAGTAAACATATTAATTTCTTTTTTTTTTCACGAATTTATTATATAAAACGCCCTCAGAGTATTTAATTTCTCCTCACTTTCATTACACATTAAGAAGCACAGTGGATGAGAAGCCTTTAAGATGACTACAGTTGCACGAAGGTCCCTTTCATCAAGGTAGCATACGTACCTTAACAGGCTGGCCCAGAAAAACCCCATGTTACCATATCACAATATGGAAAGCATTGTCTTTCAGCTACATATATGAACAAATCCTTTATTATTATTATAATTATTTTTTTGCGTGAAAGTGTTACATATTCTTTCACTTGTATGTACAGAGAGGTTTTTCTGAATATTTATTTTAAGGGTTAAATCACTTTTGCTTGTGTTTATTAATTTCTATTAATGATGTGTGCTTTAAGAAATCACCCTTATCGGCTATTAGGATAATAAGCTATATTTCTCTTATAGACACACAGAGATGATAGGCTTCGACCATTAGATAATTTTCAGTTGAAGGTTTAACTTGGCCTATAAGGTATCTGAAATTGTATTCCAAGTTTTTCTGTGTATTCCTGTATTCATTTCCCAACCCTGACTCAAAGGGTCCCAACCTAACTACCAAATAGGTAAGAGCCACTATTAATATGCCTTGGATGTGTTTCTCATGTAGACAACAATGTGAAGTAAGACCACAAGAATAACAACAACAACAACAACAACAAACAAAAATGAAATCTCATCTTTTAATTTAGCTGGTGTTCTTGGGAGTTAAGGCTGTTGTACTTATTCTTTGCTTTTTATTTACATGGTTTCTGTGAACTAACTTTCTATTTATTTATTTATTTATTTATTTATTATTTTGACCATTAAAATTGGTTTAACTATAAAAACTCTGGAAGATAACCTAGGAAATACCATTCTGGACATAGGTCCTGGCAAAGATTTCATGACAAACATGCCAAAAGCAATAGCAATGAAAACAAAAATTGACAAATAGGGCCTAATTAAACTAAAGAGCTTCTGCACAGCAAAAACAAACAAACAAACAAACAAACAAACAAACAAACAAACAACAACAAAAAGCTATCAACAGAGTAAACAGACAACCTACAGAATGGGAGAAAATATTTGCAAATTATCCATCTGACAAAGGTCTAATATTCAGAATCTATAAGGAACTTAAACAAATTAACAAGCAAAAAATGAACAACACCATTGAAAAGTGGGCAAAGGACATGAACAGACACGAAAAGAAGACATGCATGAAGCCAACAAGCATATGAAAAAAATGTTCAACATCACTAATCATTAGAGAAATGCAAGTCAATTCGAGAAGCTTTTTGGATGAATCTTTAGGGTTTTCTAGGTATACAATCATGTCATCAGTGAACAGTGACAATTTGACTCCCTCTTTTCTAATTTGGATGCCCTTTATTTTTTTCTCTCATCTGATTGCCCTGGCTAGGACTTCCAGGGCAATCAGATGAATAGAAGTGGTGAAAGAAGGCATCTTTGTCTTGCTTCAGTTCTCAGGGGGAATGCATTCAACGTTTCCCTGTTCAGTAAATTGTTGGCTGTGGGTTTGTCAAAGATGACTTTTATTACCTTAAGTTATATCCCTTCTATGCCGATTTTGCTAAGGGTTTTAATCATAGAGTGATGCTGTATTTTGTCAAATGCTCTTTCTGCATTTATTGGGATAATCATGTGATTTTTGTTCTGCACAGCAAAAGAAATCAGCAGAGTAAACAGAAACCCACAGAGTGGGAGAAAAATCTATACAATTCATATATACAACAAAGGACTTATATCTAGAATCTACAAGCAACTCAAACAAATCAGCAAGGAAAAAAAGCAGACAATTCCACCAAAAAATGGGCTAAGGAGATGAATAGACAATTCTCGAAAGAATATATACAAATGGCCAACTAACATATAAA
The DNA here is from genome assembly GCF_049354715.1 of Callithrix jacchus. Taxonomy (NCBI): domain Eukaryota; kingdom Metazoa; phylum Chordata; class Mammalia; order Primates; family Cebidae; genus Callithrix; species Callithrix jacchus. The sequence continues at coordinate 58,384,910 of NC_133515.1, read as the reverse complement.
AAAATGCTCAACATCAGTAGTTATCAGGAAAATGCAAATCAAAACCACAATGTGATACTGCTTTACTCCTGTAAGAATGGCCATAATTAAAAAATTAAAGAAATAATGGATATGGTGAAAAGGGAACACTTCTACATGGCTAGCATGAATGTAAATTAGTACAACCACTATGGAAAACAGTGTGGAGATTCCTTAAAGAACTAAAAGTAGATCCAACATTTGATCCAGCAACCCCACTACTGAATATCTACCCAAAGGAAAAGAAGTCATTATACAAAAAAGATATTTGCACATGCATATTTTTAGCAGCACAGTTCACAATTGCAAAAATATGGAACCAGCCCACATGCCCATCAATCAATGAGTGGATGAAGAAAATATGATATATGTATACCATGGAATTCTACTAAGCCATAAAAAAGAAGGAAATAAGGGCATTTACATCAACCTGGGTGGAACTGGAGACCATTATTCTAAATGAAGTAACTCAGAAATGGAAAACCAAACATCATATGTTCTTACTCATAGTGGGAGCTAAGCTATGAGGATGCAAAGGCATAAGAATGATACAATGGACTTTGGGAACACAAAGGAAAGGGTGGGAGGGGAGTAAGGGATAAAAGACTGCACATTGAGTACAGTGTACACTGCTCAGGTGCTGGGTGCACCAAAATCACAGAAATCATCACTAAAGAACTTATTCATGTAACCAAACACCACCTGTTCCCCCAAAACCTATTGAGACAAAAAATATTTAAAACTGCTCAACATCACTGATAATCAGAGAAATGCACATTAAAACCACAGTGAGATATCATCTCACATCAGTCAGAATCACTATTATTAAAAAGTCAAAAAATGATGGATACTGGCAAAGTTGTAGAGAAAAGGGAAAACTCCTGGATATTATCCAGGAAAACTTTCCCAACCTAGCAAGGCAGGACAATACTCAACTCCAGGTAATACAGAGAACACCACAAAGATATTCCTCAATAAGTGCAACCCCAAGGCACATAATCGTCAGATTCACCAGAGTTGAAATGAAGAAGAAAATACTAAGGGCAGCCAGAGAGAAAGGTCAGGTTACCCATAAAGGGAAGCCTATCAGACTCACAGCAGATCTCTCAGCAGAAACCCTACAAGCCAGAAGAGAGTAGGGGCCAAAATTCAACATCCTTAAAGAAAAGAACTTTCAACCCAGAATTTCATATCCAGCCAAACTGAGTTTCATAAGTGAAGGAAAAATAAAATTCTTTGCAAACAAGCAAGTACTCAGAGATTTCATTACCACCAGGCCTGCTTTACAAGAGTTTCTGAAAGAAGCATTACATATAGAAAGGAACAACCAGTATCAGCCATTCCAACAACATACCAAAAGGTTAAGAGCATCACCATAATGAAAAATCTACATCAACTAATAGGCAAAACAGCCATCTAGCATTAAATGGTAGTATCAAACTCACATATATCAGTATCAATCCCAAATTTAAATGTACTAAATGCCCCAATTGAAAGACACAGACAGGCAAATTTGATAAAAAGCCAAAACCCATTGGTATGTTGTATCCAGACTCATCTCACATGCAAGGATACAAGAAGATTTAAAACAAAGGGATGAAGGAAGATTTATCAACCAAATGGAGAGAAGAAAAAATGTAGGAGTTGCAATTCTCATCTCTGATAAAATAGACTTTAAAGCAACAAAGACCAAAAGAGACAAAGAAGGACATTACCTAATGGTAAAAGGATCAATTCAACAAGAAGAGCTAATGATCCTAAATATATACATACCCAATACAGGAGCACCCAGATACATAAGGCAAGTTCATAATGACTTACAAAGAGACCTAGACTCCCACACAATAATAGTGGGAGACTTTAACACTACATTGTCAATATTAGATAGATCAATGAGACAGAAAATTAACAAGGATATCCAGGACTTGAATTCTCACATGGAACAAGTAAACTTAATAAACATTTACAGAACTCTCCACCCCAAATCCACAAAACATACATTTTTCTCAGTTTCACATCACACCTATTCTAAAAGTGACTACATAATTAGAAGTAAATCACTCCTCAGCAATTGCTTATTTCATAGGTTTAAATGAAATATTAGTTGGCTGTTTTTTATTTTCCTCCCTTATTCCTTCCTGTCTCCATTATTAAGCACATTTCTTGGCATAAAAGAGGTTTTTAATACCCATTTTTAGACTGCCTTCTAGCCTGGGCAATAGAGCAAGATTCCCATTCTCTCTCCCTCTTTTCTTCCTCTTTTTTTCTTTCTTTCATTCTTTTTTCTTCCTTTCTGTCTTTTTTCTTTCTTCTTTTCTTTCCCCTTCTTCCTTCCTTTTTTTTTTTTAAAAAAAAGAGAGAAAAGGGAAAACTTATGCACTGTTGCTGGGAATGTGAATTAGTTCAGCCACTGTGGAAAGCAGTTTGAAGATTCCTCAAAGAACTTAAAACAGAACTACCATTCAATGCAGCAATCCCTTTACTGGGTACATACACAAAGAAAAACAAATTGTTTTTACCAGAAAGTCACATGCATTCATATATTCATTGCAGTACTATTCTAAGTAGCAAAGATGTCTAATCAACCTAAAGTGCCCAAAAATTGTGGATTGGGTAAAGAAAATGTGGTACATATACATCATGGAATACTATGTATTCATAAAAAGAACAAAATCATGTCTTTTGCAGCAACATGGATGCAGCTGGAGGCTATTATCCTAAGCAAATCAACCCAAAAACAGGAAACCAAATACCGCATCTTCTCACTTATAAGTGACGGCTAAGCATTGGGTACACACGGACATCGAGATGAGAACGATAGGCACTGGGGACTATTAGAAGGGAAAGATAGGTAGGGGGCTAGGGGCTGAAAAACTATCTATTGGGTACTATGCTTACTACCTGGGTGATGGATCATTCATACTCCAAACCTCAGAGTCATGCAATGCAATATACGTATGTATCAAATATATATACACATATACCCCTACATATGTACCTCATGAATCTAAAATATAAGTCAAAATAATAAATAAATACATAAATTAAAAATAAAAAAGAAAAAAGAAATATGCAAATCAAAACCACAATGAGATAGCAGCTCATACCAGTTAGATTGACTGTTATTAAAAAGTCAAAAAATAACATGCTGATGAGGTTGCAGAGAAAAGGGAATGCTTATATACTGCTACTGGGAATGTAAATTAGTTCAGCCATTGTGGAAACCAGTGTGGTGATTTGTCAAAGAACTTAAAACAGAATTACCATTCATCCCAGCAATTATTGGGTATGTTCAAAGAAATATAAATCATTCTACCATAAATACACATGCACGCATATGTTCATGGCAGCACTATTCACAATAGCAAAGACATGGGATCAACCGAAATGCCCATCAATGGTAGACTATATAAAGAAAATGTGGTACATATACAGCCAAATGTGGTACATGGAACACTACATAGCCATAAATAGAACCAGATCTTGTCCTTTGCAAGAACATGGATGGAGTTGGAGGCCATTATCTTAAGCTGGAGGCCATTACCCACTATCGCAAGAACAAAAAACCAAATACTACACGTTCTCACTTATAAGTGGAAGCTAAACATTGAATACACATGAACACAAAGAAGGGAACAAAAGACATTGGGGCCTATCTGATCCGAGAAGGTGAGGATTCAAAAACTACCTATCTGCCGGGCGCTGTCGCTCATGCCTGTACTCTCAGCCCTTTAGGAGGCCAAGGTGGTTGGATTACCTGAGGTCTGGAGTTTGAGACCAGCCTACACAACATGGCAAAACCCCGTCTCTACCAAAAATATGAAAAAAATGCGCTGGGCTTGGTGGCACATGTCTGTAATCCCAGTTGCTCGGAAGGCTGAGGCACAAGAATTGTGTGAACCCGGGAGGCGAGGTTGCAGTGAGCCGAGATTGTGCAATTGCACTCCCGCCTGGGTGACAGAGCCACACTCCATCTCAAAACAAAATCCAAAAACCTACCTATCAGGTACTATGCTTATTACCTATGAAATAATCTTTACACAACCCCCCAGGACATGCAATTACTTGTATAACAAACCTGAACATGTAATTTGAACCTAAAAAAAAGTTTAAAAAAATGGTTACAAAACAAGGGAAGGAGAGGAATAATAACCGGGCCATATAAATTTATAGCTCTATTTCAAAAACTTAAAACAGTTTCACATATATATAAGTATACATGTGAATATAATACTGAAATATATAAATGAAAATATAAATGTATATGCATATATAAATATAGGTAAATATGTATATATACTTTATGTGCACTTAGATATGTATGTATATAATGTTTTTCACTTATAGTGAAATATAAAATCTTAAATTAACAAATCGTAAGTTTTGACAAGTCTAAACACCTGTGTAATTAACACTCCATTAGGAAATAGAATATTTCCATGACCTCAGAAGTAGCCTTCAGTTTAAAAGCTTTTAAAAACAAAGTTGGAAGATAATTTTAACTCAATATATTCAGCTCAATCAATTTTTTAAAGCATTAACACAGTTATATAGAACTATTTTTTAAAATATTATTTGAAATTCTAAAATTAAGTAAAATTTTAAATACTTTATAGAAGACATAAAACATTTGGTTAGTCATGATTTTCTCTTTATACTAGTTTCCATAAAAAGATTTAAAAATTTACTAATTGACTTTGTATTGACAGCATTCTCTTATTAGTGTATCCACTTATTCTCAAGTGTCTGTCACGTTTTTTGTACTCCTTGATATTTTTCCCCTCTATTGTTACTGTTGGTGTGGGATTTTGCTGACACTGTGTTTTAGGTCTGCAGTGATTTGAGATTTTTCTCTTTTTGACTTTAAAGATAAAAGTTAACGGGTAGCGATTGCTGTAGTTGGGGTTAGATTCCATATTCTTAGAGAGGGAGTTCAAGACAACTGATTTTTGTTTATTTGACTGTGTGTTCTTTAGCTTATAAAATTATCTTAACTATCTTTTGAGGTAGGATTATTGTACTCATTCTATGGAAGAGTAAACAGAACAAATGTCAGATATCTAGGACCAGTGGGATTTAACTCAGGTCTTTCTAACTCCCAGAACATTGCTTTCCCATTCTGATGTTTCTGCTGAGCTTTGTCTGGAGCTTTCTATATAGCTTTTCTTATTTCCAGGTGAGATGTTCAGAATCATTCACACCACTGGACTTTGAAACGTCGTCTTTAAAACCTCCAAGAGTCCAGGCACAATGGCTCATGCCTGTAATCCTAGCACTTTGGGATGCCTAGGTGGCCAGATGGCTTGAGCCCAAGAGTTCAAGACCAGCCTGGGCAACATGGCAAGACTTCATCACAAAAAATTAGCAGGGCATGGTGGCGCATGACTGTTGTCTCAGCTGGTCAGGAGGCCGAGGTGGGAGGATCGCTTGAGACTGGGAGGAAGAGGTTGCAGTGAGCTGAGATTGTGCCACTGCACTCCACCCTGGATGACATAGTGAGATCCTGTCCCACCCAACCCCCCAAAACCCCAAAACCTCTCAGAACATAAAGGCACATGTCATTATCATTTAAATAAAATATTTATTGAGTACCTAAAGCACTAAGTGTGGGGGATACAGATTTCTAACCTAGTCTTCACATTCACGGATGCAAACATAAAAATATCAATGACTTTCACATTAGTACTGACTCCATGGAAATTTCTAAAATCTTTCTTCTTCTAAATGGTAAACACTTGACAAATACAATTTGTTTGGGGAAGTAGTCATTCTTTGCAAAATGTTTCGGAGAATAGCTGACTGTTTTCATCCAGACGGATGTGTTTTTTTTTTCTCCATATCAAACAAATCAAATATTCCACTGGTGCCAGCTTCTTTGGTTTTCTTCATATACCATTGTTCTTGCAAGTTAGATTTGATGGTTCTATTTCTTCAGGTATGTTTACAGCTGTGCACGGTTTCTGTTGTTTGTCTAAGTTGGTTGTCTTTTTAGTGCATCTTGTTCGTGGCATTGCCGACTTCTTGGCTGTGCCCTACCAAAACTGATACTTCACGATCTTTTACATTTAAGAAAAATTTCTCTGGTCTAATTAGTGGTGCTCAGGAGGAGTTGATTTTGCCTCTAGGGGTTACATTTGTCAGCGTCTAGAGATGTTTTTGATTGTCACCGTTGGTGGTGGTAGAAGGAGGTGAAGCTGCTCCTGGCATCCAGGGAGGACGCCAGGGATGCTGCTATCTCCTTAGTATGCACAGGACAGCTCCTCCCCAACAAAAGGAATTTTCTGGTCCAAAATGTCAATAGTGCTAAGATTGAGAAATCCTGACTTAGATAATTTACAAAGTTTAGCATAGGTGCTTTCTTCAGGTGAATAATATTCCCAGCATTATGCATGACATGCAGATTCCTATCTGAGATCTATTTTGAGGCCCTCCTTTTTTGTTTCTCCAGAGACTTTCCAAAATTACCTGAAACATTTTTTTGGATAGAAAACAAAATACAGTAGCCTCCCTTTATAGTTGCAGGTGTTTACTTTGGCACATAAAACAAAGCTCTCAGTTGAGGCTATTTCCAGCAGTACATTATTGGCAAATCTTAACCATCATTCCCTCCTGCCCCTTTACTCAAGGGACTTCATAAATCAGTCAATAAAGAAAGGTGATTGCATTTATAAAGCTAGCATAATAGGCCTTGATTTTAACTTGGATCTTTTAAAAAATGTTATTGAGTGAAAAATATATTCTTTGCAAACTCTTTTAAGACTGGATCATTTTAAAGGGATTCTCAGCATGAACACATCACAACATATACTCAAGAAGTGATTTAGCATGTGTGCTGGAAACTCTCAAGTTGAGAAACTGAATGACTAGATCAACGTTTCATTCCCTCTGGTTGAACTTCAAGTATTAATAAACACTATAGCATGAAAACATATGGCTATTTTGAGTCTGGGGCTTGGTTTGCAGCCTTGGTGAAAGGTATTTTGTTTTGTTAATTTTTTTTCTTCTTGTATGTAGGGTTCTAATTAAGATACAAAAGGAAGTAGGAAAGTTGAAATTTGCCTTGAAGTTTTAAAAAGAGAAAAGGGAGGATTTGGGTCTACTCTGCACTTGCTGATTAGTGTATCTTAAACACCAACCAGGCAGATGGCTTCCAGACACTGTAACTTTCTCGTGGTTTCCTGCACACATGGCCTTTAGAATATGGGAGTACTTTTTATTATCATTTAAATCAAATATTTATTGACTACATATTGTTCTAGCTGTGGGGAATACAGAGAATTATTAGATGTAGTCTTTGCATTTAAGGGATGCATATATTAAAATATCAACAGCTTTCCAAATTAGTACCTGCTAAGTGCAGAATGGATGACACAGGCAGTTCCTGCTACTACAGTTTGCTTCCCCTTTTCCTGGAGTCAACCTTGCCTTGAACTAGCTGTAAGGCCAAGTGTGCTCTCTTATGGATTTGCTTGGTATGGCTCTCTTGCTTCTCTTGTGCTGGGCTCAGCACACCCTGGTTCTTGGGTATTCACCTTGATAATGAGGTTTTGTGTCTGTGGCTTGGCTTCTTTGGCTTGGTGACTCAGATCTCTTTTTTGTATTACTGACTTTAGTGTCCTGCCTGTTTCTGCTCTGCAGCCTGTCTTGACTTTGCTTCTTGAAACTTCTGGGAGGTGAAAACCCCTCCACTGGCCCCACAGCACTCTTATGAGCACTAAGCAACTAATACCTCTTGCCACTCCTTTCTTCTGCCCTGGTCACTCTTCCCCTCCTGCCCAGGAAGATGCCAGACTTTATGAAAAAGCTGGGACTTTAACTGAACCTTGTGCCAAACGGAGTTTTAAAAAGATTAATTTGAGATAGCACGTCTACTGGAGAGAAGACAGGGAGACTTCATGGAAGTAACCCAGAGCCAGAGGATAAAGGTCCAAGTTGGTAGCAATAGGAAAAGAGAGGATTGATGCTAGACATATTTCTGAGAATGAATTAGCCAGACTGACTTAGCAGAAAGAGAAAAGAAGATGGATGTCTTTGAATTCTTAGAAATGTTAAGATAAAAGATAAAAGTTCCACCTGGAAGAAAATACAAGAAACCTTTGAGGGTTCACCAGCAGGGTGACTAATTGTCTCAATTTGCCTAGGACTGAGAAAGTTCCCAGGACATGGGACTTTCAACTTTGAAATGGGATGGTCCTTGGCACACCACGTTGAGTTGGTCATTCTATTCCTGACCAGTGCCAATATCATACAGTGTGATGTTGAATAAAAGCTTTTATCTTTCTATGGGGCTCTTTTGACACTCCAAGTCAACTTGACCTGGATCATCTTGAACAGGCATTTCAAACAGCTGTTGGGATTTCAGTCAAGGGGGTTGAGACTTTTATAACCAGGACAGAATGCTACATATGAATGGTTGACTGGGTACGGTGGCTCACATCTGTAATCCCAGCACTTTGGAAGGCCGAGGCGGGTGGATTACCTGAGGTCAGGAGACCAGCTTGGCCAACTTGGTGAAACCCCGTCTCTACCAAAAATACAAAAAAATAGCCAGACTTGGTGGCTGGTGCCTGTAATCCCAGCTACTCAGGAGGCTGAGGCAGAAGAATTGCTTAGAACTGGAGAGGTTGTAGTGAGCCGAGATCGTGTCACTGCATTCCAGCCTGGGTGACAGAGCGAGACTCTGTCTCAAAAAAAAAAAAAAAAGAGTGGTAGGTGCCTGTGTCAGTATAGCCAACCTCCTTCAGGCTTCCATTTTGGTGAGAAGCAAACTTTAAAAATAAAATGTTCAAATAATCTCAAATTTCAATGTACTTTCATGCTTCCCTCACCAAAAAAATGGAAGTTCAATTTGCTTAGATTAAAATGTTTTGCTCTTTCCTTAATGCTTTCTTTCTTGTTGGTGAATAATTTAATGCTTATTCAAACTGACTCAAAGCAGAAATCAGAGAGACAAGAGAAATCTGATAGTGAAAAAATTGATTACTGACCACTGAACTTAACTGTGCAATATCCAGAGACGAGTGTTTGGTAATCACTCTTTTGCGAAATATGAATAAGGAGCTGGAATTAAGTCCTCAGGAACTTTATACAACCAGAATAGATGTAATGCATTCATATGCTGATGTATATGCATTTAGATGAGAAGGTATGACCTCCGAAAACTCTAGAACTGATTTACTTTTAATGTAGATGTTGTTGCAACAGATTTGTTTATTTAGGTTTCTAGCCATCTGCAAACTGAAGGCAATAAATCCAAAGCTTGTTTCTAGACTGATACATGAACATCAGTGCAAAATGACTATGGATAGTTTGATAGTGTAGAAGGAGAGAAAAATGAAACACAAAAATTTGCCAAAGTAACAAAGGAAGCGTAGTAAGCTGGGGCTATTTAATGTAGAGGCAAATCATTCTATGCATTTGTTACTGTTTTATACCCCTATGTAATGACTTATGGTTTAAAGATGACCCTAAATCATCAAGAAAAAGTAAAACACATTTAGTGTACCTTCTTTGAGACCCAAGGGAATTATTTAACATTTTAGAAAAAGTTTCCAACAAACTCTTATATTAATGAGTTTTCAGTTATCTGAAAATTGACTTCTGTGGAATAACGTTATTCGATAAACTATCAGTAAAGGAAATACTACATTTTAAACAAAAAAAAAATGGAGGAAACTAAGTTAGGTTCAGGACTCTGTGTTAGAGTACTAAGGACCCTGCATTTCTGTGAAAATTGACTTGCAACGTCCCTGTTCAGCTGGGGCTGTGCAATGAATGCCAACTGCAGGACAAAGCTGGGTCTCGCAGACATCCTGTTGCCCTGACTGCCGGCAGAGAGCCATCACAAGCTTCAGCGCAGCCCCAAGGGGTGCATATATTAAAGAAAAAACAAGACCTATGCTCCAGAATGACTTTATTTAAAATGCAAAGGGTAACAAGAGAGCTACATTTGGGGAAAGCCCAGCTCTCAGAAACAGGAAAGTAATACCGAATCTTGGTTAAAGTTGCTTGCTCTTGAACTAATTAGCTGGGGATTGAATTCAGCATGAGAAGTCAGAATGTGGGCTAAGAGTGAAGAAAAATGTTATTTTTCCTCTTAGGTACCAGACTGGCACTTTAGAATGTAGTAGCAGGCACCACATGAGACTCAGCCAATTTGACGAAATCACAAAACTGTAAAATACACTGTGGCTGATTGAAAAGGGGTTCCAGAGATATAATGTGGGCCAGATGTTTGATAAAAGACAGTTTTTATCTACTTTGGTGGTAGCCTCTTTGTAATAAGATATTGGCACATTTATCATTAAGGAAAAATAAAGAGGAATGAATAATACAGAATCCAGTGGGATAGTAAATAATAAGTTTCCAGCACTTTTGAAGTACTATTCCTACCTAGCATTGAGCTGCTATTTTTTTAAATCTCTTTTTTCTAAGATGGAAGGTTTGTGGGAAATTATACATAAAAGAAGGAAGCCAAAATCTTCTGCTTTTATTTTACTTGTGAGCCTTTAAGGAAAAGATGGCACTTATAAAGTCATATTTCCCATCGATGGCATCCTTCACAGGTTACAATCCCTTGACAGAACATGTCTGCAAATAACAAGATCTTACTTCTTAACAGGTCTGTACTAGATTCAAAATTTTCATGCTTAACTGACTATGTAAACAAGTTTGGAATTTAGGGAATTTTCTATATTACAAGGGAGTGAAGATTTCCTACTTCTTTTTTGGTAGATGGATTCCCTATCTCAAACCTGAAGTGTTCACATTTTCTGAATCTATGCTGTTTCTTCATTGTTCCCTTTGACTCTTGCAGTGTGCATTTCATGTTTTTTCTGCTGCTGCTTCTGGATTCAGAAGTGTTCAGAGCCATAAGCAAGAGTATACAGTCTTAGAGAAAGTGACAATGCCCACAAATTGCACAGTGCTCTTTAGCCGAGGGCTCCCAGCCTTTTTGGTCCTGCTCTGCCAAAGCCCAACTGTTATGTAAGATTCTTGTGCCCAGATCTCTGCCAAGGTTGGGGAATCTGTGAATTTCTTTTTAGTCCATTGTAGAATGAAAGAAGAGGCAGGAAAAGCCTGTGCCAAATAAAGAGTTAGGAGAGAAATGGACTAATTGGGTATGGACATCCATCGGCAGAGAGTGTTCACCTCAGCATCAGTCAGGAATCCACAGAGAAGCCAGGGGGCCACATTGCAGGTCCCCCACAGGCTTTATCTTCTGTGACTGACACTTAAACAGCAGAGCTCATTTGATGCTGTTCCAGGCTCGCCGCTGGGTGTTTCTAATTGTGTGTTTTAATTAATGTTTTTATTGTACTTGGTCCCAGAGGCTGTTTCAACAGACCAGCATATATTTAGAAGTCTCTAAATAAATAAACGTAAAACAAAGGAAAACTGACTCTGCTGGAATTTTGAGAATTATTGTTTCTAAAAAGACAGGGTAAAGTTTCAGACTCCACTGCTTGAAACTAACTCTGGCAATATCAGGGCCTGTCCACCTAAACATATCCTAAGGGTATAGCAAAGCATGGCTTGAGGATCTTATCCAGGGTTTGGGTTTAGAAACCCATACTCTGGGTCTTGAGACACTTAGGAGACACTGTAAAATTTATTGTGCTTGTTTTTCCTTATTTTTTTTGTATTTAACAGATAAATATGAATATTGGGGTGGGAGTAGTAGCAAACATCTGAGGCAACATTTATTTGCACCTGTGTAGATCTCTTCCTGTTGCTAGATAGAGAAGGTAATTGGAATGGGATGGTTCCTTTGCACCCCTTATTGTTGTCTCTTGAATTTTGTTCTCCGCTTTAAAAGGGACAGTAACACCTGAGGGAGTGAGTTTAATTCAGTTCAGCAAATATTGAGTACTTCTTCATTCAAGCCAGGAGCTTGACTTTATGGGGGAAATGAGATGTTTACAAGTTATAGGATATGTATTTATAAGATATATCTGGCTTCTGAATATGTGCTGAGTTTGGAATAGATGAAAGCGTATTTGGTTTCTTCTTGTCATAAGTCATTATTAGTTAAATTCTTCTACCGTAATTTTCTTGGAGCCCTAGAGAGCTTGTGAAAGTTACTCAAGAGCTGTAAGGCTGGAGTGTTAGCAAATTGCCTGGCGATAGTAATGAAGGCCGGGCCTGGATGGAAAAGTGAAGTTCTGAAGCCTGTCTGGTTGTTTGCCATCACTTTTTGTCTTTCCTAATAGTGGCATCCCTTTCTTCCCTTTTTTCCATCTCCTTCAAGGTGACCTAAATTAGTGGCTCTCGACCCTGGCTTGCAAAGAGCTTTGAAAAAATACTGATGCCTGTGCATCAGCAAAAAGTGCCACAGTGATTTTATTGTGCAGCCAGGGTGAGCCCCAAGTGCCTTTGCCCACCTTCAGCACTCCTCTTCTGCATGCAGCGTGGCAAGCTTGTCCTCAGGAAAATACCTGCTTAAGTCACTCTAGTTCCTTGATTATAAGATGCCACCGGTTCTAAGATATACTACAGATTTAATAAGGCTTTTTGACTAAAAAGAAGAATGGACAAGAGGCCACGCATGGTGGCTCTTGCTTGTAATCCCAGCAATTTGGGAGGCCGAGGTGGATGGATCATTTGAGGTCAGCAGTTTGAGACCAGCCTGGTCAACATGGTGAAACCCCATCTCTACCAAAAATACAAAAATTTAGCCAGACATCGTGGCGGGCACCTGTAATCTCAGCTACTCAGGAGGCTGAGGTAGGAGAATTGCTTGAACCTTGGAGGCAGAGATTACCGTGAGCCGAGATCATGCCACTGTACTCCACCCTGGGCAACAGAATGAGACTCCATCTAAAAAGAAAAAGAATGAACAAGAAAAAATATCACATTATGAGTACACCGTAATTTTAGGTCATGCCATGTCTTCAGAAACATTAAAATGTAAAAATCATGTAAATCTTGGAATAAAGAAAATAACATAACATCACATTGGTTGAAAGCAAAACTTTGCCTGTACTTTTTTGAGGGCTATTTGTGTTGTCAAAGAGGATACTTTCAAAGCTAAAATATTGCAAATTTTGCTTTTATAAGGATAGATTTTCAAACTGGGTGCTCTGCTAGGGAAAGGTTTCTGAATCTTGGCAGTATTGACAATTTGGGCTGAATACTTCTTTGTTGTGGGTAGCTATCCTGTGCGTTGTCAGATGTTCGGCAACCTCCTTGGCCTCTCTCCACTCTCTGGATGCCAATGACACTTATTCCCAACTACTCCCCCACCCAGCATCCAGCAGTCACAACCAAAAATGTCTCCAGACATTGCCAAGTATCCCCTGGGTAAGTGGCAATATTATCTCTGGTTCAGGACCGGTTGGCTAGTGGAATAGATGTTTTAGGGGGGCAGTGGCTTTTGTCAGTTAGCATTCAGTTGCAGAGAACAGACCCCACCATAGCTGGCTCAAGCTGAAATGTATTAGCAACAGAGCATTTAACGGTCTACAAAACTGGTCTGTGGGCTGAAGAAACAGACTCTAGGCTGGAGCCTCCAGAAATGAGTTCTGAAGCTATACCACCACTGAGTCATCAAAGGAACTGCTTCACTTGCCTTGATCTAGGCACCACCAGTCAATGAAGAAGCTGTGGTAGGAAGCCAATTCTGCTAAACTGGGGAGCTAAGAAGCCTTCTGTAGCAGCAGGAGGACAACTTATGCCCAGCCTCCTTCCTTGCTTCATCCACTTCTGAATCCAAGTTCTGAAAGTGCATTTGATAATTCAGCCTGAAACATCCCCAGATCACAAGGGAGCCTGGAAGAAAAGTAGTTTTTAGGTGACCAGTCTGCAATAGACAGGAAGGCATTTTAGAGGGAGATTGAAATGGATATTGAATGAGCCCATTTTTGGTATCTTCCATAGGTTTCTTCCCAGAGATCCTCAACCCACACCAGGGTAACCACCTATTCTGGGCAATTGGCTTTGGCTCAAGTGTCCTCTTCACTTCCCATTTGCTTATTTTATAATTAGATATTTTCCTTTTTGTCTTTTTTTCATTTTCCTCCCTATTTTCTCTCTCATTACCATTCTTTTCATACCTCCTCCCTCTCCCACTCTCTATAGGTTTTCTGAGGACTTGAAGGTACTTCATACTTGGCCCTGTCCATGCACATGACATGTGAAAAGTCTTTGTTGATGAGATGTGAGCTAAGGCCTAGGATAGACACCTGTTACCATGTGTGTCTCTAGTCTGCTGATGACACTATGGGAATAGATATTTTGGGGCACAGGGTTATATCTTTGAATAATATTGTCTCCATCTAGATGAACAGAGCACAAGGTAACATGAAGAATTCCATTGTCTGATATGAAGTAAATGTTGATAAGTCGCCTTAAGTCCAAACAGGTAAGATTCAAACTATGTTTTTTGTCCCTGGGGTGGAGGCCTTCACTATTTGAAAAACATGACTCATTATGGCTAAGAGTAAGTGATTGCTTGCCTGATACATTTTTCTTCCAGTCTGTTCCAAAAATCTCCTAATCATTAATTTAGCTTATGGTATGGGGACTTTGACCCTAAGTTAAGATTCAGTCAATATCCTTAGGAGAGGTAAAAAATCAGGTCATTTACTCATTAGTGCAGGGCAACCACATAAAATACAGGAGAACCAGTTAAATTTGAGTTTCAAATAAGGAATGGTGAATTACAGCATAAATGTTAGTATAAATATGTCTCAAATATTGCATGGAACATACTTACACTAAAACATTATTTGTTCTTCATCTGCAATTCAAATTTAACTGGATGTCCTGTATTTGTATCTGACATGAATGAGCTGATCAAGATATTTCTGGAGAATATATTTCTTGAGAAGGACAGGGGAGGAAGAAAACATGAGAGAAACGGACTCTTGAGAGGAATAAAGATGAGCAAGTTGGGCTATGTACAGAAAGGAAGAGGGGTAACTAAAAAATTCCATTACTGGCTGGGCATGGTGGGTCACGCCTGTAATCCCAGCACTTTGGGAGGCCGAAGTGGGCAGATCATGAGGTTAGGAAATGGAGACCACCTGGCCAACAAAGTGAAACCCCATCTCTACTAAAATACAAACAAAAAAATTAGCCAGACCTGGTGGCACGTGCTTGTAGTCCCAGCTACTCAGGAGGCTGAGGCAGGGGAATCACTTGAACCTGGTAGGTGGAGGTTGCAGTGAGCTGAGATCACGCCACTGCACTCCAGCCTGGTGACAGAGTGAGACTCCATCTCAAAAAAAAAAAAAAAAAAATTGCATTAATCCCATTGCTAAACTCACCCTAGTTATCAGTGACTATTTGCTAGACATGCAAATGAAGCCCTGATTGGCAGATAAAGACCTATTCCTTCTCTGCAAATGTGGTCACTTTCCTGCAGCAGTTGGATCTGTTCCCAGTGCAGCATTGGATCTGTTCCCAAGGTAGCATTCAGTTGCTGGGACTGGACATGCAAAGCTTCGAGGTAAGCAGAAGAGATGAGCAGCACAGGCACTGGATACCTTGGAGCCTTGTAATCTTGCTTGCACAACCTCCAGATTGCATGGTTCTTGGCTTCGGTGTAGCTGGGCACAATTTCAATGCACATCTATGGAGACCATGTCACAACAACAAAACAAACCAATGTAGCGGCAAGTTACATTAACAGCTTGAAAAAACAAGTCAACAGACTTGAAGACTGCTCTGGGAGCCCCTCCCTGGGAGTCAGCTTCTGGCAGAAGGGAGTTACTGTGCCTCCTTTTGGACATTTTTTCAGCTAAGATTATTCCATATGATCTGCATCTTGTCCCTTTCAAAGATTTGATTTGTTTGTTTTTTTAGAGAACCCTTATTTGCTTTATTGTTAGTCATTGTTAGATCTTCCTGAGGTGTGGAGTGGTCTGTATTGCATGCAAGTTTCTCATTATAAGGCATGATTTCCCTCTTCTGATGTCACACCCAATGCAATGGTACATCCTTTCACAGGCTCTTACATTACTGTTGGTCACAAACCTATAGAGCCAGATTTTCCACATCTTCTGATGCCTCAGTCACTGCCTGCCTACAAATTGGTAGTTAGGAAGCATTTATACACCTTGCAGCAATATCCCATACAACAATTCTGTAGTAATTTGTTAGAGAAATTTTGCTACTTATGGAGTGTACATTAGGGCTGGTAACACCTTCCTTATTATAGAACCAAGAACAAACTGACTTCTTAAAGTATGTTAGTGGATCAGGCCCAGGAGTATGTGTGGATTGGAGACTTGCCAATATCAGGAACCTCCTGTACTCATATATTTTTTATTTCTGATTTTTATGAAATATTTGATTTACGTGCCAGTAACATCAGGGTGTGTGGGTGAACACACTGTGAGGAAGCCAGTGAAGAGAAGGAAACTGAAACATTTTGGAAGGGATCTTCTTAGCTGCTTAATGTGATTTCTTTAAAAACAAATGTAAGATATGTTTATTTTGCATCTTCACTTTTTAAAATCTGATTTACATTTTTTGTTAGACTTTCATATTTTACCTCAAAAAATTTTCCCCTACATGTACAGTACATTATAACAATTCCAATTTTTATTTACTGTAAACTTACACTCGCAATGGAACAACAGCAACAAAAACGGCAAAACCATCCTGATTTTCCTTATTCTTTGGTTGTCTTTTTTTTCCCCTTTAAACCCAGCCTCCTCTGACTCATATCCTGGGCTATCTCAATTTGCACATGTTTCCAGAAGTTTTTTTTTCGTTTTTATTATTTTCCCTAGTTGTTCTTTTTCCCATTATCCATTCCTCAACTCCTGTTTCCACATATTCCTCCCCTTTCTCTACCTTCTCTTCCAGTTTCTCTAGACATTTGTGGAGAGACGCAACCTTCTTTTGCTCTTTTATCACAGAACTTTCATGAAGTTTTGCTCCAAGTCTCCTTAAACTATATAAAACAGAATTGCCCAAGCTCAAGTTAACTCTAGTCAGACATGAAATGACTTGGAGTTGCAGGTGTGAAAGGGGATAGGTTAGGATCTCTCTTAGGTCCATTCTTCCCTTACTATACCATGATTCCATGAAGAAATACACTTCAGATTGGTGGATCAGGTAAGCTCTTTTTGTGCATTTAGATTCTCCAACTCAAATATTATAGTTGAACATTGTAAATTCCACTGAACTGAAAAAACAAACAGACAAAAAAAGCCATAAGAAGATTTAGCTGTTTTTAGAGAGACGAAAAGATCAATAGTATCGGATGGCCAGAAATCCTTATATTATCCAAGAGAAGATTAACTCTCAGAAGGGAGAGTAACTGTGGTGGGATTAACTCTGAATGCAACTAAACGGTCTTTCTGTGGCACACCTTGGCTTTTCCCATCAATATGATAACTTTAAGCCCTCCTGGGAAATTAGAGGTCATGGATATCTACAGCAAGCCATGTTGTCCCTGGGATTTCTGTGGCAAGACTTCATTTCAGAAAGAGCTGGTGCCTTTATAAAACCATGCCCAAATGGGAGCCATTGGAAAGGGAGACTACAGATTTATATACCACAGTGATAAACATCAATTTGAATCCACTTATTTTGTTGAGGCTATTTATTTATTTGTTTGTTCCAGGCACATTGTTAAACAGTGGCAAACAATGGTGAGCAAAGTCAGATATGGTGCTCCCTCCTTTCTGGAATATATAGTCTAGTGGGGAAGACAGTAACCACATGACCACAAAAATACATGAAAAATTGTATCAGTCATAAGGGCTAAAAATGGGAAGTACATGGAGCTATTTGAGCACATAATATATGGGTCTGACATAGTCATGAGATGATAGAAGAAAACTGAAGGAAGAACAGGACTTACTTGGAGGTTGCAGGTTGGGGTGAGCAGTTCCTGAGAGGCAGTGGCCAAGTACTGAAGCTCTAGGATAGGAAGGATGGAAATAACAGGCCAGTGCAGCTGGAATAGAGTGAGGGTGAGCCAGCCACAGGGGACAATATAAAGAAGGGTAGCAGTGCCAGGTCATCCAGGTGCACAAAGGCCATGTTTCAGATGCTTTTGGTCTTAAATCCTAAGAACAACAAGAAGCCTTCAAAATACTTTTGAGGGCAGGCTAAGAGAGGTGATCAAATTTACATGTCAAAAATATTTTACTTTGGCATCATAGGAAACATCACAAGAAGTATTAGAGGACCTCAAACATTTGCAACTGAGATATATTTTTTAAGAGCTGACTTCCATTTTTGGCTTACTTCCTAGGTAATTGTGCACCTTGGACAAATCTTTAAGTTCCTCACAGTCCAGTTATCATATCTCTCTAATGCCCTCATCAACTTTCCAGAGTGGTTGTGAGGCTCAACTGGAGAAACATATTGAGAAGGGCAGACTGCTAAACAAGCAGACATTATTATTGAAATTTTTAGGAACCTTGAGGAATTATTATAGAATAAAAAGCATGAAGAGGTAACAGTTTTTGCTATGAATTACAGGGTTGCATTACCTTTTTAGCTTATTGAACTTAAGATAGAGTTATTCCTAAAATTGAAATGGTTTCTAAATTATGATAGAGAAGGTAATAATGAGAGTTTCTTCTTTTTGTCTTTCAAGGGGATCTTGCAAATGAGATATCATGTGTAAATGAAACTGGATATTTTGATCCCAATTTTTGATATTGCTGTTTTGAGCTTCTTATTTTGACTCCATCATATTTACAATGAGGACACTTTGACTCCTCCATCCACTCTTTTCTCTACCACTAATAACAACAGTAAAAATTATAATAGCTATTATTTATTAAGTGCTTACTAGGTACCAGATTCTGTTCTAGGTGTTCTACATGTATTTTTTCTTGTGATACTTTTGATAAGGCATAACAGTGTATGCCTTATCAAAAGTATCACATACCTGATTTTATAGATAAGAAAACTGAGTCACAGTCAGGTAGTTAGATTAAGCAACTTGGCCAAAATAATCCAGTCAGTAACATGCAGTTCACAGCCTACAAAAGTGATTAGAAGTATTCAAACCACACAACTGGCCAACTGTGAATGACAGTTCAATCCTGGATTATTTGAGAGAAAGTTCTCACAATATTATCATAAACCAACTGTTCTTTCTAATCAATAATGAGTATTACAGAAATATGTAATCAATAAGGAATAATACTAATTAAAATATCACAGATAAAATGTATTTTTTTTCTAAATTTAACAGATGAATAAAATATTCTTGGCAAAACTTAGATGGCAAAATTCTTACTTGGTATGAAAAACCAGTTGCATAAAGAAAGCAAAATAGCCAAGATAAAATCAGTAGAATCAGTAAAACTAGATATAGATGAAAACCTCATAAATGAATGAAATCTTTATTGTAAAATTTATCCCCTAAAGAATGGACCTGATAAAAATGGTATCAGAAAATTTAAAAAATGGAAATTTAGAAATATTATAAGTATGTATATAGAAACTTGGTCAAAGAATTATAATGATTTAGTGAAATTTACTTCATTATATCTCTCACCATAAAAAGGTGTTCAAAATAGCAGAATGCATTCTTGCCATTTCTAGTCACCATAGTACTGGAAGTTCAAACCAGAACAATTAGACAATAAAAAAATAAAAGGCATCCAAATTGGAAAGGAAGAAGTAAAATCATCTTTATCTGTAGAAAATTTTAAGGACTTAGAAAACTATTTGAACTATAAGTGAATTCTGTGAAGTTGCAAGTTACAAAGTCAACATACGAAACTCAGTTCCATTTCCATACACAACTCATGAACTGCATACAAAATAAACTGAGAAAACAATTCTATTCACAATAGCAGCAAAAGAATAAAATACATAGGAATAAACTAAAAAAAGAGGTGAAACACTTTTAGACTGAAAATTATAAAACTAATGAAGTAAGTGAAATAAAACACAGATAAATGTAAAGACATCCTGTGTTTGTGGATTGGAATAATTAATATTATTAAAATGTCCATACTACCTAAAGTGAATCAATGCAACCCCAATTAAAATCTTCATAGAAATATAAAAAAAACTTAAAAAACTTATATGAAACCGCAGAAACCCTGAAAATTTAAAGCATTCTTGAATAATAAAAACAAAGCTAAAGGCATCACACTTCCTGATTTCAAAATATATTATAAAGTTATAGTAATCAAAATAGTGTAATACTGGCATAAAAACAGACACAGACCAGAGGAATAGCATGGAGGGCCCAGAAATAAATCTACAAATTATAGTCAACTCATCTTCAACAATGGTGCCAAGAACACACAAGACGGAAAGGATCATATCTTTAATAAATGATGTTGGGAAAACTGGATATCCACAGGTAGAAGAATGAAATTGGACCCTTATCTCATATCATATACAAAATGAACTCAAAATGGAGTAATGACTTAAATATAAGACCTAAAACCATAAAACTACTGCAAGGAAACATAGTGCAAAAGCTTCTTGACGTTGGTTTGGGCAATGATTTTTTAGATATGACACCAAAAGCATAAGCAACAAAAGCAAAAATAGACAAGTAGGATTGCATCAAACTAAAAGTTTCTTCACAGCAAAGAAAAAAATCAATGAGTGAAAAGATAATGTAGAGAATATGAGAAAATATTTGCAAACTATATATCTGATAACTGGTTAATTTCCAAAACATATAAAGAAGAACTCTTACAAATCAATAGCAAGAAAACAAATATCCTGGTTTAAAAAATGGGAAGGACTTGAACAGATGTTTCTCAAAAAGAAGACATAGAAATGGACAATAGCTATGTTAAAAGATGCTCAACATCACTAGTCATCAGGGAAATGCAAATCAAAACCATATGGCAACACCCCACACCTGTTAGAATGGCTACTATCAAAGAGACTAACTAAAACAAGTGTTGACAAGGAGGTGGAGAAAAGGGATCCCTTGTACACTGTTGGTGAGACTGTAAATCGGCACAGCCATTATGAAAAATAGTACGGACGGTCCTTAAAAAAATTAAACATACAATTATCATATGATGCAGCCATTTTACTTTTGGGTATATATTCAAAGGAACTGAAATCAGTGTCCTGAAGAGAGATTTGCACCTCCATATTCTTTACAGCATTATTCCCAATAGCCAAGAAATGGAAACAACTTAAATGCCACTGACAGATAAATGGATAAATAAAATGTGGTATATATTACACACAATGGAATATTCATGAACTTTAGAAAAGAAGAAAATCTGCCATTTGCAATAATATGGATGACCTAGGAGGACATTACGCTAAGTGAAATAATCCAGACACAGAAAGACAAATACTGTATGATTTCATTTATATCTGATATCTAAAATAGTCAAACTCACAGAAGCAGAGAGAATGGTAGTTGCCAGGGGACCAGGGGAGGGAGAAATGAAGAGACGTTGAGCAAAGGGTATAAAGTTTTAGT
The DNA here is from genome assembly GCF_049354715.1 of Callithrix jacchus. Lineage (NCBI taxonomy): Eukaryota > Metazoa > Chordata > Mammalia > Primates > Cebidae > Callithrix > Callithrix jacchus. Next base: position 58,363,504 of record NC_133515.1, on the reverse strand, counting down.
TTTTCAAGATGAATAAGTTCTGGAGGTCTAATGCACAGCAATGCAACTATAGTTAAAAATACTGTATTATGCACCTGAACTTGCAAGATGGTAGATGTTTTTCAGCCCTACATTCCCAGGATACACACAAAGGTAACTATATGAGGGAATTATGGTGATTATTTTATAATGTATATAAAAGTATCAAGTTGTCTACTTTAGCTATATAAAATTTTAAGGCAATAAAAAAATGCATGTTAAAATTGACACTCAAACAGTGTGGTAAAATTGTTTGGGACCTACTTTTGAAGTTTTAGGTATATCTTATCAGCATCTAATATGAAGTCCTGTTCATCTCATCACAAGTAGTTTACTAATTGGCATGGCTAATTTGTTTCTTTTTCTTTAAGACTAGTTTTTATTTTATCTTATTTGAAAAACTAGTAAAAAATTATTTAGTTGGCACCCATAGCCGACCTGAAAAAGAAGGGCTAAAAAAGAGGCTGATCTTTAACATTTAATCAATAAGTAACTTTTTTATTTCTGCTTGTAAATAACGTAGATACTTGTTTGGGATTGCTATTTACTAGTCACATTATAGTAATCTAATAAATTCTATTGAATTAAATTATTTTGTCATAATGCATCTAAAAATTTCTAATTATTATTATTATTGCTAGCTATAGGGGAGAATGTTCTGACTTAATCTAAATAACTTTCTTTTCATTTTAACATATAGTTGGTGTCTTGAGAATGTTCTGTCCTGCCTAAGTTGTTTAATCTTTATGTCCCTTCTTCCTAAAGGCCTCTGAGACATCTGTGGGCTGTGTGTGTGTTTGGCGTGACCAAGATTAGAAAATGGAAATATATTGTGGATCCCTCTACTTAAGATGGCCGACTACGCTGGGGGCGGTGGCTAATGGCCAATTTCAGCAACACTTTGGGAGGCCCAGCAGGACGTGCTTGATCCCAGGAGTTCGAGCGTAGCCTGGGCAACATGAGGAAATCCCATCTCTGCAAGAAATAATAATAAAAAAAAAGCCAGGCCTGGTATTGCGTGCCTATAGTCCTAGCTACCCTGGAGGCTGAGGCGGGAGAATCACTTGAGCCCCAGAGGTTGAGGCTGCAGTGACTCAAACTCTCACCACTGCACCCCCAGCCTCAGAGACAGAGCAAGACCAGGTCAAAACCAAACCAAAACAAAACACAAAACAAAACAGGCTGACTAGAAATAGCTAGTGTGTCCCGCTCTCACAGACAGAAGAAAGCGGTAAGTAGATACTAGCTCTTTAACTGATCATCCAGGTGGACACTTTGGGATTTAGCAAGGAAGCTAAATTCACCCACGGAGAAACAGATGAATGAGACAGGACAACTGCCCACCCAGAGTGGCACGGAGCCAGGGGAGGCCCCCACCATGGGGAAATAGTGAGAGTACCTGGGGACCCACACTTCTGCCAGGGGACCTTTGCAACACTGGGCTCAGGAGAACACCCATGACCTCTCCCAATCGGGGCCTGAAGATTTACACGGAGAGCTAGGTGGAGTCTGGGCCGAGCCGCCACTCGGGCGCATGCAGAGGGCTGGGGGCCTTTGATCCTGGGGCACCCCGACACCAGTGGCTGCAGTTCCAGCAACCGGGAAGGCCAGGCTCCTTCCCACACCACCCGGATAGGGACCAAACCCACGGGCTGTGCAACAGACAAGCTGCAGGCCTCACCTCAGACAAAGTCCACTGGCCTGGGACCTTAGTGTGGCCACCCAGTGCCAGCTGATCTCTCAGGCCAGTAGCTGCTTTGCACTTCCCTGGGACCGAGCTCCCAGAGGTAGCAGGCAGGCCGCCATTTTCGCTGCTTCACAGTGGTCCCTCCTGTTGCCCTCAGGCCCCCGAGGGGAGCACAGCTGCCTTACGGAAAAGCGGCCAGATTGTCTTCCACATGGGTCCCCAGCCCTGCCTTCCCTCACTGGGCAGAGCATCTTGGCCTGGGACTCCAGCCACCCCTTGCTTGGACCCTTGGGCTGGTAGCAGTTCTGCACTTTTCTGAGATGGAGCTCTCAGAGGTGGCAGGTGGGTCGCCATTTTTGCTGCTCCACAGCCCTGGATCCTGTTGCCCTCAGACTGGGGAGTGCAGTGACTTGGGACTCAAGCGGGGCTCCAGCACAGTGCAGCTGTCTTGCAGAAAAGCAGCCAGACTGTTTTCCATGCGGGTCCCTGCCCCTGCTACTTCTCACTGGGCGGGAATCTCTTGACCTGGGCCTCCAGCACAGCCACCCTGCCCCCGCTTGAACACTTCCGTTAATGGCGTCTCGGCCTTTCGCTGGGGAGGAGAATCCCAGAAAGGATCCACAGTCCCTCTGTCACTGAAGCTGCAGTGGTCAGCAATTTTGGTCAACAAAGAATTGCTGCATGTTGCAGCCACTATACAGAGAGAAGCCCAGTCTCTCTTCTGTCTGACGCCCCACCTCCCACCCTTCACCAGGTAGGGCCTCCCAGCTCAGGACCACAGAGCAGCCATCCACCCCCAGCTAAGCATTCTCACTGGTGGTGGCTCTGTGTTTCCCTGGGGTGGAGCTCACCAAGGCAACCAACAGCCCCATCACCACTGCAGTGGTTCTGCCTTTGCCGCCCTAGGACTGGGGAAGGAACAAAGAGCTTCCGGGATTACTTGTGGCACCTGCATGCCACAGTCACCATATGGAGTCACCCACTCTGTGCTCCCTGTGAGCCCCCAAACGCCTGCTCTTCACCAGGTATCCCCCACCTTGAGCCAGCAGCACAGCTGCCCCACCCGCTGGCTGAACATTCCCATTGGCAGAGGCTCTGCATATTTCTGAAGTGGAGCTCCCAGAGGCAACTGAAAGTCCCTCTGCCACTGCAGTGGTACTACTTCTGCTGGCCTTGGACTGGGGAAGGAACAAAGACCCTAAGTGCTTTACCCACACCTCCAGCAAGCCACAGCTGCCCTAAGGAGAAGCCAGTGTGTCTCCCTTATGAGCCCCCTGCACCCCACTGCTTGCCTCTGCTCATCATCAGGTAGGGCCTCCTGATTTGAGCCCACAACATAGCTGCCCTACCCTGGACTGATTGCACCAATTGGTAGTGGCTCTGTGTTTCTCTGGGATGGATCCCCAAGAGACAAGGGAAAGGCCCTCTGCCACAGCCACTAACAAGTTCTCTTCCCCTGCCGCCTCCAAGCTGAGGAGGAAACATCAAACTTGAGCTGGCTTGAGGGCTTCAGTGTGCAGCCCAGGAGTGCCAAGCCAAGATCTGCAGCGAGCACTTGAGTGGAAGAGGAGCCCACACTCTCAGAGAACTGAGAGAGAACACAGCTGCAAACATGAGGAAATACAGAGGAACCATGTGACTGAGCAAGAACCTACCTACAGGCCATTACCTTTACTGCCGTCCACCAGATCACAGTCCAAAGTGTAACATTGAAAATGCAACCCCTCATGAAACCAAGGACAAGAATTCAGCTAAAAATAAAGACCCTGCACAAGGCTTTGGCATACTGAAAACATTCAGAAATAAAGTCAACTGATTATATTCAAATTATACTACAGTTAAGCAACATCGGCCTACACAGATGAGAAAGAACCAGTGCAAGAACTATGGAAACTCAAAAAGCCAGTGTCTTTTTTCCTCCAAATGATTCCACTAGTTCTCTAGCAAGGGTTCTTAACCAGGCTGAAATGGCTAGAATGACAGACATAGAATTCAGAATATGGATAGGAATGAAGATCATTGAGATTCAGGAGAAAGTAAAAACTAAATCTAAGGAATCTAAGGATGATAATAAAATAACACAGGAGCTGAAGGACAAAATATCCATTAAAAGAAATAACTGATCTGATAGAGGTGAGAAACACACTACAAGAATTTCATAATGCAGTTACAAGTATTCACAGCAGAGTAGACCAAGCTGAGGAAAGAATCTCAGTGCTCAAAGACTGGGTCTTCAAATTAACTCAGTGAGACAGAAATGAAGAAAAAAGAATAAAAAAGAATGAACAAAACCTTCAAGAAATATGAGAGTATGTAAAGAGACCAAACCTGTACCCACCCAACAGGTTCACATTGCCCGCTGCCTAAACAGAGCTGATTTATCAAGACAAGGGAATTGTAATAAAGAGTTATTCACGCAGAGCTGGCTTTTTTTTATTATTTGAGATTTTTATTATTACTCAAATCAGTCTCCCTAAGAATTCAGGGATCAGAGTTTTTAAGGATAATTTGGTGGGTAGGAGGGCCAGTGAATCGGGAGTTCTGACTGGTCAGGTTGGAGATGAAATCATAGTGAGGTGAAGCTGTTCTCTTGTGCTGAGTCTGTTCCTGAGTGGGGGCCACAAGACCAGATGGACCAGTTTATTGATCTAGGTGGAGCCAGCTGATCCACCGAGTTCAGGGACTGCAAAATATTTTAAGCACTGATCTTAGGTTTTACAATAGTGGTGTTATCCCCAGGAGCAATTTGGGGAGGTTTAGAATCTTGCAGTTTCTAGCTGCATGACTCCTAAACCATAATTTCTAATCTTGTGGCTAATTTGTTAGTCCTACAAAGACAGTCTATTCTCCAGGTAGGAAGGGGGTTTGTTTGGGGAAAGGGCTTTATCATGTTTATTTCAAAGCTAAACTATAAGTTCCTCCCAAAGTTAGTTTGGCCTATGCCTAGGAATGAACAAGTACAGCTTGGAGGTTAGAAGCAAGATGCATTCGGTTGGGTCAGATCTCTTTCGCTGTCTCAGTTATAATTTTGCAATGGCAATTTCAAACCTATGACTCATTGGATAGAGGGAGAAAAAATATGCGACTCTGAAAACATATTTGAGGAATTGTTTACAAAAATTTTCTCAACCTTGCTAGAAAGACTAACATTTAAATTCAGGAAATGCAGAGAACCCCTGTGAGATATATGAAACAAGATGACCTTTTCCAGGACATATAATCAGATTCTCTGAGGTTGACATGAAAGAAAAAATATTAAAGGCAGCTAGAGAGAAAGAGCCGGTCACCTATTAATATACAAAGGGAAACCCATTAAGATAACAGCAGAATTTTCACTACAAACTCTATAAGTCAGAAGAGATTGTGGGCCTGCCTTCAACATTCTTAAAGAAAAGAAACTTTAGCCATGAATTTCGCATCCAGCCAAACTAATTTTCATAAGTGAAGAAGAAATAATGTCATTTTCAGAAAACCAAATGCTAAGGGAATTCGTTACCACCAGACTTGCCTGCCTTACAAAAGGTACTTAAGGGAATGCTAAATATGGAAACGAGACTATTACTGGCCACCACAAAAACACATTTAAGTATATAGATCATTAACTTTATAAAGCAACCACACAATCAAGTCTGCATGATAACCAGCTAACAATATGATGACAGGAATGAATCTGCACATATCAGTATTAACTTTTAATGTAAACAGGCTAAGTACTCCAATTAAAGGGCACAGAGTAGCAAGTTGGATAAAGAAGCAATGGCAGTGGCAGAAGATTTTAGTGGCTACCAGGAAACAAAGCTTAGCAAGTGAAGAGAGCCAGAGAAGGGACATGAAAGCTACAGGTTACAACAGATTTGTGAACCAAACCAAACACAGTGGTGGCAGGTCCTAGTTGCTACAAAGAAGACATGTTTTAAATAAATACTCCTGTGTATGTGCAAAAAACTCGAGGACTGTATTTGTGAGTAATTTTATAACAGGTTATTTTAGTTTTTGTTCTGTGGAAGTATACAGCATTCCAATAGGGTTTTAATGTAGACTTTTTTTTTTTTTGACCCATGCTCTTGATTGCTAAATGTAATAGTCTGATATGACACTGAGTAAATGTGTATTAAAAAAAAAAAGAAGCAAGACTGAGCCGTATGATGTCTCCAAGAGACCTATTTCACATCTAATGACACCATAGGCTCAAAATAAAGGTATGGAGAAAAATCAATTAAGCAAATGGAAAACAAAAATCAGGGGTTGCTTATTCTAATTTTAGACAAATCAGACTTTAAACCAATAATGATTTAAAAAGACAAAGAAGAGTATTATGTAGTGGTAAAATGTTCAATTGAATAAGAAGATGTAACTATCCTAAATATATTTTCCCCCTATACAGGAGCACCCAGATTCATGCAGCAAGTTTTTGGAGACCTACAAAGAGACTTAGATAACCACACAATAATAGTGGAAGACTTCAACACCCCACTGACAGTATTAGAACATCGAGGCAGAAAACTAATGATGATATTTGGGAACTGACCGCGACACTTGACCAAATGGGCCTAACAGTTATCACAGAAGTATCCCAGAACAACAGACTATAGGTTCTTCTTCTCGTCTGCACATGGCACATACTCTAAAATTAATCACACAATTGGCCATAAAACAGTTCTCATTAAATTCAAAAAATCTGAAATACGAAATACATTCTTAGATCATGGCACCATTAAAATATAAATCAATACTAAGAAATCACTCAAAACTATACAAGTACCTGGAAATTAAACAACCTGCTCTCCTAAATGACTTTTGGATAAAAAATGAAGTTAAGGCAGAAATCCAGAAATTCTTTGAAACTCATGAGAACAAAGATATTACATACCAGAATCTCTGGGACACAGCTAAGGCAGTACCAGGAGGGAAGTTTATAGTGCTAAAGGCTCACTTAAAAAAGTTAGAAAGATCTCAAGCTAACAAGCTAACATGACAGACATCTAGAGGAACTAGAGAAACAAGAGCAAACGAACCCCAAACATAGCAGAAGACAAGAAAAAACCAAAATTAGAGCTAAACTGAAGGAGACTGAGATGTGAAAACCCATACAAAAGATCAGCAAATGCAGTAGTTTGTTCATTGAAAAGAATAAATAAGATTGATAGGTTGCTGGCTAGAAGAATAAAGGAAAAAAGTGAAAAGATCCAAGTAAACATAATCAGAAATGACAAAGGGGACTTTATCGCTGACCTCACAGAAATAAAAAGAACTCTCATAGACTACTATGAACACCTCTATGAACAGAAACTAGAAAACATAGAAGAAATGGATAAATTCCTAGAAACATACAACCTCCCAAGATTGAACAAGGAAGAAACTGAATCCCTAAACAGATCAATAATGAATTCTGAAATTGAGTCAGTCATAAGCCTACCAACCAGAAAAGCCCAGGGCCAGATGGATTCACAGCCGAATTCTACCAGATGTATAAAGAAGAACTGGTACTGTTCCTACTGAAACTACTTCAAAAAATTGAGGAGGAGGGACTTCTCCCCAGCTCATTCTATGAGATCATTGTTTTGGGCAGTTTGGCCATACTGCCCAAAACAATGTACAGATTCAATGCTATTCCTGTCAAACTACGAATGATATTCCTTATGGAATTACAAAAGAACTATTTTAAAATTCATACAGAAGCAAAAAAGAGGCTGAATAGCTAAAGCAATCCTAAAAGCATTATGTTACCTTGCTACCTGACTCCAAACAATAAAGGCTACAGTAACCAAAGCTGCATGATACTGGTACAAAAACAGACACATAGACCAATGCAACAACATAGAAAGTCCAGGAATAATGCTGCAGTCCTACAAACATCTGATCTTGACAAAGTTGACAAAAACAAGCAATGGGGAAAGGACTCCCTGTTCAATAAATTGTGCTGGGAAAACTGGCTAACCATATGCAGAAAACTGAAACTAGACCCTGTCCTTACACCACATACAAAATCAATTCAAGATGGATTAAAGCCTTAAATGTAAAACCTAAAAGTATAAAAACCCTGGAAGATAATGTAGGAAATACCATTTTGGACATAGGTCCTGGCAAAGATTTCATGACAAAGATGGCAAAAGCAATAGCAACAAAAACAAAAATTGACAAATGGGACCTAATTAAATTAAAGAGCTTCTGCATAGCAAAAGAGACTATCAACAGAGTAAACAGACAGCCTACAGAATGGGAGAAAATATTTGCAAACTATGCATCTGACAATGGTCTAGTAACAAGATTTTATAGGGAACTTAAATCAACAAGCTGAAACAAACAACCTCATTAAAAAGTGGGCAAAGGACATGAACAGACACTTTTCAAAAGAAAACATGCAAGCAGCTAAGAAGTATATGAAAAAACACTGAACATTATTAATCATTAGAGAATTCCAAATCAAAACCACGGTGAGATACCATTTCATACCAGTCAGAATGGCTAATATTATTGTTATTATTATTATTTTGAGACAGAGTCTCACTCTGTTGCCTAGGGTGGAGTGTAGTGGTACAGTCTCTGCTCACTGCCACCTCCTCCTCCTGGGCTCAAGTGATCCTCTCACCTCAGCCTCCCAAGTAGCTGGGACTATAGATGCACAACACTGCACTTGGTTAATTTTAGTATTTCTTTGTAGTCACAGGGTTTTGCCATGTTGCCCAGCCTGGGGCTGGTCTTGAACTCCTGGGCTCAAGTGATTCACCCACCTCAGTCTTCCAAAATGTTGGGATTACAGGTGTGAGCTACCGTGCCTGGCCTAGAATGGCTACTATTAAAAAGTCAAAAAATAATATGCTAGTGAGATTGCAGAGAAAGAATGTTTATACACTGCTGAAGGAAATGTAAATTAGTTCAGCCATTGTGGAAAGTAGTGTGGTGATTTCTGGAAGAACTTGAAATAGAATTACCATTCATCTCAGCAATCCCATTATTGGGTATATACCCAAAGGAATGTAAATCATTCTACCATAAAGACATATGCACACATATGTTCATGGCTATTTACAATAGTAAAGCCATGAAATCAACCTAAATGCCCATCAATGATAGACTGGATAAAGAAAATGTTGTATACCATGGAATACTATGCAGCCATAAAAAAGAATGAGATCATGTCTTTGCAGCAACATGGATGGAGCTGGAGGCTATTATCCTAAGCAAACTAATGCAGAAACAGAGTATCAAATACTGCATGTTACAGATATTGGGGCCTACTTGAGGAGGGAGGGTAGAATCAGGGAGAGGATTAAAAAACTACCTATTGGGTACTATGCTTATTACCTGGATGATGAATAATCTGTACACCAAACCCCAGTGACACACAATTTACCTATATAACAAACCTGCATATGTACTCCTTGAACCTAAAATAATTTTTTAAAAAAAAGATTGTAAAGTGTAGCATGCAATTATACTGTGATCGAGTTCTAATATTATAGGTATTAAAAACAGGGGAAACACATGGAGAATAAAACTAATTCTGAGAAGATGCTTATAATCATGTGATCTTGGTAAAACATTTTCTCTCATGTCTTAGCTTGTTAATTTTTTTTTTTTTAAATCATGTAAAATGCTGGCATTGGACTAAATCCTAATTTCCTTTCTGGGTGTCAGATTTATCTAACTCTTCTTTCTGAAATTCTCTCCTTATACAGCTTGTTCCATTTTTATGATACTATTCATCCTTGAGCACTTGTGGGATAGAGCAGTGTGAAGTAGATCATTCTGTTTTTAACCTGCTCATGTTGTCAGTGGAAACCACAATATAAGGAGCAAAGACACTCAGAAGTGAAGTATGCAATATTATACGCTATATTAATATGAAAGCAGTGCCAAAATGGCAAAATGAGGTGATGAAAAGAGGGGGCCACCCAGAATCCTGCAGTGCTTAGTGTTAATAGATATTTACAAACTTACTTGAAATTCCTTTAGGCGTCATGTTCCAGATTGAAGCTGCTGGGAATTTCTATCCTTATTAATTTTTATCTTCTCTATCCTCCCTACATTTATAAAAAGCTACTGCTCAAAGGGCTGTTTGTTAGCAGTGTCGAGTGGCTCCACCATTAAGGACTCATCGTATTTAAAGTACTCTACTGGTGTGGAGTAAATATTTGCCAATGTTCTAAATGCCAGGGCCTCTTGACAACTCAAGAGGAATGTTGCTTAGGCAGGAATGGGGGAAGGGCAGAATAATGCCTATCCCTGCAGCTGTGCAGCAAATTTTGGAGGACTGGGCTGAATTCCTCCCAAAAAATGTACGGCATTACTACTGCCTTGATTGTTGTTACTGTGTTGCTGACCGCATCTGCCTCAGGCTGCCTTAAAATACTCTCTTTCATGTTGACACTTTGGAGGAGATCAAGAATTCTCTTCTGGTTTGGATTTTGATAAGTGTTTGAAAAAGGAATCATGAAAACATAGGTTTGCCAGAGTGTGACAAAGCAAGCTGTCGACTTCACAATGAGGGCTCAGCAAGTAGCTTCATGTTTTCTATTCATAGCCGCCTCCTCTCTGTTAGCTCTTTTGAAGTACCCATAAAACAAAATAGGCTCATTAAATATGAGGGGGTAAATGAAGTTGGCAGTTTCACTTAATTCAAAAAGACTTTCTCTTTAGATGTTTATACTCCAGAAAAAAAAAAAACTATTAGAAGATGAATGTCTGCTTATCAGTGGCTATTCATGTCCTTCCTTTTGGGTAAGTGATGTCGGCCAGGCTTTGGAAGATTATGGGTATTTTGTTCCAGATCTAGCACTAAACTGGTCCACAAAATTAATGTCAGAATAAAAAGTCAGGAAAGTCTTATCTACCATTTCATTTACTAAGTTTGCCTATAAGGATAAAGGCTATATTGAGTTACTCTCTAAACAATAAAGGGAATTTCTTCATCAGTCTTCCCACATGGACAGGGAGGGGTTTGTCCTATGTATGCCCTTTTGCTGACAGGAACAGGCAATGGTTCTGCCCTGTGGATCAGCTCTTCCAACCCCTAGATTCTGTTCTTTCATGAACCTTTTCCTGCACATTTGGCTCCTTTTCTGAACCTACAGCATCTACATTTTAATGAGCTGAAGGGGATGCCCCTCAAAATCTTGCTGTCAGTAAATGAGGTAACATGTGATGATGTTTAGTAAACCACCATATGCAAATGTGAGGTAACTTGAGCAGATCCTTGAAAGATGGAAAATGTTTCTGTGGTCTCTGGTTGCGGGAAAGGACATTCCAAACCAGGGGAATAGTTTGAGCAAAGGCACAGAGGTTTTTCTAATCAGTGGACACTCTTTTTAGTCCTTATTTTATTTGGCCTGAGCAATATTTGATGCTGTTGACCACTTGCTTCATCTTGAAGTATTCTCTTGGCTTCTGAAAACACATTCTGCTGTGTTTACTTCTGATTTTCTGATGGCTCTTTTCAATCTCATCTCCAGGTTTCTATGACTGTGTGTATATATATGATGATGCCTTGCCTATGTCTCTAGCCAGGCTCCCCTCTGAAGTTCAGATCTATACAGCTAACTTTCTGCTGTTCACATTCATATATACAACTCATACTTAAATGCCTTAAGTTCCACATGTCCAAAACTAAACTCATTATCTTTCTCCCCAAATCTGCCTCTTCCTCAGTTTCCTATCTTAGTGAATAATGTACACCCAGTTATTCAACTCAGAACTATGGTATAATCTTGACTCCTCCCTCCCCACACCTTCCATGTTAAAAAAAAACAAAAACTACACCTTTTAAATTAAATTAAATTAAACTAAATTTTATATTTCTGCATCTTTCCAGGTCTTTCCATCTCCACTGCTACCTTTTCGGGTCAGCTTATCATTATCTTTTGCTTGGATGACTGCAGTAGTCATCCTCCTTCAACTTTTCCACCATGTAATTTTTTCTCTACATTGTAGCCAGTGGGATCTCTCTAAGGCGCAAATATGATCATTGTGTTTTCTTTCCTTATCGCGTTCTAATATCTCCCTTTTGCTGTAAGGATAGTGTCCAGGTCTCTAATAAAGTCTTCTTTGTCTTTCTTATTCTGGAGCTGCTGATATCTCTTGCCTCATCTCTTGCCACCACTCCAAGCTCCTGAGCTTCAGACATTCTGAAGTGAACCCACAGTTAACTCACATACCAGGCAGATTTTCCTCTCCTCAGACTCCGTGCACACTCTTCCCTATCTAGCACACTCTTTTCCCTTGCTCTTTCTCTGGTCTCAGCTGGGAAATCACTGCTCCTACTTTATCCTACTGGCCTGTTTACTTGTCTATATTTATTTAGGCCAATACTCCTTGTAGAGTCTGGAACATTCTAGATAACCAGTAGACATTTCTGGATGAATGAGTGAGGGGTATTGCATGAAATGGCTTAAAGGAATGGCGGATCACCCAGACTGACTGGAGTAGAGGATATAAAAAAGACAAGAGTGGAGGATGTGAAAGAAAGGTGGTTGGGTATCTTAGACTGGGTTTCCTGAGCACAAACCGTGAGATGAAGATTCCAGTGCAGGCAGTTTACTGGGGAGTGCTTTTAGGATCAACTCCTGCGAGAGACTGAGGGAGTAAGAGAGGCAGGATATGGCAGAGGGTGAAGTTGAACTGAAATGAAATTGAAACAGGGCTCTCAGGTGATCCCATGTGGTACTTAGAAGCTGGCACAACATTATAAAGTTCTGAATTGAGGCAATGGGGCTGTGTCTGTGTATCCTCACAGCAACCAGTCATTGAATGTGGGCTAACTCTGGAGAAGGGGCAAACTCAGGACAAACTGCTCCTTTTGCCAAGGGCAATTTCCGATGAGGGATTCAACTATAACCTGTCAGAGGCCAACATTGCTGGTACCTAGGGGAATGACTATCCTGGTACTGGAGGACCTGGGTGGCACAAGACCACATCCACTACACAAGGTCTAGTTCAAACCGGATTGAGGCATTTTTGTTCTATTTGGTAGGCCTTGGGATGCCATTGGAGACGTTTACACAGAGAAATCATGTGAGTCAGAGCTGCATTTGAGAAGATTAGTCTAGTTGTATGCTCAGATTAGATTGGAGGTGGTGGAGAAACTGCAGATAGAGAGGCCATTGGGAAATTATTGAAATAGTCCAGATGAAGAAATAAACGCCTGAACAGGTATGTTGGTGCAGAAATGGAAAAAGTGGTGGTTGTGAGAGATAATGACAATACTAAAATTCACAGACCCTGGTGACTGATTGAATATGGGAAATATGGCAAAATCAAAAGTGATTTCATAATTTTGAGCCTACCTGAAATGTATGAATAATGGTTCTGGTAATTGATATTTAAGAGGAATATAGGCTTGGTGTAGATTTGTTGAATTTGCAGTATGGCAGCCACCCAAGTAGAAGTGGACTACAGGTGGCTGGGCAGTTTTTTGGAAGGGCAAAATACACATTAAAAAAAAGTTCTCTCACGCCTGTAATCCCAGCACTTTGGGAGGCCGAGGTGGGTGGATCACGAGGTCAAGAGATCAAGACCATCCTGGTCAACATGGTGAAACCCCGTCTCTACTAAAAATACAAAAAAAATTAGGTGGGCATGGTGGTGCATGCTTGTAATCCCAGCTACTCGGGAGGCTGAGGCAGGAGAATTGCCTGAACCCAGGAGGCGGAGGTTGCCTTGAGCCAAGATCGCATCATTGCACTCCAGCCTGGGTAACAAGAGCGAAACTCTATCTCTAAAAAAAAAAAAAAGTTCTATAATGATATGAGAATGTTCATGTAGCAGCATTAGCAGCAAATGAGTATAAAAGCAGTTAATGCTACAAGAGGCCAGAGAAGACAGAAATCACTGTAGCCAAGAAGTGTTCATGGAGAATGTTGCGTTTGAACAGGATCTATATGGAGGTGTTAGATTTATGAAGAGGAAGAACAGATAGGAAGGGCAGGATGATGACATTCTGAGTGGAGCCAATGGTTTGAGCAGAGGCAGAGAGGTAGAAATATATACTACATATTTAGAAGACCGTGAGAAGATCAGTTTGATTGGAATATAGGATTCATTTAAGGACATTTTGGTTTAAAAGGTTGAACAATTGATTGTGGAGAAATCTGAATGACAGGCTGAGTGATAGGGAAGAGTTTAGATGAAGTTTTGGTAAAAATTTGCCTCTGTTTCTGAAGTTTGATTCTTTCAACTGCCTCAATGTGGGTCTTCATAATCCTCAGAAATAGAACTTTCCACTTGAGAGACACTCTTGGTGTTTTTACACCTCAGTGCTTCTGATACAGAAGGCTACTGGTCTCTGAGAGGCTTTTTCATGGAGATTATATGAAGACACATTGGAGGAAATTCCAGCTCCATGTGTTTTGGAGGCTTTTACATCCACAGTCTTTGCTTAGCTTTCATGAGGCACAAAGAATGTGTGGCCTAATTGGTCAGCTGGTTTACTGGCTCACCCTGAAAAGTAAATATTTTGTATCTGTAAGTGGAAATTCAGTATGTGCAATCTAGCTGCCTAGTCACGCCTGCCCCAAATGCTGTTGAAAACTTTGACCAAGGACTATAAAACTGTCAAGAGCTGGGACCCAAGCTTGCTTTCACACCAAATAATTCATTATTGAAGCTATTGGGAAGATAACAGGACATGCATTTGACTTGCTGAGATTCCTTGTTTGCTACAGAAGCATCTGGCAGAGCTAAATCGCTTTGTATTACATCATGTTGGATTTCTTCTTTTTATTTATCATCTACTTTTATTTGTTTGACATGGAAACTTGCCCCACCCACCTCTGAGCACTCTCATTGAATAAAAAAAATGTATCTTGTTATAACTTCAGTGACTTCAAAATGGAATCTTCAGACTGACACTTGGACCATTAAAAAAAAAAAAACAAAAATTTCTTTTGTGTCTTTGAGCAGATACTTAATTTTATCCTCCTCCCAAGTGGTCATAGGCTGCTATTAGACTCCCTGACTGCCATTTTGTAACATTCACAGGATCACTTGTTTCCTTTGCATAATTGCATCACAGAGTGTTCGAAACAGTTTTTGGGAACAGGCAGAGAATTGCTGTTTAAGAAACTAAATTTTTTTGGAGTAGGAAGTAAATGATATGTGCTTAAGCCCCCATGGATGCTTTTGGAATGGCCTGCTAGATTTAAGGCCAGAGCTGGAGAATATGCAATTGATGATGTACAGTTACTTCTGTTAGGGCAAAGTAGCCCTAGAGTGTCTGTAGCTTTCCTCACAGATAATTGCATGCATGGGCTTTCACTCAATAGAAGAAATGTACCAATTCTTGAGCAATTAAAAAAATGCAAATATCTCATCATGTTATTAAATTGCAACTGATATTGAACAGCTCTACATTAATCTCTAAGAAGCAAACAAAGGAGTACTTACTGTTTTGTCAATTCTTCAGTCGTACACAATTGAATATATTCTTCAGCCCACACAAATGTTTACACACAAATGTATTATAAGGCTTTTTTTATGTTTAAACTTTATATATAACAGTTTATATATAACAGTCCTTTAGATGTTTGGTCGAAAGGAAGTACATTTCAATATCTAAAAAAGAATCTCACAGCCATATATATTGTGTTAAGACATTGTAATTGCTTAATGCCTTACCTATTCCATTTTGGTCCTTCCCGAAATCAGACTAATTTTCATAGTTGTCTATGTATTCATACTACGGATCCTTCCTTCCTTCCATCCTCCCTTCCTTCTTTCCTTCCTTCCTTCCTTCCTTCCTTCCTTCCTTCCTTCCTTCCTTCCTTCCTTCCTTCTTTTCTTTCTTTCTCTCTCTTTCTTTTTCTCTTTCTCTTTTACTCCCCCTCTTACTCCTCCTCCGCATCCTCATCCTCATCCTTCTTCTTTTTAAGACAGAGTCTCACTTATTGCTCAGGCTACAGTGCAGTGGTAGGATCATAGCTCGCTGCAGCCTTGATCAAGTGATCCTCCTGCCTCAGCCTTCCAAGTTGCTGAAATTATAGGCATGTATTTTCTAGTGTAAAGTTAGTTTTTTCCCTATTTGCCTTGTCTAGAGATGGGGAAGAAGAGTCATCTCCAGTCCCCCATCATGTGATGTTAGGGGTTCTGAGAAGACTTCTGTATTTCCCAAATTCACTTTCATAAATAGTTTTATATTAGTACAATTACTGTAACAGAGACCAAAGAATTTAATGCAGTTTACTTATTCATGATGTCTGCCAGCCATACTTTGGTTTATTGATGGTAGTCTAAATAAAAGAGAGAGGCTTTCTAAAAGAGCATGATATTTATTTGGGAATAGAGCATTACAATGGGAGTTGCATAATCTTTGCTTAGCTTTCATGAGGCAATCTTTGCTTTGCATGTGCCATAGTAAACTACATGCATACTCAGGCAGAGAAAGAAAGAAAAAGTTTTTAAAGAAAAAATGAGGAGGATTACATAATTGTTTTGAGATAATTATCCTTGGCCACAAGGATCAACAATAGTGACACCAGCCCAAAGTTAGACAGGCACTTGCTGGGGAAATGTCCTTGAAGAAGTATTTTGTGTGTTCAAGTTGGCAGTATTTGCAATATCTTTTGTGATAGTTTTTATCAGTCATTTATGAATGAGAACCACCCTCTTCATATCCCTGGCCTTACTCATCAGGGTATTTTTTTTTTTTAACACAGGTAACTATTTTGATTCTAACAACTCTCACATTTCCAGTCATCACTGCCCTTTTTTTTCCTTTTTTTCTGAGAAAGAGTCTTGCTCTGTCATCTGCACTGGACAGTCATAGCTCACTGTAGCCTCAAACTCCTGGGCTCAAATGATTCTCCTAGCTCTGCCTGCTGAGTAGCTAGGATTACAAATGTGTGTCACCACACCTGGCTAATTTTTCTACTTTTTTGTAGAGATGGGATCTTTCTATCCCAGTTGCCCAGGCTGGTCTTGAACTCTTGGCCTCAAGAAATCCTCCTGCCTTGGCCTCTCAAAGTGTTAGGATTTTAAGTGTGAGCCACTGACCCTGGCCCATTTCCCCCTTTTGATCAAGATCTCTCTCCAAACACATTGTTGATCAATCATCCTGTAGTTAAATTTCGATGCCCCTTTGTGCCAGGATGGGCCTGTCTGGGTTTCTGGTCTGGTCTTATACTGGAAAGAGTGAATGGCAGCTAGCAGTCAGAGTTAAAACTCTTAACACGTTTGAGCAACAAAGGAGATTTGAAGGGACAGGCTTTCAGGCTAAGCCTACTTGGAGCTCATTATTAAGTTTAACTTTGTTCTGTAGTCTTTTCCCATCATCTCGAAGTACTAGGACAGCATTTAGGAGTCATATTTCTGCAAAAATTTAACAAGTACCAGACACAAAGTTTAAAAAGAGAAAATACAAAAGTAAAATTAATAGTAATATTACAATCTCAGTTTGCATAATCGATTTTAGCCATGAACCTTGACTTCAAAGGCAACCAATTAAGTAAGTCAAGTGAGTGTAGAGAATTAGGTGAGTAACCATGTGGCCTGTTTTCTGACTTTGTGTGTATGGGTTTCAATTTTCCCAGAAAACCGAAATATTAGACAAAGCTAGTCATCATTTAGTTATCCCTGTTAACCATTTTTATAGCCTGTTAATATCAGACATTCACCCAGGTACAAACCTTAAAGTTAAATATATTGGTATATTGCTGACAACTCAGAAGATACCAGTCATTTTTATTAAGCCAACAATATTAAATTAGTCTTACTTATCAAAAAATTGCACAAGCAAAGTTCATCCTGTTTTAGGATTGGCTTATAATTTTATAACATCGTGTCAAATTTTGATACCTTGTTTACTGATCAGACAGTTTTATATATTTGTCCTTGCTAGATGAACAAATATAGCAAGGCCAAATATATAAAACTGTCTGATCAGTAAACCCAGGAAAAAAATGTATGCTGACATTTCTGAAGTTTCTATTTTTATTTTGCCAATAATTTTAAAACCAGCTCTTTAATGAAAAATTTGCTTAAGTCACATGAAGTAAAATGATGTGACTGAGTTCATCAGTATATATTTTATATGAGTGCTCATTTATCTAAGCCAATCTGAATAAAATTCCTTAGGGAATTTTTGGCCAACTATGCCCTATTTTGCCATGTAGACACAACATATAATAAATGTACATATGTATAAACACATAACATATATATACACGTAAATAAAGATCTCACCAGTTTCATTTTAGAATTTTAGTACTATGTACACATTCAGTAGTTTTTAAAAGATAGTTGAATCTAAATTATATTTCTGAAAAAAGAAGACCTGTTTACATGGCTAAACTTTATTTGTCCCTATAGGTAATACAATGAAAGCTATGGACTAAAATCTTGACTAAAGCAGTTACAACACCAGTTCGGTTTTAAAAGCTGTCCCCCAAACTTTTTCTTAGTTTCAGATGAGTTTAGGGTTAAATTTTCAATGTTTATATTTTAGCTGAAACTGGCTGAATTGTATAAAAAACAAAAATTCTCAAGTTTCCTTGAATCTATTTTTTTGTTTGTTAGTCTGTTTTTCTTGACTAGTGAATGCAGGTAAATAAATATTTTTGAAAAGTTTTTTTTTCTGCCTTTTTCTTTTTAATCCCTGCATGGTAGACAAAAGAAGTTTTTCTGTTAGACAGAGATACTTTATATTTTTGCTGTGAGCTCAAAATTTTGACCTGCTTTATCCAAGAGTCTGATTTTTTTAAATTTAAATTTTATTTTATTATTCTTTAAGTTCTGGGGTACATGTACAGAATGTGCAGGTTTGTTACATAGGTATACATGTGCCATGGTGGTTTGCTGCACCTATCAACCCATGATCTACATTAGGTATTTGTCCTAATACTCTCCCTCCCCTAGCTCCCCTCCCACAATAAGCCCCAGTGTGTGATGTTTCCCTCCCTGTAGTCATGTGTTCTCATTATTCAACTGCCACTTACGAGTGAGAACATGCAGTGTTTGGTTTTCTGTTTTTGTGTTAGTTTGTTGAGAATGATGGTTTCCAGCTTCATCCATGTCCTTGCAAAGGATATGAACTTATCCTTTTTTATGGCTGCATGGTATTCCATGGTGTATATGTGCCACATTTTCTTTATACAGTCTATCATTAATGATCATTTGGATTGGTTCCAAGTCTTCGTTATTGTGAACAGTGCTGCAATAAACATATGTGTGCATGTGTCTTTGTATAATGATTTGTAATCCTTTGGGTATATACTCAATAATGGGAGTACTGGGTCAAATGGTATTTCTAGTTCTAGATACTTGTCCCAATTACCCCAGTGTCTTCCACAATGGTTGAACTAATTTACTCTCCCACCAACAGTGTAAAAGTGTTCCTATTTCTCCACATCCTCTCCAGCATCTGTTGTTTCCTGACTTTTTAATGATTGCCATTCTAACTAAAGGGAGATGGTATCTCAGTGTGGTTTTGATTTGCATTTCTCTAACCAGTGATGATGAGCTTTTTTGCATACATTTGTTGGCTGCATAAATGTCTTCTTTTGAGAATTGTCTATTCATATCCTTCATATCCAGTTTTTGGTGGGGTTGTTTTTTTCTTGTACATTTATTTAAGTTGTTTGTAGATTCTGGATATTAGCCCTTTGTCAGATGAATAGATTTCAGAATTTTTCTTTCATTTTGTAGCTTGTCTGTTCACTCGGATGATAGTTTCTTTTGCTGTGCAGAAGCTCTTTGGTTTAATTAGATCCCATTTGTGGTTTTAGTCATGAAGTCTTTGCCCATGCCTATGTCCTGAATAGTATTACCTATGTTTTCTTCTAGGGTTTTTATGGTTTTGGGTCTTATATTGAAGTCTTTAATCCATCTTGAGTTAATTTTTGTATAAGGTGTAAGGAAGGGATCCAGTTTCAGTTTCTGCACATGGCTAGCCAGTTTTCCCAACTCCATTTAATAAATAGAGAATTCTTTCTTCATTGCTTGTTTCTTCAGGTTTGTCAAGGATCAGAGAGTTGTAGATGTGTGGTGTTATTTCTGAGGTCTCTGTTCTGTTTCATTGGTCTATATACTTGTTTTTGTACCAGTACCAATACCATGCTGTTTTTGTTACTATAGTCTTGTAGTATAGTTTGAAGTCAGATAGCATGATGCCTCCAGCTTTGTTCTTTTTGCTTAGGATTGTCTTGACTATGTGGGCTTTTCTTTGGTTCCAAATGAAATTTAAAGTAGTTTTTCCCCTAATTCTCTGAAGAAAATCAATGGTAGCTTGAGGGGGATAGCATTGAATCTATAAATTACTTTGGGCAGTATGGCCATTTGTGCAATATTGATTCTTCTTATCAATGAGCATGGAACGTTTTTCTCTGTTGTGTTCTCTTATTTCCTTGAGCAGTGGTTTGTAGTTCTCCTTGAAGAGGTCCTTCACATCCCTTGTAAGTTGTATTCTTAGGCATTTTATTCTTTTTATAGCAATTGTGAATGGGAGTTCACTCATGATTTGGCTCTCTGTTTGTCTGTTACTGGTGTATATGAATGCTTGTCATCAGCTGGGCATGGTGGCTCTCAGCCAGCATTTTGGGAGGCCGATGTGGGCAGATCACCTGAGGTCAGGGGTTCGAGACCAGCCTGGCCAACATGGTGAAACTCCATCTCTACTAAAAATACAAAAATTAGCTGGGTGTGGTGGTGCATGCCTGTAATCCCAGCTACTCAGGAGACTGAGGCAGAAGAATTGCTTGAACCCGGGAGGCAGAGGTTGCAGTGAGCAGAGATTGTGCCAGTGCACTCTAGTCTGGGAAATAGAGCGAGACTCCATCTCAAA
The DNA here is from genome assembly GCF_049354715.1 of Callithrix jacchus. Lineage (NCBI taxonomy): Eukaryota > Metazoa > Chordata > Mammalia > Primates > Cebidae > Callithrix > Callithrix jacchus. The sequence continues at coordinate 58,343,030 of NC_133515.1, read as the reverse complement.
AAAAAAAATGCCTGTGATTTTTGCACATTGATTTGTATCCTGAGACTTTGCTGAAGTTGCTTATCAGCTTAAGGAGATTTTGGGCTGAGATGAGGGGTTTTTCTCAATATACAATCGTGTCATCTGCAAACAGAGACAATTTGACTTCCTCTTTTCCTAATTGAATAACCTTTATTTCTTTCCCTTGCCTGACTGCCCTTGCCAGAACTTCCAATACTATGTTGAATAGGAGTCGTGGGAGAAGACGTCCTTGTCTTGTGCTGGTTTTCAAAAGGAATGCTTCTATTTTTTGCCCTTTCAGTATGATATCGGCTGTGGGTTTGTCATAAATAGCTCTTTTTATATTGAGGTACGACTCACCAATACCTAGCTTATTGAGAGTTTTTAGCATAAAGGTCTGTTGAATTTTGTTGAAGGCCTTCTCTATATCTATTGATATAGCATGTGTTTTTTGTCACTGGTTCTGTTTATTTGATGGATTGCATTTATTGGTTTGTGTATGTTGAAACAGCCTTGTATCCCAGGGATGAAGCTGACTTGATTATGGTGGATAAGCTTTTTGATGTGCTGCTGGATTCAGTTTGCCAGTATTTTATTGTAGATTTTTGCATCAATATTCCTCAGGGATATTGGCCTGAAATTTTGTTTTTTTTGTTGGGTCTCTGCCAGGTTTTTGTATGAGGATGATGCTGGCCTTATAAAATGAGTTATGAAGGATTCTCTTTTTATGTTGTTTGGAATAGTTTCAGAAGGAATGGTACCAGCTCCTCTTTTTACCTCTGGTAGAATTTGGCTGTGAATCCGTCTGGTCCTGGACTTCTTTTGGTTGGTAGGCTATTAATTATTGCCTCAATTTCAGAACTTGTTATTGGTCTATTCAGGGATTTGACTTCTTCCTGGTTTAGTCTTGGGAGGGTGTATGTGTTCAGTAATTTGTTAATTTCTTCTAGACTTTCTAGTGTATTTGCATAGAGGTGTTTATAGTATTCTCTGACAGTAGTTTGTATTTGTGTGGGATTGGTGGCGATATCCTCTTTATCTTTTTTAATTGTGTCTATTTGATTCTTCTCTCTTTTCTTCTTTATTAATCTGGTTAGCAGTCTATCTAGTTTGTTGACCTTTTCAAAAAACCAGCTCCTGGATTCATTAATTTTTTTGAAGGTTTTTTTTTGTGTCTCTATCTCCTTCAGTTCTGCTCTGGTCTTAGTTATTTTGTGTCTTCTGCTACCTTTTGAATTTGTTTGATCTTGCTTCTCTAGTTCTTTTAATTGTGATGTTAGGGTGTTGATTTTTAGATATTTCCTGCTTTCTCTTGTGGGCATTAAATGCTATAAATTTTCCTCTACACACTGCTTTAAATACATCCCAGAGATTCTGGTACATTGTGTCTTTGTTCTCATTGGTTTCAAAGAACATTTTTATTTCTGCCTTAATTTTGTTATTTACTCAGTAGTCATTTAGAAGCAGGTTGTTGAGTTTACATGTAGTTGTGCGGTTTTGAGTGAGTTTCTTAATTCTGAGTTCTAATTTGATTGCATTGTGGTCTGAGAGATTGTTTGTTATGATTTCCATTCTTTTGCATTTGCTGAGGAGTGTTTTACTTTTAATTATGTGGTCAATTTTAGGATAAGTGTGATGTGGTGCTAAGAAGAATGTATCTTCTTTTGATTTGGGGTGGAGAGTTTTGTTGATGTCTGTTAGGTCTGCTTGGTCCAGAGCTGAGTTCAAGTCCTGCATATCCTTGTTAATTTTCTGTCCCATTGATCTGTCTAATATTGACAGTGTGGTGTTAAAGTCTCCCACTATTATTGTGTGGGAATCTAAGTCTCTTTGTAGGTCTCTAAGTATTTGCTTTATGAATCTGGGTGATCCTGTATTGGATGCATATACATTTAAGACAGTTAGCTCTTCTTGTTGCATTGATCCCTTTACCATTATGTAATGACCTTCTTTGTCTCTTTTGATCTTTGTTGTTTTAAAGTCTGTTTTATCAGAGACTAGGGATGCAACCTCTGCTTTTTTCTCTCTCTCCATTTGCTTGGTAAATATTCCTTCATCTCTTTATTTTGAGTCTATGCATGTCTTTGCACATGAGATGGGTCTCCTGAATACAGCACGCTGATGGGACTTGGCTCTGTATCCAATTTGCCAGTCTATGTCTTTTAACTGAGGCATTTAACCCATTTATATTTAAGGTTAATATTGTTATGTGTTAATTTGATCCTGTCATTGTGATGCTAGCTGGTTATGTTGCCTGTTAGTTGATGCAGTTTCTTCATAGTGGCTTTACAATTTGGTATGTTTTTGTAGTGGCTGGTACCGGTTGTTTTTTTCCATGTTTAGAGCTTCCTTCAAGAGCTCTTGTAAGGCAGGGCTAGTGGTGACAAAAATCTCTCAGCATTTGCTTGTCTGGAAAAGATTTTATTTCTCCTTCACTTGTGAAGCTTAGTTTGGCTGGATATGAAATTCTGGGTTGAAAATTCTTTTCTTTAAGAATGTTGAATATTGGCCCCCACTCTCTTCTGGCTTATAGGGTTTCTGCCAAGAGATCCACTGTTATTCTGATGGGTTTCCCTTTGGTGGTAAACAGACCTTTCTCTGTCTTTCTCTCTATTAACATTTTTTCCTTTATTTCAATCAAACATACATTTGTTGCTTTCACATAGTCCCACATTTCTTGGAGTCTTTATTTGTTTCTTTTCACTCCTTTTCCTCTAATCTTGTTTTCTCACTTTATTTAATTGAGTTGATATTTCATCTCTGATATCCTTTCTTCTGCTTGATTGATTGGCTGTTGATATCTGTGTATGCTTCATGAAGTTCTTGAGCTGGGTTTTTCAGCTCCATCAGGTCATTTATTCAGAGATCATTCTAGTTAGCAATTCATCTAACCTTTTTTCAAGGTTCTTAGCTTCCTTGCATTGGGTTAGAACATGCTCCTTTAGCTTGGAGGAGTTTGTTATTGCCCACTTTCTGAAGCCTACTTCTGTTAATTCATCAAACTCATTCTCCATCCAGTTTTGTTACCTTGCTGGTGAGGGGTTGTGATATTTTTGGAGGAGAAGAGGCATTCTTGTTTTTGGTATTTTCAGTCTTTTTGCGCTGGTTTCTCCCCATCTTCGTATATTTATCTACCTTTGGTTTTTGAAGTCAGTGAGCTTTGGATGGGGTCTCTGAGTGGACAACCTTTTTGTTGATGTTGATACTATTTCTTTTTCTTAGTTTTCCTTCTAACAATCAGGCCCCTCTGCTGCAGGTCTGCTGGAGTTTGCTGGAGGTTCACTCCAGACACCATTTGCCTGGGTATCACCAGCAAAGGCTGCACAACAGCAGAGAATGCTGGTTATTCCTTCCTCTGGAAACTTCATCCCAGAGGGGCACCCACCAGATGCCAGCCAGGGCTCTCCTGTATGAGATGTCTGTTGGCCCCTACTGGGAGGTGTCTCCCAGTCAGGATACACGGGGGTCAGGGACCCATTTGAGGAGGCAGTCTGTCCCTTATCAGAGCTCAAACACTGTGCTGGGAGATCCACTGCTCCTTTCAGAGCTGTCAGGCAGGGACATTTAAGTCTGCTGAAGCTGTGCCCACAGCCACCCCTTCCCCCAGGTTCTCTGTCCCAGGGAGATGGGTACCTCATTTATAAGTCCCTGATGGGTTGCTGCCTTTTTTCAGAGATGCCCTGTCTAGTGAGGAGGGAGTCAAGTGACATAGTCTGCCTGCAGAGGCTTTGCCAAGCTGCCATGGGCTCTGCCAGTTCAAATTTCCCAGTGGCTTTGTTTACACTGTGAGGGTAAAATCGCCTACTCAAGCCTCAGCAATGGTGATGCCCCTCCCCCCACCGAGCTTGGGCATACTAGGTCCATCTCAGACTGCTGTAATGGCAGTGAGAATTTCAAGCCAATCTTAGCTTACTGGGCTCTGTGGGGGTGGGACCTGTGGAGCCAGACCACTTGGCTCCCTGGCTTCAGCCCCTTTCCAGGGGAATGAATGGTACTGTCTCACTGGTGATACAGATGCTAGTGGGGTTTTGCCCCCACTAAAAATGAATATATGCAAGAGTGGAACTCTAGTTACTTTTGTAAAGACAAGAGCTATAGGGATAAGGAGAAATAAGTGAAAGTAAACATAAATCTGGAAGATGGAAAACTGTTCTCTGTCCCCATGAAATACTTTCACGACCAGAATAAAGAATATGATCATTTTCTAGCTTGCCCATTGAGGCAGAGACTGCTAACTAGTGACAAAACCTGTTTGCTCTTCTTCCTGGAAAGATAGCCAGATTCTGTTTCCAGGACTTCCTCACAGCCAAAGGAAGAAGAGCAGAGTGATGTAAGCAGCTTCCACACTTGCCCCCTAACGAGTTCTCGATTCTATTCTTCATGCTTTATCCCACCTACCTCCTGATGTGGGATGAGCACAGTGACCTTGAAAGTCAGTTGTTGAAGGTGATAGAACCCCACAATGGGAGAAGCTCGGATGGATCCACGAATCTCTACTTGCGAACAATTGCCTGCCTATCAGATTATGGGAGCCAGAAACCTACACTCATTGTCAACATGTTTCTCTGCCTCACTTTCCGCATCTGATACATTGTTAAGTCCTAGTTTTCATCTCCTGTATACAGTACAATCTGTTCATTTCTCACGCTCTCTAGCAACGCTCTTGCCCAAGTTAACATGTCATCTTTCCCCTGGCTGCTGGAATAGCTTTCTAACATGCAGCCATCTGAGCTTGCTTCCAACCTATCTCCAGGCAAAAGAGAATTTTTCCAAAGTGTGAATCTGATTGTTACTTACCTGCTTAAAATATTTCAATACCTTCCCATTGATATAAGAGTAAAGACACAACTTCTTCAATGCTATCTACTTATCTCTCCAGCCTTATCTGTGGCTCCAGCTACACTGGTATTTTGGTTGATTGGACTGGGTCCCAGAAAATGTTCCCTCCCTCCAAAGGGCGTTTGCATGAGCAGATCCCTTCCTCAATGTTTTTACCTACCTATTTTATGTAGTTAACTCTTACTCATCTTTAAGATCTCAGTTCAAGGAACACTTTTCCAGGGAGGCCTGATAGGTAATTTGATTTTTCTCCTCATAGGCAGAAATCAAATAGCACCTCATGCCTTTTTTTGTAGCACCTGTCACAGTTGCAATGTGTAAAGTATATTTACATGTTATTTCAAAAATTACATTTGTCTGTGGGATTGATTAGTTTATTTCTCCAATAAACTGTATATTCCTTTAAAGTTGATATGTTGGCTGGGCGTGGTGGCTCAGGCCTGTTATCCCAGTACTTTTGGAGGCAGAGGTGGGCAGATCACGAGGTCAAGAGATGGAGACCATCCAGGCAAGCATAGTGAAACCTTGCTTGTCTCTACTAAAAATACAAAAATCAGCTGGGTGTGGTGGCATGTGCCTGTAGTCTCAGCTATTCAGGAGTCTGAGGCAGGAGAATCACTTGAACCCAGGAGGCGGAGGTTGCAGTGAGCCAAGATCATGCCACTGCACTTCAGCGTGGCAGCAGAGAGAGACTTAAACTAAAAAAAAAAAAGTAGATATGGTGTTTAAACAACTATTGTATCTATGCTTGTGGGAAGAATGAACTATAAAGAGAAGCAAGAAAAGAGAGAAAAAAGGTTAGGGAAATAAACGGATGGATGGAGTGAGATCTTTCACCACATGATTCATTATTAGGAGTCAGAATCTTGGTTGAGTGTTTGGAACAACACGGTTTTATGAGGTTTCATGACATGTTTTTTGTTATGTTTTGCTTCCTTGCCTTTATGCATAAATTCCTTTCTGCGTAAACACCCTTTCCTTACTTGAATAAACCCTATTCCACCTTTAAGATCAGCACCTGCATGCTTTCACTGACCTGCTTTGATCAGGGTTAACTGCCCTGAGCTATGCTCCCCTAAGAACATATTCAGTTTTTGGAGAAAGATGGAACTTGTTTACAGTTTTGGTTCTGCCCCTGCTTGATATTTGGACCTAAGCAAATCATGGAATCCATTTCTTCACGAGTAAAATTAATCCTTCTTTTTAGGATGAATGCAAGGAATCAGATAACGGGTTGAAAGCAGCTTATGAACAATAGACGATCGAGAAACAGTGACTTAAAAACATTAAACCCAAAACATTGTTTATTTTCCCCACCATCTTGTAAGTTTCTTTGAGGTCAGAGACCATGCCATTTTTTAATCTTGCTTCCTTAGTACTTAACACAGTGCCTGGCACATGGCAGATGCCCAGTGAAATATTTATTTAAGTGAATGACACTAGAATTATAAGGCAAGATCCAGGAGCTGGGGTATAGTTGGGGATTTAGGCAGTCACAGATTGACCTCTTTGAGGTTTTTGCCTTTTTATTAATGGCTGGTCAATAGATCTTAAAGGAAAGTCAAGGCAGATAATCACTGCTAAGAGACAAGCAGAGGAAACAGAATGTTGAAGCACTATGAGAAAAACTCATCTGTGGGGACCAAGGGTTGAAATATGTTTTTCAACGCTTGAGCTTGAGTCAGAACGTAACTCTTAACTCTATAATTGCTATTAATAAGACTAAATGATGGTTATAGGGAGTGGGGAAAGATTGAAATAAAGGGCCACCTCCTGCACTGCAATATGTACTTTTTTTCTGCCTAGTCAAATATTAGAAGGCCCACAATATGTGTCCTTTCTAATTTGCACAAAAGCACCGTTTAAGCTAGTGGCAGTACTGCTTTGTGCTTTTATTCCAGGGATGTATCCAGATTTTGAATGAAGCCTATATGTATTCCAAGGCTCACTTTAAAGGAAAAAAACATAAAATTAAAAGTACAAAATTAGACACAAAAATGAATTATTATTTAGAATGACATAATAAATTACAACCAATTATAAATTTTAAAAGCTGATAAATACAGCAAAAATCAGAGTCCAGGAAAATAACTTTTTTTTTGTTAATTAGCTGCATAACACTCCTTTGTAATCCTTTTTTTTTCCTATATTTTTTTGATGCATACTCTGGTTGCCAATGAAAGCAATTTTGTAGTATTTTCTATAGAGAGAATAGTAAAATAATCCAGGTTTTCCTCTAGCATGGTTACGATTTTTTTAAATTGGTAGTTTATAAGAGTTTCTTTGCCTTCACAAATCATTATTACAATGTCATGCAAATTTTTAATATTGCTCAGATTTGGGACATCTCTATCAGGTTTCTGTCACATCAGATCTATACGAGTTAAGATCACTCCACGTGTTCTTGTGCAGGGACTAATTTAAACATTCTGTGAAATGGTCATACTAATTAGCCCGTGAGTTGTTGATGTCCTGTTGTGGTGTATAATTACCAGTTTTCTGTTACCTTCACTGATATTAGCATTCTAGATCAAAGTTCTTTCCTAGTGTATTCATATGATACACAGTCCTCTCCATTAATTTATCAATCAACTAAAGAGTCTATTTATTACTTCTGTTTGAAATTTATTTCTTCTTCTCAAAAACTATCACTTTTGGTATTACTTATTTTTTATTGTTAGAATAATTTCCGGTGAGTTCCTAGAGAAATATATAAAAAATATTTTTATGGTATGGCACATTTATAATTGTATATGCTGCATGATTAGACATATTCATGACTGGGCATTGATTAAAAACCACATCTTCTGCTTATTATTTTACATGTTTGGTGAATGGAAGAATTTTCCATAGATTAATTTATAGCTTTGCATATTTTAAATCTTGTTTTTTCTCTGCTATTTACATCTGGTGTTGGATGCTGTAGAATGTTATAGTGTGATGGGAATCCTGGTACTGAATTTTTGTGCATGCTATCAGCTATGGTCAACACAGAGGGTGGTGGGAATATTTCTAGAGGCTATTCCTACCCCAGACAGGAGCTCAAATTAACCATACATAGAAATGAATGTGAACTATATAAATATATCCTACTAAATCCAAACTAAATGTACTCTCCTAATTCAATTTTCCCAGCTGAATCCCAAACATACTTTTGACCCACTTCAGAGCCACGTGACATGTGAAGTGTGATGGGGAGAGCCCAAGATGAAAGAGCAATTCTAACCAGTTTAGCTAAAATGTATTACTTATACAAATTTTACAAAAATATATGACTATGTGAACATAGGGTCCCTTTCAGGACCTTGGAAGGGACTGGTGCAAGGAAGGAGTCTTGAAGCTTTAGCTTCATTAGCTTCTCTGAAGATTAACTTTTGAAGGGCTACTCATTCTACTCTGCAGTTGGACTTGTGAGAGCTCTAGAATCAGATAGGTTCGTGGTATTAACCATACAATACCACTTTGCATAGTATTGCATGTGTCCTTGAATCTAATGCAGTATCATGTGCCTTGGACATGATTAGTGCTAAGTAGAGGAAAAGAATGAGAGAGTAAAAGAAAGAAAAGATGGGAGAATAAACAGAAAAAGGTCGAGGAAGAGATTTATGTGATATGAAGCCATCAAGCCAGTAAGTAACAGAAGATCCAGTTGTCAGAATCATCAGTGAATGTTGATGTCTGCCCCACCTCTCCTTAGCCACATGAGTTTACTGGATGGTGTAGTAGAAGTTTCTAGTTTGCCAACAGCATCCCATATCAAGCCCGTCTTTCTTACCCTTCACCTGAGGGCTTTCTCCAATACTAGAAAGCATACCCTACTCCAGGCAGTGTGTGTGGGCAACCTTTACCACAGGGATGGGAGTTGGTAGATAAATGCTGCAGCCCATGTAGCCTCTAGTGGAGTGTTTCTCAGTTGAGTTCCATATGACTTCTCAGAGGAATTGAGCTCCAGTTGCTCACAAAGGTGACCCACTCATTAACTCACTAATTCATTGGCATCTCTTCCTTCCCTGGCCCACTCCCTCAAGTTTGCTTCCCAAGAGAACCTCTCAACCTACCAGATCTCAGTTCTTGTGTCAGAATGGATTTGGGGCAACACAAACCAAGACACGTTGTTTAAGCCATATGCAAGTAATTTACCACTTAAAGAAACATAATCTAAATATTAAAGTACAAAAAACATAAAATGGAGTTTTTAAAGGAAATAAACAATTTGGAGATATTCAAGTAACTCAACAAAATCATTTGTTTGTGTTATATGCATCTGTTTAAAGATCATGCCAAGATTTTGCAGAAACTAGTTTCTTTGGGAAGATAAAAAAGAACTGAAATATTGCATTCAGGTCTTTAAAATTCTCTTGCATTTATATTCCAACTCTGGCTTATTAAAGGGGTCTGTGCTCCATTAACATACACATGCGCTTACTATATAAACAGCTTAACTAGACTTCTGCGTTGACTGCATGTAAGAGGCAGTTAACTTTTTGCCTTGTTTCTGTTCAGTGATTTTGATATTTTAGTCTGCTGGCCAGATGAAACAAGATTGGTTTTTTGGTACCAGATGTGTCACAATTTGGGTTTGAATTTTGCAGGTGCTCCCTCCAGCTGGGAAGATGGAAGCTTGCCATCTTTCAGAGATGATGATTTGGGGTAGAAATATAAGTGTGTTAAAAATAATTCGACATATTAATAGAGGGCTTTGTCCCTTGTGGGCTTCTTATGCATAACATATGAGCAGACCAGCAGCTGTTCTATATTTTAAAAGAAGAGTTAGAAAGTTAGAACCATACATAGAGCTATTCAAAACACAAGCAACTGCTTGAAGTCATGGAAACAAGATTTAACAATAAACTTTTATTTGTGAAGCTTCCCCCAAAATAATAATCCCACTGGGCTGTGTTCAGGTGGCCTTAGGGGATTGAACAATCTTTCTATTTCCATCATTTGAATTTACTAAAGCATCTCCCTTGTAAATGAAAAGTGATAGAAATTACTACATGTATTAGATATGGGGACTGGTTTCTAGCTGATTTCTATTCTTCAATACTTATTTTTTTAAATTATAATATTTAAAAAACTTATGTGTTTTTGCCATTTTCACTTAAACATGTGAAAGAACCTAAAGCTCAAGTTGTTTATAAAGTGTGATATCTTGTCTTACTCTGGGCTTCTAAACAGAAGCCATTAGGTGATGATGTTCCTTTTCATGTTTGCACCTTCGAAAATCACCTAATGAATATTACCCAGTGTCAAGGAATGACAATGTTCTTTACATTAACCCTTTATGTTATCATAATCCTTATTGCAGGAAGGACACTGTAAGCTTTTCTGTCCAGCTCCTGGAACCAGGAGAGTGTTAGATTCATTTTATCTTCACTGCTGTGTTAGGCCGTTCTTGCATTGCTATAAATAAATACCTGAACTGGGTAATTTATAAAGAAAAGAGGTTTAATTGGTTCATGATTCTGCAGCCTGTACAGGTAACGAGCTACCACCATCTGCTTCTGGTGAGGGCCTCTGAAGCTTACAATCATGGTGGAAAGTGAAGCAGGGAAGCAGTTACATCACATGGCCAGAGCAGAAGCAAGGGAAAGAAGGAGACTCCTTTAAATAACCAGCTTTCATGTGAACATGTTACTGTACCAAGCCATTCATGAGGGATCCACCTCATAACCAAAACACCTCCTACCAGGCCCCACATCCAACATTGTAGGTTACATTTCAACATGAGATTTAGAGGGGAGAAACATTCAAACCATATCAATCACCATTTCTCTCAAAGGTCCCACGTTATTAGTAGAGATCCACTTGGATCCCTTTTCTTCAGGAATTTGCTGTCCTCTCAAGTGTAGTGAGGTCTACACGACTGGTCTTTGCATTTCAGTTTCCAGAATTCAGGAGTATTTTGGTAACACAATTAATTCTGTCTCTCTGGAGTTAAAGAGAACAAACAAGCTACAGTTCAAGAAAGTAAATCAGAATCAGGTTGGTGTGGTATCTATGTTATTTCAATCCGATTGCATGTGACAGCAGCAGTGACAAAAAGTCATGTAACCAGAATGGCTGGCCCAGGATGTGGTGGGGACACTGTTCAAGAAGAGGTTTAAAAGCAAAGAGATTGCTTGTTAGTGTTGAAATTTGGAGTATGGCCAATGAAAAGAGCCCTAATCTAAGTCATAAGAACTGCATTTTAGGCATAGCACTCTTGCTCAACAAACTGCAGTGTTGTGCAAGTCTTAAAAATAAGTGAATTTTACAGGATGGTATCTAAGTTCTAGAATCCTATTGTTATTAAAAATAAGGATATGAAATAGGAGATATTTTATGTTTGGAGGACATGGAGATTGCCAGTTGTTAAAGAAACTACTTAAGAGGGAAATTTGGCAGCTGAAGGGAAATTATTTTCCTTTTGAGAGCTTAACAACCAAAAAGTCCTTGCTAACCGCTGTCAAAAAGTATCTATGTCCAGTCAGAGAGCATGGATGTCTCAGAGCCCAGGCCACAGGTATTAGAATAGGGAAGTATTGGAAACATCTAGGTCAGTCCTCATTACTGAGTTTCACTGAGTAAAAACATAGGAATTTCCCTGAAAGCATGTTTGGAAGTGTGGGAACTCATGAGTGGCCATTTTTTCCACTGGTGAAATAAGGTAAAATGACTTCCAGTTTAACATGAGTAATCAGATTGCAATTAGTTTTAGCGGAAAGGAGCAAAAACATGCGTAAGAGTGAATACTAAAAGTAATTGTAATTTGAATTGCAATTTAAAAAACATAGTTAAATTGAATTATTTCTTATGTTCTCATCATTAATAATGAGCCTATAATGTGAAGATATGTTTTTTGGGGTGGGCACTATTTATTTTTTTCTTCCACCAATGACTGATGCTTCCCAATAGCTGCTGCATACAAAGAAGACAAAGATGTTTTCAAAGATTTAGCAAATAGAGCTAACTCTTCTCTCAGTGGTGCATTCCTGGGGTAAGGCTTGTGTGTGTGTGTGTGTGTGTGTGTGTGTGTGTATGTGTTTTCCTGAGACAGGGTGTGTGTGTGTGTGTGTGTGTCTGTGTGTGAATTTTCCTGAGATAGGGTCTCACTCTGTTGTCCAGGCTGGAGTACAGTGGTGTACTCATAGCTCACTGCAACCTCCACCTCCTGGGCTCAAGCGATCTTCCCACCTCAGCCTCCCAAGTAGCTAGGGCTACAGGAACATGCCACCAAACCTGGCTAATATTTGTATGTTTTTGTAGAGATGAGGTTTTGCTACATTGTCCAGGCTGGTCTTGAAGTCCTGGTTCAAGTGATCCAGCTGCACTGGCCTCCCAAGGTGGGAACCACCACACCTGTCCTAGATATGGTTTCTACAGCTGGAAGAACACCTTGTTTCAACATCCCACTTTAATAGATGAAACCAATGTACTGAGAAGCTAAGTTGACTTCCCCAATATCTCTTGGTTCGTTACTTTAGAACAAAGGCTAGACTCTTGGTTCTTCTATACTGTCACACTATTAGACATTGGAAGGAATTACCTTCCAAGTTTCTCAATACATGCTGGGAAAAATTACAATAATAAATGATTGTGAAAAAATTATTCCCATAATTTTCATCTATGGGAACAAGCTTAAATCAGTGATTTGCATGGAGGAAAGGAAGGAGGCATGTGTAGTTTTAAAACAGTGGAATGTTGTCTTACTGCTTTGATTTGTTTTTAGACATGATATTTATTTTCAATTTAAAATTAAGAGAGCAGGAGATATTTATGTTTACTGAGGATGACTGCACCTGTAAAGGAACTCATGTGTTAGCTTCTCAAAGCTTTTTTCAGGTTTTTGCTTCCATGAATTAAAAAAAAATTATTTACTTGCTACGTTTCTTAGTCAAAAACCAAACTAAAATCGGTGAATTTAGGCTGTTAAACCAGCAGGTGAATAGTCTAGGAAACAATTACTTTTCAACATTCAAGATTGAAAAGGAATAATCACAGGTATAAACAGTTTACCAACTGAATTTCATCAACTGATGAATAAACAAATGTGATAGATCTATGCAATGGAACATTACTCGGTTGGAAAAAGAAATGAAGTACTGACACGTGCTGTAACATGGATAAGCCCTGAAAACATTAAGTGAAAGAAACCAGACACAAAAGGCCACATATTATTGTATGATCTTATTTACATAAAACGTCCAGAATAGGGAAATCCATAGACAGAAAGTAGATTAATGTTTACTTCGAGGGGCTTATGGGAAGGGGAAATGGGAGTGCTTGTTAATGGGTGTGGGGTTTATTTTTGAATGATGAAATGTTATGGAACTAGGTCAGTAGTCTCCAGCCTTTTTGGCACCAGGTTTGGTGGAAGACAATTTTTCCATGGGTGAGAATAGAGATGGAGTGGGGGGGTAAGAGTGGGGGAAGGTTTGGGGATGAAATTTTTCCACCTCAGACCTCAGATTATCAGGCATTAGATTCTCATAAGAGCGCAAAACCTAGATCCCTTGCATGCACAGTTCACAGTAGGATTCATGATCCTGTAAGAATGTAATGCTGGGATGATCTGCCAGGAAGCAGAGCTTAGGTGGTAATGCTCACCCACTGCTTACCTCCCATTGTGTGGCCTGGTTCTTAACAAGACATGGACAGGTACCAGTCTGCAGTTGTTGGGGGAGCGGTTGGAGACCCCTGAACTAGATAGTGACAATTTGCACGACACTGTGAGTGTACTCAATGCCACTGAACTGTACATTTTAAAATGTCTAAAATGGTAAATTTTATCACAAGAAAACAAAGAAATTGCCTCAGTGAAACTTCAGTGTCAACCCCCTTCATGTGTCAGTGATTTGTGAGTAGGACTAGGCTTTGGGATAAAAGGGCAAACATTTAGTCTGCAGTTAATGGCTTCCATAGGCCCAGAATATATATATATTCATATATATATATTTGGAGGTAGAAATTGAGGGCCAGGGCTTAGCATAAACATTTCAGAGATTCCTGTTTCTTCTACAATTCCCTGGGGAACTATAGACAAGACCGGTCTTCTTATTTAAGAGTGAAAAATGTGTTGGAAGAAGGTCTTAGGCATTTTTTTTTCTAAATGTTGCTATTCTCAGCTCTCACTTGAGAGCTGTTTTCATATGCAGAAAAATTGCTAGATTGATTAAAAATGGAAGGGTTTAGATCAAGCTGTAATTTATCCTGACCGTAAGCAATCATGGAGACAGGGTGAGAGGAATGAACTCAACAGTCTTGCTGTGTTGTGGCTTGTTGTTGAAGCTGCTTCTGTGCTCTCCCTGGGTCAGATCTGTTCTCTCCACTGTTTCTGTGCCCTTTCAACCTTTAGGGGTCCATCCCCTACTCTCACACAAGAGTTTGTGTTTTGTTCCTTGGTCTCGGTGAATTTTCTTTTTAGCAATTCCTGTACATTAGTCAACTCTTTGAGAGATGTTTGTTTTAGCATCAAGGTTACCTGGAGACAGAGGCTATTCCTATATGCTGTGACACTAGATGTCAGAAAAAGTTGGCCGTGTACCTGTTTTGTGGCATGATTTTAACTGTCTTTTTGCTTCCTCGTTTTTGTTTATTTATTTTAAAAAATCTAGCGGTAGTTTTTGCACTGGCACCTATAACTGATGTTTTTCCCCAGATATAAAAATTATATGGGGGACTATTGGCTACACTGAAAAATCTCCAAAGATTGGGTGATCTTCTAAAAGAATAAATATTCTTTTTATTTAAAAATATGATACATCAAAGTGAAGCAGTGACATTTTAAATAAGGAGATGCATTAAATCTTCCATAGAAGTGGGTGGGAGGGAAGGTAATTTGCTTCAGTTCACTGTCACTCTGGATGCCAGAAACAAGAACTATCATTATTTTCTTCCCTGTGAGCATCAGGCACAAAGATGAGAAATTTTATTTATAAATCACTGAAGTGTTAGGATTTAAATTTTATTTAGAGATTAAAACTTATCCGGTGAATACCTTTTTTTCATTTCGTTCTGCATCTTGTGGAAGTCCTGAATTCAGGAATGTCATTACATTTACCAAGTTTGCTTTTTCAGGTCAGTTCCAATGTGGTTTAGAAGGAATTTATTTTCTCGTATCCTCCCCATAGATTTCTCAATAGAATAATTTTCTAGGGGATATCTGGTTCATTTTGGGAATTTTGGAAAATTTTGCTTACTGTTTTTTAAAAAATAATCACAATCTAAAATTTCTGACAAAATTTAAAATACCCTACAGAAACCTGCATATTGTAGGATGATTTATTACTACATAATAAAGAACCACCTTTAGCCTGGTCATGAAAATAAAAATCAACACAAATATTGCAGATCCCCATTTTCTAAAGAAATATATCTTTATTGACTTTTTCCATTTTCTTACAAAGCAGTTAAAAACTCATTCTTACCCTTGCATGCTATTCAATGTTACAGTGGCTGCCTCCTTATGAGACTGTTAGTGGAGCTCTAGTAAGTTTCCTTAAGCACCACAGAAGATCATCATTGCTTGGTCCCACTTTTATGGAAAAGAATCCAAGTTTCACCAGAGAGTGTATGCTTAGGTTTCTTGAAGAAGACCAGCTTAGTGGATTAATGTCTAATTTACATACAGTAATAAGGACAAACTTTGAATCTTTACAGATTAAATGCCCACTTTATACCATGGTGTAATTGTTTGAATTATGGGTGAGTGTACAGTATAGAGATGTAGATGCACTAGATATATCTATAAATAAAATAGTGCTTTAAGGTAACAATATTCTTTGGCTGACTTAAATGCCTGTGATTGACTCTTATAAAAGACTAAAATGAAAATGGCCCCACTATTATTGTCAATCTTAACACAGAGCTTGTGCGGAAGGTCCCTATACTGCTGACTGTCAGCATCTCCAGGTCCACGATATGTTCTCTTGGTCCTGATAACGACTTCACAAGCACAAGCATTGCACTTACAGGACTTGTTTGCTAAAATAAAAGAAAAAAGAGAGAGGAAGAGAATAATTTTTCTTTGATTGGAGTTTCTGTGCTTTGTTAGTATACCTCCTATAAGAATGAGGGGAGAATTTTGAGGGTGATATATAAGAACCATACTTGTTCCCTTCTTGGTTTCAACTCTCCTCAGTTCTTATCCCTTGTCTAATACAGTCATTAGCTCCAAGTTTCAAGGACTTGCTTTTTAAAAATAGTTCTTTGTTTTTGATTCCTCCCTCTCTGTTTAACATTTTTCTTCACTTTTAGTTGTGGTCTTTTCAGAGGCTAGATCTTAAGTGAGAATCGGATAATTTCTGAACTTGTAAACAAAGTTGTCCTTTTTCATTTTCTTGACATTGTGCATCTGTTTACATTCTGGTTAGTAAAGAGAAAGGTATTTTTCAACAGAATGTGGTAAATGCTAAGATATGTGGGGTTACGCAAGGCACGTATGAAGATACGTGAAGGTGTATGTATACAGGAAAGAAGAGAAAGAGCCCTGAAGCACTGAGGGAAAGCTTTGAAAACCTGAGGAGAGTCACCAGGGATAAAGGAATGTTTTGTAAAATAATATGTTCAGGAGAACTGGGTGCAGTTTCATTTTGATGAAAAATGTGATGGGTTCTTGTGAGTAGAGAGAGATGAGGTTGGAGGGGCAGGTAAGTGGATGTGTAAGTCTGAATACCAAGAGATTGAGTCATGGATTAGGATTTAGCAATCACCTCAATGGGTGGACATTAAACCAAGGGAGATAATGCTTTGGTTAGGTCTACTTGCTATATACTCATGAGCAGCTTTCAACCCTCTGCTGCAGCAGTCAGCCTCTTTCTGATCACTGTTCAATGTCTTTACTGCAAGCTCCAATGGGGGCAGGAACTGGCTTGGCTTTATTCATTATTGTGTCTCCAGGATCTTCCATGGTGTGTACCTCTTATAGCAATAGTTGTAGGTAATAACAACACCTTGAAGGAGTTTATTGAATTAATTTATTCATTATAACGTTTTTTGGCATCTGCTATGTGCCAGGTACCATTCTATGTTCTGAGGATAGAAGAGTGAACAGACAGGCACAGTCTCTGCTCTCATTATGCTCACAATCTAGTGGATGACACGGTCTAGTGAATAATAGACTAGGTGGTGATAGGGCTATGAATAATAACAGTAAGTCTCAATAAGGGAGCAGAGACACGGGAGGAGTGGGGGGGATGTTGGATATTCAACCTTCTATTTCATGTACTTTCTTTACAATATGTTCTCTGTTCCAGAGAAGATAGTTTCCTCAGTATTGTCCCAAAGGAATATAAATAAAGTTTTATATTCCATGCATCCTTTCACGAATCAGGCTGACACATGACTATCAAGAAATCTTCTTTGACAGCCCACATTGATTTTTTGATGTATTTGGACCACAGAAAGGCATTCTATTTTCATAGATGTTAACTTTCGCTATGCAGTAATATTTAAAGCTCCTTGAAATCAGAAAATGTGCATTACATGTCCTTTTAATTCCTCATGACACCTAGCATAGAGTTGAGCATGTAGTAGGTGCTTAATTAAGCTAATTAAATAACCTAATTAATTAACTTAATTAATCTGTTGATTTTCATGCAGTTCACTGCCCTCTGCACAAGCAGAATTTTAGTGGAGAAACTCTGTAGGATTTGATCCAAGTACTTTTTTGATTATGTGAAAAGAAATAGTCTTAAAATGTCTATTTTTATTATTTTAAATAATTTTCAAATAACGTAACATTATTTAACTCTGGAATTAGAAAAATTGGCAATGTTTTATATCAGTCATGAGAATAAGGATTTCACGTGAGAAAAACGCTGTGTTCTTATTTGAAAATATCAAGTCAATAAATGCACTGATATGAATAATAAATAACTATAAAAGTGCCACGTTTAACTGCAAAGATAAAACATGTTGGAACTTTTTTTCTTAAATTATGGCTAAAAGTTAAAAATAAAAAATTATTTTTAAAGATGTTGAGATGAACCCACTTTATTATCAGGGGTTACAAATAATGTTATTTGTTTAGGCTAGAATCAGTTAACTGATAGTATCTCAACTGTGTAAAATTCATTCAGTGGAAATTTCTTATAAATGGCAAATATACATTGAATTTAAAATACCAAATGTTAAAGAACTATATTCATTTTTATTAGAAAAAATAATTGCAATAGGTTGCATTTTGCATTGGATGTTTCTTTTCAGAAGTTGGTCATGAGAAATTAATCATTTAAAAATTTACTGGCAAAGAAATAGTATCAAATAACTCTGGAGTTATAAGGGAAATTAATATATCAAAAAACAGGATAAATGGGTAAACATTAACAATCTGTAAATAGTACCACAAGGATGAATTTCCCAATTTAATTCATATTCTCAAAATGAAATATTGACTTTGAAATCTGATTAAAAATAAAGAGTACCCAAAGGAGTTTTGAGAAAATTATAACTGGATGAATAACAACCTTAGCATGAAACAGTTACCGTAACTCTGCAAACTGCTTGGTAGGGTGCCATCATTTTCACATGAAGTGGTGAGCCATATTTAAAAGACATCCAAATTTTAACCTAAAATAAACTTGCTGAGATTTTGTAGGGAGACTGGAAGGCTGAGACTTTGGGGTCATGGAGACCAGCTCAGAAGCCACTGAAGGGATCAGGGAAACAATGGGAGCCAGTTTACAGGAAGAGAGATAGGGATGTGAGGGAGCAAAGATAACCCAGGAGACAGTGTGAGAGGGAAATGGCAGAATTCAGAAAGTAGATTTCACATAGGCAGTGAAAGATAGGGAGGTGACTCCATACTGTCAGCCCAGAAGTTTGCAAGAATGGTACAACTACTGACACATACTCTGCAGGAAGGTGGGGTCAGTTCTCACATACTTACAGGTTTTAGTTTTGGTGTGAATGTAAACTACCTTGTGGATGTAACAATGATGAATTCATGATTTTTGAAAACCTCTTAAGGAGCTCCAGGAATTAGTTTGGCTTTGAATTATGTATGTCTATGTATAATTAAATAACCATCAATGATTAGTGATCCCTACTTGGGGTGTGTGTTGGGGGGGAGATGGGGGGTGGGAGGCTTGTATTTTGGTAGTCACACACAACTCTATCAGAGGCTGCCAAACAATATTTGAGTGACTTCAGGGATGCTACTTAATCTTTCTGCATCTCACTTTTCTCGTCTGTAGAAAATGGAGATGAATATTAATATCTATCTGGCAGTGTTGTCAAGAGGAATAAATGAAATAATGTACCTGGAAGGCCTTGCACAATGCCTACACATAAGACTCTTTAAATGTTTGCTCTCCTTCCATGTGTGGATACCACAGAACAACAACCAACTCACATCTTTCTCAATAGTTAAGGCTGCCTTCAGGATACTTACTCGTAGGTAAAACTCTCCATTTTCATTTCCAGATTTAATCCGAAAAGTATTGATAGTGTTGGCATAAATAGTTGTGGCCTGTATCTGGAAGATGTCTGATGGCACAGACCTATCAGATCGGATGCTCATGTATTTGTAGACTATTGACTGGGGCAGTTCTCGGCACACGGCATTTGAGACTGGGCAAACACATCGGCTGCAGAGACAAATAAAAGTAGTCACCAGTTTGGCTTGGTAAGACCAGAAAATCCTCACTTTCAAAAGTTCTGATTTTTCTTACTTCTCTGGTGTTAGAATGTAGGGCTCTTGACAAGGATTTCGTGGATAACAACGGAAGCCGCCATGATAATTCCAACACATTTCATCCTCCCGGCATTGATTTGCAGTCTCACACTCATTTATATCTGTAGAGATGTAGGGTCAAAGAATTTACTAACTAACGAACTGATCTAATTAAATCATATAACTGGCAGTTTCTGTTTGCAAGGAAGGAGGAGTGTGGGCATCTGGACTGTGTTCAATCTGCTTTTAGACACCAGACTGGGTGTTCACTGCATTGAATTTAGGACAGATAGAGTTGAGTCACTCTAGACAGATTAACATGTGTCATTTCATGATATTTTATCAAGTATTTATTGTTCATCTGTTGAATTCAAAGCCCAATGTCAACCATTGACTCTGCTTGTATAAAAGTTAAAAAAAAATCAGTTCCTATCCTCAGGGAGATTATATTTTAGGGAATATGTGTATGGTTACTTAGAAAATAAAACAGAATTTAAAAAGAGATAGATAAGTATACTGGGGGATTGGAGCAGAGTTGGATAATTTTGCCTGGGGGATTAGGGAAGGCTGAAGGAAGGAAGAGGCATCGCAATGTGGTCTTGAAGGGTGGTGGTTAGATGGAGTTTTTTCATGGCTAGGGCAGGGAAAGCTTTCCACGCTGAGAAATCAGCAAGCACAAACTATGGAGGGCAGCTTATCATCTCTTTCAGGAGGCTGGGAGAGAGGAAAAGACTAGAAATGTGGTTTCAGTAAGCTGAAGCATGACTAGTTAATGCGCTGGGAGTGGATTATACTGTCCAGAGGAAGCACAGCACAAGAAGTGAAGTTATTAACTGTTCCACCTCATAGAGCATAGCAACTTTAGGACGATAAGGAAGAAGAGGAAGTTAAGGAAGAGGCTGTCAGTGGAGGGAGACAACCCAGGAAAAGGCAGTGCCAAAGTAGCCAGAGGGAGAGTCCTGGGAAGAAGGGCTGTATTTATGTCAGGCTGGACAAAGACTGACTTTAGATTTGGGAATCAGAAGCCTCCAGATGACATCTGAGAGAACAGTTTTACTAGACAACCATTACATTTACAACAACAACAATAAAAATAAAATTAATATCTACATCTCTATGATTGTCTCCCTTTACATTTGAACAGTGATTTGTATTTTATTCAATGTAAACTTTTTCCGAACCGTTCATTCTCTACAATGATATATTTTATTCATGAATTTACTCATTTCATACATAATTTACTGAATCCTTGCTGTAAGCCAAGCATGGGCTGGGATATGATCTCCTTTAAATTCTCATACCTGGTGTTCTTTAATTTAAAGGGCCTTTATTGCTTTTTGGTTTGCATTATTGAAATCTGCATGTCTATCTTGACCCTTCTATTAGCTTGTAAACTCCTTGAGGGTAAGGGCTGTTGTACTCATCTTTTACTCCTTTCATCACCTAGCACTAATGCCATGGAGCACCTGGCTTTTAAGAAATATTAAATTGAACTAAGTTGCTCTTAACACAGATTGTGTGGAGATAGGAGAGAAAGATATTTTCACTTGATATTGGGTAAAAATAAACAAGGGTTTAGTGGTTCAATCAAGTTCATATTCTCTAAGAGTAATTCATGCCTTGAGTTTAGAGAAAAAAAAGTATTTTAGCTTCCAAACTGGCTAAAGTTATCTGGAACCCAAGAGGAAGCTGGGAAAGCTAGGTAGTCTCCAAGAGATGGTTACAAAATGTATCTTCTTGGACTGGCTGTGGCTGAAGAAAGAAAACAGATTCTTCACATGAAATCAGAATTGACTTACGCTTTCAGTATTTTCCACTTTTTTGAAAAATAAAGATGCTGTTTAGGTACAGGGAAAACTAATACTGTTTTGTTACATGGAGTCCAACAGAAGCAAAAGACAACTTTATAACTTCATTTATTATTTCCAGTAATTTAGAGCCTAGCATAATCATCACCTTAATCATTCTGGAAGATTTTTCAGAAATTAATACTCTCAAAATATTTGATGAGTATGTGTCTATGTGTACGTGTATTCTTTTCCTCTCTGTCTCTGCACACACACACACACACACACACACACACACAGAGAGTTTTCATTTGTATGGGACTGTGAAATGAGAAAAGTTATTTCATCCCCAAAATAAGTCTTTTGGAGAAAGTTAAGAATCCAAACCTTTTTAATTTCATTTTATTCCTGTGGATAAGGCTCAGAAGGAATGATTTCATAGGGGAAAGCAATTGCTTTATACTTTAGAAGAATGCTAAGTCTTATTCACAAAAAACGTTTTGGCTTAACCAACATTCTAAAGCTGCATATCTTCAACATGTAACATTTATGAATCCCCCTCTTGCAATTTTAGTGCATTTTCACCTTTAATTACAGTAGATATAAATGTTTCTAGATAGACAGACTAGGCAGGTAGGATCCCACTGTGCATTAATTTGCTTCTGTCTTTTGCTCAGCATCAAATCAATTTTTGATCAGAAACACATAGATATTTGAAGGACTCCAGAGAAATTTGTTAAGACATCCCAGTAACATTTTCTTGCATGTAATATGCATGTTGAAAGTCTCAATTAAGTTTCAGTAAGTAAAACCATTGGAATGCAATGTTTTCCCACAATTCACATTTATAAAGTCTCTAGTAACCAGAAAGGGTTATAAAGATGTTCATTGTGCAATGAACGACATTCTGATTATGTTCATATTCAGTGGTTGGAGTCTAGTTGAATAATTGCGTGCATATCATAAAATCCCAGGTCATAGATTTCCTCTGAGTTAATATTTTCCTGTAAAATCATGATATAGACTGAGAATCCTCAGTGTCTCCTTTCCTTGATCTTTTCTTTTCTTAACAGGATCTTTATTGTCCTTATGTCTTTGCTCCAACTCTGATTAAAAAGGACTTTGTACATAAGATTTACTACTAGTCACTTACATTGGTAAGTAAATTTCATAAAAACCCTTTGACTTCTACCGGCTTTATAGTTTACACATTATTTGTATGTATGTCATCCACTAAATTTCCACAACTGCCTTTGCCAAATGAGAAAGCTGAGGCTCAGAGAAGTTTGATATTTCTTCAAGATTGTGCAGACTGAATACAGTGGAGCTGAAATTCATACAAGTTTTCTGTCCTCAAGTTCCATCATTTTTTTCATTCTTTTGTTGCTTTGTATAAATTTAAGTGTTTGTACTAGCTTTTCCAGGATTTTCTATATTTTTGGTTTTATCTGATAGTCTTTTCCCTGTTAAGATTTTCAACTACATGCAACGTTGGAGTTAGGGTGCAAATTCTTTTTTTTTTTAGATCTTCCTGAGAGACTCTGAAATCATACCATTGTAGGGAGCTGCGTCTTCCACTTATGAATAGGTGTGAAGATCATCTGAATGTTTATTTTGAAATGGACCCAGATCATTAGCTATTTTGGGGTTAGTTTTTCTGCAAGATATTCAAGCACATTTTACTACATATAAGGCTGACTTTTCTCAGCATCTACATTCTTACCCAATTTATAATCCTGGTGTTTAAGACAATCGAGACTGGATTGAGATATGTTTAACTCACACATTGGGCTTATGCTCTAAACTCAAACTCACAGGTAAAACATTTTAATAACTGAATCTTTTCTGGTGGATGATTTGACAATGTATCTCAAAGAGATTATGTAGGTTAGAAGGAATATCAATATTTTATTAAAATTATTTATCTTTTAAGGAGGAAAAATGATTACTCTGAATTTCAAGGAAAGTCAGTGTTTACATGGAGTTGCCTCTTTATGAGATGTATATATTTTATGATGGACAGGGAAAAACGGGCTTACATTGTGTATTCAAAGTGGTAAAAATGAAAGTCTATGGGAGAATCTTGTAACTTCCTCTCGGCTCTTCCTGGTTAAAACTAAATACCTAACGTATATGAAAATAATAAACTTACCTTGGCATGTTCTACTTCTCAGCACTTGGTATCCCTGGGGGCACACACATGAGAATTTCCCAGGTTCATTGACACATTGATACTGACAAAGGTAGCTTGAGGTTCTGCATTCATCAATGTCTGTTGAATCAGATAAGAGCAAGGACACAGAGTTGAAAAGCTTATGCACCACTACTTTGGTTTTATATGTATATACACACACACATATATATAATTATATATATACATATATAATGAAAATTATTTATATAAAAACTATATGATTAAAATAATTATATATAATGAAAATTATTTATACTTTAATGAGGAAAAATTATATATATACGTGTGTGTGTGTTTGTGTGTGTATATATATATATATACATAATGTAAAGAGATCTGGCTTCTGGTCTTATTCCTGCTGTGTTTTGACTTGGGCACATTTCTTAAGTTGCCTGGGTTTCACTTCTGTATGTATGTATGTATGTATGTATGTATTTATTTATTTATTTTTCTTCTGCTCAACAGTCCAGGGGGAAGTAATATACTTTTGATGTGAGCTAAAAAAAGTAAAAATATTGCAAATTCTGAAATAGAAACACAAAACTTTATAAGCAGCTCAAAGGCAAATTCTAACAATATCAGCTTATTTCCCTCTATAATTTCACAGCAGAAAGAGTTTTTCTTATCACGAGTTTTACTGAATCATTTCTGACAGTTCGGCTAATCCTGGACCTAACTACACTAGCTGAACAGACTGAATGAACTGGCTGTGTTGACGCTCTTCATTTTGGATTCTGCAGACATATCCAGGATGCAGAGTTCATGTTTGTCTTCTCAGAAACTGGGTGACTTTTACGCCAAGTTCATCTGAGCTTTGAACTCCAAGTCCCCTACCTTTGTAAGCTTCCAGAATGACAGCTTGGCGGGAGCTGGCCTTCAGGGGAAGAATGCTTTGCATTTCTGAATAGTGATATCCCTACCGTTTACTCAGAAGGGCAGAGGCAGCTGTCCTGAGGTAGCCTCTTTCAATTTTGCACATAATAGCATGATGTGAGGCCTCTCTCAGTGGGGTTTGAACTTCGTGTAAAGCTGAATGAAGGTCAGAGACATCAAGTGTCCGTGGCATTCCCCGCAGGATGTCTAATGCCTTTTGAATTACACAACAGAATATGCATATGCAATGGACTCTGAAGTTCATCAATTTAGTTAAATGGATCTCTTCTTGTTCACATGGAAAGTGAAACCCCGGCAACTTAAGAAATCTGCCCCAGTCACACAGCAGCAGGAATAAGACTAGAAGCCAGATCTCTTGATTTTTTATTTCAATTATGTGACATTCACTCAGCTATTCTGAAACTTAAATGTGCATACCAGTCATCTGGAGTTTTTGTTAAATGTAGATTTGGTCTCAGGAGGTCTGGGTGGGAAGCCTGAGTTTCTGTATTTCTCATAAGCTCCCTGGAGGTGCTGACACTCCTGGTCAATGGATAACACACTAAGAAGCAACATGCTAGAGTGCCCTTTCTAATTATTAGATCCAGCCTGCACCTAATATTTCAGTTACTTTATTTCTTTCCCTCTTTCTTGGTAACATATTAAAAAGGCAATGTAACAACTGAACTACATTAACTGGATTTTAGAACAGAATTCCCAAGAGTAAACATTTATTTTCAGAAACAGGTACATAATCAGATAAAACAACAGCAATCACAGGAATTGGACTCTTTTATTTTTATTATTTAATTTTTTTTTTCTTTTTCTTCTTTAAAAATTTTTTTTGAAAGTGATTTATTTAAAGAAAGAGAAAAACAGGAGAAGGAGAGAGAAAGAAACAGCTAACCCTCACACTGAGTGAGAGAATCCAGAAAGATGGAATCTAGGAGAGGAAAGCAGCTTCCACACTGAGTGGAAGGGAATAGAGGGAGGTGGAGTTTAGGAGGGGAAGACAGGCTTCCACAAGAGAGTGTGGAAAGGGACTCCAGAGGGAAAATCCAGGAGAGAGAAAAACAGCTTCCATGAAGGGAGTGTTTGTGGAAGGGGACCCAAACATGGAGTCCCAGGAACTGGACCCTTATTCCATACTATTTGGGAAGAGTTTTACCTTCACAGTTGAGCCTGTCACTGCTTAGCTCATATCCTTGATTGCACTGACAGATGAATGAACCAAGAATGTTGTAGCACTGCTGAGCACACTGATTGCTGGCATCACATTCATTTATATCTGAAAAAAGTATTTTTTAATATATATACAGACTTTAAACATATCCTTGCTCTTTTGTACCTATGTCATCTGCTGATAAGTGAGTAATTCCCTAGCTGAATTGCTTGCCGTGTAGAAGCTCACTGGAGAACATCCATTTAGGTTTCATATTTGTTGGAACAACTTCTAACGTCTGTCATATACGTCTCTTGGAAATACCAAAGTATTTTTTCTAGGAATGACAGTTAGTTTGATGTTTGATGAATTTTCCCAAAGGAACTTAATGCTTCTAATAAATATACATTCCTGTATCTATTTTCTTTTGCTGTTGTTCAGATACAAAATGCCAAGTCTATAAATAATTGATATTAAGACACTTATACTGATATGGTCTCTCAACACGCTGTACTGAAGATTTATCTGTGCTATTTATTACTTTTTAAATGGGTTCTGTTAAATTCCATTACAATTATAACATACGCCTTTGAGACCCATACGGAGTTTTGCAATGCTCTAAAGCACTGCAAATATTGTGAAAAGGCATTTTTCCTACACTAGTTTTTTTTCCATGTCATGCCAATCTTTTAATTGTGTGCCATGACATTGTATTCTGAAGAAGGAGAAGCAGCATGTAAAAATCAGATGCATTTTCAATGGAAAGTTTATATACCTTAACTTGTAGTTACCCCTTTTACACTTTCAGCATTATATCACACACTGTTGACTAATTGGTGTGTGTCTATCAATTGATTTGTAGTTTTAAATTTGTTGATATATCCGCAGAGGATAACTAAAACCAAAGTTAAAAAGTTTTCCATTCACATCTTGATGTGTTTTAAGACACAGATTGGTTATCATCTTTTAAGCTTTATGATTGCTGAAGGGAAGTCAACGGAAACTATTTACTGAAGAACATAGAAAACTGGAAATACTGCAACAGGGCATGGGGTTTTCTTTTGTGAAGACAGAAATCAGCAAGTTCTCAAAAGGCTTACCTACACAGGTATAGTTGTTTGCTGCCAACTGAAACCCAGGACTGCACTGGCAATAAAATGAGCCTGGTGTATTCACGCATCTTTGGTGGCAATATGGAGGGATGGTACATTCGTCTATGTCTAGGTTATCAGGCACACACACAAAGAGAACCAGATTATTGAATTAGCCTTGCTGCTTACTTTCAAATTCTCTGTAGAGCATTATCTAGTGAAAAATCTCTTTTTAAAAGTAATAATTTCCTCTCTATTTTGTTAAAATTAGAGTATATGTATTTTAAATATACGTTGTCTGTATTCTGTAGTGAAGACGTTAAAAACAGACTCAGTGTTCATGCCATTCGGTGGTAAATAAACTTGGTGGATGGGTTGAGATTTAAAGAAACGAAAATAATTGAGACAATTGCACCCACACATATATGTAAGATGTCAATTTGGGGAGTCAAAAGCTTATTTATAATTACAGAAGTAAAAAAGAACTACTAAAATGCATGGTGCCACGCAAAAGAGAGGAAACAGTTGTGGACTGTGCTCAACCGGTGACCTTGGCTAAGTCATTTATACATGTAGTATTTTGCTTTTTTTCTTCTGCAAGATGTGGATAGCAAGTCTTGCCATGTGTATCTTAGAAAGTTTTTTTGTATCCAATAAAAGAACATTGTGGAAGAATAGGATGCTAAACAAGTTACCTCTTGAGAGTGCTCTTCTGACACTTTGGTAAAGTGTTCCAGCCTGTGTCCTTCTCATATAAATATTTTCAACTATAAAATGCTCAACTGAGAACTTGCAGAGTAGGACTAACATCTTAGAAGCATAATAAAATTTCATTAATTCATGATTCTACACTTTGTGACAACTCCAACATGGCATGTGTAATTTAAAACAACAGTCATGCATATACAATGTAACGCTAGATAGTGACACTGCCTTATGGTAAAACAAAACAAAACAAACCTTTTGGTACTTTAATAACTAAAATTGTGGGAGGCAGTGTACTCAAGTGGCCTCAGGATAACCTGAGTTTGAATCTTTGTTCTGGCAATTACTAGCTTGGTCTTAACCTTTCGAACTTCTATTTCCTCTTCTATAAGTAGAATTGTTGGGAGGGTTACATGTCATAATGTAGGTAAAGTTCCTAGCACAAAGCAGGTAAACATAAATGGGAGCTAATAAACTGCAAGATAGATCTGATTCAACTTGAATGTTGAAATAAATGATAAGAAGATATTCACATGGCTTTTCCCCTTTGTTCAGGTGTCTGTTCAAATGTCACCTCCCCAGGGAGACCGCTCTCCCACCAATATAAAATAGGTTCTTCTATTCTATTCCCTTACCCTGCTTTTGAGTTATTTGTACCCCTTAACATTGTTCAACATTATGTTACATGTTTATTTGCTTTTTGTCTGTCTCCCTCACTATAATGCCTGGCAAATAAGACCTGTCTCTTCTTCTTGAGGTGAAGGTAGAGGGTTTTTTGTCTGTTCATTGTTGGATCTGGAATAGGGCCTGGCATAGTAGGTGCTCAATAAATGTTATTTGAATGAATTGAAACTTCACACTGATTAAGAGCAATTTTAGCATAGTGCTTCCTAGTCCAGTACTATCGTCAGGTGCTAGTATTGATAGCTAATTCATATGAATGGTATTATACTTTCTAATAGCTCCCTGAGGGCTATCAATTTGTAAACTCTGTTTACTACTATCCCAGTGCCTAGAACAATGCTTGTTACACAGTAAGTCCTCAATAACTGTTTGGTGAATAAACGATGCATGTATTCTCAACTTGTAAACATTCATTGAACCACTGTTATTTGCTAGCATTGTGTTTGGCACTCCAAGTTTATACTGGTAATGAATATACATATGTTCTGCCCTGTCTTGTATAAAAGACAGGTATGAAACAAATTATTCCATGGGATGATAAGATCAACAACAGAAACGAGTGTATGGGACAGAGGGATTACCACGCCACTCGAGATGTGGCCTGCTGACTGCTGCTGGTTCGTGGACTATTTGGACCAGTCTGCAATGAGTAAATACAGAAACTGAGAGTACATGTTCAGACGTAGCAATTTGACATTACTGTAACATCATTTTTGTTGTACTTTACAGAAGTATTTGTCTGTCACAGATTGGAAATTTACAAAAAAGTATCCTTTACCATAATTTGAGAAGTACTGGCACAGGGGAGGGAGCAACTAATTATATTTGGGTAGGTCATAGTGGGCTTCCCAGAGAAAGTGATCCTAAGCTAGGATTTCATAGTGAAATAAGAGTTTGCCAGGAGGGAATGTTCTTGGTGCTGTAATGAGCTTGTGTAGAGGCACCAAAGTGTAAGTAACACTGTGTGATGTGTGTAGGGAACTGGTGGAATAAAGCTGGAGTGTAATTTTTTTTTTTGGTGGGGCAGAGGTGTTTATGCAACAGAGCTGGACAAAGATCAGATTGAGCAAAACCTTTCATGTTCTGTCAAGGAATGTAGACTTGATTCTCTCGGTGAGGGAAGCAAGAGGGGAAGACACATGATTAGATCTGAGTTTAGGAACATCTCCTCCTACCACATTAAAAGGGCTGTGACCATATGTTTGATTCTCTTTGATTCACATTACACTAAGTTGAATTAGTTCTTTTTTCTGTACTTTTGATGCCCTCAAATGTTTATTTTCCTGTCTAACACAATAGCAAAACTTTGGTATCACTGGAGTTTTCCACACATTCTTCTTTTAAACATAGCTTTATTTACAGCAAACCCTGGGCCTTCCTCAGAGGCTGGGCACTAACCCCAGCATCTAGGCACAGCCCTATGGCAGGCAGAACTGGGCTGGGGCCCACAAGGAACTCAGTGTTGACATGTGAACATTAACAGCTCACATTCTCAGAGGAAAACTGATGCTGGTTGTCTGTCTCCACATCTTCACCCTCTGTTCCTAAGAGGAAACAAGACATCTTCACTGATCTGTGGTAAGAGGGGGTATGTAAATAAATGGACAGAGGGAGTTAGAGTTTCATGCCTATTGCTGAGTCACATGATTAAGCCCAGAGTGTTATATTTTACTTCACTATCTGCCAGTTGGCTTCCTCATACTTTGTTCTTCTGTTTACTCAAAACACACACATAGAGCCTCCATCACATGGTGGGCACGCTTCTGGGACTGGGGAGACCACAGTGACACAAGCTGACCTGGTCTTGCCGTCAGGGAGCTCATGCTCTTAAGGCCCTCCAGCAGAGGCATAAGCTGACCTTGGCTTTGTACTCCTGGTACCCTACGAAGGCTTGCAACATAAAGAGCCTTTAATACCCATCTCTTGACTCAGAACATAATGATAGCATACAGCTTTACTGCACAGGGACAGGCACTGATCTAAGTATTCCCTACATGACCTCTGGAGATAGGGACTAGTATTATCTCCACAGTACAAATGAACATGGTGAGACACAGGTTTTAAGTAACTTGCTCAGGGTCTCAAAGTGAGCTGGAGGTGGTGCTTGGAATGCAACTCCACTATTTGCTCTCTGTGCTGTGCTGTGCTATGCTGTGCTGTGCTCTGCGGCACTTAATGGTGAATGAAGCCCACAGTACCAGTGTGTTAGTGCCATGGCCCCCAGAACAGAGAATTTAAAATTATTTTTGGTTGTTTTGATGGTCCCATTCATACCCCAAATATCTGTTTTTGCTTCGTCTAACATTTAATCAAAACTTTGTCATCCAGAATAGCCTCAACCTGTAAGGTGAATTGTTTCTTGTTAGTGTAAAAATGGATGGGCAGTCTCTAAAAGAATAAGCAGTTATTGGCTACCATTCTCCAAAGAAATCTGAATGCTTTGATTGGAATGCTTGAGGTTGAAACAGTTAAGGTACTCAAGACAGGACCATGCTCACTGCACTGTGGTACTTACCTACACACTGCTCCCCTCGCTTCTGATATCCAGGAAGGCACTGACATGTGAAGGAGCCCCGTAAGTTGATGCACACTTGGTCTGCTCTACAGCTGTGTGTCCCTGCAGTGCACTCATCTATGTCTGTCAGGGACATGCAAAACAGAAAGAATTGTCAATTGTGAGAATGTTGATATTTCCTCCGTTTTGCCACTTCTTAAGTTTTTACTTTACTCTTAAAGCTTTATAATGTTATTACATTGGAAGTGTTTAAAATCATAAATTATTTCAAGTGTTCAGAAAATAATTTTGCAAATACCAGTGTGTACCACTCAGATTTAACAAATGCTAACATTTGCCATGTTGGTCTCAGCTCACTTTGTTTCGTTAAGAAACATTTCATACAGCTAAAGCCTCACACCTCCTCATCCCCTGACCCATCACCTACTGCTGTCTTGGTAGGCATGAATCCTTCCCTGAGATGTTTCTGTGCTTCTGTTAGACAGGGATGCAGCCATTAGGACATATAGTATTGTTTTGTATGTTAAAAAATTTAAATAGATTATATAATACTTGCTTTTTCCATGCAATATATTGTATTTGAGATAATTTCCATTGACAAATTTCTAAAAATCTGACCAATAACTGGGTGTAATCAAACTTTAATATTGTATGTTCCCTGTCACTGTTTTTGCAAACAGCAGAGTAACATGTATGTATAAATATTTCATTGCAAATTTCAGCATGCAAAGGATTCAATTTCATCATGTTCCTCTAGGCTGTGTAGTTTAAAAATCCACATTTTCTCAAAGCAGTGTACTTCTGGGAATAATTTACTAAATGTACCTTAAGGAGTATGCAGGTTCCAATTCTAGAAAAGTAAACGCTCAGTGATAGCATAATAAACCAGTTACAAGAAATTTCTTTGGGATCAAAAGGTAATATAAATTTGTGTGTGTACATTCATGTTTACAGTAATTAATTTTGCCTTATCTATATCTCCTTTGTATTCATTCAAATCCATATTATGAAGTAAGTAGCACACAAGAAGGGATCATATAATTTCATCATTCTTTAACAACCACTCTAAGCTTCGTTAAAAAATATCGTAAAACTTGGGATTCCTAGATGACAAATTTTGCATAAAACACAAAATACTATCCTGGGTCTACCACAGTGATGATCTAAGACTCCTTAAATCTGCCTCAGGGGTCTTAGATCATCACTGTGGCAGACCCAGGGTAGTATTTTGGAAGAAAATGTAGGGAAAGAATCAATAATAAAAAAATCAGTAACTAGAATTTACCGGATTTCTGTCTTCCCTCTAAGAATCTCAGAGTAACCCCTAGGGTTGTTTTGCCTTTCACTTTTCTGTTGTTTTCAAGGGGGACTGCTGCATTTACAGTATGCAGTATAATAATATATGAAGTTGAGATTATAAAAGGGTTGTCTTCAGAAATCAACTTCACTTAGCTGGGTGTGGAAATGATAAGAGAGATTCTTTCCATAAGAAAAAGGGAGGGGAGATGAAAAATGCTTGAATGATGTATGGCTATTTATTGGATAATAATCTATAAAGCATCCACTTACGTAATTCTTTGAACTTGCTTTTAAAGTTTTGGCTAAGGTTTTTGTTACTTTGTTTTGAAATTTATTATAATTACTACTAGTATTATTTTCAAATCAGTGATTACAAACTGTCCTTTCTAGGTACTATGCGATGGTGCAACAATCTTGCTTTGACATTATCTGCTGTTTTTTGTGTCTTTTATTATTTTCTCAGATACACTTGATGAAAACCTTTCTACTGGGGTTTCTTCAGAGCTTTATGACTCGTTAATGCAGAAATGACAGCAGAATTTCTATTGTTTTATGTCAAGAACATTTGCCAGCATTTGCAGTGATAACAGTCCTGAGAGATATGCAATGTTAGATTCAGATGTGGCAAGTTTTCTCTGGCAGAAGATCAAGGCCTTGGGCTGGCTGCTGCATTTTCTAAGGGAGGCCTCAGCAGTGACTGAGGCTTTTCTTTTTGACATCTCTCTGCAAACTGCCTCCACCCCACTGCATTCCTACAACCGATGCCCTATGACTTCCTTCCTATTTCTTGTCACTCATTTCTTAGTGTCTGATAAATAGGCTAACATTTCCAGTGGAATTAATATATCATTACATAGATTTTAAACACAAAAACTTGTGCTACTCCTTCTTAAGAATGACATCTTCTGAGAGGATTATTTAATACAAATATTAGGTGAGTCAAATTAATTTAATAAAAACAAACAACAACAAAAACAAATAAAATACCACTGTGCTCACTGCCACTACTTTTCTTCCCTTTTCCCACCAAAACCTAAACAAAGCTGCAACAAGATTTTCCTCACCTAGGACTGACTGTTGATTATACATTCTACTTACTGGGACTCATAAAATAGTCCAAAAAAGTGACCTCTCTGACCCAGAAGCAGCTACTAACTACATTTCTATTTATGGCTTCTCTAGCTTTACTTTAAAATACTTATCCTCTCCCTTGCTGTTGTCAGTTTATCTAATGCTAAGGGCTATAATCAGATTGAATTTCTTTGACCTATTTTCAATTATAATGTACATTTATTAGTTTATCTAAAGAACACAATTTTATTATTTTGAAAGTTATACTTTGAGATCCTGGAATTGCTTACTTATACATCTATACAAAGTCATATAAAGTTATTACACATTGTTAAATTTATTATGTTTGCTTTTCTACTTCTATGCATTTCCATTTGTCTTAAATATCAGAAAGTTAACTACGATGCAAAAATTACTAAAATGGACAACGATGTCAGAAACTCAAAGCAGAGTATCCATCCCTGGGTAGATTCTATGGAAAAGCTGGCTCTCCCAGGAGTGTTGATGACAGCCCACTGTCCTCTACTTGCTCCTGATTCCCCATAGTGCAAACACTGCCTTTCGTAGGTATCTCCATGGTGTGTAAGAAAAATCAGTCTCCTACATTTATATGGGAGAATATCTGCATTAGCAAAAGCAATGCTTTATTTATAAGGGAAACTACTCAGGTCAGCCATGATTTTCCTGATAATCTAGGACAAATTACTATGGGGAGAAATTTTTTGTTGTTGTGTTTTCGTGATTATAGTTTGTCATTAACAGTTAAGCTCACTTGGTTTTTCAGGCAGTCAGTTAATAAATTTCCTGGGACCTGGACCCAAGCTCTTTGGATAGGGGTAGGGGATCTATATCTTACTCCTCGCCCCCATATTCCCAGTGCCTAGGATAGTGCATGAAACATGGTGAATTTTCATTAAGTATTTGTTCAATAAATGGATCAATGAGTTACTACCATTTGCTGAGAATTGGTGCCTAACGTTTCACGAAAAATAGGATCCGTGTTTTACCTAATGGAGCTAAATATGTATAAAGCAATTGAGTCCAAGAGTGCAGAGGCTATGAGGTATAAAGCAGCATCAGCAGTGGGCAGTCATGGATGATTTGCCAGAGGAAGTGAGTTCTCCACTGCATTTCTGAAGAAAATGAGATGCATGGGTTGCCAGGAAAAGGAGGCTGTTTCTAGGCAGAAAGCAGCTCACATTAGAAAATGCTGAGAAGACAAAACAGGTTTCCATGAGAAGCATGGCAGACAGATGGAGTCAGCACAGCTGCAGGGGCTCTGTGTGAGGAGCCTAGTGCAGTGCCTGGTTGAAGGGGATCACGAAATGCTAGCTCTGTGGTGAGCAAAATTCAAGGCCTTAAAGGCAGGATTAGAGAGTCTGGATTGAACAACATGGGGACTCACTCTGAACTATGTAGACAGAGCCTAATGCTAACATTACCAAAGAACAAAATAATAGAATGTGCTTCCTAAAATATCACAACACATTTCATCATTCTAATACATTAAGAATAGCTAATAGCAATATTTGGTGATTCCCTCATTTTTCAAGAATGTGCCCACATGCTCCTTCTTAGTGATTTATACTATTGCAGGTCCCTCTCTTGCTGACTTTGGCACCATTAGTTGCTTTAAATAACTCAGGCTAATCTTTGCTCAGCTCTCACTTCTAGCCTCTTTGTCACACCAACCCCCAAGTCTAGGAACCACACATTTGATTTTCTCTCAAAGTTAATGGAGGCAACTATGTCCACATCTCTGTGGTGTCCATTACGTCCCTGCTTAGGCCCTCATTCTCTATGTTTTTGGCTCCTTCCCTTCAGTCTGACTCATATTTCCCAAACCCCTGACTCATGCTGCTTTCTCTCTCTTATGCAACATTTTAATCTCTGCAATGTTCTTTCCATAATTTGATAACTTACCACGACATGGAGTCCCTTCAGCATGTTTTCACAGGCAAAAATTATCTGCACCTTGAATGGCGTTGAGTACCATTTAGACTTTTCTAATTTGTGCTGCTTTTGGTTTAAGAAATAATTCAGAACTACTTCTGAATAAGCCACTGTTGACTAGTGATGAGAATGCATTAGTAACAGGACAAAGAAGGCTGAAATTATTTTAAATCTGTCACTCCCCATGTAATCTAGGGTCATGGTATCAATTTTTTTCTCTTTGTTTCTCCGTGTCTAAAATAGTGTATCCTCAACAATAACACGCAGAGTTTTTAAAGTATTCAGATTCTTTACAATATGCTTTTTTGTTTCCAGACTATAAATCTCTGGAGTAAAATAACCATATTTTTACTAGTTCTGTGTGGACACTGTGCATGCTTTGCAAATATTATTCAATGGTGCTATCCTGTGAACTCTTGTGGTTAGGGAAAAGGTAGTGGTTAAACTCAAGTTGCTGATACTTGTTGATCTATGTGGATTTAAAACCGTATTATACCTAGCTTTCTCAATCAAGCTGATTTAATCTCATAAATGGAGTAAAGTGGAAAAAGGTCAAGGTCAAGGATTCATGTTTGTTAGAAGGAGGAGCTACTTTACCATTGGCCTCCTTCCCCCCAACATTCTTAATGATTTAGATACCCACCTGCTCAAAATGATTGCTCCCAATCCTTTTTAGGGAGAGGGTGATAAACTAGTTCCTACCAAAGTACTCTTTTTGCTTACTCTCTGAAACTTTTCAAATAAAAAAGGACTCATTGAGTGAAGCTCTTAGAGGTATTTGGAGTATTTGGTTTTTTACTATGATCCTGGAAGGTAAGAACCACTTCAGCAAGAGCTGAGGGCACTGCGGTTTACTACTGATTTACTCATTCAGTAATTGCTATTGATAATGATAACCTGAGTAATTAATATGACAACTTACGTAGCTTGAAGTCTGATTTAGAAGGAAGTGTAGAACATTTTACATAGCTTCATATACAAACTTGATAATATTCTAAAATTAATTCGTACAAAAATAGGCAAATTCGTAGCAATATGAAAGATCTATTATTTGGGAAGGCAGAATTACAAAGCTTCTGATTTAATCCTAAGGGCAGCTCTGAGGAAGAGATAGTTAATTCATCCACAATTTACAGATGAGGAAGAAGGATGTCACTGAAATATGGACTCAGTTGAGGGGACTTGCCCAAGATCACATAGAGCAGAGATTCAAACCCAAGTTTCCATTTTGTTTCTGCAATTTAGGTCTTCAGAAAGACTTATTTCCTAAGAGTTCTGGAGAGCAGTTTGAAGTGGAGTTATACGTGTTTTTAATTTTTTTTAGCCTTAAAGATAGGATTGTTAATGTCAGAGCACCTTGATTCCTCCCTTGTGTCTTTCTTCTATTTAGAATAACATTCAATAACATTCATAGCCATCCAAGTTTTCTGTTTCTCTCTCCAGTTTTTAGCCAATTATCAACAATTTTTTGTTAAAGACTTTCTAGTTCCCTTGCTGTTTCTTTCATAGTACTGGAATCAGATTTATCTGGGCCAAATGCCCAGTTCTAGTTAGCTTTTCACCCTTCTGAAATTATCAGCTAGAATTCACCCAAGCTAAGCAGTTCTAGTATAGAAAATAAATACTAATATTAAGTAACAAGAAAGAACTGTCTTCATCGATGGCCAGCAGTAGATTTATAGTGCTAGATTCTTATCAGTTCTGGCAAAACAGATTGTTAATAATTTGGTGTGCTTTAAATGATAAACAAAAATATCACCAAAATCAGCAAATATCAGCTTCCCTGATAGTTCATTTCTCTATTTTAGAGAGTGGCAAGTCAAGTGTCCTAGAAGTTCTTAGCTTTGCATTGTGTTCTATCAGGACTTCACAATATGCTGTTCTCATAGGAAAAAAATCATGCTACTTCCAATTGCTTTTCTAGCAATGATGATGGATTTGCATTGCAAATGGACCCCCTCACCTAGCTTCCTCTGTGGACGAAAGTGTTCATTTGCTAGATGATTGGATAGGCATCCAGTTCATGAACATGAGGAAGAAAAACAACTGGTACATGTGAACGACCAATCTGTGACTCATCTGTATTACACACAAACCAAATGAACCATAGGCTGAAACAGAAGAGCAAGGAAACAAAGGCTTTACTTCTCATTCTTCAGCTGTTTTTGCCTGCTGGCAACATAAACTTTATGCTTTCAAAATCTCAAGGAAACAACATTGTCTACTGATAAATGATGATTAATAGTTAGGAGTATTTTCTGGCATCTCTGTGAATATATCATACCCAGATAAACTCCCTTTTTTCCCCCAGCTTAATTATTAAAAAATGTTCAGGAAAAGATAACCCTGATATTTGGGATATTACAACCAATCATCAATCTACCACCTTGTGGAGGTAAACCTGTATTTTGAAACAAACAGCCCATAAGTCTTTGCTCCAGGATGGCTCAGTGCTAGGAATTCAAGACCCTTTGTGTGAAGATTTAAGCCCATTCCATACAGGCTGGAGACGTACTTCAAAGTGGATGGCCTTTGGAGGAACTAAGATCCTACCCTATTATGGGATGCCTCTGCACTGACATTTCAATTGTGTTTTCCTGGTATCTGGCCACTTCATCTCTCCTCTCCCCTATCTCCTACTTCCCCGGTCTGTATCAAACACTGGAGAGTGATGAACTGAATGGGGACTGACTACATTCAACTGAGTCCACCAAGCCCTGCCTGAGCACTGTGATTTGATTCTTGGCCTCCCTCCCTGAGGCCTTGCAGCCAGATTAGTCAAGTCTCCAAGCCCAAAGCACACACATTCCTGGCTTATTCCTTCAGGCAAATCATCACTTGAGGTCGCATAAGCCCCTGGCTATGGCAGTGCCAATTATAACAAGCATGGCTTGCTGACCTCCTAATTGTATGAGACCAATTACATTATGCTTGTTGCTCATTCAACAATAAGCAGCTTTTGTGCCCACTAAATTGAGGCATACTACTAAATTTGGTGAGTGTAACTTGGCAATACTTCTCCAACTCATTAACTGCTTGCCTAAAGCTTTTTCAATAAAGAATAGCTTTGTGCCTCTTGCCTTCAGAGAATGTTATTTTCTTGTGTGTATTTTCCTGCCCCTTTCATTATATCTTACTTATGATCTTTCTGTGCAATGTTTCTCCATATGCCTCAGGGCCCTTATTTGCACTAAATTCTTTTTTTCTGTTCTCTTTTTGATTCAGAATTCCAGTACAGTGAAAAGCAATGAAAAGAACAAAGATGTGGATAAATCTAAATAAATACTGCTGCCTAAAACAATAATAGTAAAGTATTTTGGGATTTACAAAATATTTAGAATTGAAATACATAAGAATAATAGCATATATAGGTTGGCAGGAAGAATAGAGTTTAAATATTTTAAGATCCTTTGCATCACACAGGAAGAGTTAAAAGTACTAATTTGTCTTAAATTTTGATAAGTTGTGGATGCATGTTCAAATGATCCCTAGGAAAAACAATAAAGAAATGGCAAAAAAAAAAAAAAGTAAAATGGCAAAGCTAATAAAGGGGAAATGGAATAATATAAAATACTGCCTGAATTTAGAAAGAAGGCAAGAAATAAAAGGAAACTAAAATATACAGGACAAATAGACTGTAAATAGAATGGTAGTTTAAACCTAAACATTATCAGTGGTTAGAGTAAATGTAAATGGACTAAATGCTCTCACTAAAACCAAAAATTGTCAAATTGATTAAAATACAAAATACAAATATACTGCTTCAAGAGACATAATTTAAATATAAGGACACAGGTTAAAAGAAAAAAGATGGAAACTATTTATGCAAACACTATTTTTTGCAATATTAGTATCAGAAGAGATTGACTTTAAGGAAAAATGATTATTACAGAATAAAAAGGAATACTACATAATGATAAAATTTCAGTTTATCAGGAATATGTAGAAATTCTAAGTTTAAATTCACTTAATCATATAGCCTCAGTATAAACAAAGCAAAAATGAATGAAACTAAAGGGAAAAAATGACCAACACAGTTATAGTAAGATTTTAACACACTTCTCCTAGTAATTGAAAGAATAAGCACGTTTTCAGAAATGAAT
Source organism: Callithrix jacchus (assembly GCF_049354715.1). Classification (NCBI taxonomy): domain Eukaryota; kingdom Metazoa; phylum Chordata; class Mammalia; order Primates; family Cebidae; genus Callithrix; species Callithrix jacchus. The sequence goes on along the minus strand of NC_133515.1, from coordinate 58,304,098 downwards.
AGAAAATGTGATTAAAACCTTTGAACTAATTGACATGTATAGAGCACTGTACAGAATACGTAGCCTTTTTAAGTATTGAGAGAACATTAAAATAAAATGGCTACATGCTGGCATTAAAATAAGTCTAAATAAATTTCAAAGATTTGCAACATACAGGTTATATTCTCCAACTACAATGCAAATAAAATAGAAACAATGACAACAACAAAACTAGAAAAAGCCCTTCTTTTGGAAAATGACATACTTCAGAACAAGCCATGGTTTAAAGATAGCAAAACTGAAATTTGAAAAATCTCAAACTGAATGAAAGAATTTGTGTGTGTGTGTGTGGGGGGGAAGCCAGCCCATAAGAAGGCCCATAGCCTCACCCTGCATCCTCACACCATCCTTATCTTTTTACCTCTACTCAATTTACAAGAGAAGAAAATGCAGATAAGATCTGTATCTGAGATGGTCTTCAGTGTAAAGAAAGGGTGCTTAGGGAAGGAGGAAAAAATCTTTTTCTTCTAACTTTTATTTTAGGTTCTGGGTTACATGTGCAGGTTTGCTGTATAAGTAAATTCGTGTCATGAGGGTTTGTTGTACAGATTATTTTGTCACTCAGATACTAATCCTAGTACTCAATAGTTGTTTCTTCTGCTCTTCTTCCTGGGAAGAGGAAAAGATCTTGACTGTGTATTTCCAAAAAGCCGAAACAGAATAAATGCCTAGAAATGCAAGAAAGGCAGATTTTAGCTCAGTGTAAGAAAAAATGTGGTTGTTAGATGTTTTGATGTATTAGGAAGTAATGAGCTTCCTATCATTGAAAATACACAAATGATTCAATGTGGATCCCAGCACGGGGTGGGGGATTTGACTAGTCATCTGTGTTTAAAAACAGTGTTAACATGCTACATGCAAATATGACAAAGTTTTAATAATTTTTTAATCTGAATGGTGGGTGTTCCATGTTCATTGGTTCATTGTGCTATACAATTAACTTTTCTCTAAGTTTGAAAATGATGATTAAAAATGGAAAAACAGATGCTGAATGCAGTCTAATATAGAAAATTGAGAGGATTCAGCAATGACTATCTTTACTTTCTCTCATTTGACACCATGTGTCAAATGATATATCTATAGCTTTGTATAGTCGTGAAGTTAACTTTTATACCTTTACAATCTATCTCCCAACATCTGAAAAACTTGCCTCATGATAAAGTATAGCAAGGAAAGATTTCATTGTAAGTGGTTATTTACTCCCTCCCTCTTCCTTGAGCAGGAAAACAGTTATGAAATTTTAGACCTATTATTCCTTGTCCTGTATTAAGGATTTTTCAGGAAGGAAGATTCAGTTTTCAACATGTTAAGATTATTTAGGGATCAAAACATTAAACTTGTGCCCAGATCCTTCAGATAACATTAAACCAAGTGAGATTTGACTTCTTGGTTTTGCTCCAAATTGACACCAATAATTTCCATTTCCTCCAAATTATCCATAAATTACCATGCATATTTTGGACTTAATTTGTTGATAATTTATGTTGACATAGGCTGTGGTATTTTCCCCCCTTCTATGTTAAGACACTTTTAGTGTTGTGAAGCAACAGCATTCAAGTACCTCCTAAATATTAATTCAAGGAGTGCCTAAAGGCCATAAGGGACAAAAGAAAATCTGTTCGATAAAACTTCTGACCCTGTGAGAGTTGCAATTCTAAAGACTTCTCCAAGCTAGCATATAAAATAGTCTTTGGACTTTAAAATGAGTCTGGGGCATTTTACCTCACATTTCCATTGGGGACAGAAATAAGTTTCTCAGAAAATACATTCTCTGTGATCTGTTTCAGTTTTATGAATCTGGAAATTAATGCTTACTTCGATAAATTCTAAAATGCTGCTTTTAAAAGTATTTGTTTTCTAGCTCTAATCTCTTCTTCCCTTTCAAACTTGGATCCTGGAAAACCTGAGTAACATGCTCTGGCTTTCTTGGGGCCATAGTCTTGGATCTCCATTTCTTCTTCTCTCCTTTTCCACTTTTCAGCAGTGACTTCTCTCTCCCTTTAATCTGTAGGATCAAAGGGGAGTCTGAAAATGGATTTATCTTTCTGTGTAGGAGTAAATGGCTCTGTTAGCAGAATGGGATGACTAGAAAGTTCTCTTCAATGTTTAAATGCACTACTGTGTACCTGTAAAGTTGCATACTTGTCAAGAATTTAGAGTAGCTTAATGTCCATTTGGCAATGCAAATTCTGAAAAAAAACCTGGTGGGGAAACATGCCATCTACAAGGTTTGTGTGTCTGCAGAGTACAAAGGCAGGTGGACCCAAGCCAGTTATGCAGTTGATGTGTTAGAGGCTGATGCCAAACTAAGTCAATCTTAAAGAAAATTTCTTGGCATGAATAAACAGATGAAAAAAACCAAACCCTACATTCTAGATCTGTTATATATACTTAAATTGGTTACTGTATGGAGCACATCCATGGAGTCTATCATATTCCAAGTTTTCATTTTGAAAGAAAATGGAAAAATTGAGCAATTCAGATTGTTAATTTTAAAATGAGCCTAAGATTATTTCTTCCTGTGGAAATGTAATAATTTGTTTATAGAAACTTTTAAGTAAAAACCTTTGGCTTCAGGCACATATGTGGTTAATGTGGATGACTGTGAGGCTGCCAGATAGGTGTAAGGAGGTAAGGTACCCTGTCAGTGACCTTCAATTACTAATCTCTTTTCATGATTTTCAGAATTAGAGGAATCATACTGTTCTCTCACAGCAAGTATTTTTAAGTTCTAAGTTATTTTATTTGAGATTGTATCTTTCTGTAGTTGTTTATGCTAGCTTTTTTTTTACTAGCCTTATTATACCAAGAATTAATGTTTATATATAATTTATTATACCAAGAATTAGAGTTCAAGGGAGGACTTGTTGATCTTTTTAAGAAAGTCTGAGAATCACAGAATAACTTTTTCTCTTATGCAGCTCACCGACAACTATGCTTAAAACCGAAGAGTGGGTAAGATCACAAGTTTTAGAGTCAAACAGGCCTCAGTTTAAATCCAGGCAACATCACATGTTAGTTATGTGTCCTGGAAAAGTTATTTAACTTTTCCACTTTTCCAAATCTCACTACCACATCTATGAAGTATAACCTCACTGCCATATTAATCAGGTCATAATGATATTGTGAGGACTAACTGAAACAATACACACTCAAAATGGATGTACCTGGTCCACAGTAAGTGCTCAATAAATTATACTTAACAGTGTGAAGACTTAAATTGGTAGCGGGATCAGGGTGGTACTTCTGCTATATACAGATGGAATGAAGCAAGAAAACTGCAGAAAGTCAGGGCTTTTAATGTAATTTTCTATATAGTTTCGCATTATTAAATATCCTCCCTTTGTTTTCTTGCTTAGTGTCATGTTCTCAATATGGTCTTTATGACCGAAACCCAATCAGGAGGATGACCTTCCCTTCCTTTGGCATATTCCAGATGAATGGATATAAGAAAAGGCAAACACAGCCTTTCTTGCTAAAAGTTATTCCTCATTAGGAAAATTGCAAACATTTAAACAAAACAAAATCTGTCAAAACAAAACAAATCTAGCATCGTCTGCATTTCATAATATTTGATTCATAGAATCAGTCCTGTCAGAGGAAAGGACTGTTGACGGCTACAGACAGGATTGCTTCATGGCAATGAAGTATTAATGTTCATAAAGACTACCTAGCACACGTAACATTAACTAGAGCTCTAATTAGAACGTACATGTAACTTTGAGAGAGAACTTTTGTGTGAACAAGTTCTAGCTACGAAAAAGATATGAAAGATGCAAATTTTAGCAGTTACTTTTATTTATTATTTTGCGAATGTTAAGGCCATTATGGTCACCATTTTTGAAGACAGTAATAAAATTATCAACTAGAACTATAAACAGGGAATATTTTCAAATGTTATAGAGTTAAACGCATATAAAGCCAGGACAAGGATTTTTTGTCATTTGTTCTTAAGGACAAAGCTTAGAGTTAGACTTTAGGATGAAAACACTGGATGCCTGACTTTTCGAATGAGCAGACTGGCACAGCCTTCACTATTGTATTTAATGAAACATTCATCCAGTCATATCATATAGGGAAGTTTAATTTGGGGCCACTTATTTGTTTTTTAAATGCTGTGCTAGTAATATAGTAAAACCATGGCATATTAGAAAAGTATTCTTTTGGAAAGCTAATTTTAGTTTCTTTGAATACAAAATGACCTTCTTCAAATGCCTTCATTATAGCTGAAGGTAAATTATATGTGCGTACATGACTGTTTCTTGTTACTCTTGTAAGAAAGGGTATTAACAAACAGGAGAAATGAAAGAACTTAAGGCCCAAGGAAAAGCACCATGCTTATGATAATAAGGTGACAAATCCCATGGCTAGGCTGACTCCTTCTCTGTTGTCATCCTAGCCTATCAATCATCATCCTACATTTCTGATCCCTTCCTACTCAAATAATGAATTTTTCATTTGCTCGAGACCATTCTTCCAACTTGAGAACTCTGACTGCTGCCACCTCTAAAGTGGTGTGAGGACTGCCTCCTACTGGTCTATAGCTCCTGGACATTGCTTCTTGGGTTGCTTCCCTGGCCCAGTGCTGAGGCTCTCCAGTGCACTCCTTGCAGCCTTGGCAAGGCTGTCTCTGCCATCTTCACCTTTCTAGTGTTGCTGGGCTGCTGCCAGCCTCCCAGGGCTTCAAGATCTGTCTGTGACTGTGCACATAGGTGTTAACACAATGCAGTTGGTCCTGTATGATTAGTGTGAACCTTCACTGCAACATAACAGGTGGTTCCATACACAAAATTGTCTTTTCTTGGGGCTCCATCTCATCAGTGCCATCTCACATGACCCTCTACATCAGTCAGGCCACCTACTGCCTGCCACATGCAACACATTCTTGCCATTTGTCTGCCTTTGCCGCTGAGCCTCCCTCTAAATTTTCTACCTTACCAGGAAGGTAGGTAGAGAATTACACATCATCTCCAGCAGACCCCCACCATTGAGAAGGAAAAGTACAGGTATGACTCTTGTTAAGGAAGTGTTTCAGAATGGAAACTTAAGTAGGTCAGTAAATGGATAAGTCAGGTGTTTAACCTTAGCAAAATAGCTGTGGGATCTCCTAAGAAAAAGACCTTCCCCTTGAGGGTCCAGCTCAACTCCAGGTCACCACAGAAAGTAGCTTGTTCACATGACCTTTGGGACAGCTGTGTCCACAAATTATCTTTTTTAAGAAAGAGAATTGCAGCAAAATCACTCTCTCTGGAAACTCTACTGACCTGGGGAGGTGATCAATGGCTGCTCCCCACCTCATCCATAGTCAAAGCCCCCTTAAGGATGAGGCACCTTTTCTGGCTGCCTCAGGGTCCTAAACAAGTTTTGCTCTGACCACCAAAGTCTGGCATTCCCCACGGGGGAACCAACAGCTGGATAACCCCAGGCACCTATCAGTGGCCTACATGATTTTATGCCTCAACTTGTTAAAGACAGCAATTGAGCTGTCTATTAGACTGGATATATAAATTCCAGGATGTTTATATTATAAACTGGCAAAACACTTAAATAACATTTGATGCTTCCATAGTATTTACACAATTGTATCATAATTACAACATTTTGTCTTACAAGATTAGGGGATGTTGTGACAAAAATGTGAATGTGTAAAACTCTTGTAACTTCTGCAAAGGCTGAATTACAATTTTGTTTTCAAATCAGTCTTCTAATAAGTGGTAGCACAAACTCTAAAATAGAGCAAACCTCAAACACTAAAAATCCTTTAAAAGTTGCAGTTATATTCTATGTGGAGAAAAACTAGAAATGGCCTGCACTGATGCACTAAATGTTGAGTCCATTTTTAGGGCTGGTTTGACTTCTGTAGCTTTTCCTTGAGCTAAAATATTTTCCCTACTCGTTATGTTTGACAAAAATTTAAGCTTATGAACAGATCTGTGTTATTTTTTGAGTGAAATCCATATTTAATTTGCCACCATAGAATTACTATAAACTATTATAATGAAACCACTCGTTATAATGAAATTATCTAGACAGGTTATAACAATTGAGAACTCAGAAATACATTTTAAAAGTAAATGATGTATTTAACTTTTTTGTGAGCAAAGAGGGCAGATTTCATTTTGATTTGCATACACAAGTTTCAGGCTGACATAGAGCATCTTTAATTTTGTATAAAGGGAAGCTGATTACATCACTTCCTACCACCTGCAGGATGAAACCCCAAACTTTAAACCGTGACTGGCAAAGCCCTTCATGATTGGACTCCTGTCTACCCTCATGTACTGCACACTAACGTTATACAGAACAGTTTGCTCTTCCCTTTTCCCATCTTCTCATGACCTTAGCAAATGCCGCTTTCTCTACCTGGAACATTCTTTCTCCTTTCCCCATTTCTTTAAAGTCTAATTGCCACAACTTCCTAAGACTGAGGCCTGGCGTCACCTTCTCTAGGAAGTCACTAAAATGGGACTTAAAATATCACACTGTAATTACTGTCTGCTTCCTCATAGACAGAGCTCTTTAAGGGTAGGTCCCATAAGCTTTTATCTTTGTATTCTCAGCACCCACTATGCTTTGCACATACTAGTTACTTAATTCAGGCTTGTTGAATAGTCTCACACTTTGAAATGATGTCTAGGGATCCAGCTACAGGATATCTAGTCTGGGGTTTTATGCTGTCTCCCAAACTGTAACTAACAAAGCACTATTGATTTTGCCTTGATCTTATTATTTTTAAATCTGTTAGAAAATAAAAAAAGTAAATTCCAGATAACGAACAGATCATCTCTAGCAGACCCCCACCACTGAGAGGAAAAGTACAGGTATGGCTATTGCTAGTGAAGTATTTCAGAATGGAAACTTAAGTAGGTCAATAAATGGATAAATCCATGTTTTACTTTTGCAAAATAGCTGTGGCGTCTCCCAAGGAAAAAAGTCAAGACTTAAAGAAGTAAGATCTAAATTCAGTTAAAATTCTTTTGGATTAATCCATAAACTAAACTATCTATTCTTATGTTCTTAAATTCTTGCTTTATTGGCTCAGCAGTCCAGCCTCACCCCTACTCCCAAACCTCTTTCTGTACCCCTTTTAAATGCTTATTTTTAAATAAAAATAACTTTTAGCTGGAAAATGTTTCCCCTAGACGTATCAGGAAAACTTGTTGCTTTCCTCTATCAGCAACCAGATTACTTCTTAGTTCATGCTTATTTGCAGAATGGATGGTAGGGGGGCTGTGGGGTAGAATGGGCCTATGGATAATTGTCCCCTGCCATAATTTCCAGTATTGCAAAAACCTTGTTACCATGACTCTGCTTACATTGAATTCACTGCATTTTTGCAGGGTCACTGCCTTAAACATGCTAAAATAAGAGTAACTGCTGTTAATAGCCTGTTTAGACATAGTTTATAGTTGGAGACTTGCTCCGTATTCCTTCAGTCATATATTGCAACTAATGAACATTCTATAGTTTAATAAATGTGGGCATGAGGCAGAAAGGCTGATTGTTCAGTAGAGCATGTAAGGGCTTACTTAACTCCAAATTGGTTATTTCATGAAGTGTGTGTGGGGGTGAAATTACAGCATCTTATTAATTTGCAGTTTATGCTTATCTTTGTAATACCTATGACTAAATATACTGGTCAAGAATATTAGAAACAAACTGTTCACCTTACTTGGAGTCAAACTTATTTAGAATCACTGTTTCATGCAGGAGAAGTTGCTCCATGGCAAAATAATGAATGTGTCTGTTAGAAGTTTTAAATAGTTTTAAATTAATTATTATGATTCAGAAAATAGTCTATATGTATCACACTCTCTTTTTATGCTTCTTACTAGTGTAGCTACTTTAGGTACAGTACTTGAAAGTAATGCAATTCTTTCTTGAGAAACTCACTCCCTTTTCCATAAATCAGACTGACATAGGCCCTCACCACCAATGCTCCCCACCTCAGTCCCATTAGGATGATTTAACAGATTTAACCATATGTGCATATGTATTTTTTCCTCCTCATCCTATACCTATCTGGAGATAGGGTTTTCATTATGTAACTCTTTGCTCAAAATCTGTCACTAATTGTGACAGTAATAAATCTAAATGGCTTAAACAAGAATTCTGGGTCATACCTAAACTGTCTTCCAATGGAATTTTCCAATCTTGGAATTGTTACCCACAGTAACCCACTTCTCTCAACCCAAACGGTGACACTAGGACTGGGTGGGAAACAGTGGTGGTGAGGGCTTATGTCAGTATAATTTATGGAAAAGGGAGTTTCTTAAAAACTAATTGCATACTTTCAAGTACTTTATATACAGTAACTATGCTAGTAAGAGGCATAAGAGGAGAGAGTTTGATACACAAGGACGGTACTGTCACCATTATGCTGCATCCAGGGTGTCCATCCAGCAAAGCCTGTCCTGTTCTGTTAAGGTTTGTTCACTCTGGTTCATCCTTCATGACCTAGATCACATCTATTCTCTCAGAAAAGTCCTAACTGGCTACCTGGTGGCAGGACCAATCCCTCCTCTGACTTCTCCAGAATTTTTCAGTAATCACCACTTAACATTGATGATGTGGGAACGAAGGCTCTCAGCTAGAGTCTGTTGACTTGAATCATTGAGCTGAATATTTGTGCCATTTAATTTTTGAAAGTCTGATCTTATGTCACATCTTCAGACAGACTGGAAAGTCCTTGCAAGAAAGGTGGTGTGCCTAGGCTTCTAGTATAGTTTGAACACAGGTTAATTAAATGCATTGATGCAGTAACTGATAACTAAATCACTAAAAATTGAACAAATGCATGAATGGTGCAGACTTAAGGGTATACATGGAGAAATATATCCTAAATTTACATTAACAAGGAAAGGAAAGATGGAGTTCTAAAAACCACTGAAAGGAAAGGAAAAGGAAAAGGAAAAGGAAAGAAGAGTTCTAAAAACCGTCTAGTGTTTAAATCTTATCCTGTAATACCTATGGGGCAAAAAGCAGAATTGACCAGAAACAGGAGCTTTTCGTTCCATAATCTCTCAGTTAAGCTTGCGTGTTTGGCAATTTAAGAGGAACATGAGGTTATGGTGACGACCTGGCCACATCATGTCCCCTTTTCCTTCTACCCAAGGAGTGACCACAAGCTCATTCACTGTAAAGTGGACTTTGCTGCATCACATTCACAGGCCACCTCTCTGAAGGATGAAATGCAATGCAGAATGGGGCAGGACAGAATAAATCTTATTCAGAGAGCATGAACAATTTCTGGGGGGAAAACTCATTGCTAAGTTTTATAATTTTTTTCTTCTGAACTTTTGAAAAAAATAAACTCTGGTTTCAGTTTAGTTTCCCCCCCTCCAAAGAAACCTACATGGCCACTTTTTCAAATTTGTTCCAGATGGATTCAGTCATAGAATGATTGATTAGCCACTCAGTTGTGAGCTATGTGGTTAAGTTCAGAAACCTATAACAAACTGGTTTGGAGCTGAGTTTCATGGTAAGTGGCAGAAAGGATAATCCTTAAACTGTCGTTTTAGAGTTAGTGATGAGGAAAGAGGAATTTAGTGGTGCTACTTATGTCAAGAGAATATATTAGTAAATGGATGGCTGAATATGAGGGAATCGAACATAATGCTTTTTTTCCCTCTGGGGTTCACCATAAAGGGAATCAGATCTGACTGCCCCCACAATCTCCCCACCACCAACTATTCTCTCTGCCTTCTTCGTGGACTAGACCAGCCTTCCCGGGATGCTCTGGGCTGACCTCTACCTGGCTGTGAGGCACCCATTTATCCCACAAGCCAGTTAACTGACTCATAGAGATTTTTATTATTGGCATAAGAAACACTGGTTTCTGAAAAATCTGAAAAATAATCTGGGGGAGAGTGAACTGAGGAGAAAATGCACTGTACTCCATATAGAGCTGTATTATGTACTTTTAAAAGCAATTTGAGGATGTTTGGTCTATTTCTATCTTCTTTACCAAAAACTCCCCAAACTTTCCTTTAGATTTTAGTTACACTTTCTAATAGCTGTATTAAGACTTTTTATTTTTTTTCTCTCTGGTTGACAATCTGGCTACTAGAGTATCTTCATAAGGAGACTGCATGTGGCTGGTGGCTGTCCTTCATGACATCATCTCATATCATAGTTCTTGCTATAATTGTTAAGTTGGTTTCCACCTTCACTGACTTTTAGCTATACTTTTTTTCTCTTTTCCTCAGAGTGCTATCCTACCTCATTAGTGACCCTTCTCTGAAAAATAAGCCACTATCCTGCCTCTCATTGAGATCCGCATGTTCTTGGGACCCCAAGAAAATTCATGTTGGATTTTGTTGTTGCTGAAGTTTTACCTCTTACACAATCTGTTTATTGTAACCTTAGGATATGTTCAGTGCATGTTGCCTAGTAGAATTTTGAGGCAACAGAAACGTAAACGTTCTTAAACATAGGGTTGATGATTCTAGGAGCAGGCTTTTGAATAGACTGGGAGGAAAAATGTGACCAGAACAGAACAGAGATTTCTAGGGGAGAGATGGAGAACATGATTTCCATGATTCCCTAACAAACGCAAATACCAGAATGTCTAGGACAAAAGGTAACATGAAGCAGGAGCAGTGTGTATTAAATGTCTTTCATGTAACAAGCATGTGATGACTACGTGTTAATCAGCAATAAGGGAGTTTTTAATGCTTGCCCATTAAGTTTTTGTTTCATGAATATTATTTGTAGAGTGGAGGAAAATAAGACTTTAATTAAACAAGTTTTAAAATCAAAGGAGATGGAATCATTTGAGTGTTTTTGGGGAGGATTGATAGTATTTTAGAAGTCTCAGATCAGTGAAGAAAAGGCTACATTTATTCAAAAGGAGCTTTTAGAAACAGCCAGGTTCTTCTTTTCCTGTGCTACTGACCACACCCATTAGGCTGCCTATCTGCATGAGTCATACAGCCTCTTGCACTGCTGGGGAGGGGGTATATTTTGCTCTGAACTCATATTTTGCTTTTTGAAATCATTTAAAATTCTAGGTTTAACTCTAAACGGTCAGTGTCAACTCAGGGAGAATTTTAAATCTAGATTGTGGTAGGCAGCTTCTGACATGGCTCTCAATGGTGCCAGCATCTTGGCATTCACACCCTTGAGTGTGGGCTGGATCTAGGGGCTTGTTTCCAATGAACAGTATACGGCAAAAGTGATGGGTTGTCACTTCTATGATTAGGTTACTAAAGACTCTGACTTTGGTCTTATTAGCGTTTCTCTCTTGCTGGCACCTTCTCTTGCTCCCTCACTTGCTAAGGAAGCTGCCATGTTGTGAGATGCTCTATGGAGAAGTGTATGTGGCAAAGATTTGAAGGTGGAAGAACTTATGAGAAAAGGAGGCAGGAAGTCAATCCTGCCAGCAACCACTAGTATGTGAGCTAGGGAGTGGACCCTTCCCAGTCAAGCCTTGAGAGAGCTGCAGCCTTGTCGAGACCCAAAGCCAGAGGACCCAGCTAAGCCACAGCTTGGTTCCTGACCCAGAGAAAAGGTGAGGTAATAAATGTTTGTTGTTTCAAGTCACTAAGCACAGGGGTAATTTGTTATGTAGCAACAGATTAATCAGCACTTAGACTTCCTTACGATTCATATGTGATGGAAAATAATAAATAAACTCAGAGAAGAGTCATTGCTTTGGTTATAAGCATGGTGTGAGCTGGAGGCTGAAAGAAATTCCAAAATGTGAAACGAACTAATTCATAGACTTTAAACACTCCCATCTCCAATGAAGATGGGAAATCTTAATTTAAGAGTCAAGAAAATAATAAAGGGCTGGTCACCTTTACATTTAAAATGGGTTTATATTAATATATGTAAACAGTTTATTTACTGTGCACCAAATAAAATAAAAATAACTCTTTTCCAAGGTAGGACTGAAATGGAGCCTTGGGCTGTGGCATGAACCACAATACCATAATCACCCAGGTCAGAGCCTGGGGAAAAGACTGCAGTGATCTAGCTTTTCAAGCTCCAGTGATTTTGGTCCAGACTTTTAGCAAACAACTAGTAGTAGGTGTGAACTGTTTTATCAATAAAGCTCTGGTGATTAGAACGGTCTGGTTTTTTGCTTCTGAGTCATTAATGCTATTATAACCACAAAATGCACCTGCATTCTTTCCAAGGTGAATTTTGACTTGCCTGGGTATGTTTTTCTGTTAAAAATGCCATCCAAAAGGCAAAGATGAACTCCTATCAATGGAAATATCTTAAATGCCAGGCATGTATCAATTACGAAACATATCATTACCATACGTCCACAAGGCTTACAGCCTGGAAAAGTGAACTCATTTTCTCTTTCTTGTCCTTTTTAAATAATTTCAAGTAAGAGCTGAAAGGACCACTCTTAATTGTAACAACTGAGAAAACTGAGATCCAGCAAGATGAACTGATTTAATAAAGTCAGCAAGTCATTCAGGGGAAGACCCAAATGGGAACTTTCATCTCTTGCTTAGTTTCATGGGGTTTCCACCATTCTTTGCTGCCAAAGAATACTTTCTGGAATCCTCTGAAGCATTCAAGTGTAAAAACATTCCATTACAGGAGAAAATTCTGTTAATTAGTAAGAGAGGGAAATATCTCTGTATTATAGCCACAGCTGTTACAATGTAATTTGCATTGGAGAAACTGAGTAACCAAAGGAGAAAAATGTATTTTTGAAAAGTAACCACATGCAAATTTGACTCTATCCAAATTATACCACATTTGCTGCTGCAGAAAGTAGAGAATGAAGAATCATTAGATCTATCAGTTTCTTGATAGGAAGGATACTGTCAGCTACTGGAAGACACGTTCTGCATATATCAACAAAACCAGGGAGCTTGTTAGAAATATATAACGCCATACATTAACCCAGACCTACCCAGAATCAGAATTTTCATTTTAACAGGATCCCCAGGGAACCGATATGTTCATTAATATTTGAGAAGCACTGATCTTCTCAAACATAGCATGGAGGAGATTCTAAAAAACATATTAAACAATTGAAACCCAAATTTAAAGACTTCTTTAGCCAAGTTTATAAAAACAGCAGAACTGATTTATTAGGTGTCACCTTTTCTATTTTCCATCATCAGTCTTTGGTGGAAAATGTGCATTTATACAAATATATATGCATTTATACATGTATATATGTATGTCCACACACATATATGAGTGGACAGTTGGTAATTACAATATCTTATGAGATATTTTAGGAGAATATACTTTTGATTAGTATAGTCCTGTGACTGCTCATTGTCCTCTACTCCCTTGTCTTGCTCTCTTTTAATCTACCTCCCTGTTCCATTCCACATCTTTTTTTCGGCCTGTCATTCCTCTTACAGATGGTCTTGTCTTTCAGGGTAAGAGGAGGCTTCCAGGGTAAGAGGTAGGGCTCAGTTGTTTGCTCCGTTTTGCTTTTTCTCCACAAATGTATGTTTGAATATAGTCCTAGCCCCTACCCTAGTAGGTACTCTCTGAATTTTTGCTTTTTCCTTAGAAGACTGATTTTCATACCTGAGTGCTATGTGTTAGTGGTAGGTGGTGCTAGAGGGTGAGTGTCACTGTTACTTAAGCCTTGCAGAAGCCAGGAAGTACCATCACTAGCTTGAATGTTTCGTCTTAATAATATGCAGTATATGTTTTTTAAATTGACTGATGGGCAAGCAACACCAAGTCATGAATTTTCAGCAATTGCTGTTATATAGTTGTGATCTTTGTGGTTAAGGGTCTGTGGTGGTTAAATTTATGTGTCAACTTGATTGGGCTAGGGGATGCCCAGATAGCTGATAAAATATTATTTCTGGGTGTGTCTGTGATGTTGTTTCCAGAAGAGAGCATCTGAATCGATGGATTGAGTGAAGCAGATAGCCCTCACCAAACTGGGTGGTGTAATCCAGTCCATTGAAAGCCCAAATAGAACAAAGAGTCAGAGGAAAGATGAATTTTTTCTTTCTCTTGTTGAGAGGGGACATCCATCTTCTTCTGCCCTTGAGAAAGCAGCATTGGAGCTCCTGGTTCTCAGATTTGTGGACTCTGGGACTTACACTAAGAGGTTCCATCTCCCACCCACTTCTTAGCCCTTTAGACTCAGACCAAATTGTACCACTGGCTTTCCTTGTTTTCCAGCTTATAGATGGCAGATGATGAGACTTCTTAGCCTCCATAATCACATAAGAAATTCTCATAATAAATCTCTCTCCATGTATCTTATTGGGTCTGTTTTCCTGGAGAAACTTGACTAAATACAGAGGTTCGCCTAACTGTGACAGAGAAGAGAACTTATTTCTTCTCTTCTAAGAGATAGTGACATTTTTTTTCTGCTGAGCAACAGCTTTGGCATAACAATGGTATGTTACCTATTAGAATAATTACAAAATTTAAGATCTCCAACTGCAAAGGCTTGGTATGAATTTGAATCTGCACTGATTCTTCTTCTAAGCCTATCAGGATTTACAATGAAAGGTAAGCAGGTCTGTTGCTTGCAGTTATCCATTTCTCAGGATTTTTACTTGACTTTTTTTTAGCTAGGGAGAAAATTCAAAATACCATTCACATTTTAATTAAATAATTACCATAATCTTTATTGAAGTCTTCCTGATTTTCTCTTGTCACTATAAACTTTTCCCTTAATCTGAAACCAGAAACTATATATTTTACTGAGAAAACATCAAAAGTTTGCAATACTTTTGATAATGTGCAAAGTCCGCCTATTCCTGAGTTTGATACTCTAAACAGATTTTCCAATAATTCTATTATTATATTATTTTTTGAGGCAGGGTTTCACTCTTGTTGCCCAGGCTGGAGTGTGATGGCGCAATCTTGGCTCACTGCAACCTCCGCCTCCCAGGTTCAAGTGATTCGCCTGTCTTAGCCTCCCAAGTAGCTGGGATTACAGGCGCATGCCACCACACCCCACTACTTTTTTTATTTGTAGTAGACATGGCATTTCACCATATTGGTCAGACTGGTCTTGAATTCCTGACCTCAGGTGATCTGCACACCTCAGCCTCCCAAAGTGCTGGGATGACATGTGTGAGCCATGGTGCTCAACCTCATTTTCTGATAATTCTTTAAAGCTCTATTAGAATCCTAATACTGTTTCTGGCCAAGTGTTTACAATGGCAACTAGGTAGTATAAGCTCTTTTTCTAACAGAGTGATATTCTATTTGGGGTATTAAATAGTGATAGTCTATTTGGGGTATTAACCTTCTGTGATAGGTTGGTTTATTGGAAATTATTGCCCTGGCATGCTTACACAATCAATTTTTCTGCTTATTGAAAAATCAATGAGAAGATTTTTCAGTTGATTTAGAGTTGAGCTCTAATTTATAATAGTTTTGCTATTTAACATTTTTTTGAATAAGCTACTCACCAACTAATCTTTCCTGTTTTTCAGAACTATTATTAGCTGCTTAAATTGCACTACAATTAAATTTCCTTCTTCCATTTAGTTTCTTTTTAACATTAGCTTACCCCCCACCACCATAGTCACTGAAGGAGGGAGGTCAAATGATTAAAGTTCAGAACAAATCCCTGCATCTTTTTTTTGAGATGGAGTCCTGCTCTGTCACCCAGGTTGGAGTGCAGTGGTATAATCTCTACTCACTGCAAACACAGCTTCACTGGTTCAAGCAATTCTCCTGCCTCAGACTCCCTAGTAGCTGGGATTATATTCCACCATGCCCAGCTAATTTTTGTATTTTTAGTAGGGATAGGGTTTCACCATGTTGGCCATGAAAATCTCAAACTCCTCACCTCAGGTGATCTGCCTGCTTCTGCCTCCCAAAGTGCTGTGATTACAAGCATGAGCCACCTTGCCTAGCCAAAGCCCTACATCTTTACCAGCTTGCATAAGAGGACTTTTTTCTCTGGCTTCCTCCCTGAATTAAGATTCTTCTGATATTCCAGGTCATGAACTCTTGGCAAAAGGCGCCCACAGCTTTTACTGCAAAGTTTCTTTCATCATGAATGACTGGAATTTTCTGCCTTGCTTGTTGTGTGGAGTTCCATTCCAGACTACTTCCTGACTATATAATTTACCAAAGTCTGAAGAATGAAAAAGCCTGGAGGTTCAGTGTCAGTCCCAGATAAGTAATTTTTGAATCTGTCTTAAAAGGTAGTTTATTAAAAATGTTAATTTTGCTAAAAATTAAGTTGTTCCATATAAAATACAAAGGTGGGTCAGGATGAAATCCAGGCAAATCTGTGAGAAAGATTAGGTATGAAGTGATCAGCATGCTGCAGAAGTGTATTATGACAAAGCCTCAGAAGTTATATCTCAGCTCCTTCACTTTTTTGTCAACCTTTTCATTAAACAAACATAAATCTTTGTTTAACAAAAAGTGTAGTAACTGTCCAAGGTGCACTGCTCTCATGTAATAGGTGAACATATGCATTAAGAAAGCAGTTTCCGGGAGATCCAAGATGGCCAAATAGGAACAGCTCTGGGGTGCAGTCCTCAGCGAGAGCAAAGCAGAGGGTGAGTGGTCAGTGCATTTCCAAACGAGGTACCAGGTGCATCTTAATGGGACTGTTTGCACAGTGGGTGTAGCCCAAGAAGGGTGAGCCTAGGCAGGGTAGGGTGCTGCCTCACCAGGAAGTGCAATCCCCAGAGGACTCCCCTTCCCACCCAATGGAGGCCATCAGGGGCTTTTCCATCCACTCCAGCACTCTGGCTCAGATACTGTGCTTCTCCCACAGTTTATACTGCCCACAGACCAGGAGATTCCCTGGCTGGAAAGTGCCATGAGTTTCCAGCACAGCTGTTTCAGCTGGTGCCCCAGGTTTCTGCACAAAAACTCACACAAATCTAGGCATCCTTTTCAACTGGCACCTGGAATGCCTGGGAGACAGAGCCGCTCATTCAACTGAAAAAGAAAGTGCTGAAAGCAGGAGAGCCAGGTGATCTGGCTTGGAGGGTCTCACCCCACAAAGACCAGCAGTCTGAAACATGCTGGATTGAGAGTTTTGCAGCAAGTGCAGTTGGACATGGGACGGCCCAGCTCTGTGGTGGGAAAGGCCTCTGCCATTAGCAAGTCAGTCCACCACTACCAAGGCAGTCTGCCATTACCAAGAAGGTCCGCCATTACCGAGGCAGTCTGCCATTACCCAGGTAATCCACCATTACTGAGGCAGTCCACCATTACTGAGACAGACCACCATTACTGAGGCAGTTCTAACTGTACCTCTGTAAACAAAACTGCAAGGAAGTTTACACAGCAGCAGGGCAGAGCCTGTGCCGGCTTAGCAACACCTCTGCTGGCAGACTGTGAATAGACTACCTCCTTACTGGGCAGGACATCTCTAAAAAAAGGCAGCAGCATGTCAGGAACTTATAAATAAAGCCCACCATTCCAGGACAGAGCACCTGGGAAAAAAGGTGGTTATAAGTTCTGCTGCAGCAGACTTAAACATACCTGCCCAGTGCTCTGAATGGAACAATGGAGCTCCCAGCACAGCACTTGAGCTCTGATAAGGGACAGACTGTCTCCTCAAGCAGCACCCCCAACCCCTGTATATCCAGAGAGGCACCACATAAAGGAGAGCTCTGGCTGACATCTGGCAGATACCCTTCCGGGACAAAGATAACAGAAGAAGAAACTGGCAGCAACCCTTACTGTTCTGCAGCCCCCACTGGTGATTCCCAGGCAAGCAGGGTCTGCAGTGGATGTCCAGCAGTTCTGTAGCAGAGGGGCCTGACTGTTAGAAGGAAAAGTAAAAAACAGAAAATAGCTTCAACATCAACCCAAAGGATGTCCACTCAGAGACCTCATCCAAAAGTCACTAACTACAAAGACCACAGGTAGATAAATCCACAAAGATGGGAAGAAACCAGCACAAAAAGGATGAAAACACCAAAAAATGGAACGCATCTCCTCCTCCAAGGGATCATAACTCCTCACCAGCAAGGGAACAAAGCTGGATGGAGAATGAGTCTGATGAATTGACAGAAGCAGGCTTCAGAAGGTGGGTAATAAACTTCTCTGGCTAAAAGAACATGTTTTAACCCAATGAAAAGAAACTAACAACCTTGAAAAAAGGTTAGACAAAATGCTAACTAGAATAATCAGCTTAGAGAAGAACATAAACGACTTGCTGGAGCTGAAAAACACAGCACGAGAACTTCACGAAGCATACACAAGTTTCAATAGCTGAATCGACCAAGCAGAAGAAAATGTATCAGAGATTGAATATCAACTCAATGAAATAAAATGAGATGGCAAGATTAGAGAAAAAAGAGTGAAAAGAAATGAACAAAACCTCCAAGAAATATGGGATTATGTGAAAAGACCTAATCTCAAAAAAAAAAAAAAAAAAAAGACCTAATCTACATTTAATAGATGTACCTGAATGTGACAGGGAGAATGAATCCAAGCTGGAAAATACTCTTCAGGATATTATCCAGGATAACTTCCCCAACTTAGCAAGGAGGCCAACATTCAAGTCCAGGAAATATAGAGACCACCACCAAGATATTCCTCAAGATGAGCAACCCCAATACATATAATTGTCAGATTCACCAGGGTTGAAATGAAGGAAAAAATGTTAAGGGCAGCCAGAGAGAAAGGGTTACCCACAAAGGGAAGCCCATCAGACTCACAGCAGATCTCTTGGCAGAAACCCTACAAACCAGAAGAGAGTGGGGGCCAATTTTCAACATCCTTAAAGAAAAGAACTTTCAATCTAGAATTTCATATCCAGACAAACTAAGCTTCATGGGTGAAGGAGAAATAAAATCCTTTACAGACAAGCAATTGCTGAGAGATTTTGTCACCACCAGGCCTGCCTTACAAGAGCTCCTGAAAGAAGCACTAAACATGGAAAGGAACAACCAGTACCAGCCAACCCAAAAACATACCGAATGGTAAAGACCATTGACACAATAAAGAAACCGCATCAACTAATGGACACAACCACCAGCTAGCATCAAAATGGCAGGATCAAATTTACACATAATAATATTAACCTTAAATGTAAATGAGCTAAATGCTCCAATCAAAAGACACAGACTGGCAAAATGGATAAAAAGTCAAGACCCATTGGTGTGCTGTATTCAGGAAACCCATCTCATGTGCAAGGACACACATAGGCTCAAAATAAAGAGATGGATGAAGATTTACCAAGCAAATGGAGAATTGCAATCCTAGTCTCTGATAAAATAGACCTTAAATCAACAAAGATCAAAAGAGATGAAGAAGGGCATTACATAATGGTAAAAGGATCAATGCAGCAAGAAGAACTAACAATCCTAAATATATACCCACCCAATACAGGAGCATCCAGATACATAAAGCAAGTTAACAACCTACAAAGAGACTTAGACTCCCACACAATAATAGTGGGAGACTTTAACACTCCACTGTCAATATTAGACAGATCAACCAGACAGAAAAATTAACAAGGATATCCAGGACTTGAACTCAGATCTGGACCAAGCGGATCTAATAGACATCTACAGAACTCTCCACCCCAAATTCACAGAATATACATTCTTCTCAGCACCACATAGCACCTACTCCAAAACCGACACATAATTGGAGGTAAATCACTCCTCAGCAAATGCTAAAGAACAGAAATCATAACAAAAAGTCTCTCAGACCATAGTGCACTCAAATTAGAATTCAGGATTAAGAAACTAACTTAGAACTGCGCAACTTCATGGAAACTAAACAACTGGCTCTTGAATGTGGACTGGATAAACAATGACATGAAGGCAGACATAAGGATGTTCTTCAAACCCAATGAGAATGAAGAAAAAATGTACCAGAATCTCTGTGATACATTCAAAGCAGTGTTTAGAGGGAAATTTATAGCAATAAATGCCCACATGAGAAGGGAGGAAAGATAAAAAATTGAAACCCTATAGTCGAAATTGGAAGAGCTAGAGAAACAAGATCAAAAAAACTCAAAAGCTAGCAGAAGACAAGAAATAACTAAGATCAGAGCAGAACTGAAGGAGATAGAGACACAAAAACCCCTTAAAAATCAATAAATCCAGGGGCTGCTTTTTTGAAAAGATCAACAAAATAGACCACTAGCCAGATTAATAAAAAAGAAAAGAGAAGAATCAAATAGATGCAATAAAAAATGATAAAGGGGATATCATCACTGATTCCACAGAAATACAGACTACCATCAGAGATTACTACAAACAACTCTATGCACATAAACCAGTAAACCTGGAAGAAATGGATAAATTCTGGACTCTTGCACCCTCCCAAGCGTAAACCAGGAAGAAGTTGAAACCCTGAATAGACCAGTAACAAGGGCTGAAGTAATTAATAGCCTACCAACAAAAAAAAAGGTCGAGGTACAGATGGTTTCACAGCTGAGTTCTACCAGATGTACAAAGAGGAGCTAGTATCACTCCTTCTGAAACTACTCCAAACAATATAAAAAGAGGGAATCCTTCTCAAATCATTTTATGAGACCAACATCATCCTGATACCAAAACCTGGCAGAGACTCAATGAAAAAAGAAAACTTCAGGCCAATATCCATGATGAACATAGATGCAAAAATATTCAGTAAAATACTGACAAACCAATTGCAACAGCAAATCAAAGAGCTTATCCATCACGATCAACTAGGCTTCATCCCAGGGATGCAAGGCTGGTTCAACATATGCAAGTCTATAAACATAATGCACATCAACAGAACCAAAGACAAAAACCACATGATTATCTCAATAGATGCATAGAAGGCCATTAACAAAATTCAACAGCCCTTTATCCTAAAATCTCTCAATAAACTAGGTATCAGTGGAACGCATCTCAAAATAACAAAAGCTATTATGACAAACCCACAGCCAATATCATATTGAATGGGCAAAAACTGGAAGCATTCCCTTTGAAATCTGGCACTAGACAAGGATGCCCCCTATTACCACTACTATTCAATCTAGAATTGGAAGTTCTAGCCAGAGCAATCAGGCAAGAAAAAGAAATAAAGAATATTCAATTTGGAAAGGAAGAAGTCAAATTGTCTCTATTTGCAGATGACATTAGTGTATATTTAGAAGGCCCCATCATCTTAGCCCAAAATCTCCTTAAACTGATAAGCAACTTCACAAAGTCTCAGGATACAAAATCAATGTGCAGAAATCACAAGCATTCCTATATACCAATAACAGACTAACAGAGAGCCAAATCATGAGCAAACTCCCATTCTCAATTGCTACAAATAGAATAAAATACCTAGGAATACAACTAAGAAAGGCCCTCTTCAAAGAGAACTACAAACCCCTGCAGAAGGAAATAAGAGAGGACACAAAGAGATGGAAAAACATCCCATGCTCATGGTTAGGAAGAATCAATATCATGAAAATGGCCATACTGCCCAAAGCAATTTATAGATTCAATGCTAACCCCATCAACCTACCAATGACCTTCTTCACAGAACTAGAAAAAAACACCTTAAACTTCATTTGGAACCAAAAGAGAGCTCACATAGCCAAGACAATTCTAAGCAAAAAGAACAAAGCTGGAGGCATCAGGCTACCTGACTTTAAACAATGCTACAAGGCTACAGTAATCAAAACAGCATGGTACTGGTATCAAAACAGAGATATTGACCAATGGAACAGAACAGAGGCCTCAGAGGCAACACCACACATCTATAACCATCTGATCTTTGACAAACCTGACAAAAACAAGCAATGGGGAAAGGATTCCCTGTTTAATAAATGGTGTTGGGAAAACTGGCTAGCCATGTGCAGAAAGCAGAAACTGGACCCTTTCCTGACATCTTACACTAAAATTAACTCCAAATGGATTAAAGACTTAAACATAAGACCTAACACCATAAAAACCCTAGAAGAAAACCTAGGCAAAATTATTTAAGACATAGGCATAGGCAAGAACTTCATAACTAAAACACCAAAAGCACTGGCAACAAAAGCCAAAATAGACAAATGGGATCTAATTGTTTCTGTACAGTGAAAGAAACAATCATTAGGGTGAACTGGCAACCAACAGGATGGGAAAAAATGTTTGCAATCTATCCATCTGACAAAGGTCTAATATGCAGGATCTACAAAGAACTAAAACAGATTTACAAGAAAAGGAAACACACAAACCCATTCAAAAGTGGGTGATGGATATGAACAGACACTTTTCAAAAGAAGACATACATGAGGCCAAGAAACATATGAAAAAATGTTCATCATCACTGGTCATTAGAGAAATGCAAATCAAAACCACACTGAGATATCATCTCACACCAGTTAGAATGGCAATCATTAAAAAATCTGGAGACAACAGATGCTGGAGAGGATGTGGAGAAATAGGAATACTTTTACATTGTTGGTGAGAGTGTAAAGTAGTTCAACCATTGTGGAAGACAGTGTGGTGATTCCTCAAGGATCTAGAAATAGAAATTCCATTTGACCCAGCAATCCCATTACTGGGTATATACCCAAAGGATTATAAATTATTCTATTATTAAGACACATGCACATGTATGTTCATTGTGACACTGTTTACAATAGCAAAGACCTGGAACCAACCGAAATGCCCATTGATGTTAGACTGGACAAGGAAAACTTGGCACATATACACCATGGAATACTAGGCAGCCATTAAAAACGATGAGTTTGTGTCCTTTGTAGGACATGGATGAATCTGGAAACCATCATTCTCAGCAAACTGACACAGGAGCAGAAAATCAAATACTGCATGTTCTCACTCATAGGTGGGTGTTGAACAATGAAAGTGCATGGACACATGCGTTTTTGTCTGTTGCAGGGGTGGCTAGGAGGGACATTGGGGATGGGGAGGTTGGGGAGAGATAACATGGGGAGAAATGCCAGATATACGTGATGGGGGGAATGGAGGCAGCAAACCACCTGGCCATGTATGTACCTATGCAACAGTCCTTTATGATCTGCACGTGTACCCCAGAACCTAAAGTATAATAAAAAAAGAAAAAAGAAAGCAGTTTCCAATGTTAATGTTACAGGGTTAATAAGAGGAAACTTCTCTTTGCATTCAGCCATTTCAAAAGCAGCATCAACTATGATGAGTTTCATTTTGGTACATGGTACCTTCCTACTGAAAATAATGTTGTGTTTACATGTTTGTACATATGCATGTATATAGCTGTGTACTTAAATGGGTATCTGTATATGTGCACATATATGGGTGTAAATAGCTAAAATAAACTAGTCAATAAAAGGGGTATTTAGCCTGCATAGGCAGATTTCTAAAGTGTCTTTTAATTATTTCTCTTGGGATATTCTTTTCTTTTTATAAGTGGGATCTTTTGATATCACAAACTACTCAGGAAAGAACATGGATAAAGAGAGAAAATCATTTTATACAATAGTATCTCTTTAGACCCCAAATTATGATAAGTAGTGATTAGAGAAAGTTCACTGGTAGGTTTTGCAAAGTTAAATGATTCCAGCCAGAGACCTAAATTGCTCACATATGAAGTCTCTTCAAATCAACAATTCTGAGGATCCAACAGCAAACTCTGAAAACAGACTTATACTGCCCTTTGTAATTTTTGTATATTAGAAAATATTGGGATATATAAGTTTTCAGAAAATAGCAAAAATGGTAATTTAATGGCATGCTGGTGTGATTATATATATAAGAGAAGGGCTTTGCTGCAAAATATTTCACAAGGGAAATCTAACATCATCACTGAATAAAAATCCTTCCCTAACCCAGGTTGTGTCAGACTTGGTATGCAAGGTGGGCAGTGAGTAGGACCCCTGAGTTGTTTCCCATTTTTGATTGTGTTCTGTGGCTTCACTCAAGGGGGCGGGATTAGATTCTTTGCAACGAAAGGAATTTAGAGTGAAAACTTATTTCACCCCTTCCCCGCAACTTTCTGAGATTTAACTATATGCAGTTCCAGCTCCTGTCATGATTCTCACTTTAACTAGGCACATGTAAAAGCAAATGCAGTTTTGATGGCTCTCTTGGATTCTCTTCCCTACTTCACCTACAGTTCAAGTCTAAGCTAGTTTATCAGCTCTCAATGGGCTCTCAGCAAGCTCTGTTCTTTCTTCCTGGGCTCCTGAGAGTTATGGCTTTCCTTCTCACTTATCTTTCTCCCTCAAGCTTCTCTACTTTGGGACCAGCTCAAAAAATTCTTCTTTTAAATCACCTGTCCCCAACTAAGTGACTTTCTTGGAGTCTAAAGACAGATTTGAGAAGAATAATTTCTAGCCAGGGAAATGTCTAAGATAAGATAGATTGCTCAGAGTCCCTCTGCCTTGATCTTATTTTACAGAAATTCATCAAAACCTTGAGTTTCTTCACAGTATCAGAGAGATCACATCAGTGTTTTCTAGCCTTATAGAAAGACAAATACTGCATGATCTCACTTGAATGTGAAATCTAAAAAAGTCAAACTCAAAGAAGTAGAAGGAGAAATGTGACCAGAGGCTGAGGCTGGGATGGGGGGAGATAGGGGGATGTTAGTCAAAGGGTACAGAGTTTCAGTTAAACAGGAAGATTTTGAGCTCTACTGCACAGTGTGGTGACTATAGTTAATAATAATATGGTGTATCTTTCAAAACTGCTAAGCAAGTAGATTTTAAATATTTACATTGCAAAAAAAAGTGAGGTAATAGTTATGTTAAGTAGCTTGATTTAATCATCCCACAGTGTATACATATATCAAAACATCACATTGTACCCCATAAATATGTTTATTATTTGTCAATTAAAAATAAAATTATAAAATCAAAAATATTTTTCAGGCTTATATTATCTCACTTCAAGTATCATAAATATTAACACTTTCCCAACCAAAGTGTATTTTCATCATTCTCCATGAGATTTCTGAAGAAGGATATATTTGATAAAGAAATGCATTTCCTGGTTAAATGGCTTATTGGAAAATAAAAAAGTGTTCGTGTTTTTCTCAACTAGTCTTGCTCTACGAATAACAGCAAGCTGTTTAGTCACTAATATTTACTGAAAACCTAGTAATCCAGGATATATATACTAGATTTTATGAATCTTTCTTTCAGGTAGCATAAGCTTAAAACAGGGACAAGGTATCTAAGACCTGTTAAAGGGACAACATTTACTGATTGCCTATTCAATAATAAGTAAAACAGGAGGCAGTTCTGGAAGATGTTTAGACAGAGCTAGATGAACTCATTAGCATTTTGCTGGAGTTACTGAGGATGGAACCAGTCATAGATACTTGCTCTGTAAAGTGGCTCATCAATTATTCTTTCTGATTTGGTCTTCTTCCCCACCTTATCTTGCTAGCATTCCAATCAGAAGCACACTGTTTCTGGGGACCCCTCCGGGGAAATCATTCTAGGACAGATGGAACTTGGAGAAAATATAATGCTTCTCAATTGTTCTGTGCAGTTACAGTGTGATTACTTCCTCTGATGTTTGGATCTTAATTTCCTTATCAGATTTCCTAATGTCTCCTCATTATTCTCTCCCAAATGCCCCATTCCAGGGAAGAAACAGACTTTTGTCCTTAACCACATTTCTGTGAACATATTTTCTTTTCCTGTACAAATATGTATTTTAGTATATTGTGGTGCTACCTGTGTCACATGCTAGTTTTACATCTACTTTTGACAATTCACTATGTACTTCTAGTGATGTTCATGTTACTTTATTGAACTGTTGTTTGTTTCCTTTATTGTTATTTGATATCTCATGGGACAATTATGACGAATTCCCTAAGGACTATGAGCATTCCTTCCTTCTACTTTGACTCTATTAAGCCACAACAGAAAGTGGTTCTTAAACTTGACCGAATTCACTGAATTCTAATGGAATGCTTTCATGTTCCATTTGATCAATTTCACTTGCAATACTGACTATTTACCCTAGACTGGGATAGACGTACAATCATTTGAAAGGTAGTTGAAGTTTTAGAATTTGATTTAGTGCAAATCTCAAGCTTTTTAGTCTATTTAGTACACATTTATATACATTGATTGACTATTTCTGCTTTTAACCTGTGTTCATGCTAACATCTTCACATTCAGCCTTTTTTCATGTCATTGATTCACTTCACTTTTATTAAATGTTTACAAATCATTTCAGTTTAAACTACAAACCTGCAATTCTTTTTAAATTTTTGCAATGACAGCATTTTCTTTTGCCAATATCTGAAATGCAGTTTTCTTGATCAGTTTAATTTTTGAGTGTGCAATTTGTAATTACCTCCTGGAAAAAGCAGCATGCTAATGAATTTCAGATGTGGCGTGAATTACTTATTTGTACATTCTGCAAAACCAAACACATTGGGAAAAATTTTGTTTACTCTTTGGTTTCAAAGAATAAAATTGTGCCAGCAATTCAACACGTGCAAAGGCAATCCTTACAGAAGGGGCACAACTTGTTGATTTCAGGGAATGTAGCTTGAGACTTCCTACTGAAGAACTAAATAATGAGCCAGTACCAGCGCACTTTCCTGAAGTTACCCAGGGTTGCAATTCTACACTAATCTGTTTCTTCTTGCTGCAATGGGGAGGGGAAAATTCATTCAACAGATTGAGTGTTAACTAGTCTTAAAAAGAATCTCTCATCTTTGATGGGAAGTAAATCTCTGATAAAGTTTAAATTGAAAGGAGATGTTTATGTGAACACTCTTCAAATATCTGATATTCACAGAGTCTAAATGAAAAGAGATGGTTAGCTGAGCACCTGATATTGGAAGGATCTAATATCACTCTGGTGACTGAAGAATGCTTTACAGTCAAGTCAGAGTCAGTCTCCTTCTCTTTTGTGGTTCTACACAAACTGAACCGCCAAACAGCATTGCCTCATCTCATAAGTTTGTGCCATGAACTTAAGGAGGAGCCCTATAGAAGACAGATGTCACTTAGCACCAATCATTGCCATAGCCAGAACAAAAATTAGAGTCTCTCCTACTGACAATTTAAGAATAGTTATATGATTGCATATTTGCAGGTTTTACAGAAATATGTATCCTGTTTTCTTAATATGTCCCCTTTCCTTTAGATTGCATACATTGTGTCTTTGGTTCAGGTATATGGTCTTAATCAGGACCCCTGACCATCCATGTTTAGGAATCGGAGTACTAAAGATGACAGTAAGAAGAGTGAGAGAAGTAAAAGAGAAATATTATGTTACCCTAGAGGCAGATTGTATGTTTTCTTTTCACTGCTTCTTATATCCCGTGTGAAGTATTGTGACCCTGCCCTCTGATTTATATAGCTGGATGCAGCTCTTGAAGTTAAGATTAAGTTAAGGCATTGGTTCTCAGATTTGAGGAGTTGTCAATATTATGGGATCATTAAAACAATATATAATTATATAAGTATATTTAGTTATATTGTTATCAAAATATATATTTGTCTTTTTATAACAATATATGTTTTATATATATATATATATATATATAAATTGTTAAAGCAATATAATCCTGTGCTCGCTTAGGCAGCACATATACTAAAACAATATAATCCCAGGACCAGATTGCTGGTCCTGGTCCTCAAGTTTCTGATTCAGTAGGTCTGAGGGAAATTTGCATTTGCATTTCTAATAAATTACCCAACGATACTTGATGCTTCTGGTCTAGGGACTACACTTTGGGAACCATTGAATTAGGGAGGTGCAGACCTCTTCTATCCTTCCACCTCAAACGTTTGTCATTCAATTTTTACGAAGGAACTTAAAGAACATTTTGTGACTGGGTATGAATCAGATACATATACATACTGTTCACAAATGCATATTAAAATGACATAAATGGACTAGAAATTCAATGGCTGCAGTATATTGAAAAGTAAATTATGAAACAGTGCTAGAATTTTTAGCAGCAAATCAATCACTTGTATAATTTGAAAAATATTTAAGTCTCCCCTATAAACTCAACTCTTATCCATTTATATGGCTTTAGAGAATTTTCAGGTACTTGAGGTAATTAACAACTAAAAACAATGAAGAACAGTAAGCAGGCTAAATGCCCATTTCCTTATTGTTTGAAGTACTTTTTCTTAGGTTAACATCATAATTTACTCAATTATAGTCTTCCTTTTGCAAAATATCTATTTTCTGAGACCACAGGTCTTCACTGGGCTATATAATTATATGTAAGAAAGATTAGGCATTTCCTCAAAAAACTAACCCATGCAGCCAGTGACCCTAATGACATTAATGAGAATCAACAAAATGGCAGTGTTTGAAAGCTGTTTGGTAATGACAATACCAGATAACTAAGCCAGTTGGTTACACTACAATTTTCTAATTCTCTTCTGGATATGAGATCATTTAAGTTTAAAATGGAAGAAGTCAAAGAAAGATATCCCTAGCATCTGAGAAGCTGTACATGTTAGTTCAAGTTTATCTTTGCAAAGGTAGATGTACAGATAATAACTTCTTTCATTTTCAAAAGAGTATTCTAGTTGCCCTTATATTTATAAATAAATGGTAGAATATAATGGATGGTTCCTAAGTTTATGGAGGTTTGTAAATTTTTACCCTAGGTACACTATAATTTGTTCCTTTAGGAGGCAAAAATACATTTTTTGGTGTTCTAATCACTCCTGTATCACATATAATCATGATAAAAATAAAATAAAATTGAAAATATAGTTGAAAATTGGAAAAAAAATAAAAATTTTAGCAAACTGAAAAATTTATAGGTGAAACATGGTATTTAATTTGGCCATGTGGTGAAATTTTTTCCAGGTAGAAATGTGAAAAGATTCCTAACTTTCCCATAGTATGACACATACTTAAGCGTGCAGGTTCTAATGTCCAGGTATCCTACACATGAAACATCTAAAACAATGTAGAAACTTGCTCATTGGCAAACTGGCAAATGGGATCCCAACAACTGCAGAGAAAGACTCTGTCCAACTAGTTTAAAATCAGTGCGGTTTGGCTTTTGAAAGTTCAAAACAAATTGTAAAAATAGTCTCACTAGGCAAGCAATGCCTCAACCTGAAAAAATGGCTCTAATGTTAAAATTTATTCACTATTTTCTGTGAGGTGCAGGCGATTTGTCTATGGGGGTTTGCTAGGGGCTCAACCATTTTATTTGTCTGGGATGAAGGCATTTCCAGGAACATGGAACTTCTGGTTTTGAAACCAGACAGTCCCAGTAGACAGAGATGGTGGAAACCCTAGGGTATGTTTTTTTTATATTTCTTAATGATATCTAATATAATATAAGCCAGGTACTGTACTTGATTTGGTTTTACAATCAGCTTTATTAGGCATTCATACTGAGTTCATTTCTTGCTGGCACAGTTTCTTTACCAAGTTAGTAGTCATTCCTGTAAGTTCTGACAGAGTTTAGTAATGGCTTAATTACCAGCTATGCAAAATGTCCTGTGTTTTAATTTTTTTTAAAGTTCAATTAAACAAACAAGTTTCTTCAGTTAGGACGATCAATGCTTTCTCTTTCTTGTCAGTTCCCAAATGATTTTTTTAAATATAGGAATGGAAGTCTTAGAAAGTTATATATGATTTTTAAAAAATCCTTTCTCAACTCCATCTAGTGATTTCTAACTCCATCTCCTTTAGAAAAATTATATAGAGACTATTGCCAGGTCTGGTGGCTCACACCTGTAACCCCAGCACTTTGGGAGGCTTAGGTGGGCAGATCACCTGAGGTCAGGAGTTCGAAACCAGCCTGGCCAACATGGCAAAACCCCATCTCTACTAAAAATACAAAAATTAGCAGGGTGTGGTGGTGCATGCCTGTAGTCCCAACAACTCAGGAGGCTGAGGCACAACAATTGTTTAAACCCTGGAAGTCAGAAGGTGCAGTGAGCCAAGATAGCACCACTGCACTCCAGCCTGGGTAGACTCTGTCTCAAAAAAAAAAAAAAACAAAAAAAGGAAAGATTATTATAGAGACTATGCAATAAAGGTGTAGAAAATTAAAGGTGAGCCAGCAACAGTTTATAATATAGTCCCCATTCAACTCAACTTATTTTTGGTGTAAATGAGTATCTGTTTTTGAGACAGATGATATCTCATGGAAACAATTTCTAAAACTATTTATACATGGCTCCAGGTATGTAACACTGAAATGATCTTCATTTTATAGCTGCCAAGAATAATGTCAGTCATGGGAAACTCTCAGTGGGACTGGCTCCCACAGCACGATCCTCATTTAGCAAAAATTACCTGAAAAAAGCCTGCTCACTATGACCTGATCTTTGATGTTGCGTTGCATTTTAAACTCCTTGTATCTGTAAAAAACTGAAAACCCCCAAAAATACATGAAAAGGAGTAAAAATATCATGTTTTCATTAAACAGTGAAAACATGGACAGCTACTTAAAAGATATATTTACAAAGTAGTGTACATTTTAAAAATCTAATTATTTAAATTATTTAGGAGCCATCTGTGACTGGTACAGTGAATTCAAAGGCACAATAGATTTGAAGACTGAATCACAGTACAGATTTCAGTTCTTACATTTAAAGTGTCCTCTGTTTTAGGTTACATAATGATAAACTATACCTGCTAAAAAAATGTATATGGAAAAAAGGAATAATTTTTATGCATATAAGACTTATCTGTAAGATTCATTTATTCTAATCCAGTAGACCATGAAAAATGTGTTTGGATTACTGGGTATAAATACGCAGCATTTAAAAGGGAGTGTAGAGCTTTACTAAAACAGAAGACTCCTCAAACTCCATGATGATGTCAATAATATAGGTCCTTGGAGCACATCACTGTTTTAAACGAAGGTCCCCATACTTTCACATTGATTATAGAATTTTATTTTGTGCTGCTGGCCTGGAATGAGAATGTCATACATCTGCAGGCAATTAGAGGAAGTTGGACTGCATGTTTGATTAGCTCAATAATAAATGAGCACAAGTGTGACTCGACTTATGTTAGTCAAATTCCCTAGACAGATTATCCTGTTGTTATCAGATGAAATAACCCCCTTTTATCAACAATTAAGTAAATCCACACTTATGGGCACTTTGCAAAATTGTAAGGTGGGAAGAAATCCAACTTAAGCCTTCCAAAACACTTTTAACCCTGCTTTCAATGGTATAGACACCAATCCCAAATTTTAGAAACTGGCTGAATTACACAGAACAGTTAGGGTTGGAAATAACCTGTGTGCACACAGTTAACAAGCATGTATTTAGCATATTTCATAAACAAGGCACTTAATACTCTGCTTATAACTTTAAAAAATTCACAAAGAATTAAGAACTACAAATGTTTTACTATGTGAAATGTAACTTACTTTGTTAGGTAGTCTAAATTTTTCAAGAAAAGTTAAATAGGACTTTATTTTAATTAATCACAGTATAGTTTCTACCATAACCAATGCATGCGATAAGCCTTGAATATATTTTATTCCAGGACCTCTTCATTTAGTTCTGGGCATTGTTCTTGAATTCAACCACGTGTCAACGATGGTCCACAAACTACTTTGGAAAATGACTTATTCATTTATCTGTTTTTTTTCTCCCAAGTGCCATTAAAATATACATCTGAAATATTCAACATAATTCAGTATTTAAAAGTTGACACTTAAGAATTTTTCAGTGAAACTTTTTGATTTTGGGAAAAATAACACCAAACTTTCCAATCTAGTTATGTAACTGAGTAACACAGCTTAAAGTTTGTATATCTTAAATAAACTCAAGATATTTTTAAATCAATATTCACCCAAATACGTGTATAAGCATAACCTCATCATTTTCTCTCCTTGACATAATCCTTAAATTCCAATAATTTAATAAAATCCTTAATTATTCCAATATTAGAATATCAAGCAGATGCTGAAGCATTCATCATCAATACTGGAATTCTGACTCATGACAGTAACACAAAGCAGATGCTAATACAGTGCACCCTCTGAAAAGTGACACCATCACAACATGGGTTAGGTCTTGATGTGGGGTACTTAAAACTTACAAACAAAATATGAAATAAATAAAAGTCAGAGCATGACAGGTTTCCTTACTTCATTTTTTTTGATTTTTTTTTTTTTTTTTTTTTTGAGACAGTCTCTGTAGACCAGGCTGGAGTGCAGTGGTGCAATCTTGGCTCACTGCAAACTCTGCCTCCCAGATTCAAGCAATTCTTCTGCCTCAGCCTCCCTAGTTGCTGGAACTACAGGCGCATGCCACCATTGCCAGCTAATTTTTATATTTTTAGTAGAAATGGAGTTTTACCATGTTGGCCAGGCTGGTCTCAAACTCCTGAACTGAGGTGATCCACCTGCCTCAGCCTCCTACTGGGATTACAGATGTGAGCCACCGCACCCAGCCCCTTACTTCATTTGTAAGCCATTTAAATTCAAGTATCTTTTATACAGAAGATAAAACTAAGCATGGGTGAATAAGGGGCACCATCCCAGGGCACAAGAATATGCCTCTTTCATTTAATGCAGCAGCTCAGTGGTCTCTGTTGAAACCCTCGTTGTTAAGGGAGGTCTCCTTCTCACGCATGACCAGTTAGAAGGTAAGAGCTCCTGGGCCGCATGTGGTGGTGACTTGGAGTTCTGCACTACATGGTCTATCTGGTTGGCCTCTGGCAGGGAGAAAGGAGCCTCGGGGCTAAAATGGCCCCATTTCCTTAACGCAATCTCAATACCAGGCTGCTGTGAAACGGTTTGCTAAGCAGGAAAAGGGAAACAAATCAACTCTTAGCACAGTTTGGTTAGCTAATATCCTACATGTCTTCAAAGCCCCAGATTCTTATCACTTTGCTAGTATGAGCCTATAGCTGTTTCTAGAATACACAGTGATGTGAAAATAAACAGAAAAACCTAGGCAGATGATGCCATGGTGCAAGTGATATAAGTGAAATGTGCTCAAATGAGAGCTTTAAAAGAGACATAAATGTGAGTGGGGGAGAGTACCTCCAAGGTAATGAGAAACAGGAGCCCCATTTCTTTATTCCTGAATGAGGAAAATAAGTCCATGGCCAGTTAAAGAAAAGAAACTTGAAAAACCAAAGGGTGCATCTGTGGAGTAGCTTGACATGACAATTTCAAATTCCCAATGAATAAACTAATGGCAACTTTTGCCAGCTGTGACTTTGGCACCCGCCTGCCTGGGCTGGAAGGTCAGCTCTGCACTTAGTACCTGTGTGATCTCTTGTTCTCAAACTTGGCCACACATGAAAAACTGAAGAAAACAAACAAACAAAAAAGCCAATGCCTGCAACCCAGCCTCGGAGACTCTGATTTAATTGGGCTGGGGTGTAGGTCAGCCATTGAGAAGTTTTAAAGGTTCCCAAGTGACTCTAAATATGGGCAGCTAAGGTTGGGAATCACTGATGAATCTTCTGAGCCAAGTTTCCCATTTGTAAAACAATGATGATGACAGTGTCATCTACTGTTTAGGAATATTGTGATGATTAAATATGATAATGCACCCAAAGCACTTAGCACTATGTCTGGCATGTGGAAAGTCCTTAATAAATAAATGTGCACTATTATCATCCTCATCACAAGGTACACTTGGGCAAAAGCTTTCAATGGTTAGGAAGATAAATCCTGCCTACCTTGGCACACGTTGTGTTCGCTTTGCTCGTAGCCTGCTGCACATTGGATACGGTGGGAAGGGTTGGAGGGAATGCGCTGAGGATCAGCTGGGTTCCTCCTGATGACAAAGTTATTTCGGCTAGTCTGCCCTTCAGAGCCTGCGGCTGCAGCAGCACTGGCCACGAAACCACCCCCGGGCAGCACTCCACTAGCTGCCACGCTGCTGGCAGATACAACCCCGGTGGTTGCCCCCGAGGTTCCTTCTGCTGCTGGTGTTTCCTGCTGAGGCTGTTCATTATTGACAATAATCTGGGCTGTTTTTGGAAGGCAGAGGTATCCTCCATAGTGGTTGACACATTTCATTCCACCTTTACAAGCATCTGGGACAATGTCACATTCATCAATATCTGTGGTCAGTAATAAAATAAGTCAGGAATCTTCTAAGAGGGAAAAGTCAAACATATAAATATAATGCTTATGCCTTTTTGGCATTACACAGACAGGACAGGAAGAGTGACAAAAGAGATGGAGACAGAAGGCAATGATCACATGGGAGGTCTTGGAAGCTGACTCACCTTTGCATTGCTGTCTCACAGGATCCCACTCATACCCGTCAGTGCATTGCTGCAAAGAAAACATCAAAGGAGGGGCGAGAAGACAGTTAACTGGTATGTCCATTCCCTAAGAAATCACTCTAAAAGCTTCATACTTATGGCAATAATCCTTGCGCTAGAGTCCTAGATATACAATGAGATGGGTGGTTTAACATTCTACTGCTTTTTAAAAAGACAAGTCTGTACATTGGACATATTCAAGTATCCATTTTCAATCATCAGCTGCCTAAACTCTTCTTTTCGGTACAGTTGCCCAGTACCATCTTCTTTTGTTTTGAGACTAATCTTCTCCAATTTCTCTGACTGCTCTTTTTTAATTTGCCCTTTTTCACACATTGTAAATGTCAAAAAAAATGCCAAATTCTCTTTCCTTCCTTGCCTCCCCCAACTCCCACCTGCCCCGGACTCTTCTCTCTCTCTCTCTAAATCCTCTTTCAGCATTCATGCACCTGGCTTTCCCTACCATTCTTTCCTCCATCTCACACCCTGGCCTGCTTCCCAGTTTCAGTTACTAAGGAACAGAGGTGTTCCTCCTAGCAGTTCCCAGCTTCAGTCTCCTCTCCAATTCACCCACTGAACAACCTATAGAGCACCTTCTGACACCAGGCACTGTTTTAGGGAATGCAAAGATGATGCAGACTTTGTCCCTGTCCTCAAGCAGCTCAAAGGCCAGAAGGGGAGACAGACAGGTAGACAAGTTGCGGCAAGATGGCAGGTGCCTTTTACAAATGTGTGCAGGAAGGAGTGATGAACTCTGCCATGGTGAGCATGGTAGGGCAGAAGGGAAGGCTTGACAGGGGAGGTCACAGTGAATTGGGCCTTACCGGATGAGCAGGACTTTTTCCAGGTGAATGGGGGAATTCTAGGAAGAGAGGCTGTTGTGACAAAGCCATAAAATTATTAAAAAGTGAAGGAGCTGCAAGGAGTTCTGGGTGGGTGGTAAGGGATGAGGTTACAGAGGTAGGCAGGGCCAAGTCCAGAACACCTTTCTTTGGCACAGGGAAGAGCTGAATTCTACCCTGAAGGTCAGTGAATCTCAAGCTTCACTGTGTCTAAGGATCACCCAGGGTGCTTGTTAACATGAAGATTCCTGGGCCCACCCAAAGGATTTGATTCTGTAAGCCTGGGTAGGGGGCCTGGAATCTAAATTCTTAGCAAGTATCCCAGGCGATTCCGATACAGGTTGTCTAGGAACTACTTTTTGAGAAATGTTGCTATAGGCTATAAGAGGCCTCTGAAGAATTTTTAAGCTCAGAAAACAATCTGATTAGATGCTCATCTGAGAAAGTCACTGTGAGGAAGAAGCCTAAGAAGGATTGAGCAAAAGTGGAGTAAACAAACAAATAAACTTAAATTTTTTAATATAGCCAAGAACTGCTTATGTACACAATAGATGCTTGACAAGGAAATAGCTGAATGGAAGCCCAGAGTTCCATTTAAATATTTTACTGATGTCTGAAACTTACTGGAGTGAGAATTAAACTCACTGTGTCTTCCAAATTAGCTTTTTCTTGTTTCCCAAACAGTGCTTAAGGTACCACCACCTTTCTGGAAACCCAGGATTCCAAATTTAGTATCAGTGCTGAATGCTCTGCTTATTTTCCTTCCATCTCTGCTGACTTTGTGTCCATTTAGACCTCTACCACATTGACCTAAGCCTTTTGCTGGCCCTGTGAGCAGGCAAGATCCTGTATCTCTACATGCTGTATACAGTCCCCTTGATGATCTTTGTTGAACTCTTGGTTATGCTGCACCTCTCTGAGACCTCACAGTGACTTGCAGATCTCTCATCATCACCATCTCTGGGTTCTTTCCACTTCCCAGTTCCGGCTGATCTGACCTTATCACTGTCTGGATTGGTATCAGGTGCTTTCAGCTCTAGTCTTTGTTTATGCCACTCTCTGACTCAGTGCCTCTTCAGCCTTTCAGTATGAGGTCATCACTTGCCTTCAAGAACCAGCAGACTTCTGTCTCCTTTAATAGGCCGGCACCAACATTAATCACCTCCTTGCTTTTCTATTTCCTTGGCAATTTGTATAATCTGTATAATAATATCATTTGTACTTGCTTAGGAACTTTGTAGTTTTCAACACTATCTTCCCTGGTAAATTCCCTGAGAGGGGGCTGAATTTTCTTAGTAAACAAATAAATTCTTTTAATAGTGATGAGAATTGCTTATGCAGACACTTGTTGAGCATATAGCTGAATGTGCCCTATCTTTAATATGGAAGGACTTTAGTATGAGGGGCTATTTTTTGGATACAAGCCCATTCTTCTGAAAAGTATCTTTCAAGCCAGGCAAAAATGGCTGTTCCATTGAATAATTTGTATGGTAAATAGGGAAGACTTGCACTTTGTTTTAGGTATTTGCTTCTAGACATTTAATGTCAATATACGATTAAGCCTAGACTGGGTTTAGCTTCATCACTTGGCTGTGTAACCCTAAGCAAGTTAGGCACTCTCTCTTCAGTTCTGCCGTCAGTAGAGGGAAGATGATGCCACTTACCTCATACATTGCTTCAAGGATCAAAGGAGATCCTGTTTCCACAGTGGGGTACTCAAAAATAGTTATTATCCTGTCCTTTAACCATGAATTATTAGACATATAAAATTTGAAAGAGAATAGGCTCAACCTTAGCACAAAAGGGTATCATATTTGGAAAATTTGTTACAATAATAATGAACCCCAGTTAGTGGTCTTAAAACTATCATGTTTAAGCCACAGATAACCTTTGCTGGTAAAAAAAAAAATGAGTAAGATTTAGGTGATTAGCAAAGGGAAGGGCATAGAAGATAAGCAATTAGAAAAGAAATAAAGTCTTTTATGAGATGATTATAAAAGTGGGTAGTGAATTTAATTTTAGCTCCCTGAGAAGGCAGTAATTTTAGTCTGAATAACAAAACATTTTCATTTTAAGATAAACAGCACATGCCTTCATTTTTCTTGCTTTATTTATCTTCTGCAGAGGAAGCAACTGCATTTAACATGAAGTTAACAAAATATTTGTATTAAGCTATTTTATTTATGGTGGATCTGAACAACAGAAAGGAACATTCGCCAGATGAATACTAACATTCTAGGGATAATGTGGTACCAAAAAGTGAGATAATGTTTATTATCAGTAATTGACATCAGTTCATTTTTAAGAGTTTTATTTTCAAAACTTTTTCACATTCTTTCGAGTAGGATTACTTAATTTTAAATTGGGAGCAGCAGAAAAATGTGTTTTTTATATTCTAATCCAGGACAAATGTCATTTGCTTAACACTGATTAAAGACAAGAAAACACAAAACAGAGGTGCAAACAGACTCACCAGAAGTGAGGTCAGGGCTACCCATCTCTGTTCTCACCATAGCTATTTGTAGCAGCAGGAGGGGTCAGATGATCTTTTTAATATTTTATTAAATATTGGTTATACCTATGCAATTAACTAATCAAATATTACTTGGAAATATTAGAGATGCTAATTAGAAAATGTAAAACTGAGTTGCACACATTACATTTTAAAACCACTTTAGCCAATAAGCATCCTCATAACATATAAAGTGTGTCTGCCTTTATTTCTGAAGTTATCAGTTATACTATAAAATAATGAATAGCCTTCATAAGTTCAATAAAGGCCACTTACATGAGAATGTATGTCATGTATACAGAGGAGGCCAGGTGTCTTTATGGTGTTTGATATTCTTACTTGACTCACATATTGGTTTTATCTGCATGTATGTAGGAATCCAGGTTTTCCAGTTCCTTACACCCATTAATTTATTAAATGTATTGGAAATATGTAACTTTCTTTGGTTTTAGCTTTTAAACGGATCCCATTTTTAGCCTTGCACAAATGATTACATGTTGATTGCTATCTTAGTTTGGTGAGCACAGTGAACCTTTGAAAGATCAAGGGGCAATTTACAATGAATCTTAGATATGAACCATGAATAAAGTGTTGTTATCACCCTCCGCAGAGTTCAGCCCAAATACACTGGCAGGGGTGGGTAAAGTCTTTTTTTGTCACGGAATCCCGCTGAACCGCACTTATCTCAAATTCCATCACCCCTTACCGTGTACGTGATGGTTTCTTCGGTGTCCTGTGACTTGACCAGCGCCAGAGTCAGTATAGTTAGGAAAAGGGCTTTCAACATTGTGAATCTCAAAGAAAATACAGGACAAACTGACGTTTAGTATCTGCTGCGGGGAAAATAACTAAACTTTAGCAGTGAACACAAGAGAGGAAGGGAGGGTGGGAGAGGCTGAGGCTCCACCATATTCAACTTCCAATCTGCTTTCTCATCTCTCTTCCCCCTCCCCCTCCCGAACCTTCCCTGTAGCCCACGAACCGGGCAGCAAGAGCGTGAAAAATGCTGCAGAATTGCATTTCACGTTACTCTATCTTACTACACTGTTTACATACAAAAGACATTCAGCGTGCATTTTATACTGCACCTACACAGCCGGCTGCAGAAAGAGGGGGTTGAAAGGAAAGAACAGTAATCCATTTCAAAGGGGATGGTGCGTTTCCTCCCCCCATTCTACCCCCCCGCCCCGCCCAGTCACGGAGGTGGGGCTGCAAAACTATTCTCCAGAACTTTAAGACTTTCCCGGTATGCTCACCTTGAGCAAGCAAAGTTCCGTGCACAGCTTAGCAAAAATACCTGTGAGCCACTATGAATTGTCCTGGCCTCAAGCCTTTAATTTTTTAATCAAAATAACAAAACAAAACTTGAAGAGCAATCTCCTCCCAGTTCGTAGAATACTAGACCTTCTCCCATCTCTCAGAGCTTCTCACACCCCCCAGCACAAACTCTCAAAGTGGCATTTCCACGCCTTTCTCTGCGCAGAGCTTTGTTTAAAAGTCCCAGGTTCTGTGGAGGAGCAGCCCTAAGAGTCTCATTCTCTTTTGTCTCATCAGTCTCTGGGTTCCCGACATGCTACCTTCGCCATCAGGCTGCCCAGGACCGGACCCGGGGATCGCACCGCAGCCCGAGGTACCAGTTTCGGGCGGCCGGCCTAGCCCAGCTGAGAGGTGAGGTCCCTTTCTCAGCAAACTAACAGGCGGCGGTCCCCCCGCAGCTGCTCAGCGTCCCAGCTTCTAACCAGCTCCTGTGGAATCCAGGTGCGGCTGAAATTTCGCACACTGGTCCCCTAAACTTTCAAAAACCATGTTTATGGGCAAAAAGCCCTGCCAGCTGGTTGTCGGCGCGCACACACATGCCCATCCCAACAGATGTCACCCGCGTACTTGCACTTGCTGACAGATCGCATTCAGAGGCTGCACACCTCCACCTCCCTCTCTGCCTCAGACACCCTGCATAGTTCAGGGCAGTTCTCGGGTACTCAGCACCCCTCAGGTCACCCCACCTCAGTTACTCTCCCGCGTGCGGCCCCGTGGGCACTGGGCTTGCTTGGGGCGACTCCCCGTCGGGGGCTCCTACCTGCGCGGCCGCGCTGCGCTCAAGGTCCGGGCAGCGAGGGGAGTGCGCAGGAGAGGGCAGCCCTGTGGGTCTGATCTGGCGAAGTCTGGCAGCGGCCGCGGCGGCAGGAGGAGGAGGAGAAAGAGAGGGAAAAGGGGAGGGCGAAGGGGGGCGGAGGAGAGAGCTGAGGGAGGCGCAAGCGCTGAGTCAGGCGCTGCGAGCCCGGCGGGAGAGCACGCAGCGCAGCGAGGTCCGCGCCCCCTGGTCCAGGGGCCCTCTCCGCCGCCCCGGCCTGCCCTCTCTTGCCAGCCCCGAGACCCCAGGCTAGTTGACATGTGATGTCCTGGGTGTGCTTTAGCCTTGGGGATGCTCCCACCCTCTAGGGTGTTTTCTTGTTCCCAGAGGAGAGAAACATAGCATCTCCCAGAGAACAGAGGGTCTCTAGAAATTGCTGTTATTTTTTTTTCCCCATTAAGTGAATGCTAGGAGAGTAAATTAACCCCATTCATAGAACTGTTTTGCCTTTTCTTCCAGATTTTTTTTTTGAGGTGGTGTCTGCTTCCACAAATGGAGAAAAATGAGAATTCATCCATTCAACAAATACTTGTTACCTATTGTGTGCTAAGTGTTGGGAATAGGCCAAATCGAACTTGCACTAACAAAATTGTGAAGTGGGGTTTGTATTATGGTCTCTCAAACCTCCCTTTATGATGACAAGTGTCAGTGAGAATGGAGAAAAGGGAACGCTTGTAGGCTGTTGATGGAATGTAAATTAGTACAAACATGATGGAAAATTGCATGGAGGTTTCTCAAAAAACTAAAAGTAGAATTATCATATGATCCAGCAGTCTCATTTCTGGGTATTTACTGGGAAGATTTAAAATCAGTATGTTGAATAGGTATCTGTAATTTCATGTTTGTTGCAGCACTATTCACAGTTGCCAAGATATGGAATTAACCTGTATCCATCAAGGGATAAATGGATAAAGAAAATGTGGCATATATATATCTGTATATACACACATATATACATAAATACATACATATATACATATATATATATATATATATATGCCTTTTTAAAGGCTAAATAGTATTCCATTGTGTGGAATTCTGTCATTTGTGACAACATGGATGGAAGTGGGAACATTATGCTCCGTGAAGTGAGCCAAATACAGAAACACAAATACCACATGTTCTCAAGTATCTAAATGTAACTTAAAACAATTGAACTCATAGAAGCAGAGAGTAGAATGGTGGTTACCAGAAGCCAGGGTTGTGGGGAGTGAGGAGATAACAGTCAAAGGGTACAAAGTCTTAGTTGGATAGGATGAATAAAAGCTGGACGAGGGGGCTCATGCCTGTAATCCCAGCACTTTGGGAAGCCAAGGCGGGTGGATCACCTAGGGTTAGCAGTTCAAGACCAGCCTGGCCAACATGGGGAAACCCTGTCTCTACTAAAAATACAAAGATTAGCCAGCTGTGGTGGCACCTGCCTGCAATCCCAGCTACGTGGGAGGCTGGGACAGGATAATAGCTTGAACTCCAGGATGCGGAGGTTGTAGTGAGCTGAGATCACCCCTGTGGGTGACAGAGCGAGACTCCATCTCAAAAAATAAAGGATGAATGTTTGATTTTTTTAAGATCAACTGCATGGTATCATGAATATAGCTGATAATTGAGTACTGTATATTTCAATATCACTAAGAGTAAATTTCAAATGTTCACATCACAAAAAATGTCAAATACTTGAAGTGATGGATATGTTAATTAGCTTTGTTTAATTATTTCACATAGTATTAAAAGTCATAACATTACCTTGTACCCTATTAATATATACAACTATAATTTGTCGATGTATAATAAAAATATTCCTTATGATTTTTTTCATCTATAGCTTCTCTTTTCTCCATTTACTGACTTAGTGAAATCTCCAATACTGCTCATTCAAAGTTGGGCATTTCACTTTCATCTTTCATACTCAGTGGAATTTTAGGAATCCGGAGAGAAATTTTTTTTTCTGGCTTTATCAAATCATACCACACAAATTGCAGTTATCTCTGAAGGCTCCAACTCTAACGTCATAGTAATAGCTTGCTTCCAAGGCAGCTGTCTTCTAGGAAGCAAATGTCCAAATACAGTTTCATGAATGAGACAACCTACAAACTGAAGGGTTTAAAGACTGACTCTGTCCTTGAGCAGGAGGCAGAGCTTACAGGAGAGAGAGATTATCAGGTGGAAGTTGCTCTCTTTACCTCTGGGCTTTCAAGTGTGGGTTACCTAGACATTGTCAGTTTGGCAGCAGGCCACACAGAATTGGACAAGATCGGGGGGGTGGGTGGTGTACAACCCTCCCTAAATCTTACTTGAGTATACAGGTTTGTTAATTGTATCAAATATTTTTACTATCAAAATTCTAGTGAGTGTTTTCCTCAAGTCATTAATGACCTCCATATTTTTCAGACAAAAAATGATTTTTGCTTTTTGTACAGTAGGAAGATCTGTGCACATGGTTTTTTCTGTTTCTCTTAAGCTCTTTCTACTTGTCCTCAGCTACTTTCCCAGAAACATGGGGTGAAAACTCTCAAATTTATATCTCCAGCCTGGAACTGTTCTTATATATCCAACTGCCAACTTGCTATCTTCATTTGGACATCCAATGGATGTTTCAAACTGAACACAATTGCTGCTCTCATCCCCCAACCTACACCACCCACCTTCACCATCTCAGTAAAAGCAATTTCATCTTTCCATATGCTCAGATCCAGGACCATGGAGTCATCCTGGATTTCTCTTTTTCTCAGATAGTCTGCATTCCATCCTTCAGAAAATTCTGTTGGCTTCACCTTCAAAATGTCGAGAATTGAGCCATTTCTCATTGCCTCCTTTGTGACCACTCTGGTCTAAACCACCACAATTTTCTGCCTGTATTATTGCAACATCCTCCTAATTGGTCTCCTTGTTTACAACCTTGTTCCCCTCCAGCCTTTTCTCAGTGGGCATTCCTATGAATGGAATCATAGAGCATGTACTCTGTTGGGTCTGACTTCCTTCACTTAGCATGTTGTTTGAGATGCATCTTTGTTATTAGGTGTATCAGAAGCACTTTCCTTTTTATTGCTGAGTAGGATTCCATTGTGTGTATATACTCTGATTCGTATGTTCACATCTTGATAGATACTTGGAATGTTTATGAATAAAGCTGTTATGAACATTCATATATAAGCCTTTGTTGGCATATGTTTTCTTTTAGATAAATGCTTAGCAGTGAAATTGCCAAGTCATATGGTAGTGGTATGTTTAACATTATAAGAAAGTGCCAAACTGTTTTATAAAGTGAGTGTGTTATTTTATGTTCTTACCAGCAATGTGTTAAACTCAATTTGCCTGAAATCCTTGCTAACTCCTGGTACCATCAGTAATTTACAATGTTAGCCATAACGGTGGGTGTGTAAGTGCTATTTCATTGTGGTTTTATTTTACATTTCTCTGATATCTAGTGATGTTGAATTTTGCTTTTGGTATGCTTATTGTCTGTCAATATATTTTCTTTTAAATTTTTGTTGATTTCTTTATTGTTTTGTCTTACTAGTTGTAAGAGTTTTAAAAGATAATCTTCCTGTAAGTCCTCTTTAGATTTATATTTTTTGAATATTCTTTCCAGTCTTTGTCTTGTCTTTCCAATTTCTTAATGCTGTCTCTTGAGACCAAACATTTTAAATTTTGTTGTGATTTTTTTTTTTTTTTTGAGATGGAGTGGCTCTCTGTCGCCCAGGCTGGAGTGCAGTGGTGCCATCTTGGCTCACTGCAACCTCCACCTCCAGGGTTCAAGTGATTCTCCTGCCTCAGTCTCTTGAGTAACTGGGACTATAGGCGCACACCACCATGCCCGGCTAATTTTTGTATTTTTAGTAGAGACAGAGTTTCACCATGTTGGTCAGGATGGTCTCCATCTCCTGACCTCGAGATTCACCCACCTCGGCCTCCCAGAGTGCTGGGATTACAGGCGTGAGCCACCATGCCAGGTGGAGGATTTCTTTAATGGAGTCCAATTTTATGGGTTCAAACTGGATACATGGATTAAGCAGAATGCAAGTGGAGATTGCAGTAAATTCACCTTCCTAAATTGCTCTGAGCTCAGAGGAATCTGAGATTTTAAAGATTTGGGCTGGGCATGGTGGCTCATGCCTATAATCCCCGCATTCTGGGAGACTG
The DNA here is from genome assembly GCF_049354715.1 of Callithrix jacchus. Lineage (NCBI taxonomy): Eukaryota > Metazoa > Chordata > Mammalia > Primates > Cebidae > Callithrix > Callithrix jacchus. The sequence goes on along the minus strand of NC_133515.1, from coordinate 58,260,382 downwards.
ACAGGTGGTTTACTTAAGGCCAGAAGTTCGAAACCAGCCTGGTCAACAAGGGAAAACCTCGTCTCTACTAAAAGTACAAAAATTTGGGCATGGTGGTGGGTGCTTGTAATCCGAGCTACTCAGGAGGTTGCAGTGAGCCGAGATTGCATCACTGCACTCTAGCCTGGGTGATTGAATAAATAAATAAATAAAATAAAAATTAAGAAAGGGAAAGCTTTGAAGATTTATTTAGTGACAAAAATTCATAATTTTAGAAGAGATTCACAGTTGTTGATGATCACATACTGAGCACTACGCTCTATTTCTCTATATCCTTTGGAGTGTGTCTGATTCAAACATGTACTACCAGTATGGCTGAGTTTTAGAGTGCTTAAACCTGGTCTAGAATAACTGTGTCCAACAGGGACCCACACTGGGCATCCCTGGCATGCTAGAGACCAAGATATGAGTCACGGAATTAGCACACAGTTTCTGGCCATGTGTCCAAACCAGTCAACATTTGGGTCCACTTGATTTGTAAAAGTATATTCTCCTAGGAAACTGCTGAAGGAGAAGCCAAGGCTGGAACCAGAATTGATAGAAAAAACCCTCTCCTTCTTAGAGAAAGAGTTCATTTAAAAATTCTAGTATTCTTAGTGAATTGATAAAAATTGATCATTGACTGCTGATAGTCCTGTAATATACTCTTGAAAGAATAATGTTGATTAAATTATTTATTCCCTTGGACTGCTTTCTTATTGATGCATAAAAATTCAATATTCTTGAACAGCAGAATTTACTATTAATATCCTTGAAAATATTCCCATGGTGAATAAACATATGGATTTCTGATATACTTTGTATGATTGAGAAAAGTCTTGGGAAGAGATGGTGTTTAATTTTTTTTTCTAGGGCTAAAATTCTGTGTTTGTATGTTGTCTTTTTGTCAATGATTGGGAGTTTGCATTGGGCCAAGAGAAGGGATGAACTTAAGTGAGCCTTCAGCAGATGTTAAGTCTTTTCTTTAAAAAAATCTACATTACACATAAGCAATTTTAAATCTGTACATAAGAGATAATGTGTATTTATTAAACTGATTTATTAAAATATGCCCCAAACATTCACTCATGTGACACATTAAAAAAGGACTCATTGAAATACATGGAGGTTGGATTGCAGCTTTGGCCTCAAAGAATATTGGCAAATTTGCATTTATGCAACATTAATTTGCCTCAAGTATGTCACTGGTGAGTTCTTTGTTTTAGTGAGTGCCAGATGTATTCTTCTTCAGAATATATTTGGTGAAACTCTCTTTCTGAATGCCAAACGGACATGAGAAAACTTTAAGTCATCTGGAGCTTGTAAATTGTTCTAAAATTTTTGGAATTTTATTGAAGGCTTGATTTCATCATAAAGCAGAGAATACCCTGGAAGAATAAAAAGCAAATCAATCAGAAATGATTGGAACCCGTAATTAGAATTTCCTTGGAGAGATAAAAATGTATGATGTAAATCCACCACCTTGCAAAAAAGATTGCTTTCTAACAAGTTATCAGATCTTACAGAGCAACTTCAGATGTGAACACAGATGTGAAGCTTTTTTTTAAATGTTGTTTTCAGCTACAAGTTTCTCCTTCTCTCCTTTCAAATTTAGATATTGCAGAGCCTTCGTTTGGCTAATCAAGGCTGGCTGATGGGGTTTCAAGATGATTGCATTATGGAGCATGAAATTAGAAATAATGCCCTTGAAAATTAGTAATTTTATTTCAATATGTAGTTTAAAGAACTGGATCATCACTCCACTTTTGCCAATTTGGAACCTTTAATAATATTTTATTGATTTTTAGGATTTTCTTTGTTCTACTTTCCAACTTTATTTTACCTTACTTGAATTATTTTTTCCTTCACTTTGTGAATGAAGAGCACAGAAATGATCTTCATCTGTCTTTTTGTGAATATTTAATCTTATATCTTGAATCTGATCACAGATAAAACAGATTTAAAATATCTTTGAAAATGTTTAATTTTTAGAGAACAATGGTTTAAACAAAATCATAAATATTTTGTTTGTTAACATTTAGAATTTAAAAAATATATAGCATTAGTAAGACTGATTTATGATTTTTTTTTCTCTTAGTATGTCATATCCTATACCAGTGAAACTGCTGAGACCAAAGCATAGAAATGGAATGGATGTTATTATTTTCTCTCTGCTCTTCAAAGAACTTTAAAGCATAAATTATTTTAATAAACTAGCATTAACTTCTGACTTCTCTCTCACTGTAGAATGTAGAAAGACAAAAAAAACCACAAAACTTTTCTGCTTGGAATTTGTAATATGCTGCTAGCAGATAATTTACAAGAAATGGCATATTTTACTTTTATTGTTGACTAAATAGGGAAAATGTAGAAACTATTCAAGGTAAGAGGTTAAATATTTATATATCCACAGAGAGATATTGCAAGGATATTGCTTGGATTTAAGTGTGTGTGTGTGTATGTATGTTTTGTAAAGAGCTCTGTTCAAGCAGATGCTTCAATTATAGTTAATTTTAAAAGGGCCAAGAATTATAAAACACTTGAATTTGTTCAATTCAGTTGGAAAAATGCTGGGATCAGAAAGGACTTTTCAATCTTATTTTAAAATAGCTAAATTTTATTTTATGGTAAAAAGAAAAAAGAAGAAAAAGGGATCTTAGCAGCCACTTGCTCCAACTCCCTCGTGAAATTTAAAGCTTAGACAACTTGTCCAAGTTAACACTAGTTAGTGGCAGAACCAAGAGTAGGACCACAAGTCTTAACTCCTCAGTTTTGGAGCATTCAACTTCTTCACTTCCTTGCCCTATCTCTTTATTTATAGCATCCTTTGTTTATTTGACATAATTAATCTTCATTATCATCATCCATCCATCCAACTCACATTTGACTGAGGCATGTTTCCAGCCCTTAGAGAGCTGTTGGGTGGAGTGAACATGCAGAATAAAATGAGCGTTATCTCTCTTCTGCTAAGCTGTGATCTTTTTGAAGGCAGGGACTATGTCTGTCTACCTCCTTAGCAGCCTATGTTGCATACATGCTCTACAAAGCTTCAGGCAGAATGCACTTTACAATGGGAAATTTCTGCACCTGACCCCCTACTGTGAATCCTCTTGTCTGTTTTGATTTCTGTCTCATTGCTTCCCACTAGGAGTCCTCTTTTCAGCTTATACCGCCTCTGGACAGACAATTTACTTGGCCAGCCTAGTTTTAATTCTGGCTTCTTTTCTAGAGATGATGTTTTATATTATTGTCACTCAATTCTCTGCTCTGCAGATCTTGGGCAAGTGACCGTCATGTCTGCCCCTGCTGCAAACTTTTAAGACATTGGCCCCAGCCCATATTAATGCCCATGCCTCATCTATCTGGGAGCTGAAATTGACAGTCATATCTTTGTATTGCTGAGCAAAAGCATATGACCTGGCACTTAATAGATACTCCACAGATGTTTGTGAAAATGAATCATAAAGATACTTCATGGTGTCACCTTTGTCCTCATTCTACTCATTTTTTTAATTAAATATTTAGCTAGAGAGACCATATTACATACCATGTGTGAAAATGGCTTATGGGTCAATTGGTCACACTCAGATACATAAATAAAACTTAGTCTGAGTCTTGAAATTCCAAATAGCTCATTTAAATATCTGGAAAATTGTATGAATAATTTTTTCTCTTCTGTATATTGTGAAGACTTTGTTGAATATAAATTTATGCTATATGAAGGGGTTCTTTTCTCTCCAAGGAGTTATCTAATCAGTGAAGAAAATGAGATTGTACTCTACATACATGGTAAATTTCTATCATTTAGTCTTCTTTCAAACACTTCCAGAAATCTTGGGATAGAGCTAATTAATAACTAATAACTAGTAAATTAAAAATAATGTTTGAACAAGCTATATTTCAGACAAAATAGCACTTCTTTTTCTCTGAAGTATATTAAGTAAGTATAACAATAGTCTTAAAAATGACAACCTCAATTAAAAGTTTATTTTCCATGGTTTGCCAATATGTAAAAATGAACTTATGTTTCTAAACATTCTGTAGCTTTCTTCTTCCTATTGACTCATTAGCAATATTTGTTTTTTCCCTAATTATAAAAGTAACACATGCACAATATAGACATTTTATAAAACATACAAAAATATAAAGATGCAAATTAAAATCATCCATAATAAAAATGGCTAAATATTATTAACCACTGTTAACATTGTTGTATTTCTTTCCAGACTTTCTATGTGTTTGCATTGATTTTCTCCTTCTCTCTCTCTCTCTCTCTCTCTCTCTCTCTATATATATATATATATATATATATATATATACTTATTCTGTGTATATATCATATCACAAGGGCACCAAAGTGGCATTGCATCAGACATCACTATTTACATAGTCAATAGAAGAAACAGCTTCTTGGATCTAGAGGCTCATAAGCACCTTTCCTTAAGAACCAGAGTGTGATGCTTTGGCCAGGGGAACAAATCCGGGAGATGATACTGCACTCAGTTCGTGGTGCTACCTTTTTTACCTTTTCCCCAACAGTTGTGTCTGTTATTAAATCAAGTGTGGGTTTTCTCTTAAGAGGCTTCCAAGTCTCTCAATGCAAATCAGTTTGCAGCGGGCCCACCCCACTGGTTCGCCAAACTCATATATATGAATTATAATGAAAAGCATGGTATTACTATCTCTGTCAAATTATACTTGAGTCTGCAGGGTGACCTATTAGTTGGTGATAAAAAATAGAAAGGATTTTGAATTTTTATCACAGAGTAAAGAACTTTTGAATATTCGTGAATTTTAGAGTTCTGTTTGGATTTTCTTTGCAAAGTTTTGCTGTTCTTGCTATATACTGGCTCTCATTTGCTGTGCCTAATCACCGTTTCTTCTCTTCATAGCATCTTCTGTGTGTCTTTCCTTCATAACATCTTTTATCCCCTCATTATTTTTCTACTAGCTGTTGAGGAATGCCAGATTTCTGTTTTTTGTTTTTGTTTTTTTGAGATGGAGTCTTGCCCTCTTGCCCAGGCTGGAATACAGTGGCACGATCGTGGCCCACTGCAACCTCTGCCTCCAAGGTTCAAGCAATTCTCCTGCCTTAGCCTCCCGAATAACTGGGATTAGCAGCACATGCACCATGCCTGGTTAATTATTGTAGTTTTTTAGCAGAGATGGGGGTTTTACCATGTTGGCCAGGCTGGTCTCCAACTCCTGACCTTGTGATCCACCTGCCTCATCCTCTCAAAGTGCTGGGATTACACGTGTGAGCCACCATGCCTGGCCTAAATTCCAGATTTCTTAAACCAACATCATTGCATCTACATGGGATAAGTAACAACTGGGTCACAGAACATAAGGCTACCTTTGTTTCTTTTTTCCTACTTCTTTCCCTAAAAATAGCCTTGAAACTAGAGTTGAGCAAGTTAAGAGTTCATTTAAGTGAAATAAAACATTTCATAGTCAGGTAAAGGGAGCTGGTTTTCTGTCTCCTGTATTTCAGCCTGAGGATCATTTTTCAGACCCCTCTTATTTTCATGTTCTTGTATTTATCAAAGGCCCAGCAACATTACAGGGGCATTAGATCTTTAAGTCTTTGACCTCCTAAGCCATTAGTTTTCTTTTTATGATTGTGTTTCAGAGCTGAAGGCTCTAATACCACTCCTCTATTGTATAGAATTTACCTGAAACACAGGCAGACAGACATATACCCACCCTCACATCTAGAATCCCATTTTTTTGCTTCTTATCTCATATAGTATTAATCACTTCCTTCACTCCTGAAGGCTTTTTGAGCATCTGCATTGTTCCAGGCCCTTGGCTGAGTGTGAGGGATACAAAGAAGGTCCAGTCTCGGACCCATCCTAATATGGAAGGGGAGATGGACAATGCTTAATTCTATTTGAGGAGTCAAAGGTTATTAGAGCAACTGATGCTTGATGCTGAGTTCCTATCACTTAGTCTTTCAAACACTTTCAGAAACAGATTTCGCAGGAAGATAGGGTTTTTAACCACACGAACCCTCTAGGGTTGGATGTTTTAGAGAGAGGAAACAGCATATGCAAAAGCGCAAAGGCATCGTAACATCCTTATGGGAACTATGAACTCTTGGGTTTTGTTTCAATATAGGCGCAAGGTAGAGGGGGATGGTGGAAGATGAAGTTGAAGATCAAGGAAAGGGTGAACCAGTGGGTCCTGAGGAATGGCTTGGATTTTGTCTGTGGTTGACAGGCACCATTAAAGAGTTTAGAAAAGGGATTGATAATTCATACTTAACTGTTATAAATATTACATTGCTGATAGAGGGAGTGGTGGGTGAACTCTTGAGAGGAGGTGTGAGGTTAGAGGTGTGAGGTTGAGAACCTGTCTGAAATTTTCAGGTAATGGATGGAAAGATGTCAGAGCAGGGGTATGTTAAGGAAGCAGGCTGTTCAGGACATGATGATAGTGACAGGAAGAAAGTTCAGATGACTTGGGTTTCTTTCTCAGGAGAACAGGTGGATGGTGGTGTTATTAGCCAGTAGACTAGAGGAAGAACCAGGTAAGAAAAAGAGTTGGGAAAGAAAGAGAAAGAGAGAGAAGGTGTTGAAGTCTGATGAGCACTGAGGACTGTTTATTCTCCCAATTGGAAGTGGGTCTAAAATACCGGCTTTAAGACACATAGGCTTGGCATAGTGGCTCATGCCTATAATCCCAGCACTTTGGGAGGCTAAGGTGGGAGGATTACTTGAACTCAAGAGTTCTGGACCAGCTTGGGTAACATGGTGAGATTCCATCTCTATAAAAAATTTAAAAATTAGCCTAGAATCATGGTGTGTACCTGTAGTCCTAGCTGCTAGGGAGGCTGAGGCAGGAGGATCGCTTGAGCCATGGATGTCAAGGCTGCAGTGAGCTATGATTGCACCACTGTACTCCAGCTTGGGTGAGAGAGTGACAGCATGTCTCAAAAAAAAAAAAAAAAAAAAAAAAAGACAGATAATATACATTTGAAAGATAATTATCCAGGCCTGAGGAATTGTTTATAATAACAGAGTAAAATTATAAAGGCATATTATTGGGCTAAGAGTCAAGAGATTGTTTGTTTGATTTTTGTAGAAATAAGCTGCTGTCAGATATTCATTACATCTAACTCTAACTCCATGAATGCAAGGGCTGTTTCTGGTCTGTCTACTTCTGTGTCAACGCTTGCCATGAAATAGGTTCCCAACAAAAATTTATTGGATGAATTATTGAGTGACTAGTTAGGTTTGTCTAAGAAGTTGTGGTTTTGTTGAAGAATCTCACAGAAAGCACACCACAAGGATACGGTCAAGGAAACAGCTTCCTTTCTCCCCTTCCTTTGTTAGTTAACTTCAACAAATGCTTATCGTCTTCCTTTTGTGACTCCAGTTTGCTACCATTTTCTTTGGAATATTGAAAAACCTGAAGAGACTGCTTGCTTAATGGATCTGGGAAGTGTGGTAGCATTAATTTGTATATGCTTTAGTCTTTCCAATTAGATTTCTTAAAGTGCACATTTCCAAATGTATCTTATTCTTTTGAGTTTCTATTTCATTTGGACAATGATATTTTAAAATACATAAAATGTTTAAGACACACCCATCTGCAAAAGTCCTTTGCAAATTAAAGTGAACTTGTATTTCCAATATTATTTGTAAGCGGTAATGCATTAAGTCTGACTAGTCTCCAGTTTGTGGAAATAAGGTTTATGAGAAAGCCCTGAGTCATAGATTTGAAACTGATTAGTAGACTGTTCCTAAATTATAAAATCATTATAAAGCCAATGACGGTATGACCTTCAAGTAGCTTATTAAGTCAGTAAATTCTCTGAAAAAGAAAACCTAATAGTCAAACTATTTATGGGCAGTCATGTAGTTTAAATTATTGGCTTTTCTGCTACGCAGAGATATCACTTTTTAATTTGATGATTGGAGTTAATTAGGTGATTATGTGCTGGCTAACTGCTAATGCATTTATTTGAAATTGTTAAATATATTTTGGTTGTCGTAATTGAATTTTATGAGTATAAATTAAAAGTCAAATGTCTACGTAAAATCATCTGGATAATTTGTGTGTGAGGATGTGTGTTATTATACTTACAATTGTTTGTTTTTAAAAATTTTATTGGGCTTTTAGTTATTCTACAGATATTTGTACACACATACAATGAACTAAGCATTGGGTTTACCACTTTGTTCTTAATAATATTATAGTCTGGAGGGGCTATCAAACATCTGAGCAGGCAATTATAGCTCAGTTTGATGGGGCAAACACAGAGTGCAAGGAAGAGGCAATCCACTCAACTTTGGGAGGCCAGGGAATGCTTGCTTCCCATAAGGAGGAACATCTAAGAGGAGTCCTAAGGGACAAGTTATCCAGGTGAATTAGTGAGAGTTCTCTAGAGGGACAGGACTAATAGGATGGATATATATATGAAAGGGAGTTTATTAAGAAGTATTCACTCACACAATCACAAGGTGAAATCCCACAATAGACCTTCTGCAAGCTGAGGAACAAGGAAGCCAGTCTGATTCTCAAAACCTCAAAAGTATGGAAGTCGATAGTCTGTGGCTGAAGGCTTGAGAGCCCCTGGCAAACCACTAGTGTGGGTCCAAGAGTCCAAAAGCTGAAGAACATGGAGTCCAATGTTCGAGGGCAGGAAGCATCTAGCACAGGAGAAAGATGGAGGCCAGAAGACCTAGCCAGTCTACTCCTTCCATGTTCCTCTGCCTGCTTTTATCCTAGTCACAATGGCAGCTGATTAGATGGTGCTGGCAGCTGATGGCGGGTGGCCCTGCCTGTCCTAGTGCACTGACTCAAATGTCAATCTCCTTTGGCAACATCCTCACCAACACATCCAGGTACAATACTTTGCATATTTCAATCCAATCAAGTTGACTCTCAATATTAACCATCAACCAGGCCAAGGGAGGAAATGGCTTCACGAAGACTCAGAGACCCTTCAGGAGATTCATAAGCAGTTCACCATAAATGGAGTAGACAGATTGAGGAAGGGGAAATGGGAATTAAGGCATGAGAAATAAACTGGGGTTGGTCATGAAGGCCCTCGTTTGCTAAACTAGGCAACCTGGCCTGCATGGTTCTGTATAGGTGCTGTATTGGGTTTTGTTTAAATGTAGGTGCAAAGTAAGGGGAATGGTGGAGGATGAAGTTAAAGATCCGGGAAAGGGTGTTCTTATGGGTTTCAAGGAGTTTTTTTTTTTTTTTTTTTTTTTTCAGTCGTAAAGTGTAGACTAGATTTAGAAACAGTGGTCACTGTTGACCTTGAAAAGAACAGTTTGTGTATATGGAGGATTGGGAGTGGAAACCAGACTGTAACATGTTGAAGAGTGAATAAAAAATGATGGAGTAAAGACAGTGACTGTTGTCAAGTCCAGAAGTTGTTTGATTTATGAAACATTTATGGTTGGTATGTCATGAAATGCTCAGAATTAGGTATGGAACTATGAGGTTGACTGTAATAACAAATGATAGATTAACCATCATATACAACAGTTTGTATTAGTTTCTTGCCATTTGTTAATTTTAATTGTTTTTCTAACTGCATGGAGGATGCTGACTTGAAATAAATAAGCTCAGAGTCTGAGTTTATGGACTGCTTCTGAAGAAGATGTGAATCTCTCCCTTTATGTGCACCACTTTTATTTTCCTAGAGTATTATTTAAAAAAAAGTAGGTGATACAAATGTTTCTTTCAAAATCAGGTGTCTTTTTATGATCAAGTCTAATGCCTTTTATTTAAGAATTATGGTGCTTATGAGCATATTCAATAGTTTCCACGAAGTTCTGTCTCACAGTGACTAATTGAGAGAGCTTAAAAGTAGACTATAGTCACGGCAATAAACAAAACAAGTCATACAAATCTAATTTTTGACAATAGATCAGTCATTTCATGGAAGAATTTTTTGACATTATAAAATATACTGGCTATAGGATTTCTTTGGTTCTTTTACACATGTAAAATTATTTGATTAACAACAACTCCACTTTCATAATATTATGCAAAGCAGCCTACCTGTGCTGCAGGTACTAAGTTGGTTACCTTTCAATACAAATTATCTTTTTTCAGGCTATTAGCATTAAAAAATGCAACAAATAGATGATGCTTCTAATGTTAAAACTGCTTTTGAGGTAGATTTACCATGAAGTTAATGAAACTTCAGGGCCCCTTACTTGCATGTACCTAATTTTGTATCTCTAATTTCTAAGGCCTTGTACCTAATTTTGTATTTCTGATCTCTTATTCTTTTTCTTAAAGAGGGCCTATAAATTGTATATTCTTCAAACCCACAAAAATCTAAGCCTGTCCTGATTTCTTTCTAACAGACAATGCCTAGATAAAGAATCTCATGTAATTATTTAATGCTTCTATTTTGAACTTTATTAAGAAAACAGATGTAGACTACTGAAGGTAGAAATATATTTAAGTTTTCAACAGGTGCTAATTAGTAGACAATATTCTTGAAAACCAACAAAGGAAGAAATTCCTACAACTAATTTATTTTGTTGTTGCATAGGTTTGTTATCTGGGAAGAGCCCACAATTTTTGAGGCTCACTGTTTGGTAGGCATCAGTTAACGCAGCAATGCTATGAGGTGGGACCTTCTCTTAGCTGCATTATATAGGCAAGGAAGCTGAGGCCTGTAGACTGAGACTCTGAGCCTGCCTGTTAAGAATGTGCTTGACTTTGCTATGTACACTATTCTTCAAATGGTCAATATACCCTGTTAAGATAGTCAGGGTTGTCTGTTTAATACCTGAAGAAGCTTAACTTCATAGAGAATGAACCTAAAGTCAAGTGCCTCTGTCAGAGGAAACTATTAGAGGCCATGGCCTGCTCAGGGCACATCCATGACCACACAGGAAAAGGGACTCCAGGCATACTTCTCTTTCAGAGTGAGTCTATCTGTGGCGTTATTGACAAATATAAATGACAACTTACTACCATGGCACATTTTAGATTACTGTTTTATACTAGAGGCATTTTCTTGTTTTTACACCCAAGAGGGCACCAGACAACCCCAAAATCCACTGGTTGTCCATAGTCAGAATCTTGTTAGTAGATTTGAATGATTACCAAGAAATGAACTTTTTGAGAAAGGAAGGGTTCAGACAAAATAAAATAAAAGAAATGAGCCCAAATTAACTATGGTGATAGGAAAAAAGAAACAAAACATTCAATAAAAATTCCCTTGAGTAGTTTTTTATATCACCCAGATACCTGTTGTCATACAAACAGCCTAACATTGATTTTGTCACTAAAATACTCAGTGTGAGGAGGGCTTGTGGTAGTCATAACCAGAGTAGGAATCTCATTTATTCTAAAACCATCCATGAGTAGCTGAAAAACAGCTCATCCCATTTTTTACTTAGCTATCAAAGCATTTATATTGCCCAAGTGGAGTTGTGTTACTCTATAGAAACAAGGCCATGTTTATTTGAACCTTTCTGTGGTAATTGTATTTTCAGGCTGGTCCCTGGTCTTCAGAATGCTTCCTAGAAGCCTGGAAAGGGTTTAGTTGTTTGTTATAGGCTTTTTCCAGACTTAAACTCCCCCCTCCCAATTTCTGCCAGCAATATTTTATTTTTAAAGAGCACTCAATACTCCAGGCACAGTCCATTTTTACATTTCAAATTAGAGCTCTGATTTTTAGAAAAAAATAAAAAGTTAATATCTGAGATCAGGCAACATCTTTAGTAACATCTTTCTTTTAAATAGCTTTAGTTGACTTTGTCTTTTTTCTTTTTCTTTTCTGATTATAAAATTTTCTTGAGAAGTTTGGTAGGATATTGATTTGAAACCAGTGAATTTTTGAGGGCACTCTATAAGGTTTTTCTATGATACATTTTTAGGTCTTTGTATTTGGTAAATAACCATAAAAAAGTCTTCTGTTAGAAATTTACCATATCATTTCATAGCTGAAAGAACTGCTTCTGAGTGCTGTATTTACCCTAAATAGCTGACAGATTTATCCCTCTAATAACCTCCCACTGCCCTAGCCCCCTACCTTCCAATTTTGCTATAGTTAATCATAGATAAATAACAGTTTGTGATGGCCCTTGGGAATTGTGAGATGCTCTCGGCTGGAATTTAAATTTCTATAAGCAATAATCTCAATTTGTCAGATTTTGGGATCCTAGCCATGTATACTTTGCATTATTCAATCACCATTCAAAGTCATATCTGTAGGAAAGAACAGGTCTCAACCACATAAATTCAGTCTCTGAATTAAAAAAACCAGCATGAGTCAAATGGACTCAACTAATCAGGTCTTCACTTTAAGGAATGTTTGTTAGCAAACTGCAGTGTGATTGTTCATTATCTGATTAAAAAAAACTTTTAATTCAATTGGGAAAATGTTCATTATGAAAATATGAAACACTGAATGGGAATACTTATTGGGAGTTAATGATTGGGGAGTTTATGCCATGCTTTAAATGCAATAGAAAGCTTAAACTTTTTATGCTAGGGTATCAAATTTGAAATGACATCTAAAAAATATTTGAACTGATCAGAATGAAAATCGTTTCATTTTCATTGAATGGTTTCATGAAAAGTTACCAACACTTGTGTGAAAGGTTAAAAATTGTATTACTTGGAATTGATGGTACCCACACCAAATTTTTCACGTCCTCGTTTCCTCTTTTTACATATGTGTAGTTATTTAGAGAATAGGTAAAAGTCAGGATTGATCTTTTATTTCTACAGTGTCTGCGGGGTACTGGTAGAAGTTCCACCTTGGTAGGTAGCTCTTTGGATTGAATATTTTTCTCTGAGCAGGGGATCATGCAACTGCTGGGAATGAAGTGCAGGCTATAATTCTAAGTCATTGTTGATCTAGGCTAAATTCCAAACAATAAACTGGTAGTGAAAGTCCATAGGTCCTATTACTAATCTCCCTAGCCTCTTAGGTTCCTTCTGTTTTTCTTCTGACTATATTATCAACAGTGTCCTGTCAAGGGATATATCAAACTCCCATAATGGAAGCATGATGTATAACCAATTTATAAGTTAAAATAATTCCTCATTCTATATTTAGGGTGCTCATATTTAATATGTGCCATCATTGAACTCTAGATAACTTTTTTTTTCAATTTCTGCATATTTTCTAACTGTTTCCTGATACTGAATTTTAGTATTTATGACTTCTTGGCTCCTTTATATTAAATTTGTGGTCATATGATGCTAGGGCATTTAAAAATCATTTCACTGGTAACCTTCATTATGTTCTGTAGTTATTCTGAAATTCCACTGTCCTTCTTGAGCCTCAAGGTGTTCCCTTTGAAAAGTGCCAGATTCACCATAAAGACAAGTGTGAAGTTTTAAGAAGTTGTATTTTCTGGTGCTATTTACACACAATATTGTTTTCTAAAATACTGTATTTAACATTCCAAAAATTATTCTTTGTATGTGATTATTGTGGAATATGACATGCCAAAAGATATAAGTTAAAGTCTTCATAAATCTCACCATCCAGATGTAACAAGTGCTGACATTCAGAAATACATCCTTTAATATCTTTCTATTTACAAATATATATATATTTTAAAGTGGAGGCCAGGCATGGTGGCTCATGTTTGTAATCTCAGCACTTTCAGAGGCTGAAGCAGGAGGTTTGCTTGAGGCCAAAAGTTCAAGACCAGCCTGGGCAACATAGCAAGAGCCCTGTCTCTACAAAACAAACAAACAAAAAATAATGGCGTCATGCTGTGCTTAATATATTGCAATTGTTTTCTTTCCTAATTAACTTATTATCAATACATTTCCTCTCCACAATTAGGTATGATTACTATCATTTAATGACTGTGGAATGTAAAGTAGAGATTGCCATAATTTATTAAGCCAATCCCTAATTATTGAAGATATGCTTCCAACTTTATATTGTTAGAGTTTTCTAATCATTGCTCTTATACATAAATTTTATGCATTGGATTATCTTCATAGAGTGAATTTCTAGAAGCATAATTACTAGGTTATTAAGCACATAGTAAGGTTTTTGCTATCTCACCAAGTTGTTCTCCAAAAATATTACAGCAATAGATAATCGCTCCTCGTAGGTCTGAGCGATCCTTCATTCTGCTCTCTTCTTTTTAAGATATTCTCACAGTTGAAAACGGCAAGAGCCATTTTCACTCATACTCATCACTCATGATCACTCATATACATGGTTGCTCTGATTTCTATTTTATTAGTTACTAGGTTGAATGGCTTTTCATATATTTGCTTGTATATCTATAATTTTTAAGGATTATATTTTTCAGTGTTTAGCCTGTTTTTCTATTCAATCTATTTGTAGAATTTAAAAAGTAACAACTCTTTATTAGACATTATATAAAAATTTTTCAATTTGTCATCTGTCTTTTAATGTTTGTAATATTTTTATACACAGCTTAAACTTTTAACGTTTACCATAAATTAGATATATCAATTATACAAAAGACTATATAAATAACATGCATATACTCTTTGAATAATAATAAAACAAGTAATCCTATACTCACATTACTGTTTAGGAGTAGTACATTTTCAAAACTTTGCAGCCTCTATGAAGTATTATACCACATTTCCCCTTCTCTCCAGAGATAATGGATGTTTTGAATTTTGTTCTTATTTTCTTTGTAGTTTTAGAAACCATATATAGATAATTCCTAAACAATGTATTATTTAATTTTATTCATTTTTGAACTATATGTAACTAGAATCATATCTTACAAATTCTCTTGTGACTTTCTTTTATTTGGAAATTTATTACCCTTTCAGTATCATCCATGTTGATGCATCCTTTAAATGCATGCATGTTATTATACTATATGGTCATATCACTATTCATTCTGTTGTTTCCAGTTTTTTTCTATTACAGAAATGTAACAATAAACTTTCTTGTACATATGTGCAAAAGATGTATTCCTGGATTAGAATTGTTGGCTCATAAGATATGCATATTTTCTTCTTTAAAAAGAGCCAAATTGTTTTCCAAAGGGCTTGTATCATTTTATACTCACACTAGCAGTGCTGAAGAGTTCTTGTTGCTTCATGTTACTGTTAACCTTTGTTATTTTCAGACTTTAAAATCAGTGGTGGCTATAAAATTCTAGCTCATGGTGGTTTTACTTTGCATTTCTCTGATTACTAATTAGGTAAGCATCTTTTTCATCTATTTATTGGTCCTCTGAGAAATGCCTTTTCATGTCTTTGGACCACTTTGTTATTGGGTTGCTTTTTTTTCTTTTCTTTTTTGATTTCAAGATATTCTTTATAAATTCTGGATACTAATCGTAAGTCAGTGTTATGTGTGAAAATGCCTTCTGGCCAAGCGTGGTGGTTCATACCTGTAATCCCAGCACTTGGGGAGACCCAAGTAGGAGGATCACTTGGCCCCAGGAGATTGAGACCAGTCTGGGCAACATAAGGAGACCCCAGCTCTACAAAAAATTTAAAAATTAGCTGGGTGTGGTCTCTGCTACTCGGGAGACTGAAGTCAGAGGATCACTTGAACCTGGGAGGTTGAGGCTGCAATAAACTGTGATCACTACTGCATTCCAGACTGGGCAACAGAGCAAGACTCTCTCTCTGTCTTACACACACACACACACACACCCTTTGTCCGCCCCCCAAAGAAAATGCCATCTCTGAGTTCGTGACTCCTTTTTTCCATTTCCTTTGATATATTTTGATGTCATAATTTAATTTATCTAGTTTTACTTCATGAGTTTGCTTTTGATTTCTTGTTTAAAGTCTTTTTCCACCCTAAGGATATAAAGATATTCTTCTGTTTATTCCTGAAAGATGTAAAATTTTGTCTTTCACATTTATTTATTTCACATTATTTAACTGCAGTTACACATCTGCAATTTTTGTACATGGTTTCACATGCTGTGGTAGTTGTATTATTGATCACAATTTGTCACCCCTCCCTGTAACCATACCCTTTAGGCATGTGGTTTCAAGTTTCTGTTGTAAAGTTAGATAATACTTACCCAGCTCTTGGCTTTAGTCATATAGCTTTTTCTTGGCCAAGAGAACGAGCAGAAAGACATCATTTCTGAGCCCGAGACGGAAGAGGCCTTGTGTGTTTCTGCTTCCATTGTTCAGAGAACATGTCTGAGCTGATCCACTAGTCCCAAGAGGTGAGCTATACCAGCCACACAGCCTAAGCTGAGCCCAGTTGATTTCAGCTGAATACCAAGTCACTTGTAGAGTATTCTGTGGCGATAAACCATTATTGCTTTAAACCACTGAGTTCAAGGTGGTTTGTTTTATAACAATAGTTAACCGATACAGGTATTGATCCAATTTCTTTTTTTTCTGCATAAAAATCAATTGTCTCTCTTCTCATTAATAGTAATGACTCAAGTCTTTTGGTTAGTATTTGTCTGGTATGTTCTTTTTTAAAAAAGAACATTTATTTTCATAGGTTTTTGAGGGGAACAGGCGGTATTTGGTTACAAGAGTAAATTTTTTAGTGGTGATTTGTGAGATGTTGGTGCACCCATCACCTGAGCAGTGTACACTGAACTCAATTTGTAGTTTTTTATCCCTCATGTCTGATATGTTCTTTGAAGCAGAGTGTTTAGTCATTTTCATTTCATAGTGATTATTGTTGCTTTCGAATTAATTGCTCCCATCTTGGTTTTCATTTTCTCTTCACTTTATTTTTTTCTTTTTTCAGATTGGTTTCTTATTATGCTGATTTTTTCATTCTGCTTTTTCCTCTTCGAGTTTTTAGTTGTACCTACTGTATTTATGAATTGTGGTTATCTTAAAAATTTTATTATGCATATTTAGCTTAAAAATGTTCAAAGGACATCACTATCTTCAGGACCTTAGACCACTTTAACTTTGATAACCATCTCCTTTACTATTGTTTTATTTTATATTTGTTCTAGCTTTCTAAAATCCCACAAGTTAGACATCATTATATTGCAGTAAATGTTTATTGACTTCATCCACATGTTTAGCATATTTTCTCTTGGTATTTTCTCCTGAATTTCAGTTCTTTGTTCTACAGTGTTTCCATTAGAAATTGCTTTAGAAAGGATATGTGGGTTGTAAACTCTCCATTTATGATGGTCTGAATATGTATTCATCATGCTTACCTTGAAAGATACTTTTGTTGGGTATATGATTCCAAATTGAGAGTTATTGTTATTTGGCATGTTGAGGATATTATTCCACAATCTTCTGGCTTTCATGGTTACTCTAAGATGTCAGCAATCATTTTTATTAATAATTGTTCATTTGTAGATGATCTCTCTGTTCTCTCTGGCTTCTTGTAAGATCTCTTGAACTCAGGTATGCTGCATTTTATGATGTCTCTAGGTGTGTATTTATTTTCATTTTTTCTTCTTGGCAAAGATTTATGCCTTTCCACAATTCTAGCAACTCTCTTGCATCTCTTCATTTGTTTTTTTATCTTTGACTGTCCTATATGTCTCTATATGTCCTATATGTCTCTCTCTTCTGACTCTGTTCTCCAAGTCTCTTGACCTCTCTTTTATATCAATCTTTGATTCTTGTTTCTGCATATGGGTACCCAGATTTATCTTCTAACTTATGGGTTATCTCTTCAGCTCTAACTTGAAGATTAGCTTAACAATTAAGTTTCTAATATCAAAATAGTTCCAGTTTAACGTTTTGTCTTTTTCAAGACTATCTATTTTTTATAGTCCCTTGTTTCTTCATTTTCAATGTTTTTTTCTGTAAACACATTAAACTCATGTATTTTTAAATATAATACCTAAATGTGAGTTTAATTGAATTGCATAATTATTCTGCTGACTCTTGCTCATAGTGGCCTGTTTCCTTATTTGTTTTGTGATTTTTATTTGTGAGCTCATAATCATTGGAACTCTATCTGTGGGGAATCTGAGGCCTGGGTTAAAGCTGCCTTCTATAGAGAGAATTTAAATTTGCTTCTGCAAGCCAACTGGGGAAAAAAATCAAGAGCTACTTTAATCTATTTTAGTCTGTCATCTTTTTTTTCCTCTACATAATGAGAGTTGTGTTACCAAATCAAAATGAAAGTTTGCCCTGAGACCAAGAGTTCTTAGGAATTCTCTTCTTTTTTTTTTCTTTATTCAGAAACCAGAATCTAGAACCCTTGTTTCGTGAGTCAGGGGTATGGTTTTGTTTTGTTTGTTTAGTTTACCTTTTCATTGAGAATATCTCCTTTCATGATTTCAGCTTTGTGAAAATGTCTTGATCTTAATTTCCGATTTAGGTTGGTCCTGTTTCCTATTCCTCATTAAAATAGAAATCTCCAAACTGTTAGAAATCACAGATTCCAGCAAATGTCTCCAGGCAGCTGTGCTGTTTAGTGCTTGGCTACCTTTTTGGATTCTAGCTTTTAAGTCATTTTTGCTACTGAAAATTACTTTATTTTCTTGTCATCTAAGCTATGTTTCTGAAAGGGTTTTTAAAAATGTTTTGTTCAAAAATTTTTAGATATTCTATACAGAAAAATTCCTTAGGAGGCACCATATTGTTGGAATTTTAAACCTAGAAATTTAAAATTTTAAGGTAGTCAAATATATCAATTTTTAAAATAAATTTTGTTTTCGGTGTTAAGCTTGGGAAGTCCTGCTCCAATTCAAGACTATCCAAACGTTCACATGTATTTTCTTTCTGTAGTTTCATGATTTTATATTTTACATGTTTAAATATGGTTCATTTGTAGTTAATCTTGATGAAACATGAAAAATAGAAATCTAATTTTATTTTTTTCTCAGATAGTTAACTTATTGTCCCAACATCTAGGCAATTTGTTAAAAAATAGAAACATAAAATAATAATGGCTAAAGGCCTAACTAGTAATGAAAAAGGTTGTGTTTCAGTTGTAGTTAGAAGCATACTTGTTAGATGCATAATATGGAAAACCAATTGTGAAAATGAATGATTTTGTATTTTTTAAAAGTATGTTGACTTCCTTTGTACTCTTTGAAAGAGGGTGGACTTTTAATTCCTTGGTTTTATTCACCAGGGTCTCCAACAGAAATTTTTTTTTTCTAAAAAATGTCCAGGATACTGTAAAATGAAGCATTAAAATAGGAGAGTCTGGAAAGCAAAAGATTTTTTGCTGACTCCATGTTTTTTGTTTTTCTAAAATCAGAATCTTGTATATATTGAATTTATTCATTGTGACATATTTATTGATGGCCTAGTACAGAATTAGAAACAGATATATATTAATTTGAAAGGGGAAAATAGGACTTTTTAATTTTTCCAGGTGTGAAGGCTATGAAGATGGAGACAGAGGCACATGGATAACCCCTATGGAATATTATTATGCTCATCCTCATAGGTTAAACTTGTGCTTTTTTGGTCAAGTTTCCCTTTACCCTGGAATTATTTCCATGCATACTAGAAAGTCACTGTACTGAGAAGTAAAACTTAACTTCCAATTGAAACTTGTAGCTTACATTGCTACAGATCCATGTAAGAATAACATGGGTTTTGCATTATGGACATAATCTCTATCATTCAGCAATTATTTGTTGACCCTTTGAAACTCCATGCTGGGCCTTGCAATGAATAAGAAGAGACCTCAATTCTCAATTATGTGTAATGTAGGAGAATAGGTTAGTTTATTAATAGAACATATGAATGGTTAATCACATCAAAAAAGTCAAAAATAGAAATGCATTTGAAACTAAAAGCATATGGAAGAGACTTGACCCTCTTTGGCACTTCTGAATTTCATAGTATTTTCCACTTACAGTCAGAGAGCTTTGACTGTTATTGCTTAGCCTGGTAGTTATAGGTGAAGAAGGCAGTGAGAGGTTGGATGGAAACAGGATTGCTTTTACAGATATATTAGAAGTTGCTTTATGGACTACATTTCTGAAAGGTTGTTTGCTTCTTCTTCTTTCCTCATTAAAGAGAATTTGTAGAGTTCTAAGCAACAGTTGCAACATCTTTCATTTGTTCAGTGTCCAACATAGTGTTGGGAACATAGTAGGGACTCAATAAATGCCTGCAAATTAACTAAAAGGGGGAAAAGGAAAATGCCACCTGTTTATTTTAACTTTCTGGTTGATTGCATTCTAGATAAATGATGGTTAATTACAGAGTGTAAAACAGGAACTGATGGAATCTAGAAAAGATGTGGAAAGGGGAGGTTGTCCAGCAAGTCAGGAAATTTGAACCTGATGTCAAGAGTTCTAAATGTTCTTTCTGTTCAATGCTGCAAGGTGTTTACCCATCATTCATTTTAGTTTGTTTTTATGTGGGCTTAAACTTTGGGTAATTTCTTGATTAATGCTTTTTCAAATTTAATATCAGGTTTTGAAAAATGATTTGCATTTTGTTTTACAACAGCTGCCCAAAATATCCCTGAAAAATGAGGGCTGTGTTTACCTTTAATAGTTAAAAATCACTTGGAGGCAGTTCAGTTGAACATGAGTATGTGTTTGCAAGAAAGTAAAACATAACCAGAGTGAGTAACCTCTGTTCTCTGAGGCTTATTGCATATCGCTTATGCATGAAAAAACAGTGAATTTATTTGTTTTAATGCCCCAAATTTTGACTCAAGAGTTAAAAGGACCAATAAAGTAAAGTAAAAATGGCAGCAAACTTACTTTTAACTGGAATGATATTTAATCTTACATATCTTCATTATAGAACATGTTGAAAACAGAAATAATTTTCTAATGTTGGAAGCCCAATTTAGAATATCTTCTCTGGTAATAAAAAATGTAGGCTGGCCAAATTCAGTGAATAACCAAAGTTCCCAAACCCACTCTGGAGAGAAAGGAGAGTTATTTTTTTTAGCTTAGATTATCCAAATAGCTTATCTTTCTAATCTCATGACATTCAGTAATTGCTCAATCTTCATCTGATCCCTGCTGCACTGTAAACTGAGTTATATTAATGAAATGAAAGGATTTAAGGAAATAGTATGACAGGAATCAGCACTGAAAGGTTCATTTTACTTTAAAAATGTTGTTTTTAAATTAGAGATGATACATGATAATTTATTGAAACCTGAAGAAATCCTGATTCATCCTCTCAAGTATCAGTATTTGGTTGATTATTCCATGGAGATTTTACTCTCTTGTTTTTATTTTCTCTAAAGAGTGGGTGGATCTTAGCTTGATTTGATGTTCTTTCCCAGGCCACCAATAAAGGCAGGCTTGTTTCCCAAGTGACTTTTTTATTATCTTTCTAGAAAAATGCTGATGACAATAACTTTTAAAATTACCCTTTATACTGAGCCTCTTCATGCCTTCCTAATTGAATATGATAACAGCCAATTACTTATTATTTAAGGAGTAACTTGGGGTTAAACAAGGGCCTCTTCCTTTAAGATAGACCCTGGAAAGCATAACAAAGAATATAAGACATGTTTAGTTATATTTTTAGACTCAGAGTTTGATTACAGAGAAAATGACATTGATAAAATAGCCTTTCAGCAATTAAGAACTTTTGTTTGATCCTTGGCATGGTGCCATATACACTGTGGGGTATAAAAGCTTAAGATGTGGTTATGGTCACCAACTTGCAGTCTGGATAATGTGAACTTACAGTCCAGATAATGTGATCATATTTACGCCTGAACTTCCAGCAATTAAACATACAACTAAATGCTAAAATGAGCAGCATAAACAGCAAGTATTATCAGAGTTCCTAATGGGGGTCACATATCCGTAGAGGCCAGTTCACTTACACAGTGGAGTCACATCTTAGGGGTTTCGTACTAAAGTCTGTATACAAAATAAAAATTATGCAAAGTCAATATCCTTGAAAATCTATTAAACTGCTCATAAATTTTAGTATATACCATCACAAATGTATGCTGCATTAGACACTAAAACACACTCTCTTTCTCAGCAAATGCTGTACACTGTTTCCTTTGCTATAGACACAGATCACTAAAGAAGTGGGCTTGGTTTTATCAGCATGAGGAGCTACTTAGACTATGGGGGGCACACGGGGAGTGAATGCTGCTTCAGTGGAATAGAGGGCAGAATTGTCTACGCTTTACAGTTCTTTTACTCACATCCTCTCCAATAAGTATATAGAGGCAAGTTTACATAAAGTGTGTACCTGATGTATTCCATTTTATATAAACTACATGTACTCTTGTCTTTTCTTTCTCTAGCTGTAGATGATAAATGTTGATTTGTTTTTATTTGGCTGTATTCAAGATTTATGTGTCATACTTAACTCAGCATATTATTTTTCATGCTTATTTTTGAAATAAGACCAAGGCTGTCCTAATTAGGACTTTTGTATTCTTCTCTATAACTTTCCTGTATTTTTCTTCTCCTCCTCTTAGTTTCATAAAGAAAATACACCCTATCTGTTCTATAGCCAAAACTACCACTTGTCCTGGGACTCACCCTTTCTCATTTTCTTTAGAACTCCAACCACTCATGCCCCAACTGAATAACCAATTAGCAAATATTTACAGAGAACCTACTATGGTGCAAAGTATTTGGAAAAGAAACTTTGAAATTTGTCAAAAGGGAAGACTGGGACATTCAACAGTGCAAAGTACCATGTTGTAAGTACCAAGCTGGTGATACAGAGAGTAAGTGCTGTGGTCATTTCAGAGGAGGGAGACACTCATAGCCTGGAGTGAGTGGCTGTGAAAGTCCAGAGACTGGGCTGCAGACTGAGCCAGGCCTGGAACTTGGGTTGGATTAAGACACAGAGAGCAGGGTGCATTCATAATTCTGTTCAATCAGACAGAGGTACATGAGTGCTGCCTGGTACTGGTCCTCTGTGAGCTCCTGGTCTAGTGATGGAGACAGACAGTGAAAATGATAAATTTCAACAATGTGGCAAATGTGTTTATACAGGGATATAAACAAAGTCTTGTAGGGGCATGGAGTGTGAGGGGACCCTATTGGATTCTGATAAGAGGTAAGAAAGGATGGGTCATTTGGGTGGTACTTTAAAGGTAGATAGGAGCTTCCCAGGGTACAGACAGGAGAAAAGCCTTTTCAAGGCAAAGAAGAAACTGCTCCCAGGAACAAATCTGGAAAGAACAAGAAGCCCACCATGACAGAGATGAAGGGTGTGGGACAGGGCGAAGCAGACTGTGAAACATCTTCCATGACTATAGAAGGATTTGCACATCACCTTGTAGGAAAAAGAGAGTGAAAAGTCACAGCATGACATTATAAGATTTGTTTTCTAACAAGAAAATGTGGCCAGGTGCTGTAGCTCATGCCTGTAATCAAGCACTTTGGGACACTGAGGCAGGCGGATCACGAGGTCAGGCATTTGAGACTAGCCTGGCCAACATGGTCTCTACTAAAATATAAAAATTAGCTGGCTGTGATGGCACACACCTGTAGTCCCAGCTACTTGTAAGGCTGAGCAGCAGAATCACTTGAAACCGGAAGGTGGAGGTTGCAGTGAGCTGAGATTGAGCCACTGCACTGCAGCCTGGGCAGCTGAGGGCTACACAAGGGCAAGATTGTGTTTAATTCCTCATGGTATACCTAGCACCTAGCACATAGGTGTGCTACACTTTACTCAATTACACCTTTGTGTTGCCTATATAGTCTAAGGAAAGGCTGAGAACAAACAAACTAAGGCCTTAGCAATAGAAGTAGAAAGAAGAGGTCAAATTTAAATGAGGTTTGTGAGATAGAATCCACAGGGACTATTTTCTGATCAGATGTGGTGGGAGGAGATTAGGAAGAAGAGAAAGTTTAAGATAATGCCAAGGTGTCTTAACGTGGGAGGCCAGATAGATTTGTTATGAATTAAAATAGAAAACACAAGAACCACGATGGGATTTGGACTCTCTTTTGGAAGTGGCTGTTTTGTTTAAAGGTCCTGTGGATTTCTGAATCAACTATGTCCAGTGGGCAGTGGGAAACACAGCTCTGAAAAGTGGGATTGATCTTGAGGCCAGGGATACAGATTTCAGAGTAACAAGCAGAGAACAGATGGACTAGGGGCAGATGAGACCACACTGGAACGGCCACTCTCTGGGGCTGGATGAGGACTGTACTGATTTGAACAGTGTCCCCCCACACCACAAAATTTCATGTCTACCGAGAACATAAGATTCTTAAGTTATTTGGGAGCTTGTTTGGAGGTTCTAGCAGGGGAGTGCAGCTGTTTGTATATCCTTGACCAAAAACCTGTCCTCCTCTATCCAGATGGTCGTCCTCTTCCCCTGAGTGTGCAGCTTCAGGAGGGATACACATGGAGTGGTGAGGGAGGAAGGAGACACCTGCCTAGCCAGCCATATCAGCCAAATCAACCCTGGTCATCAATGGGGTGACAGATGTTGCAGTCAGATTGCCTTCACATCCTGTCACTTTATTTGGAATTGAGTCTCTGCAGATGTAGTTAGTTAAGTTAAAATCAGGTCATACTGGATTACTGTGGGCCCTAAACCAATGCCTAGTGTCCTTATGAGAAGAGAAAACAGAGACACAGATGCACAATGGAGAAAGCCATGTGAAGGCAGAGGCAGAGACTGGAGTAATGCATTTATAAACTAAGGAACACAAAGAATTTCCAAGAACTCCAAAAAGGTAGGAGGAGGCAAGGAAGGAACTTTCTTATGGCTTTCTGAGACAGCATGGTTCTGCCAACACCTTGATTTTAGACTTCTAGCCTCCAGAATTGTGAGAGAATATGTCTGTTGTTTCAAGCCACCTAGGTTGTGGTATTAGGTGCAGCCCTAGAAGATTGATACAAGGACCATGGATGAGCCCTGGAACCTGACAGTTAAGTGGAGCAGAAAACGAGGACATGAGAAAGGGGCAGAGAAGTAACATTACCAGAGGTGGGGAAGGCCATTGAGTGCAGGTGGGGAGTAGCACAAGAATGGCTTGTTTAGGAGAGATGACTTGTGGTAAGGCATGGTTTAGAAAGTCTCAAAGATAAACATCTTTGAGAGCCAGCTGAGGTGCACTTCTGTGCCAGGCACAGCCATAAATGGTACATGAGTAGCCTCCGATGGTCGGGGTAGGATGGCTCTGGGCTGTTTCCACATCTCCAATCTTCTGTCCCTTCCCCCATCTTGCTTTCAAACTCACGCCAGTCTCCCCTATTCTGTAAAGGACAAAACAAATGACCCTGGGTCTAATCTGCTGCCCCTTCTCATCTCCTTCTGCACCCACTGCCTCCAATTCCTCACCACTCACCCTCCAGGACTTGATTTCTGTCTTTAGTTTCCCAAGTAGTCTTTAACTTGTTAACTATTATACCTTTTTGTCTCTCTTTGTTTTCCTTGACCTCAGTGCATCTCTGCAGCATTAATATTTCTGATCTTCTCTGCTTGGTCCAAAGTTTCTCTTCCTATGACTTCTCTGCTGCTGTATTATTTCAATTCTTAAATTACATTTCAGTCCCTCTAGGGTTCATTCTTCCTGCTGCTGTGTAATGTGGACTGAATGATTTTCTTGGGTTAATGATTTCTATGATTTCCTCCCTCTCTCCCTCAGATAATTTATATAACTATTAATTGAATGGATTAATTATGAATTAATTCAATAAATGGTAATGCCACAAAGATTTTTTCACATTTGACCTCTCTCAGGCCTAATATAATTTTTGTCAGGAATATTAAGCATCAATTCTAACCATGTCTGTTTGGAATTCCTCTTGTTTTATTCAAAATGTTTCCTTAAAGAACTTATTGAAGAAAATTTAGAAAATACAGAAAAAGAAAGAGGAGAAAAAAGCATTCAGTATTTCCTTTCATCTTTTTTTACATGACGGGTTTTTTTTGTTTATTTTTATAAGCATAGTTATAAGCAAACATGTTTGTATATGTATGTGTATCTGTAATATTGGTTTGTTTTCTGTTTTTTAATATTATAAGCATTTTATATTATGACCATTGTTCCTAGGAATTTCTTATGGCTGCATAGTAATCTGTTGAGAGGTTATATAATTTTTTTCTGAATCATTTTCGTACTGTTCAACATATATGATGTTTCTCTATTTTTCTATTAAAAATAATGCTGCAGTAAATCGATTTGCACACCAAAGTTTTTCCTATTGTAGTTTTACTTAAAAGAATATATTCTTCAAAGTGGAATTTTTGGATCTGGGTATAATCATTTTATACCTTAATATATATTGTCAATTTCCTTATATGGGGTCCTACACCAAATTGCACTTCAGCACTTTATGAGTGTCTATGTTACTGTGGCCCTTAAATGCTTACTTAGACTTTTTGTTCTTTAAATACTGGACTGTTTTCCTGCAAGAACATTGATGATGTAGGTCTTCTTAGTGAAGAGACCTACAATTTGGATATGTTTGTAAGATATATATATATATATATATATATATCTCGAGAGAGAGAGGAGTATTAGTAGTAGAAACTAAGTTGAAAAGATTCTGGCTTTTACGAACAAAAGCATGTTTACTTCAAAGTAGAATCTTAGAGAAAAAAGAAAAGATCTGAAAAAAATTGTTATGGTTTTAAAGGTAGTTTCTGAATCTGCAGGATAGCATTTCTCTGTAATTCCTCTCCAGAATAAGAGAAATATTCTTAATTTCTTAATTTTAAGCAGAAAAACAATTCCAACAGAGAGGGAATAGTTTTCTTTATGAAGATATAATATTCACATATCCTAATATTCACATATCTTCCAGGGGCATGTTCACATGAACATTTTCTGATATGCTTGTTATCTGCTGGCCAAATGAAGTGACTGTTTAGCGAAGCTTACATAGAGATTTGTGTATCGCCCTAACATAGGCATGTGTAGCCAGTGGTGTGTAGGATTGGCTCAGAACATTAATTAAATTCTTCCTGCTAGTTTATACAGAACGTACTGTCAGTTTATAGAAAAGATATTTATGTGTTTGTAGAGTTCTTTCAAAGAGTCTGCGATCTACTATTTCATAGCAAACAGTCCATGTCAAGTCTAATTTCTGAATCACTTTCTCATAATTCCCTGAGTTTCTGGTTAGTGGTACTTGAAGAAAAGTTAGAGAAAAGATAGGTGCTTGATAAGACATAAGTGGTATGTTCTGTATTCCCAGGTTTTTGAAAAATCAAACCACTGATGATACGCTAAAAGCTAAATTTTGTAAAATGTTAAACATTCATGAAAGAAATGGTGAAAGAAAGACTAGGTTTCCTGCCAGCCTTGCGGTCAGCAGCAGTACTCTGGCCTGATTACTTAAGCCGATGTTTTTCCTAAATCAGTCATGAATCAGTAATTATCAAGTTTTGCAATACTAGGCAATTCTCTTGAGAACAGCAAATGATTTGTAATGTTAAGTTGATAGCTTTTTTTAAATAAAAGAAATAATTTGGCTCCTCTTGATGGGTTTCCCTGGGCACTGGGCAGAACCCCTATTGATTTAATGGGCTTTGTCTGTGGAAGCTTTGTAGATTTATCTTTCTTACATGATCAAATAGCACGTATTTGTTTTCTTCCTCTGCAAAAACAAGAATGTTGCTGGTGTGTAGTGTATTGGTTTCCCTTCTATTCATTTGGCTTAACTACTTAAACCACAATTTAGTCCCCACATGGAAAAAAAATGAGAAGTCATAGATACACATTCAGAAATCAAGATTTTTGCTTTATTTAGTTTCTTCCAGCATGATTTGGAATGACCTGCTGATAACTATTTCCTTCTCCTATAAGATGTTCTCTTTTGTGCAGTCCCCAAGAAGACTTATTCATTCTTTTTCATGCCTATTCAGGATTACATGCCTATGTAGGATTATAGATCCTACAGTTGGAAGGGACTTTGTGAAAATTTTCCAATTCAGTCCTCTGATTTTTGAAGCTCATGGGAGTTTAGAAACTGTATCAGTTACAGAACCCAGAATTGGTTGAATAGGGACCCAAACATGGGCTGTTTTACTTACACAGTGGCTTTGTTTCACAGGCAAGATACCCAGTGCTCAGTGAATGACAGTTTTTACAGTTCGCTTTGAGGTACTGTGTGGTGCCAGGATTTTAAACAACCTGTTTCTTGGTTGTCCAGGAACCCTCAGGCTGTTCCTCCTCTTGTACAGTCACCATCCCAGGCCTGTATACGTTACTGAGGAGGCCTGTATAACTGTCTTGTCTACCCTCTGCTTATTTACTTTCGGAGATACTCTTCTTGGACACATCTCTGACAAAAGCTTTGCTTGGAATTTTCCAAGAATCTGAATGTCCTAACCTTCATGACAGCCCCTGAGGGGCCCTCAGCATCAGATGAGCCTTTCAAAATACTCCAGAATCCTATATATCTCTTTTTCAAGGGGCCATTTTTTAGTTCTTTAGTTAGATTTTCATCTTGGAGTCTCCTTGTCTAATAACTATGATCCTTTCTGAGCACTAA
This sequence comes from Callithrix jacchus, assembly GCF_049354715.1. Classification (NCBI taxonomy): domain Eukaryota; kingdom Metazoa; phylum Chordata; class Mammalia; order Primates; family Cebidae; genus Callithrix; species Callithrix jacchus. The sequence continues at coordinate 58,232,083 of NC_133515.1, read as the reverse complement.
TGAGTTTTTGCATTCTGAAGCTCTCCCCAGGTACTGACTAGCACCCTGGAAGTTTGGTCAGGCTCTTGGTAGAAGTTAGATTGACCCATTCTCTGTTTTCTCACCACTGTCCAGAATGGGTTCTGCTACTCTGAATAAGACTAACCCATAGCTAATCTTCAATGTTGACAACTTTGCAGTATGGGTTCCCAGGTTTGTTTATTGTGTTATCAAGGGGGAGCTGCAGAAATTCACACAATCATAGGACTGGAAGGGAGCCTACTGGTCATTGAATGCTTGCATCACCCCTACCAAATCACTGCCAAGTAATTATGTAGCCTGACGGGAAACTTATTACCTCCCAAGGCAGTGCATTTTAATTCAGACAGCTCCAACTGGTGGGAAATTCTTTTTCAAACCTATTCAATTTGATGTGTTTCTCATATTGAGTAAACCAGAATTCCTATTAATTAAACTCCTCACAGTCTTTCCAGAGTTGACTTAACCTATTGCTTTTGGGAGGAAAACTTATTGGCATTTATGGAAGTTGGTGGATCCTGCCTTGTGAAATTCAGAATGCCAGCATTACATAATCAACAGACCTGTAGTGGGCATTTAATGTAAAACACTTGTTGAACTGAACTGAATTATTCTCTCCAGAAAGCAGCAATGGCTAGGAGCATAGTGCTTATAGAATACATCATTATTTTTGCAGCTACTGCCTTGGACTCTCAGTCATTTTATATGCACAGGTCTTGCCTACATAGCCTGTTGTTGAGCTCCTTGGAGTGTGGACCTGTCTTGTATGTGCAGTCCCCAGCAAGTCTTACTTGGGACCTTGCATTCACAAGATCAGCTAGTGAAAGCAAGTGAAAGTGCAAGAATTGTTCCTCCTGACACTGAACTGCTTTTCTTCTTTCCCCCAAATGATGAGTGGTGGTAATGACAGTGGGTACGTGTGTGTTGGGGCCCAGGGCCAACTCTATCTTATTGAGGGTCTCCCAACAGAAACAAGTATTCCCAGCTGGCCTACAAAAACCTATTCCATTTCTGTTTCTGACATAAGCCTGCGGCACTGGCGGAGCTACAGTTGGGGTTAAATTGACACTTGGGTGTTGGTCTGGCAACCTGACAAGCGCATACCAGGAACACCCTTCTCCACTCATCTGCCTGGTGCATGCTTCCTCATTCTTTAGGCCTCAGTGGAATGTCTCTTTGTGGAACCTTCCTGATCCACCCAGGCAGAGGGCTCACCTCTTTTGTCTTGTTCTCACTGTACCGTGGATAGTCCTCTATTTTTCCACATGCTGCCTTGCATATGTATTATTTCTCTCATGGTCTCCTTTGTTCTTCTCTGAACTTCTGGAGGAACAAGACTGTGTCTCACTTTCTCTTCTCCTGTGCCAAGAACAGTGCAAAGTAAGAAGACACTCAGTGAATGTTTTTGAAGGAATGACTATTGAAGTATATGGGTTGTTGGTTTAGAGATATGCATTCCCCAGTGCTAAAGAATCTATTTGCAAGCAGATTTTTGGAATAGAACATTTTTTGAAGTTGAATGCTACTTGCGCCGTTTTGTGTGCTGTCAGGTTTCTGCCATGGTAGGCATGACTAAACAGCATTCTTTCAGTTAATCCAGTAAGGGTCCTGTGGTATGGATGAGCCATGAGCTGGAACAGGAACAAAGTGAGTCTGGCCCTGAGGATAGAGACCTGCTTTAGACCCTGAGAGAGGACAGTTGGCAAATAGAAGGTGGCATCCACTGGGTATGGCAACCAAGCATGGATCAGATAAGCAGTTGGCTTTACAGAGTCTAGTGGAAGAAGTGGGAAGTCCTAAAGGTGGTTGAACATAGCCGTAGGAATAGAGGAACATACCTTGTACTTCTGATGCTCTCAAGGGTAGGCTGCTGGTGGTCAGACAGCATCAGGGAAGGCTGTCAGGAGTGAAGAGGTAAGGGATTAAAGGAGGTACTGACAAGGACCTGGCAGAGTTCTAAACCAAGAGAGACAGTGGTATAAAGGCTTTTTGTCATTCATTTAGCAAATATTTATTGAATACTTATTGTGAAAATGCTTCCAAGAGGAGGCCAATTCTTGATCTGATTATCAAAAGAAGAAGAAAGAAGATGCCCAGTTACCAGCATTGGGTTACACGATCAGGGCTGGTCTAACTAAGTACTGTGACATGATGTGAATTCCTTGTTATGGAGATAGAGCTCCCTTCAGTGTCTTTTGTTTTTACTTAGAATTGATCCTAGAGGCAGGATGGGCAGAGCTTCTGGGGTCAAATAAACCCAACAGCGGCAAGAAGAAGGCCTAGGGGTTAGAGTACCAAGAAGGGTCTGACAAACCATCACCTGACTGATAGACCTGGATCCAGCCTAGAATTGTTTATTTTATTTTATTTATTTATTTTTGAAATGGAGTCTCATTCTGTCACCAGCTGGAGTGCAGTGGCCTGATCTCAGCTCACTGCAACCTCTGGCTCCCTGGTTCAAGCAATTCTTCTGCCTCAGCCTCCCGAGTAGCTGGGACTACAGGCGTGCACCACCACGCCCAGCTAATTTTTGTATTTTTTATTTTTATTATTATTTTTTAAAGACGGGGTTTCGCCATGTTGGTCAGGCTGGTCTTGAACTCCCGACCTCAGGTGATCCACCCGCCTTGGCCTCCAAAGTGCTTGGATTACAGGTGTGAGCCACTGCGCCCAGCCAGAGTCATTTAATTAAACCATTAAATTGTTGATTGGCCACACCAAATGGTGGCACTGCATAGCACAGTCCAGGAAACACTGATTTTAATAACATCTTCTACTTGAAAAATACTCCATACTTATCAAAATACTTTCACATTTCACTGGATCCTAACATTCTTTTGATATAGGCAGGGTGTTATATCCATTATCTTTTAGAAGACATTTAGGCACTAACAATTTAAGTGGATAGTTTTACTCTTGGCTAGCCAGTGGCAGTGGCAGAACTAGAACTATGGGCTCCTTATTGATAGGTCACTGCTCTTTCCTTAATCCCACTGCTTTGCTAGTGTGATGCTGTCACAACTCTTGAAGGCCACCTTTACTGGGAATTCAGTCCAGGTCTGAGTGACTTCTGGGAAACAGGACCTGCTGAGTCTGAGGATTCAAGAGCATACTCTCAGCCATAGTAATGAGCCCAAATATTGTTTCAGATACTTGCTTTAGGAAACATAGGAAACATGCTTCAATTCTGATTAGTGGGCTATTATCTCTTTTTAGGAGGTCTCCTTAAATGTAAGGAAGTAAATTAGTAATGCCAGAGATTTTAAAATATCAGTTCCCAGTAAACATGCTTCAATTTTTATGACTTTACCATGTTGCTGCTTTATTGAGTTCCTCTGATGTGTCACGCACTGTTGTAAGATTTGAAGACATGGCAATAAACAAAATAGAAAAAATTCTGTCTTTGTCATGCTAGTTGGGGAGGGGGTGTTGGTGAAGGAGACTAACAAAAACCAAGTAAAATATAAAGTATTTCAAATGTTGATAAGAGAAAAAATAAAACAGGAAATGGGGACAGGATATGTGGGGTGGGGGTGTGAGAGGGATTGTAGTTTTAAATAAGATGGTTAGGGGAAAGGCTCCATGGTAAATGTGAAGGAAACACATCATTATGTACATCTTCAAAATCTACAAACATCAATATTAAATATCCAAACTACTGACTTGTAATTATTAGTGAAAAAACAAAAAACGTATTCATGAGTATAAACACACAGCCATACCTACACACAGACACATGAACAGATATACATATAAAATCTAGCACTTTTCAAATTAACTCCCCACTCTTTATGTACCTAAAAGATGAAATAAGTTTGAATTTGTTCTTGTGCAACTATAAGAATATGGAATGTAGCTATTACTAATCTCTGCTTTTTTGTTTGCAGACCTCCCACCGTTTAGCTCAGTGATAAAATTCCACAATAAATTATGACTTGAAAGATTTTAGGATATCATGAAAATGGGAATGACGAATGAAGGCTGAAATGAGGCAAATATTTGGCAAATCCTGTGAAGCACTTAGAACAAGCTTTATTAAGTGTGGTGGAATCAGATAATCATTACTATTTTTATTTTTATCTGGGGTCAAACTTAATTAAAATAAAACATTTTCTGTGGGTTTTCAAATTAGCCTAACAATTTACTGGTCTCCAAAGATCTTTGTAGATAGACGGTAACTTTGGCACAGATTCTAAAGCAGAGGACTCTCTAGGTCTGGAAAGAAGTTGGAAAATAATTTTATTTAAAAACAAAACAAAAATGTGCCAGGAAACACCATGAGAGAATGTTTTGTGACATATGGGGGATTCAGTTGAAAGATATTAATAGGGAGTCCATGGCAAGCTGAGCCCCCAAATGCCCAGTTTGTCATAGTTCGTAACTGCAAAGACCTCGGAGAAAATGTTGTAGCTGCCCTCTTGTGGCCAAATTGAAAGTTTTACCTTTTTGTCTTAATACTCCTAAGAAACAATGATACATTTTTTCCCTGGAGCTATTCATTTAATAATCTGAAAGCAATGAAATATTTCATTTTCAAATAGGCTTAAAAAAAACTTTCCTCCCCAAAGAAAGAGTCAGCAGATCAGTCAATACATACTTTTTAGTGGTGCAAAACTCCCGGCAATTGGTAAGTTATAATAAAACTGTGGTCCCTTCCACCACACCCTAGGCAAAGTCATTTGAGGCTTTTAAAGGAAATACCCAAGTCTACAAATACTCTCTGGTGGTGGTGCGGGGGTGGTCACTGCAGGGGGAGATGTAGGAAATAATAATGGGAAGTGCTTTGGTGCTTGTCAGCTGAGTGATCAAGGCTCAGTCACTTAACCCTAGGGCTTAGACTTTAGTTTCCTCACATGTCCTTTGAAATGAGACTTTTCAAAGGCAACTTCTAATATCACTTTTAGCTCTAAAACTCTAAAAATATGTGACCAGATGGACAAAAAAATGGCTTTTTGGTCTCTGGGATTTCTTTCCTTTCTGCCTGTGTGGCTTTAGGATTAGTGAACCAAAAAGTCGTGAGGGGAATTGCGTGATAAAGGCTTTGAAAATTGCAGGGCTACAGGGAGATTTGTAGAACTGCCCCTACTGGTCTTGTGAGAATTTTTCGGTATATTTGTACAAGCACTGAATTTATTATCAACTATGCATTATTGCTAGAGAATATGCTATGCATTATTCTTGGTGCTAGTAAAACAAAATAAGGGAGGAGGTGAATCCTTGTCTTTAAAGTGTTTGTAGTTCTAAAAAATTAAATTCAATAATTTCTATGTAGCCTTACATAATTTGCTTATATGTTCGTATGGTTCTAAAAATACTTAAGGGGAACTTACCTTAACTTTGTCTCCAAAGAGCTTTGAGGTGGGATCGTCGTGAAACTTAGCAAAACTCCCAGTGAACTTTGGCAAGAGCTGCATCTGGATTCAAAACTCTGAGTTCAGGAGAAGTGTGCCCGTTTGTGAAGCTTCCATCAAAGAGGTGTCTGACTATGCCCTGGTCGTTCTGAAAACTGCTCTTCCATGGGCCATTTTTTAACATAAAAGGAAATCCTAGTAAGCCCTAGTCCTATATCTTTTTGGAAAATGACTTTTCTGTGTTCTGCTTTTACATTTATAACATACTATGCAATGACTAATTTAATAGGTAAGATTGTATTTTAAATGATTTATGAATTTATTTAAAAAAGTTTGCTTTATCAGGCTAAGATTGTTTTCTTGGGTTTGTTTATTCCTCAAGTCCTTGTGGCATGTTCTGATGTCTAAAGTAGAGAAATAATCTTAAATTTGGCAAAGCTAATTGTTTCAGATGTGAGAAAAAGTAAGCCATACACTATTAAAATGAAAGTTGAATTATATTAATAGTTATATGCCTATACACATGTGTGCTATGATTAAGTTACAGGAGCTTGATAAAAATGATTATTCTAGATTACAAGAAGTTCTGGGAGGACCTCTTGATGACAGGTTTTTTTCCCTGTTGCTTTGGTATTTTCGGAATAGCTTACACATCATCTACTATATGTGGCTTTGTTGTAAGTTAGAGTTTGGTTAGATAGAACATTTGAACACTGTTCAACTTGGCAATGTGAAGAGCCTGGAGTCCAGTAATTCGTTTTTAGGGCGGTGTTTGGGGAATAACAAAATATGTCAGAATCATTAAGGGTATTCCAACAGGGAATTTGGGAGTGGTTGAGATGCTTTGTGTGCTTCTAAGAAGGCAGGATGGGAGAGATTAGAGGAGGAAAATGGTTTTAAAATTTCACTCAGAGATTTGTAAATATAATCAGCATTGCTGCATGTCCCTAATACAATAAAATGATTATAAATTGGTAAAAAGATGATGGCTCTTTCTTGTCTCAGTTTAATGAAACTGAGATGGTAAAACAAAAAACAATTTATATGTTACAAAGGTAGGGTTATTAGTGTGTGATATTAGAGCTCTCCCCTGGCCAAAGATATATGTGTTAGGAAGACTTTTAGATAAAGACTTTTTAAATAAGTTTGTGATACCATTTTGACACAAATGGTGACACCACAGATCACTTCTTTAAAGATGATTTTCATGGGGATATACTGTAAGGAAGACACTGTGAAGTCTTGGAAAGAACAAAGACCGGGGTTCAGAATATGCTGGCTCAGTAATTTGCTGGCTGTATGGTCTTAGGTAAGGTATTCAGCCCCAGAATCCACAGTTACAAATTGAAGTGATTCTTCTTCTCTCATAGGCTTATTCAGAAAAGGCTCCATGTTTTCCTCTTGCCTCATCTTCTAGATTTCTAGGAGCATTTTGCTACATACCAACTGATCTCCAAAAATCATGTCAATCATTAAGGCCTAAAGAGCTAAAAAAACAAAAAAGAGAGAGAGAAATAGTTGAAATGTTATTGTTTGGGTTAAGAAAACTTTAACTCCCTCTTTTAGCTATGCCAAACAAAGAGAAATGCATTTAGCATTGAAGGCAAAAGAGTCTTTGCTCCGTTGACTATAAGGAAACCTGCATTTCCTGGTTTTTGTTTCGGTGTGGGGATGTGGAGAACAGCAGGGGTTTACAATTTCTGCACATAGGGCTCAAAGGCTTGTCCAGGCATTTTCCTACGTGGTTGTGTTTGAACTTGGTTGTTGATTGCTTTTCACGGAGACCTCTTTCTTACATTCATTTTTTTTTCCTTCATTTCATTCAAACATTTTAACCATTGGGTACACATTATGGAACACAATTCTTGTGTCTTTTTGGCTTAGACACAAAATTTAGCCACACTTTTGGTTTAGAGTGTGGCTTAATTCTGGGTTACAAGTTCAAATGTGTGTTCAGGTCAGAAGTGAAGCAGCCTCTATAATACAGTTGTGAACACCAGAGACTGCTGAACTGGGGACCTCAGTCCAGACAGCAGCCACCAGTCAATGGCTTGTGGCCACACCATTATGTGAGCTGCCTAGTGCCAGATCTTCCAACTTTTTTGAGAGCAGTCAGAAACACAGACTTGGTTTTTAAAACACTGTGCAAATCAAACAGAGCCCATTGTCTGAGGACTGCTTGTTTTGTGTACTTGGATACAGTTAGCACCTCTCTTACTGTCTATTTCCTAATAATGTTATAGTTAAGAGCTAGATAAACTGGGATCAAATCATAGCCCCATCACATACATACTAACTGTGTGACTTTGGCAAATTACTCGCCATCTCATTTATGAAGTAGAGGTGATAATAGCTCTTATCTCATTGGGTTTTGGGGAAGACTTAAATGAGCTGAAATATATAAAGCACTTACAATAGTGCCTGGGATGCAGTAGGTGCTACTGAAGTGTCTAATATTGTTCGAGTCTCTTTTATGTCATCGTGAGACCACACTCCTCTTCTTGTGCGGCCTGGGAAGAGAGAAGGAAGAAGAAAGGAAACTACCCTTTATTGAGTACCTCCTGTTTGCCAGGAATTATGCCATGTGCTTTGTATAACATTTCCTCACTTAATCCCCATGTAGACTCTTGGGGTAGATGTCATTTGCATTTTGCAGGAGAGAGAACTGAGAATCAATGAGATTCAGTGACATTTTTAAGGTACAGCAGGGATTTAGACTTAAGTAGATCTGATTCCAAACCAATCATTTTACTAGAAGGCTTACCACCCTTGAGCCAGGGAGATCTGCTGTAGATTTGTTGCTTGTTAGGAAATTGCTTTCTAGATGAACCCTCTTGGTGTTATGAGAAAAACTTGGGATTGTAATGTTTCTTCCTCACCCCGAAACTGGGAAGGTATCAAGAGACCAAAATGACTTGGAAAAGTCCAGCTTGGTGAGTAGATGAGTTTATTAAGACTCAAGGCACTCCCAGGCAGTAGCAGGACAGCTCTAGAGATTCATTCCGCTTCCCATCTCTCATTTAAGCTAATTCTTTGGCTTTTTGCCTACTGTATATGTGTGATGGGACTGTTTTCCTTGGTATGTTTGGGTTCTCAGAAACACCTGCTCTTTGGCTGGGCATGATGGCTTTGGATCACAACCTGGCCTTCAAGGTTCAGGCAGTGAACATATACTCTTAAGTAACCTGGAAGAGGACCCATCACACTACATTTGGGGCCAGATTAACTAGGGAGAGCTTTGCCACTCATAAATCTACTGTCCCTGCTGGGCACCCATCAAGTCCTTGAGGGGAAGGATGTGATCTTTTTATATCTGAAGCTCCCTGCATATTCAGTGAACTCAAATGCTGACGAAGATATGAAAGTGGGACTCAAAATAGGCACTCACCATTTTGGAGAGTCTGGACATAACATGTAATAATAGGTCTGGCCAGGCTAAGTATTAGCCTTTAATTCCTACACTAAACACCCCTCAAATGTTACATAACTTGTACCTCCTTTTCTAACAGTGTTCTTTATGGTATCAATGAATAGAATCAGAGTGGATGGGAGGTGTGAAGGTGTGTGTGAAGGGAAGGAGGAAGGGAGCCAGAAAAGAAAGTAGGAAGCTGTCTGTAGATATAAGGAGAGCAGGGCTGTGAAAGGCAAAAGTCATTGAACAAACTTCCTGTCAGCTCCACAGAGTATTTCAGCTTAGATGAACTTCCCAGATCAGGACAGAGTCAAGAAGCACACGCAACAGTTTCCTTGGAAAGCCCTTTTCATCTCATTAGGCTCTGCTGGAAACAGCTTTTGTTTTTGGTAGGTAGAATAAAAGAGTATGAGAAGTTTACTCAAAAGAATATCTGCTGTTATAAATCACACAAAGTTTTCCCAGTTAGGGCTTAAGTCACATCTATCTATAACTCTGAAGCAGAAAAACATGAGTCTTTCTGCTGGTCAGTGAAGTATTTTCAAAGGATTTTAATTCTTCTTCCATCTGAGAAGTTTGAACACACAACTTTCTAGTTTTTGCTTCATTGACTCAAATGTGTTAGGAGTCAGTGGAATTACCAAAGTCATGAACTAAATGATTAATAGGTCTGTTTTTAAGAATCAAATGGAAAACAAACAGGGAAATGAGAACTACAGTTTCCACTCTGTCCCTTTATCACTTTGCTCTCTGTCTCCCAGGAGATGGAGGGACAGTCAGGCCGCTGAGTCACCACCTTGCTGTTCCCTTTCAGTCTCTCCAGATGGAGTGCCAAGGCTGCAAAGGCTGCGCCGCCCCATCCCGGGGGTCAGGCAGGCTTACAGATGGACCTTTGTAACTAATCCAGATGCAGAGCAATGCTGAGTCCATCCATCCAGAGCCAAGTGTCAGTGTCTGAATCAATGTTCAGCAAGAGCTCTTTAATAAGCTTAATATCTAGAGTCCTGTACTTCCTGGCTGAAGGAGCTCTGGCAAGTTACTTACCCTCCCTGATTCTCAATTTCCTCATCTGTGAAATGGGAATAATCCTAAAAGCTACCTCACGTGTGTGCGATGATTAAATGAGTTTTACCACTTGTAAAAGGCTTTGTGCAGTGACTGGCACACGTTTACTAATATTGTAGATATTAATAAAATGTTTTAGAGGTGTATTGACCACACGAACAGGTGACCATATTTGCATTAGAAATAATCCTTTTCAAAGCACTTTTATTTATGAATGATTTTAAAAGGCACTTGGCATGAGATCAGGTACCTTCATTTACCACTCCAAAAATTAGAAATGAAAATCTCCATTTCTATTATAAGCAGATTTTTATCCCTTTGTGCAAATTGTCAAGACTTTATAAAGGGATATAATATAGTCTTTTTCCTAAGAGGGGGAAAATGGTGTAATTATACAGAGACAACATGTAGATAAAGCAATGATCAATTCGATGGATTAAACATAATTAAAAAATAAGTCAAAGAGGGATAAAATTCTTGTTTTTTGTTTTTAAAAGAAGTAACTTTGTTCCCTGCTTGTTGTTTCCATATACTGGATTGTTTCTTATTTATACTAAATGGAACACAAAATTGTCAGGCCCAAATACAAATTTCACAAAGCTTGGCTTCTAGTTCGTACCAAAGGTGTTTCTTGATCAGTATTAAACAGTGTTATAAATTCTCAGAGATATCATATTTTTGTGTGTAGAACTGACTGGCGTTATAGTGGGAATGCAGAATTCACAACTGGGCTCTGCAATCAGAGATCTTCCCTTCGTAAAGTTGGGATGGAAGAGTATAGAATAGCAGAAAGTCACAGGCTTTAGAACCAAACAGACCTGTATTTGAATTCTGGATATACCACTTATTATTGAGTTTTGAACGCATTCGTTATTTTAACAAATTTATAGAATAAACAGGTGGTTCTCAAAATTTATCATGGATCAGATTCGCCTAGAAGGTATGTTAACATGAACTGTGACCACCACCACAGAGTTCCTGATTCCCTAGGTCTGCTGTTTGGTCCCCAAATATGCATTTCTAAGAAGTTCCCAGGTAATGATGGGGGCCTCATTTTGATAACCACTAGGATAAATTTTATGCAGTATGTTAGGCTTAGATGGTAGGTAGTGAATAGCTGGTTAACTGTTTTGGGGCAGAGCTTTCATATCTATAAATGGGAAGAATCATGGGAAAATCTTGGTTTCCCATATAGAATAGAGATGTTGTACAGATACACATGACACTTACTGGGCAGTCGATAAGTAGTAGGTATTATTCTCTTAGGGTCTGATAACCTTGGGTTCAAGTTTAAACTCTGCTGAGTGTCAACTGAGTGATCTGTTATGAACTCCTTCTTCTCTTGAAACATCATTTATTTGTAAATTGGATGCTATTGACTAAACTGTTCCTCCCTGACTCTCCCTGTCAATTCATGGAAGCCCTAAAGCCCATTGTGATGGTATTTGAAAATGAGGCCTTGGGTGATAATTGGAGTTAAATGAAGTCATGAGGATGGGGCCCTCACGATGGGATTAGTGCCCTTATAAGAAGAAACACCTGATAACTCTCTGGCTCTCCCTTTCACCCTCAGTCTCTCTGTGTCATTCCCACCCCTCTACCATGTGAGTACACAGTGAGAAAGTGGTCATTTGCAAGCCAGGAAGAGAACTCTCACCAGGAACCAAATCAGCTTATACTTTCTGGCATCCAGAACTGTGAGAAATAAATTTCTATTATTTAAGCCACTCAGTTTTTAGTATTTTGTTATGGCAATTCTAGCTGACAAATACCATGAAGATAATTCTACCCTGTAAATTATGGATATAATGAGATGCTGTGCATACAGCACCCAGAACAGAACTGGCTCTTGTAGTGATGGTAGCTAATGAGTGTTAGTGTTGTTATTTAATAAGAGCAATCACCACTTTGTCCTTTCTTCCAGTTTCTTTATAGGATTTCTCCTCGTGAACTTTGCTAAGTGCTTTCCAAATCTGATGGTCAATGATTGTGGGGCATTTAGATGAAATAAGAAGCGAGGGCTAATTTAAATCATTGCCTTTCTTAAGACAGAAATTAATTTCTGTCTCAGCATCCCATCTTGGGACCGGCCCATATTTATATAAGAACAAAATGTTAGTAAACATTTTTCTGTGTTCCACCTGTTCAAGAGAGTAAGCCATTTGTGTGGCTCATTTTTTGTGACATTTCATTAGTTAGAGCAGCTTGGTCAGTTGTCTCCTAGGTGATATCTTGCACATGTGTTTCCCGTTAAAGTAGCAACTGAAGAGTGGCAACTGTGATTCTTTTCTGGCTGGTGCTCATGTTCCCTTTTCTTCTGTAATTAGCTTGGGGTGGATGTTTCCAGAGGAAGAGAGGGGGTGGCTTATTTATGAATTGAAAATTGGACTTGATGCATTTGACACTGGGTTATAATGCTTAAACTAGCTATGGTAAATTTTTCTTTTGGTTCTCTCTCATCAAAATCTCCTCATGTATAAGTAGATTCCTCAAGGCCTTATGCTTCTATAATGTTAAACACCAAATTTTGTTTTAAAAATCACATTAAAATATTAAAGACCTTTTTGAAGCTTTAAAAGTAGAAAGAAAGAAATGAAGTCCAATGCCTCTGATTATTTTGAGAACAATATTTTATTATAATGAATAACTATTGGTATCCCCTCAACACAAGTAAGCAAGCTGGCGGGGGTCATTTTAATAGTTTTTATAACTTTACTTATCAAAAAGACATTATTTATAGTCATTCTGTAAAAAGTTTGCCAATTTCTTGTAGTCATATGTGTAGCATGTGACCCGGCAATCCCACATCCAGGTATTTACCAAAGAGAATGAAATGTTACATTCACAAGGTAACTCGTATATAAATGTTTATAGCAGTTCTATTTGTAATTCCTAAAAACTGAAAATAGCTAAAGTATCCTTCAGTGGGTCAATAGATAAACAAACTGTGGTATATCCATATAACAGAGTATTACCCAGCAATAAAGAGGAACAGATTACTGAGACATGAGCAACTTAGATGAATCTCAAAGGCATTTTGCTGAGTGAAAAGTTACATGACAAAAGTTATGTGACATTCTTGACAAGAAAAAGTACAGTGACAGAGAACAGACCAGTGGTTTGTTAGTGCTTAAATGTAGGTGAGGGACTGTAAAGTCCTCAGACAATTTTTGGGGTGCTAGAATTCTTATGCTAATTGCAGTGTTGGTTCCATGAATCTATACATGTAGTAAGATTCATAGAACTATACACCAAAGTAAGTCAAATTTGGTGTCAATTATTTAAAAAATAATTTATGATTTCAGGGGGAATAGGGAAAGACATATGTCTCAGGAATTTAATGACATCTCAGTGTGGTAGGCAGTGAGGTTTTAAACGTGTGTTGAGTCGAATCTATTATGGAATTTCTGTGCAGGTTGGAAGTGTCAGGAAGACATTTATTTTTTGCTTGCTGTGCATAATGAAGGAATGAAGGAAGGATGGGTTCAGTTTTACCCATGTTTTCACATATAACAACCAGAAATCATAGGATAATATAATGAGTTAACAATACGCATAAATTTCTTTTTAAAATCTCTAAACCTCATCACTTATTAACTTTCTGATCTCCACTGCATTTCAGAAATGAATTGCATCTGGATTCCAAGTCTGAGATGCCCGGGATGGGAAGTGGTTGGGTCAAAAGTGGGAGTTCACCTTCCTTTATACAGCACATCAGCTCTTCATATCCTACCATCTGAAACTAATTTGTTGTACGTAATTTATTCCATAAAGTTGCTGGAATAAACAATGCATGCAAACTCCTTAGATATGTATTCAGCAGGGACTTGCTTGGCTTTGTGTGATTTTCAGCTCTCTCAGTGCTTTCAGATGTACCATCCAGCACTTAGGATGTCATGTGTGTTCTTAGAGGGCCTATTATTTATATGCTAGGGTACTTGTGTGGGTGGTTTGCTCTCTGTAATTGACATGAGATGGGCCATGGTCTCCATTCCCAACTTGCTCTTCACTTCAGTTTAGTGAGGTAGCAATGGGGAACAGACATGCCTATCCTGAGCCTCTGGTCCAGATAAACACAGCAGGATTGTGATTGTCTGGTCAAACGTGTGAGAAGTTACATTGTGGTTTGTCTTTGCCTCCCAGGAAATGAAAGGCACCTCAGATGGTGCATTTTCCACTGTGGAAATTAGTTGCTTGGTGCAGCCCAGTTTCACTTCTGTGATGTGGATGCTAAAGCATTTTATAAAGTTCCTCAAATCCTTCCACCTCTTATCCTTAATGCTGGGAGCCTTGCTGGGTGATGGCATGATATAGAGAATAAAGCACAGTTGTCTTCACCACCCTTACAAATTTCTGCACAGTACTTCCAACACAGCGCTCCCAAACTACACATTCCAAATTTCATTTTGCCTCTTTTAAAAAGAGGCTATACTAGAGCTGGTATGGACCACCTCTAGTGTTTTTTCTCTCAAAAATCCAAATTTTCGTTTTGTTCTCATAATTAAGTCAAAGCAGCAGGCTTAAATATTTCCCTTCTGAATCCTATACCATTACTGTCACTTTAAGGTGGAAAGTACAGATAATTACAGAATATTTTAGAATATTTGTCAGTTCTACACCTATCCTCTTGAGTTTCTCCTTGTAGCAAAAGGATTGCCCCTCTGCAGGAATCACACATGAAGGGCTCACACTTGAACTTTGGTACATGGTTTCTCTTGCCTTATATTCTTGGAGGCCAGAAGTCCTTACGTTATTCAGAAATATTTTGCCAGCTTCTATGTACCAGGCACTGTTCTAGGTACTGAAGAAATAAGACAAAGTCACAGCCTTTGTGGAGTGGGGGAAGAAAAGAAACAGACATGGAAATAAAAAGATAATTTCAGAGCCTGTGAAATACTGGAAAGGAAAATATGCAGTAAGATAGCAATTATAGGGGTGCGGAGACTGCATTATTTTAGGTGACAGGTGGTCACGGAAAGCTACTTTGAAGAGTTCACATTTGAGGTGAGTCCAGAAAAAAACCAGCAATGCAATGATTGAGGAAAGAATATTATAGAGGAGGAGGCTGTTTATCCATCAGGCAATACAGGCAGTTTTCATGTTTGAGGGGTGGAGGTGGAAACTGCCTCTCTCCCTATTATACCTAATCATCATCATCATCATCATAGTAAATACCCAATAATAATAAACAATTAATGAACTGTTCCTTGTCCTTAAAACCATGGGCTGGGTGGGTTTGGAGGTCCTGGTGTCTAAGAAAGGACAGCTTCTACCAGAGATCACATGTCATAATGCTGTTAAATTGGGGGCTGCTGTAGTCCTTGCTTCTATAGCTGGTCCTAAGTCCTATGTTGATGATTATTACATTAATTCTATGTTCCACCTATTCGATGTCCCCTTGACCTCTGTCATAACCTTGGCTGGTCAGAAATTTTTACCTGGTGGGGTTAATCAAACCTTATGCCTATGAGATACAAGTTCTTAGTGATCTTATCTTTATTGGGTTACCACAGTTTCCTACTGATCAGTATTTTTGGGCATAGGACTACTGAGCTGTGTACCACGAAATCCCCTGGCTCCCATACATAGTCTGCCTTGCCCCTACTGTGCTGCAACAACCTGATTTACCCTTGGTAACTGAAGTCAACTGCCTTGCCCAATACACCTTGCCTGCTAGTAGTATTAGAAGTCCCAAGGAGTCTCCACTTCCAACTGAATGGAACCATGTTTAGATATTAACTGTTTTATTTCCTTCTTTTTTTCCTGATACTTCATCTGAAAGGCACCAGTGGTGACTAACTTCATTTGCTATGAAGAGAGTTCTTTGATCAGAACCAGTTCTATGTGGGATACCATAATGGTGGATAAGGCATTCTGTAGGATGATAGTTTTGATGGAAGCAATGCATGCAGAGGAGGAAAATCCAGATTGAGAGTAAGTGATAACTGCAGTAAGGACCAAACACTGACCATTTCATGAAGAAAGAAGTCCAGTGTAACCAGCGTGTTACCAGGTAGCTGGCTGATTACTCTGAGCATGGTGTCATATAGTGGAATCCATGTTGGTCTCTGCTGCTGGCAGATTAGGCACTCAGTAGTGGCAATGGTTGGCTTGCCCTTGGGAAGTGGAAACACATGTTGCTGGGCCCATACATACCCCAATACTGCCATCATGGTCACTTTGTTCATGAGCCCATTGGGTGATGACAGGAGTGGTTGGGGAAAGAGGCTGAATGGTAACTGTAGAACTGGTCATCTTATCCACTTGATTATCAAGATCCTCCTCTGCTGAGGTCACCCTTTGGTGAGCATTCATATGAGACACAAATATTTTGACATATTTTTGCCCATTCAGTAAGATCTATTCATATACCTCTCCCCAAATTTGTTACCAATCATATTCCTTCTAAGCTCTTATGCATCCAGATAAACCATTGGCTACAGCCATTCACATTGTATGTAATTGTACATCTGGCCATGTTTCTTGCTAAGCAAACTACACAATCAGGTGTTCTGCTCACTGGGCAGATTCCCCTTCGCCACTGTCCTTCAGGGATATCATACAAAAAAGCACTCAGTAAATGAGTGGGAATAACACCCTCCAATAAGAAATACATTGCCTCTAAAATCCAAAGAGGCCCAACAGGCATTATGCCTCTTTCTTGATTGTAGGTGAGGTCAGATGCACCTTCGAAGGGATATCTCAACATGCCCCACATGAAATTTTACTGAGGTAGAAGTCCCCTGAATTTTTGCCAGATTTATTTTCTACCCTCTTACATTCAAATGTCTTATCAATAAGTGTAGAGTAGTTGTTACTTCTTGCTCACTGGGTCTAATCAGAATAATGATATCAATGTAATGAACTAATGTGATATCTACCTTTGAGGTAGAACAGTAAAGGTGTATTGATACCCTTGCCAGCTGAAAGCAAACTGCTTCTGGGGGTCTTTACTAATAATCATTGAGAAAAAAAGTGTTTGACAGATCAATAGCTGTCTGACAAATATCGGAATGTGTTACCTTGCTGAAGCAATGAAACTGTATCTGGTACAACAGCTGCAGTTAGAGTCATACCTGGTCAAGTTTATGATTCTCCACTGTCATTCTCCAAAATCCACAGTCTTCTGTACAGGACAAGTAGGAAAAATGAATGGGGATGTGGTGGGAGTCACCACCTCACATCTTTCAAGTCCTTAATGGTTGCGGTAATCTCTGAAATCCCTCTAGGGATGTGGTACTGCTTTTGGCTTACTATTTTCCCTTCTTCCAGTGGTCAGGGAATCAATGTGGGGATTCTGTCAGTTGCTGAGTATGTCTATTCCAATTATGCATTGTGAAGTCTGGCCTACAGAAAAGAAGAATCACAGAGCTCTTCAAGGATGCTCGGGCTCCGTTCACAAATTTATTTCTTATAATTGTGATGAAAGATATGTTTTCTGGACCCTTCTAGAATGAGTTAGTATGTCTTAAATGAAAAATCCACTTCAACATTCCAATTTTCCTAAGCCTTTCAACCCCTTCCTCTACATTAAACTGAGGGATATGGGGCATTTCAAATTTGCTAATGGTGAGCTATCTTTTGATCCATGTTTCAGCCAACCAACCAACCAATAAATTATGGCCCTTTCTAATTCCCCAAGCTGAAACGTTAAATACAGAATCTCTGGGTAGTGAGCCCATATCAACAAATTTGATCTGATCTTACTTCATGTTTTTTCCACCATTATCCCACACCCTTAATATTCCTTTCTACACATGTTCCCTGGATTTCTGTCTGTGTAAGTTAGAAAACTTAAGTACTGTAGTTCTTTTGAAGTACAGCACACCTTGTCATGGGCCACACTTCATATCTATCTCACCTTTAGATGTCTTCTGGAACTTGAGTCTAATTATAGGTCTAGAAGCAAAGATGAGTGGTGGGGATGGGTGGTGAGAAGACTCAGCACTGTCTTGCATGGCAACTGCCTCAGGGGAGGTCATTATGTCTTCCTCAGGCACTGCAGGGTTAATCTCCTCGGACAGGAGTGGAGAGGAAGAAAACTCATCAAAACTTTGAGGCTCAATGTCCCCAGCTTTTTCAGGGTCTTCCTACACATGACTATTCTAACTTTCAGGATCCCCTTCCTTCTCTATCAATCCAGTCCAAGAATTGCATATATTGGTCTGGAGCACAAGGAATGGAGTAGAGATATAAATTTGTGATTCATTAACATACAGTTAATATTTAAAGATACGAAACTAAATATCCAATCCCTACTTTGCTTTGGAAAAGACTATGATAGAGAAAAGCCCTGAAGACCTTCTTAGGAGGGTTTCCAAACTTTCATATTCAGATATATACTATTTCTCTAGAAAGGAGAATTAAAATGATGATTTCCAATACAAACCACTAATTTCTCATCAATCCACTTATTATCCAAATAATTTAGAGCCCACTATGTGCCAGGAAATGGTCTAGGTGCTAGGGATAACATAGTGAACACCATATAGTCCCAGCTCTCACATACCTCCATTCTGGTAGGAATGACAGACAATAAAAACCTCTGAACAAAGAAATATATAACAAAATGTCAAGCAGTGATAGATGCTATGAAGAAAAATGAAGCCAAATAAAGGGTTAGAAAGTGATGGATTGGAGGGGCTATTTTAAATAGGGCAGTTAGGGGAAGGTGTTTCTGAAAAAGGGTGAAGACATAAAGTAAGAGCCAGCTAGGTAAAATGTCTAGAGAATGAAACAGAGTTGGGTATGGCAGGCAAGGAAGAATGGAAGGAACGGATAGAATGAAAAACTAAGGGTCTGATCTGTAGGGGAAGGTAGAGAGAGAAAGAAGAGATTAAGGGAGAGAGGAAACTGGAGAGGTAGGAGGAAAGGAGTAGGAAAAGAGATAGAGATAAGCCAAATGAGCCGGAGCTTCTAAGGGTTAGAAAACACAGGAGCAACCATGGGGGCGTTAAGAACGGAAAGAGATTCCTAGAAGTAGTGCCAAAGGTTATAAATTGTTTTCCACTTATGCTCTTTGTCAGACATAAATAGAAGTGGAAACTATTTTTTGAATTACTTATGGTCATTGGCCTGTGTTTCTTTTTAATGCAACACTCCACTGAAACTGGGCCATATGGTTTATATTTGAGTTATATTTAATAAACATTAAATTTATGTTTCACATTACCTGGAGGGAAGCATATTCAGAGATCCTGCATAGTAGCCTTTTCTCCCTTCAGGGGGCATATTCAGCTAAGTCCATAAAATATACGTATAACATCTGTACGGTATATAGTGTGATAGTTGCAGAATCAAAATGGAGTTGCTTGTGCCAAAAAAAAATCCCTCTGCCAAGTTGTGCTGGGAAAGGACATGAAGAGAGGATTCTCATTCATAAATGCCAGAAAACAAAAACTATCACAAAAGACTGCAAAAACTGCAACTTGCTCAAGCTTCTGCTAGGACTGCCTGTCCAGCCTTGGACTTCTGTCACCCTTCTTATTGAACCTTGTAGCAAAAGATAATTATATCAAAACAATTAGGTAATCCTCCTCATTTTTTCTTTAAAAATCTTTGTTTTTCTTTACTTTCCTGAATATGCACATAGTTTACTATGGCACATGTATTCCCATTTCAATGCAATTATTTATTACTATGCTATTATTTATTCCTAAATTAATATCGTATTTTTAAGAAAGCTTCTCTCTGATTGTCATTTCAGTTGACACAAATGGTATCCAGAAGTAGGATCTGAGAAAGGATCGATATCAGAAGGAACTGGTGATTTCTGGGACTGGTATACAGTTCTCATTTGAGACCTTTGAGCCATTGCTTGCTTCTAAAAATCTTCCAAGAGCAAAAATAAACATCCTAAATGGCGTGTGCTGGATGGCTAATTAAAAGCCACTAGTGCAGTTGCCACCATCTAAAACATGAGTCCAAACTCATGGTATTCTGTAACAGGATCTATAGGATGTTCTTTGCTCATGAGAGATTAATAAGAAACAGAATGGGATCTTCAAATATTAAGGTATATGAGGTCTTCTGGGACCCCAGCCAGCTATATTATGGTCCATACTTGTGCACATTTCTAAATGGCCTATACTTGTGCATGTTTCTAAACTGATGGGCAAATTACATCAGGGAAAATTCAGAGCCCAAATGGTCATTGTTCAAACACTCTAAAACCTCTAGAACTATAGAGTTAACATATAGAGCTTTCTAATTTTTCTCTCTCTATTTTTTTCTGCCTATTTTGAAAATGCTGACTTTTCTACAGGTGCTGAGATAACACTTACTGCTTGTGGCATTCCAGACAACACTAAAAAAACAAAAAACAAAAAACAAGAAAAAAACCCAAAAATCTTAGAGGGCTTTCAAATTAATGAATTTACAAATTACAACAGCTTCATGATAACCAACAATTTAAATGTAAAATAATCCCTTTTAATGGACATTTAGGTGTACCTGACTAACAATTGCTTAGGGCAATGGAGCAGTTAATTGAAGGACTGATAGCCCAAAAAAATATAACTACATAAATGTTTATAAAACTTAGGCTCTCAGATCAAACAGGTCAAAATCTTGAGCTGAGAACAATAATATAAGGTGTCTCTGTCTGTCATAAATATTTCTTTGCCTGACTTGCAGGAGCCAAAAAAAAAAAAAAAAGTGCTTGCTAAAATGGTTCTCTACCCACATTAACTAGTCAAGCACACCAGAAGAGCAAATGAAAAGAGCAGTTTGTTACTAAAAATTGAAGGTCACCTGGAGATCCATTTTTCCTGTGCAATCAAGCCAGGTCTACCTAAAATGTTTACATTGAAAATCTAACTCTAAACTTATTTGAAACTAAAAAAGGGATAAAAAGAGTTTTGTTTTGCTTTTTTTTTTTTTAATAAATCATTTTACTACAGAAACTGCTTTACCCAAAATTTTGGTCCATAGATTTCATTAAATTGCCTATCAGGAGAAATAACAATTTTGGCTACATAAATGGTTTCATTTAGTCAGGAATGTAATATAGATCCAATTATCTTTTATAAACCAGTGACTTTATATGTTTTACTGTCTTGTGACTAAAATTCTGAAATGAAGCTATAAGATCTTTGTGTATATATGTGTTTAGGTGTGTTTATGCATATGTGTATGAACCATGTTATATATTGTATCTATATTTTAAAATCTAGTATAGTCAGCCAGAAATCCCTTAGGAAATTTTATTCAGATTGGCTTAGATAAATGGAGCACTCATATAAAATATATGGTAATTAACCCAAATGCCTTTTAGTTCATGTGACTTAAGCAAATGTTTTTTTTTTTTTTTTTTCTACTAAATCTCTCTCTGTCGCCCAGGCTGGAATGCAGTGGCTTGATCTCTGCTTAGTGCAACATCTGCCTCCCAGATTCAAGTGATTCTTCCACCTCAGCCTCCCGAGCAGCTGGGACTACAGGTGCTCACCACCACACCTGGCTAATTTTTGTACTTTTAGTAGGGATGGGGTTTCACCAGGTTGACCAGGCTGGTCTTGAACTCCAGACCTTGTGATCTACCCGCCTTGGCTTCCCAAAGGCTGGGATTACAGGCGTGAGCCAATGCGCCTGGCAGCAAATCTTTAAATAAGCTGGTTTTAAAATAATGGGTAAAATAAAAATAAAAATATCTTCAAAATTGTCAGTATATGTTTTTCCCGAGGTCTACTGGTCAGACAGTTTTATATTTGTCTGTGCTAGATGTTTTAATGTGTCAAAGTTTGACACAAAGTTTACAAGAATAAACCCAGCCTAAAACAGAATCATCTTTGTTTGTGTAATTCCTTGATAAGACTAATTTAATATTGTTGGCTTAATAGAAACAGCTGTAGTTATCAGCAAAATACCCATATATTTAACTTTAAGATTCTTATTTAGGTGGGCACCTGATACTCACAGGCTAAAAATGGTTAACAGGAAAATAACTTGAAATGATGACTAGAGCTTTTTATAATATCTCAATTTTCATAAAATTGTTAAAAATAAATAAATTAGGTAATGTAAAAGAAATAATGTTTATAAATAAATTTTTGTGTAATTTGATATTTTAAAGTTATATTCTGTGGAATTAATAGACAGAAATTACATGTCTGGGTGAAAATTTCCAAATAAATTAAACCAATAAAAATCTACTTTCACTTTAAAGCCAGAAACATTGTTATATTACCAAGGCTTTGACTGGAATATCATATTTGAAAATGCACATAGAATTCCTGGCTTCAAGGGTTTTCAGCATTAAAGTGAAGAGCCTAAAAATTTCACTTCCTGACAGGTCCAGGAACCTTAATACTATAGACAAAATCTAAAATCTGCTATGACTTGACTTTCTAACCTCAGGATGTTTTTAAATCTGAGATTCCCAAGTGACCAATTTAGAAAGAAAAAGTTATGTTTCTAAAGAAAACTTATAATATACCTGTTATTAGATTGAAGCTCTGTGTATTATTTCAAGTCCTTGTTATCAACCTATAGACTAGACTAGGTCATGAATTTTTCCAGATCCCTCCAATTCAATTTTTTTTTTTTTAAACTGAACTTCCGTTCCCAAAGCTTCATAAGCTGAAATTAGAAGAATTTTAAGAAACAAGTCTCTTGCCTGATGTAAGGGTCGCAGAAAAATTTCACCATACTCTCCAATTCCTCAACCAGAGATATTTTAACAGAAAACCAGGACAAGAAGTTGAAGTTTTTACACTGTAGAGAGCTTTTCTGAAGATGTCAGAACATGATTTCGTATTATGATGAGACTCTTACCCCTCTTAATGTCTACCTTTTTCTTTTCGCAGGATAATGATCATTTGATTTATTCAATTGGTTGCCTGTAAGCATACACTTCATGGCTTTGAGCTACATGCAGACTGGGACTATCTTACTACTAGTAATCTTACTTTGAATTTCCCTTTCTTTAATATTGTATCTGTTGCTCATTAAATTTTTTTCAGAAATAGAACTCCTAACAGAATAATGCTGTCCCAGCACTTTGAATTGATAGCCAAAGACTACAGAACAGACAAAATTGAACTTAATAATGGACTCCAGGTAGACTTGGCCTGAGAGCCTCTCCCTTCAAACCTTCTTTGTCGCTCAACTGTGGCTTTAAAGGGCTTTAACACTGATTCCCAGCTGCCACTCACACCCTCCTACATGAGACCAGCCCAGCAACCTGGGCCAGATCCAGCCAGGCCAGGCACTGAGGGATATCAATATCTAAATATAGGATAATTGATCAGTGATGTTTTTGGAGAAAGATTTTGATCAAAAAGGGAGAAATGTAAAAGTTGTCTGAATAAAAATAGAGCAACTCATGCTAAGAAAATACCCTGACAAATAGAGCTGGGAAAAAATATGAAGAGAAGGTTCTCATTCATAAATGCCTAATAACGAAGACTATCATGAAAGACTTTGCAAAAATCGGAAACTTGCACAAAAAAATAATTCTTTAAAGACGTTTGCCGAATAAGTGCCTGTCCAACTTTGGACTAGTGCCACCGTTGTTATTGATCTTTGTAGCCAGGGATATGTATCTTAAAACAATTATCTAATCCTCCTCAATTTTCCTTTACAAATCTTTGTTGTTGTTGTTTTTTTTTGCCTCCCTGAACATGCACATAGTTTACAATGGCACATGTATTTCCATTGCAGTGCTTTATTTCTGAATAAATACCATTTTCTTTTAGAGATCCCTCCTGTTACATAGGTAAATAATACTATACAGTAGGTATCCACAAAAGTTATATAATTACTTGTATCAAATAATGTTCAATCTATGTCAAAGCATATTTATTTCAAGACTGTTGCTCCTCTGAAAACTCCTGACTGCATGAAGAATAATATAAATTAAGTTTTTAGTTGTTTACTCCTTTTATTAGTGTGTAAAGTTCTTTCTTTCTTTCTTTTTTCTTTGAGATGGAGTTTCACTCTTGTTACCCAGGCTGGGGTGCAATGGCACGATCTTGGCTCACTGCAACCTCTGCCTCCTGGGTTCAGGCAATTCTCCTGCCTCAGCCTCCTGAGTAGCTGGGATTACAGGCACACACCACCATGCCCAGCTAATTTTTTGTATTTTTAGTAGAGACGGGGTTTCACCATGTTGACCAGGATGGTCTCGATCTCTTGACCTTGTGATCCACCCGCCTCGGCCTCCCAAAGTGCTGGGATTACAGTCTTGAGCCACCGCCCCCGGCCGTAAAGTTCTTTAAGATAGTGATTTTGTTTGTTTGTTTGTTTTTGAGACAGAGTCTCACTCTGTTGCCCAGGCTGGAGTGTAACTCTTGATTTTATGAAGAATAATATAAATTAGGTTTTTAGTTGTGTACTCCCTTTGTTAGTGTATAAAGTTCCTTAGGATAGTGATGTTGGTTTTTCTGTTTTTTGTTTTGTTTTGTTTTCTGAGACAGAGTCTCATTCTGTTGCCCAGGTTGGAGTATAGTGGCATGATCTTGGCTCATTGCAACCTCTGCCTCCTGTGTTCAAGCAATTCTCATGCCTCAGTGTCCCAAATAGTTGGGATTACAGGTGTTCACCACCATACCCACTAATTTTTATATTTTTAGTAGAGATGAGGTTTCACCATGTTGGCTGGGCTGGTCTAAAAATCCCGACCTCAGGTGATCCACCTGCCTCCACCTTCCAAAAGTGCTGGAATTACAGGCGTGAGCCACTGTGTCTGTTTTGTTTTGCTCAATGTTTTATCTCAAGTGCTTAGAATAGTACCTAGCACATAAGAAGTTTTCAATAAATTTTTGATAAATGAATTGGTGAGTGAAGTATAATGAGCTTACTAGTCAAGCCACCTTGACTTCCAACCAGAAAATTCTGGAAATACAAGTTAATTTAGACTTATTGAAGGTAGAATTTAACATGTCGTTATTATTAGTTCTTTAGAGACAGGTTCTCACTCTGTTGCCCAGGCTGGAGTACAATGGCATGATCATAGCTCACCAACACATCTAACTCCTGGGCTCAAGCAATCCTCCCACCTCATCCTCCCAAGTAGTTGGGACTGTAGGTGTGTACCACCATTCCTGGTTTTTATTATGTTTTTAGAGATGGGGTCTTGCTATGTTGCCCAGGCCGGTCTGGTCTCAAACTTCTGGGCTCAAGCAATCCTCCTACCTTGGCCTTCCAAAGTCCTAGGATTACAGGAGTAAGCCACCATGCCCAGTTGCTGTGGGATTTTTAATAATAATTACTTTGCCACACTTTGTCTTATAGTAACATGTACTTTAGTGCTATAAGTGGGAAATTTAATTCCTTAATTCCAACAGCAATACTTATTTAATCTCTATAAACACTTAAGTTAAAAAAAATAGTAAAGGTAAACCAACAAAAGTATCTATTCATTTTTCTCCCAGAATGTGAAAATGATCCAAACCTTTTAGGTTGTTTTACTTAGTAATATATTTAGCAAGGAAAGTACAAATGTATCAAAGGCATAAACATGCAACTAGATTTACACTTCTGGTTTCAGTGATAAGTCCCCAAGAATGGTAGTAAATGATAGGTGTTTTAGCATGTTGGGATCACCTTCCTGTAGAAACATTTCTCTTCAGGGTTAAATTAAGACTGCATATTTTATTGGATGACCATGAACACATCACAGGAAATCTAACTTGAGGTATTTACTGATGCTTGTTTAGATGCTGAAGGCAATGCATTAGGAACTGATGGTGACTGATTCTTATCCAATCAGTTCCTGATGCAGTATCTGCGACATCAAAAACTATGTAATAATCGTATTAAGTATCATCTATTTCCAAATGCAGCAACATTATTCTCTTTTGTTCCTTCACATGAAATTTGCAATTAAAAAACTCTTTTTAATGTCATAAAATAAAGCAATTCAGTAATACTAACAAATAATGTTCCCAATTTACCAAGAGAGATATATTACAATATAATGTGTTTAAGACTAACTTAGCATAAACATTTATTTCATGGCAAACCATTGTGCTAGTGTGGATAGGCATTTGTAAATAGTTTTTTAAAAACAGCTTTTCTTTGAGACAGAGTCTTGCTGTGTTGCCCAGACTGGAGTGCAGTGGCACAATCTCGGCTCATTGCAACCTCTGCCTCCCGGGTTCAGGTGAGTCTCCTGCCTCAGCTTTCCGAGTAGCTAGGATTACAAGAGCTGGCCACCATGCCCAGCTAATTTTTGTATTTTTAGTAGAGATGGAGTTTCACTATGTTAGCCAGGCTGGTCTCGAACTCCTGACCTCAAGTGATCCACCCTCGTTGGCTTCCCAAAGTGCTGGGATTACAGGCACAAGCCACTGTGCCTGGCCTAAAAATAGCTTTTCTTAAGCCACTCACTCCTGTTTTTAAATGATAATTAAAAAATATTAAAGCCCTAAACTGGGTTTGAATGAGAAAATTCTGATGAATCATTTAATTTTAGATTAATTGATTAGGATAAACTGCATTTTATTTTCAAGATGAATTTATTATGTTTTCCTCCCTGCCAGCTTTATTGAGGTATAATTGGTATACAGAATCTTCATGTATATATAATTTAGTAAGTTTGGACATATGCATACACTGATTTTAGCACCACAATCAAGGTAATAAACATATTCATTACTTCTGAAAGTTTTCTTGTTTATTATATTATTTTAACCACATTAGAATTCTAGTTCACTGAAATGATAAAGTTAGAATTAGAATTAGTACATATGGGAGGCATGTAACACCTTGAAGAATGTGGTGGCCAAACCTATAACTCTGAGAGTGTTACTGCTTTTCTACCTTATTGATGATTATCCAGGTCGTCTTTTGGAGACTATCTCATTAGAAAACTCTAGTTGATCCTCTAGAATGCCTCCAAATATAGAATGAATGAATGACTCTAATGTTACTTGGCAAATCCATCATTCTGTTCAGTGGGACTTCTGGTTTAGATGGGCTATTTTGGATGTAAGGAGTAGGAAATAATTGAATATGGGATTCAGAAGTAGAATAGAGGTAGAGCTGAGAGATGAAGATCATAGAATGAACACTGAAGAATCCATTTTTGGCTTTCTGTCTCATTTATCTGGATTCCAAAAAGGCTTGAGAGTTAAGTTAATCATAGTTTCATTTTACAGATAGTGAAAATTTGGAGTACATTAAAGTATCTTAGGGGCATAATTTATAGCTTATTGTTTCTCTCTCTAGAGGTCTTATCTATGATCAAATATAGTGTCTCAACTGTTTACCAGACATTTCCCTAAAATCTGTATGTCTTTTCTAAAGGGTATTCCAATGAAGCCAAAGGACTTGTAAACAGAGCGGTCTTAAAAACCCTAAAGACTCCTTGCTAGAGAAGGAACCCCAGAAGGAGGACCTCAGAAGCCAGTTCATCATAATGTTCCCCTATAGCTAGTATTGTCTCTCTGTAGATAGAGTTTCTGGGTTTTGATGCAAGATTTGACAGATTAGGGACTTGGGTTAACAACTCTTGTGGTGGTGGGGAAACCGGTTGGTATTATCTCATTTGTGTGCTAGGATGAACTGTGATAAGAAAGTAAAAGCAGGTGAAGAGTAGGCTTTCTTAAGATTTGATTGTTGCAAATATGCTCTACGTGATCTTCCTCAGGTAATGTCACTAATTAAAAATAAAAGAGCAGGAGCCTTGTCATAATTACAGGCTTCTTCTGGGTATCTGGAGTGCCCACAATAAGACTGCAAGCTTTAAAAGCCTCAAGGACTGGGATACAGTTGGCTGGGATGACTGGATATTAAAATGTCATCTTCCATTACAAACTACTGCAGGGAATCAGATGGAGAAGGAGAGATTCATCAAGATGGGTGAAAAGGTCCTCTAGGCCAGTGGTTCTCAAAGTTGAGCAATGTTCCAGAGGCTTGTAAAATATAGACTGCTGAGAGCCATACTTAGAGTCTCTGATTTAGTAAATCTGGGATGGGGCCCAAGAATTGGCATTTTTAACTCTGGCGATATCATCCAGGGACCATAACTTCAAAACCAATGCCCTACTCTAGTCACAGACTATTGGGTTATTGGAAACAGGTGATCTTAAACAGGACCTTGGTAAGTGAATATGATGATCTAGAAGGAAAAAGGCCAGAACTGAACAGGTATAGATGTTCAAATCCTAGGAATTACCATAGTTCAAGAAGGTCACTTGTTGAATGTCACTGTATTATTATAGGTCTTTAAGAAGTACATTTGTAACTTCCTGTTTTCATTTTCTTTCACCACAGAGAAATCACAGAACAGAAACTCTGCCTTTCTCTGGCCAACTAACCATTATCTGAGTTTGGAAATATAACTAACATGCCTATGGACAATGCATAGTGATAGCGAGCAATACAACTGAGACTGGCCACTATAAAACAGAATCCTAAAAGCTAGGTCACAGTTTTGAGCAATCTTTAGAGCACTGTATAGGCTGAAGAGTATTTCCCAGTAATTGAGGTGTCTATAATAGAACTGAAAAGCAGAGGATCACCCTTTCCAGGGTTTTTCTAGAGTTTTTCCAGAGAGGTCCATCTGGTATGTCCATGCCAGGTGACAAGCCCAAATTGGGTACCTTGCAGGGTTACTGATTCTGTGGGGCTCAGCTGATACAGAATTAAGTCTTTCTGTCCCACTCTACCTTAATGATAGATAGATAGCTCTGGCTTGGATAAGAAGGTTATAGAGACTAATCTTTTGGAGTTTCATGGTGAATCTTGCAATGATCATTAAAAACACAAGCCATTTTTGTTTGTTTTGTTTTGCGATTATTTTGGTTGGGCTGAAGGCAGGTTGCCAAAGGAGGGCAAAAGTGGGACTTTCTGGAAATTCAATAACTGTTCATCATTCAGTGGTACAGCTTGGGGGAGGGCCACAGAAAATTCTAACCTGGATTTCTACAGAAGACAAACATTTTGAGCCTGGGCCCTCTTTACCAGGCAGAAATAGAATTCGGGTTTTCAACAAAAGCTCAGAATCACAGATTCAGCAGACATCTAAAGTCTAGTCCTGCAGACTGGCAATAGGTTCTGCTTGTTTCCTCTGATTGAGAGGCTGCTTCTGCCTTGACTTTCATAGTCTTCAGGGCATAGGTGGAAAAGGGATAATAAATGCCACATGGTAGGTGTTGGCGAATGGGATGATGAGCTAGGAATGCTGAGGACTTAGTTCCTGGGAGCCTTAAGGAGGTCTTGAGTCATGAGCAAGACAGAGCCTCTTTACTAAAAGGCTGGGAATCCTGTTGTATTCTATTTTTACTGAAGACTGGCATAAACCCAATCTAACAAATGATCTTTTGAATGTGTCATAGACAGAGATGCCAAATCCTTCATTTATTTTGATGCTAATTACTAAATTATTAAGCTTTAAAAGATAAGTCAGTGTCTATGTGTTGAAAGGATATGATTTTCTTTTTTTTTCTTGAAACAGTGACTCAAGCTGTTGCTTAAAGAAGTTGGGGCTCCGGATTCCTGAGCTAGTTTCCTTTTTGTTCTTTTATACTAGCTTTCCTCTTGGTTGGAATCTATCTATCCTGTGGTCTTATGTTCTTAAAGTTAAATGACAAGAACGTTATTTGCAGCCCACAAAAACTCTTTTTCTTTAAAGTTTATACATGGTTAGATTCTAAGAAAAGTCTATTGAACTACTGTTTCCGGTAAATAAGTCATGCCACTTCTCTAACTAAAACTCCCCAATTGCTTCTGGAGTTCCTCTCATTGAAACCCTAAATTCTTACCATAGTCTACCCAGCTATACCCTCCAATCCTCTCCTCCCAGTTTTTCTCACTACACTCCAGCCACAGCTTCCCTGTTGAGCTCAAATACAGTGGTTCTCACCTTTGGCTGCACATTACAACCCTCTGGGTACCTCTTAAACAGTGATGCCCAGACCCCATCCCAGGCATTCTGATTTAATTCATCTGCAGCACAGCCCTTGCTATTGACATTTTCAAAAGCTCCCTGTGCCTCTGTGGACAGAGAGCACTGGGAACATCTGGAGTCTGCCAGAGTGCACTGAGTGTGTGCACAAGGAAGGCAACAAGCACGTTTCGGTTCCTGACACGTTGTATGCACTCAACTATCTAAAAAATATTTCCTACTCTGTTTAATTACATTTATCTTCTTCCCTTTTTGAAAAATGGTCACCAAAAATTGGAATTGAGAATTTTTTAATGTTTGAGAAAATGGTTATTTCAACGAGCAGGAGGATACAGACAACATTTAGAAAGTTTGAGCAGTTTAAAAGAGCTCTTAATGAGTTCTGAAGATTAATACGAAGCACTCTCCTTACCAGAGGTAAGTTATTTCCTGGCTTATGGTTCAGTATTTGTGCTGTTAGTATGTGAATAACTAGTTCTCAAACTTACCTCCTACTACTCAACATCAATTTCTGGCAAGGAAATCTAATAAGTCATACTAATCTGCCGTGATACAGAAATGTAATTTAATCAAACTGAGATATACAGACTTCTTTTTCTGAGGATACCTAAGGAGATATTTGCCAGTCAAGACCTTGGAAATAGCATTTAAAAAATTTTTGTTGTTGAAGTTAATCTCACATTTAATTATAAATTTGGTTCATCTGATTTGTTTTGTGTTACTGAGTGTATGAGGAAGATAAATGATTTTTTAACCTGAAGAATCACATTTGTTCTTCTTTTTGTGGTAAAGGATTTTCTGTTTCCAGGGATCGCTGAGAATTTGAGTTGGGTACAGCTCAAAAGTCTCATGGCAACCTCTGCCTGAGCCATAGTTGATTCTAAATTTCAATATTATTTAGGGCAGATGACTGTGAAGCATTTACAGAAGGAATGAAGAAGGGTGATTCAATGTGAAAATCTGGGGAGTTGAAGTTTGAGGAGGGCCTGGCAGGAGATTGTCCTCTTTTAGACTGTTTGGAATTTGATGGATTAGCACCCACAAAGTGAGTGAGAGGAGCTTTCAGAGAGAAAACAT
Source organism: Callithrix jacchus (assembly GCF_049354715.1). Classification (NCBI taxonomy): domain Eukaryota; kingdom Metazoa; phylum Chordata; class Mammalia; order Primates; family Cebidae; genus Callithrix; species Callithrix jacchus. The sequence continues at coordinate 58,201,311 of NC_133515.1, read as the reverse complement.
TTTGGGTTCAGTTTCTAACACCCAAACTTTCCTGGCTGCAATTAAAAAAAAAAAAAGTAGCGCTGAAGGAGCGCAGTAAGTAGCAAGTGAATCCAATAAAGGCAAATTAATTCCCAAGGCTAGTTTCCTTTCCAGTACAATAGCACTTTAGAAAAAGACTTTAGTAAGATTAAAAGAGGTTGAGAAATGAAACAGTAACCACTGCAACATTTTCCCTCACCCTGGTCATGAAATAGAAATTTGATGTTTTAGTTTTGGTTGCCATGCATGTCTTTTGATTCATGAGGGCAAGGAAATTGCTCTGTTTAGCATAATCCCAGAGACCACTGTGAGGGATTGTATGAACATCTCACAGTTGCCAGCTGAGATTAAGCCAACTCACAGCCATCCATGTTAGACCTGCAAGAGAAAGCATATGAGCAGAGGCACGTGGCTGCCTTAGGTGGAAGCACATCTTCATTCACTGAGTACACCAGCAGAAGCCCTGATGTACCCCTCTGCATTTTTCTTGATGAGACATTACTAAGCTACTCCTCTTGCCGAATTGAAACTCATTTTCACAGGTTATTGGCATATGCTATATTGCATGTAATGTCATAAAAGTATAATCTTTGCATTTAGAAAGGATTTATTCTATTTAATCCATATACAGTAAGAAACAGTCAAGTAGGAGTACAGGTGTATGTAAAACCAATCACTCAAAAACAATTTTTTAAACAAGCTTTATAGAGGAAACATTCAAAGCCAAACACTTCAAAATTTGTCCTCAGACAAGCAAACCAGCAATTACATTAAAAAAGTAATGACCATATACTCACCAAATGGGTAGATGTGTCATAGTTGGGGGTACTCATGTGCTCCCCTTTTGCCTGTGTCACTTTGTCATGGCTAAGTGAGACTGAGCCATCATCTAAGCCCCTCAGTCCGCTGGGTGGGGCTAATCAATGATAGGAATAATGATTAAAAATGGAGGAAAGAGGAAACGCCTTCAGAGGTTCCCCACCATCTGCTGTGGATGCCATCTCAACTTGAGTGAGCATAAGAAGCACACGGAGAACTTGTTACAAATGTAGATCCCTAGGACCTACCTCCAGATTTTGATCCAATGGGTCTGGTTTTGGTGGCTGGGACTTGCACTTTGGTGGAGATTTCCACTGCCTTTCTCTTCAGCTTCATTTCATATTAAGCCATTTCTTCCCCTACGTTCATTGTAGACTCCATCTCTGACAAGTTCTGAGAGTCCAATGAACTGTATTTGCCCATACTTGGAATCATATCTTCTTTCTCTCTCCCTCCTATCTCTCATTTTCATTCTCTCTCTCTCTCTCTCTCTCTCTCTCTCTCTCTCTCACACACACACACACACACACACACACACACACACACACCCCATATGTGACAGTCACACATTGAATCTAAGAAAACTATCACACACTGCCTTCTCTCTCCAGTCTCCCTTTTTTGGCACCTATAATACACAATGGTGTTTTCTCATTTCATGCTTTCTCCTTCACCGACTGCAGACTTCTCAGTGTTGGCACCATGCTTATTCATCTTTATATCCTCAACTATACTATTCTCAGCTTAGCATCTGATGTTTAATAAGTACTCAATAACATTTTGGCGAACTAAATCAAATGTTTGTTGAAGCAAAGAATTATGGATTTCAGCTCATAACATGTCCTTAAATAATTGAGACTTAACACAATTAAGAGAGTGATAATTTACTGAGTTAAAAAAGTGGCTTTTCATTTTAAAAATCAGGTAAATATAAAATTACAAAACAATTGAGAAAGAACAATTGAATATAATCTTGTGCTTCATATGAACTCCTAAGTACAAGTCTACTTTTGTAAAATAAGAAGGTCTGATAATTGGAATTTAACTTTTTAAATATTGTTCCAAGTTTATTTTCTGGAGTCAAATTGCTCAGGATTAAAAATAAGCAGATTTTATCCTAATCAAAAAACAAGGGCTTTTCAGAGCAACATGTTTGGTTTTTTTCTTTTCTCTTAATCTAGATTTAATTTTCCTTTCTCTCTAGAAAGTTTAATATTGAAAAGTTACTATAGAGAAGTGACATGAGTAAAGATGTAGTTCTTCCCTCTGCTAGAAAACGTTAAGAAAGGATCATAAATGGAAACATCATATGTTGATGAGGAAGATGAGACAGCTTTGTATTAATCTTTAGTTGTCATGCCCCCAACTGCATAGGCAGGTAGGCTCTGAACAAAAGCAAAGACACATCCTTTTCTGCCTTACCTACCTTGCTGTTTTGCTGTGACGGGCATTTAAAAAAGAAAAAGGAAGAAACTGAGACAAAGTTGAGTTGGCAACAAAGCTATATTAATGTGGATAGGTAGTCCACAGGCCAGATAAACTGAAATATAGTAGCAAAGTATCAAGGAGTAAGCTGTTTCTAACACTGTAAGTTCTTTATAAGTATTCTGAGGATATTATCATATCCATGGTAAGATGTCTCTATAGGCATCTTTTGGGTGCACTGTAATGTATGCATTTGTGATCTTAGTTCTATTGGCGACTCTCTATAGATTTGTATTTGAGAATAACAAATTACTGTTTGGTCATTTGGTCTGTTCAGATGGTGGCAATTTTCCTATTTCCCTGATGACTAGTGTTATTTATTCAAAGCTGTAATTATTTGGATATCTTCTGAAAATGTGGAGGGCTACATTTCCTGCAGGTAGCTTGGCTGTGGAATGGTGTGTGGGGCATTGGGAAGCACATGAGCTTTGGAGTGAGGTGGACCTGAATATAACTGCTGGTTCTACTACTTATTAGGTGTGGTTTTAAGGCAAATTGTTTTATTTCTTGTAGCCTCAGTTTCTGTGTTGGTAATACTTGTGCATGAGATTGTTAAGAAATAAATGCGGTATTTGTGAAAATGTCTAACGAGTACAGAATCTGATACATAGATTCTTGATAAATGCTAATTTTATTTTGTTTTAATTTTGTTCCTATGTCATTTGATTAACTCAATTACTTTTTCTGTTAGTTTTACAAATCCTCAACCTCTAGAGTTCACAAAAGTTATCTAAATCCTAATCACTTTTTATGCTTGTGTCTTTTTTGTTATTTTCCTTCTTCCTAGAATTTTTTCATATTCATTTCTGTATCTTGCTTGAGTTACTGATTTATTATCCATGTACTAGGGTGTATTAGTGTGTAGGTCCAGAGGTGTCTGTATCTCTAAGTTGAAGGGCTTCTGAGTTGTCATGACGTTTTTGAATCGTCAGAACCCTGTGGTATCTAGAGTTGATACAAGCTGTATTTGCCATTCAGTTTTCTCTTTTTTCTTTTTTCTCTCCATCATCTGAGACATGTTCTCCCTCACACTTCAGGCTTAAATTCTGAAACATCTCAGGTCCTTGGATACTCAAACTCATACTGGTGCTGAAGTCGCATTAATTTTATTATATGTGAGTATCTTTTACGTCCTACTTTTTGGAAATTAACTCAAAACAAAGGTAGGAAATCTATATAAATCAACTGAAAAAATATTGGTGGATGAGAGGACCCATAAGAATCCACTCAATGTTATTCTCTTCTGTTCCTAATTTCCTAGCAGTTATAATGACTACCCAAAGGTTCCCTAAATGAACTTCTGCTCTTTGATTTCAGGTTGAGAGTCACTATCCAAGCAGTAACCCTTTTCAAATCTGCTTCCTTTTACCTTGTCTTGTTATTTCTGGGGCTGGGACTCTGTATCTTCCAAGGTTTGAAAAACAGCCAAACATTATTTATTATTTTTGTAGCCTTGTAGGCATTTGGAAAATGTTTGGCTTCAAATTGATTTCAATAAAATAGTTGGCTGAAGTTACAAATGAGCATTTTGGCTGGAATTGTGTTAAATACCAGTTTGAATTTTGGTAAAGCTGCCCTGAATACATCTATCTTTGTCAATGGATTTGTTTGTTTATTAAGTGCATACTTTCTGGATTTTTGTGGGAAGAGAAGGTCAGACAGAGGAACATGAGGATTAGAAGTGATTACGAATAGGGAAAGGGATTCATGGAGAATGGTGTCTAGAGATAAGGCATTACAAGATGGGAATTTGAGTCATAGTGTGCATAAGTGGGTGTCAAGTCCAAAGCCAAAGCCGGAACTGCCATTGAGCTGAGCTTCTCACTGGCATGTTTTTCACATTCTGAATGGTGGAGGCATTCTTGAAAAGGTAGTCACAATTAACAACAGAACATCAGTGTTACTGATACAAAGAATGGTTCCCATTTAAAGGCGTTATCCTTCTCTAGTTCAAGCTTCTGCAAAGCCTTAAAAAAAAGTCAGCTCCACCAAGAGATATGGTGCATTCCCTATCCCTGTGACCCAAGTGGATAAATAATCTCCTCAGAGAAAGCCATTATTAGTAGGTTGGATAATGATAATGATATAAGTAATTGGAGAGAAATAAAGTAGTTTCTATTAGAATAGTCATTGGGGGTTGCCTATATGTAATTGGGTTGCAACCCTTAAAACTAAACTTATACCACCTTCTCTTTCATAAAAAAGGAAAATTTGGAGGTGCTTTTTCTGGAGACGAGATACATGATAATAATAAACTTCAGGGGCATGAGCCACTGATCTGCTCCATAGGATTGAAGTTGTAATGGCTGAATCAGCTTGGACCTACCTTCTTTGGTAGAGTATATCCACAGTAAAAGAAGGAGAAAAGTTTATCCTGGAAATATTTAGCAGATGGTGTTTAGAATTCAGATCTCTGAAGATTCTTCCAATAGAGAAGAAATGTTGGTCTAAGTTTGTCAGAGTTTTCTAAGAGGATACTTGGTTTGGGAAGATGGAGGTGATGCTAAAGGCAGCAAACATGAAAGCAGGGAAGATGATTCGATACTTGCAGCCTATAAGCTGGTAAGTCCCCATGACAGAATGTTGGGGAAGATTGCCAAAGGGTTGACTTACCCATTGTCAGCTTCTTGGAGGCAGGGGCCAAGTTTGAGATTTCTTCTGTAATTCTCACAGTGCCTGACTGGAACTCAGTGGCTTCTTACTGAGGAGTTGAGTGCCATGCCACAGTCTGGGAGGATTCACATCCTACAAGAAGGTGTTTATTCTAGAAGCAAATGCATCCCCATTATCAATTTAACTGGCTAGTGACCCAGAAAAAAGGCATAACCCCTACAAAACCTGTTTTCTCACTTAAAAACAGGAGGAAAAAAATCCCACTATCTATCTCATAGGCTTGCTAGAAGGTTAAATAAAAATATTTATGTAAAATGCCTAACAATGCCTGACATGGAACCATACAGTACTAACAATGCCAAAAGCTGCTATTTAAATAAGGATGACCATGCTTAGCCTTGTACTAAGCATTTTATGTGGATTATTTCATTTATGTTGACAGTGACCCTATCAGGAAGGCTCTTACAGAAATCAGACTGAAAATGGGAGAACAACCAACAGCCATACCTTTCCATGGAGTTACAAAACAACATGGAACTCATTTTTCAGAAATATGAGTTCCAGCAATATAGTGAGAAAAGGAGAGTGAAAGAGACTGATACCAGGAGGCAGAGTCATTCTCTAATTTTATAGATCTCCTTTTGAAGAGGAGCCTAAGAAAGTCACCTAGGAAGCACCTGGAAGGACACCTGGATCTTTATGGGATGACAGCAGGGGTGGCTAGACAGAGATAGTACTGTGAGGAAAAAGATGAATGAAACATTTTCTCTACTGCTTTGGAGATAGTAAGGGAAGTTCAGGACCAGTTAGAGAAGACAGGGGTTCAGTTTAGGGAAGAAAGCCATGGGGGAAAAGGCTAAGGGGATAATACCTGATGCCAAAGGCCTGAGGTCCTAAAAACAGTCTTTTAGGATGGAGATTGGAGAATGCAAGTACCTAGGGCAGGGACAATGCATACTGAACTATTCTGATTGTGGGCTTGCATGTGTTTGGGGAGGGAACGTCAGGACTCTTTATAAATACTTATTCTTAAGTTACTACATTGAGGTAAATATACTTAGAGAAAAATGCTCAAATCATTAAGTGTGTAATTCAATGAATTATCACAAAATAAACACACCCATGTAACTACCACCCACATCAAGAAAGAGAACATTACCATTTTTATAAATATTTACTACTCAGAGTTTTTACATGCTTAGTTTCTTAAATAAATTTGTGTCTTTCTAATAGAGACATTTAAAGTACAATGTGGCCAGTTACAATATTTTATGCATAAAGTAAGAAAAGGGGCTTATTCAAAAAATGAGTTGGAGAAAACACTTGAAATCCATAAAGTTCTATAAAAGTAATATGTTAAAATATGCATAAATTATAATTAAAACCTGAAATCAGGGCAATTTTATACACCTTCCAAATCCAACAGGGTACTGAAAAATTGAGGTTTAAGGAGGAATCCGTGTTTTTTCATTATTTTTGTTTTAAAAGGACTCTGTTGCTTAAAGCCTTCAAGAAATTACATCTTTTGGCACTGTCCCAAGCACATTGTGTGCTTAGCAAATATTTATTGATAATGACAATGGTGATAAGTTACCTTTTTAAATATAATACATGATGCTCTTTGGCCTTCAAAAGCAAAAATCTATGCAAAGATATATGGCTTTTCGTTCTCTGCAGTTCTTGCTTGGAGCCTCAGGAGAGAAAATGTTCTTTGTATATTAGTGTGTATAATTTCACCAATTGAAATTATTTGCCCTTCACCTCTATCCTTCTCCACAACCAAATACAGGCTCTGGGTTTTGCAGAGATAGAAAGAAGGAAAGAAAATAAGAGGCAAAGCTGGGTGTAACTCACTCACACCTGTAATCCTAGCACTTTCAGGAGGCCAAGATGGGGGGATCACTTGAGGCCAGGGGTTGTAGACAAGCCTGGGCAATGTAGCAAGACCCTATCTCTACACAAAATTTAACAAATTAGCTGGGTGTGGTGGTACATGCCTGTAGTCCCAGCTACTTGGGAGACAGGAGGATTGCTTGAGCTCAGGAATTTAGGCTGTAGTGAACTATGATCAATCACTGCACTCCAGGTTGGTCAACAGCAAGACCCTGTCTCAAAAGAGGCAAGATGATGAACAGAAGTATCACAGAGGAAAACAAATTCTGAGTTAAAACCACTCCCTTTGCTTCAAGGTGTCAATATTACAACTTATATAGCAATTAACCACACCTTTTATTAGATTAGATTCCATTATGTGAGGACTTGTACTTAGGTGGACAGTCATTTGTGAGCTGAAGAAGGTTCTCCATTATGGGTGATAAGAAAAAAATAAAAGCCATTTGCTCAATAGGAGGATTATCTAACTTTTACAGACTGTAATATCCTTAATGGAGTCTTTAGTTGAATCTTTACAGGAGACAGAGTTGACATGATATGTAAATTTGATGAATAATGAATATGGTAATATTTACTTGTATGTGAATGCAAAGTCTGGCTCGGTCTTAGGAACTCCCCAAATGATCCCTGCTGTGCTAAAAATATATTAATTACTTGTTCTGCCTTGATTTTTAGGTTGGCAGTAACAATTAGGGAGAGATGAAGCGTGTATTTCATAGGACTATGTGTATTTTATGTTGTTTTTGTGTTCTCAGCAACAGAATTTAGCATTTACCCATTGAAGTTAAAGTATAAATAGATGTAGAATTTATATAAATCTTTCTTCCTTGGCGTCTACTTTAGCCAGTGGGTTATAATTTAGTAGCTTTGGCTTATATGAAAAATTGAGTAACCCTTTCAGGCACTTTTATTAGAACGTAGACTGTTCAAGTTAATTCTTTAGGGATAAGTGTCATGTGGTACAAAGTAAACTGGACTGTAGTTTCAGGTTTACCACTAACCAACTATATGTCCTGGGGCTACTTAATGTTTGGGTCTTGAAGTCAGCGAGTGGTTAAAATTATGGGCTTTGGAGTCAAACAGACCTGGTTCAAGGCCCTTATTAAGCTTCTAGGAGTTTCAGCTTTTTTTCATCTGCAAAATGAGACCATTAATAGTCTGACTTCATGTAGGGTTGTTATGGGGACTAAATGGGACCATGTACATCAAATGCCTAGTATACAGTCAGTGTTCAATACACAACAGAGCTGGAATAAATGTTCAGTATTTTCCTTTCCATATCCGAAGATTTAATTTCTGTGAATGGTGGAGCTTCTGAAATATCTGTCAAGATCGTGTCCAGATAGGAATTTCAGGTCCTTGAGAGGTGGCACATTGTAGCCAAGCTTTATTTCTGCATGGGCCCTTGGGCACTGGTGTATTTTATTTACACATTTATTGAAAAGCCTGACATCCTTGGAAAGAAGAGAGAGGAAACCCTGTTACCACATCAGAGGAGTAAAGACCATGTGGACTCTAGCACAGCCCTTCAAGAGAAGCTGTTTTCTTGTCCTAATTAAGGGTTGTGTCTTTAGTATTATCAAGGCTATTGGGAAGAGGCATGGCTGCACCCAGTAAGGAAAATGAACAAAGATACAAGGCCAGTGTCCTTAGGAGGGGCTGATGAGGAGGCAAAATAGTCCTCCCACAAGACATCCAAGTGGTGTCTTGATTATAGCAGTTGTCACACAAATATACATGTGGCAAGTTGTGTAGAACTATACACACGTACACACATGAGTGCTTGTAGCTGATGAAATCTGAATAAGATCTCTGTGTTGTACAAATGTCAATATCCTGGTTTAGATATTTTACTATAGTTATATAAGATGTTCCACTGGGGGAAATTGAGTGAAGGTACATAGAACGTCTGTATTATTATTTTTGTAAGTCTACACTTTTTCTCAAAATAAAAGTTTGAAAAAACAAAAACAAAAGAAAACCTGTTTTCTGACTTACAGTTCCGTGCTTGTTCCTCTGTGCTATTTTGTCTCAGATGCAGAATTATGCACATTTAGATAATTTATTTCCTTTCAATTTATGTCTTCTTGAACTTTAGTTTCTTTGTTAGGACAAAAAAAGGACCATTAAATAGGACTGCCAATAATGCCTTCTTCACTGGGTTTGTGAAAAAACTAAACAATGTGTACAGAGTGTTTCATGCAAGAGTGACTATTAGTTGTTGCTGTCAAATAGTAAAAATACCCCTACTGCCTGGGAGGATGCTAAATTCCTAGAAATGTTTTTATTGTTTCCTTTAATGAAACCTCATGTTTTGAAATATTTTGTGTATAAAATTGCATATATGGTTAATAGTTATTTTCTTTTGCTACTGTCAAAGGAATTTTAGACTGTCAGTTGGAGTTTCTGATTAGCAATTGCATCAATATTGAGTTTATTTAATTCCAATGAAAGCCAAGAAACCTAGTATTTGAAAAGCCTTCTTATCCTCATCTAAGGAAATGTACTTCTTTCAGGTCACCTGAAGTGGTGAAGTGTCTAAAACATCTTGCTCATCTCCAGCACTGCCTTTACAGACTCTGGACATAGTTGGACTCTCACTTTTCAGTGAACAAGCCAAATCTTGTTATTATCATCTGTGTGAGTTGACATTTTGTGTGTGATCTAATTCAATTTTTGAATGTTACATTTTTTTCCATCACATCACGGGAAATTGGTGTGCGGTCCAGAAATAATACAAATGAATTTACTAAGAATGAAACTGAAGATGAATTTTTAACATGCTACCAGAAGTTATTGATTAACAGGCATACCAATGTTTCAGATACTATATTCTGAATATGTAAAAATCCAATTATGACTTTTATTCATTGTCATTAGAGACCGGTTTCAACAATATTTTAAAATACTTTTTGTTTTTTCTTTTACGCTTTAGTCATGAAATTTTTATAATATCAGAGGAGAAAGGAAAATAATTTTTTTAGGATACAGAAATTGTATTGCTTACAGACAAATTTAACTATTAAGAGGGCAAATTATAAAGGATGTTGAAAAATATACATTTAAACAAACATCTCTTATTTTGACAGGATATGTTTCAGAGAGAACAAGTCTTGAGTCTTTCAAATATTATTGGGCCAGGCTAAAATAATTTCATTGTGAGAGCATTTTCCTTTCTCTGTGTGCAGTCTAAGTGCATATTTTGTGCTCTTAGGAATAACTTTCCAAAGCTGTGTGAAGAATGTAGCAATAAAATCTAATAAGAATTATGGCTCATGACTTGAATGATGTCAGTATCCTTTTAATCCTCCCAAACATGAAAACGTTTTCTCCTCTTAAGTAAGATTTCTTAACTCCTTATTTCTAAGGAATTAAGCAGATCTCAGCAATTCTATTGGCAAAGTAAGAGTTAAATGAAAATGTTTCTTTCCATTATTATTAATGCTTATACTGATTAAGAACTCTTTAGAAATGTGTTCTAGATAATATTTTTGTGAATACATATTGCTTTGTCTGATTATTTTACTATTCCATTTATAACCTTTTGTTTTCTTTAAGCCAGTGGTTCTCAAACTTGAGCATGAATCAGAATTACCTGGAAATCTTGTTGAAACACAGATTGCAGCACCCATGCTGAGTTTCTGATTCAGAAGGCCTCTAGTGGAGTGCAAGAATTTGCATTCCTAACAGGTTCCTAGGTGATGCTGCTGATGCTAGTCTGGAACTCAAACTTTGACAACAACTGCTTTAAGCCATGTTACAAACAACCTTCTTATTTTACAAATTTAATTTAGTGGGATTCAACCACCATGAGGCACGTAGTTCCTTTGGTTTAGAAGAAATCAAAGTTCATTAAGTAGACTATAGCTTGGTTTTTTGGTCATGCTAGATTTATTCCAGGTCAAAGCACTGCATATAAAAGAAAGCTTGGTTGATGAAATGGTTCGATGCTTGAAGGTGTCAGACTGTAGAATCTCTGCGGGTAACTGTGTGATTTCTTCAGTGACATCACATTTGCCTGCAGAGATTTTCCAGTCTGCCACTTTGAAGTTGTATTTAAGATGGAAAAAAGTTGTCATCATTCTACAGTGATCTTTCTGGTCTTGGTAAATTTTAAAACTATATTTATTCAAGGTTAAAATTGGATGGGAAGCAGGAGTTGTTGTTGGGATTCAGATAGGTGCATAAATAAGAATGGATATTTCCTAATTTTGCCACACATCTCCATAGAGAATGAAGGAAAAGGCAAAAAGTGGTTTCCCCAGCCACAATCAGTGGATAAGACTAATGTATGTTGGTCATGGAAGAAACACTAATCTGGGTAAATATCCTTGCATTTCAAGCACTTGTATCTAATGTTAGACTTTACAGTTGAGTTTCTCAGTCTTTCTTAATTTAGTTATGCCTAAGTAATCACAGGATTAGATGAGTAAGAATAAGGAGATGTACTTTTTACTTTTATTCTCCCCATCTTTCTTCTACCTAATAATGGTCTTATGATAATACCATCACCTGCTGCTAATCTCTAAAGTGCTGGAATGATGCAAAATATGCAATATTTACTTTAAAGCTCAAAAATCTTACTTGTGAATATTGTGATATTATTAACACTGCAATGTTGGGATTTTTGTCAATGTCAACTATAAATTTATTCCAACATTTTCCTAGAACAGGGACTTTATATATTTTGTTCTCTTCTATATCCCAGCACACAGAATAGTTCCTGGGCTACAGTAGGTGCTCAATTAACATTTATTACTGATTGGTTATTACTTAGGATGTTTTTGCAAATGCTTATTATTAGAAAGGATATATATATTCACATACTTTATTGATATTAGAATGACATATTTAATTTCAGACAAGAAAAAGTGAGATAATATTTAAATATGTGAATTATATCTTGGTAATAAAGACTTGTCCTATGATAAAATACATTATAATAAAACTTTTTTGTAATACTTGGTTTAGTAGTAGATTAATAATTTCCTTAAAGTCTAACAATGTTTTTCAGGCATGTAGCTGAATTTCAGATGATGAGTTTTTTATTCTTGAGTTACATCCAAATTTATGTAATAATGAATCACAAAATTAGGGTTGATTATGTTTATACTACACAACACAGTGCCTTGATTATCTGTTAATCTGCTATATACACATCCTTGGACCTCAAGATGAATTTAAAAGCATCCTCTCAATTGCATTCTGACTTTCCTAAATAAACCATAAATAGAAACAACATAAAATCTCTCATAAGTGTGCAGAGGATGTAACAGGTGGCTCTGATCTGATGTAAGTGTAGCTAAAATAATGTGTTGAAATAATTGCAGCTTAGAAAGATAGGAAACATCTGGGCTTCAAGGGAGAACATTTACATCCTTTTTGCTGCTTTTAAAAATACAGAACTACATCGTTCTGGGTTGCATAGAAAGAAGGGGCTTGTTTTAGGAACTCCATGATCCTCGGTCGGCTGATTTAAAGCGCCAAAGAATGAGACTAGTCTACCTTCGTTATGGAAGAAACCATGATGGCTTATTATGCCATCATTCATTTTCTTTTCTCAAATTATGATTTTTGTTAATATATGCTTGCAGGGCCTGACTAACAGTGTCGCTTGTTCTCTTGAAGGAAAACTGAATGATATATCTTGTTTCTTTGCTCCACCGGAAGGCATGGATGGAACAGAGTTTTAAGACAAAATCTTCATTTTGGTTGACTCCATAGCTAAGTTGTTTAGAAGCACCCAGCCTATAATATAGGGTTCTTGTTAGTTTAAGCACTTAGGTAGAAAAAGACCCCTCTATAAATGTAAATTTTTAATATCTAAGTATTATCTTCCATTAACATTAGTATAGATGAATTTATAAGATTATCTCTAGCAGACGGTAAAGATCTGAAAAAAATTGAACAGTACAATTACGTCTTAAAAGATCAGAGGTCGGGATCTACCCAGTGATTCTCAACCTGATATACATCAGAAACATTTGGATTTATGGAGAAGACAGGTTTCCAAGCCCCAGCCAAGAACTCCTGAACCTGAACTTACAAGATGTGAACTTGAGAAGTCTCTTTAAAAAAAATTAGTAAACTTTATTTTTTAGGGAAGTTTTAGATTCACAGCAAAGTTGAGTGGAAAGTATAGAGAGTTCCTATATATCCTATCCCCATCCATGTACAATCTCTCCTACTAATGACATCCCCCACCACAGTGATAACATTTGCTATAACAGATGAACCAGCATTCACACATCATCACCCCCAAATCCAAGGTTACATTAGAATTCATTCTTGGTGTTCTCTATGTTTTGATAAATGTGTAATGATATGTATCCACCACCGTAGTATCATGCAGAATGGCTTCTGTGACCTAAAAATCCTCTGCCTATTCATCTCTTCCTCCCATCTAATTCATGGCACCCACTGATGTTTGTACTGTCTCCATGGTTTTTGTCTTCTTCTGAATGTCATATTATTGGAATCGTACAGCATTTAGCCTTTTCAGATTGGCTTCTTAATATACACGTATTATAGATATGTATACATATTACCAATATACATATATTATGTAATATACATATTATATATGTATTATACATGTTATATATATAATATAATTAGACATATTAAGTAATATACGTATGTTGATAATATGTATACATATTATATATAACGTACACTTCCTCCATGTCTTTTCATGGCTTGATAGCTCATTTCTTTTTAGTATTGAATAATATTCATTTGTCTGGATGTATCACAGTTTATTTATTCATTCACCTACTGAAAGACATTTTGGTTTCTTCCAAGTTTTGGCAATTATGAATAAAGCTGCTGTAAACATCCATGTGCAGGTTTTTGTGAGGACATAAGTTTTCAACTCCTTTGGGTTGAAATACCTGGAGTGTGATTGCTGGATTGTATGGTAAAAGTATGTTTAGTTTTTGAAGAAATTGATGAACTGTCTTCCAAAGTGGCAGTACCATTTTACATTCCCTTCAGCAATGACTGAGAGTTCCTGTTGTTCCACATCCTCACCAGCATTTGGTGTTGTCAGAGTCTGGATTTTAGCCACTCTCTTAGCTGTTTAGTGGTACGTCATTTTAATTTTCAGTTCCCTAATGACATACAATATTGAAAATATTTCATATGCTACTTACTATATCTTCTTTGGTGAGATGTCTACTCAGGTCTTTTGCCCATTTTAAAATTGGATTCATTTTATTATTGTTGAGTTTTTAGTGTTCTTTGTATATTTTGGATAACAATTCTTTATTTGATGTGGGCTTTTTTTTGCAAATATTTTCTCCCAGTCTGTGGCTTATCTACTCAATCTCTTAACATAATCTTTTGTAGAGCACAAGTTTTAAATTTTAATGAAGCCCGGCTTATCAGTTATTTCTTTTTTTCCTTTATTTTATTTTACTTTAAGTTCTGGGGTACATGTGCAGATCATGCAGATTGTTACATAGATATACACATGACATGGTGATTTGTTGCCTCCATTCTCCTGTCACCTACATTAGGTATTTCTCCTAATGTTATCCCTTCCTATTCTCCCTACGCCTTGTTCCTCCCCTAGCCCCCCAACCCCCAACAGACCCCAGTGTGTAATGTTCCCCTCCCTGTATCCATGTATTCTCATTGTTCAACACCCACTTATGAGTGAGAACATGCAGTGTTTGGTTTTCTATTCTTGTGTCAGTTTGCTGAAAATGATGGTTTCCAGTTTCATCCATGTCCCTCCGAAGGACATGAACTCATCCTTTTTTATGGCTGAATAGTATTCCATGGTGTATATGTGCCACATTTTCTTTATCCAGTCTATCATTGATGGGCATTTGTGTTGGTTCTGAGTCTTTGCTATTGCAAACAGTGCTGCGATGAACATATGTGTGTATGTGTCTTTATAATAGATCTATTTATAATCCTCTATGTATATATATACCAGTAATGAGATTGCTGGGCCAAATGGTATTTCTGTTTCTATATCCTTGAGGAATTGCCACACTGTCTTCCACAATGGTTGAATTAATTTACACTCCCACCAACACTGTAAAAGTGTTCCCTTTTCTTCACATGCTCTCCAGCATCTATTGTCTCCTGATTTTTTTAATGATCACCATTCTATCTGGCATGAGATGGTATCTCAGTGTGGTTTTCATTTGCATTTCTTTAACAACCAGTGATGATGAGCATTTCTTCATATGTTTGTTGGGCACTTTGAAAAGTGTCTGTTCATATCTTTCACCCATGTTTTGACAGGGTTGTTTTTTTCTTGTATATTTATTTTAGTTCTTTGTAGATTCTGGATATTAGCCCTTCGTCAGATGAGTAGCTTGCAAAAATTTTTTCCCATTTTGTCGGTTGCTGGTTCACTCTAATGATTGTTTCTTGCACTGTACAGAAGTTCTGAATTTTAATTATATTCCATTTGTCTATTTTGGCTTTTGTTGCCATTGCTTTTGGTGTTTTAGTCATGAAATCCTTGCCTATACTTGACCCCTTCCTTATGCCTTATACAAAAATTAACTCCAGATGGATTAAAAATTTAAACATAAGACTTAACACCATTAAAACCCTGGAAGAAAGCCTAGGCAATACCATTCGTGACATAGGCTTATCAATTACTTTTTTCATAGGTTATGCCTTTGGTGTTATATCTAAAAAGTCAATGCTGTACCGGAGGTCATTTAAGTTTTTTCTTGTGTTATATTCTAGGAGTTTTATAGCTTTGCATTTTATATTTAGGCCTATGAACTACTATATAACTATGAGTTATATAGTATATATACTATATATTTTTTGTAGAGGATATAAGATTTGTGTCTAGATTATTATTTTGCATGTGGATGTCCAGTTGTTCCAGCACCATTTCTTGAAAAGACTCTTTGCTCCATTGTATTGCCTTTGCTCCTTTGTCAAAGATCAGTTAACTATATTCGTGTGGGTCTATGTCTAGGCCCTCTATTATGTTCCATTAATCTATTCATCTATTCTTTCATCAATGCTACACTGGCTCAATTACCATAATAATATAGTAAGTCTTGAAGTCAGGTAGTGTCAGTCCTTCAATTTTATTCTCCTTCAATAATGAGTTGGTATTCTGGATCTTTTGCCTCTGCACATAAACATTAGAATTGGTTTGTCAATATACACAAAATCACTTTCTGGGATTTTGATTGGTAGTTCTTTGAATCTATAGTTCAAGTTGAGAATAACTGACATATTGACAATATAGTTTTCTTAGGAACATGAACTATCTAGTTCTTCCTTGATATCTTTCATCAGACTTTTGTAGTTTTTTACAGAGATCTTGTTAGATTTATAGTTAAGTATTTAATTTTTAGGGTATTAATATAAATGGCAATGTGTTGTTAATTTCAAATGTCACTGTTCATTGCTGGTATATAGGAAAGTGATTGACTTTTTTTCCAGGAGTTTTTTCATTGGTTATTTGGGTTTTCTATATATATATATATGGTCATGTCATCTGTGGATAAAGACAGTTTTATTTCTTCTATTCCAATCTGTATATTTTCTATTTCCTTTTCTTGTTTTATTGCATTAGGTGGAACTGCCAGTATGGTGTCAAAAATCAGCGGAGGGAAGAGACATTCTTGTCTTATTCCTGATCTTAGTGGGAAAGCTTTGAGCTTCTCACCATTAAATTTGATGTTTGCTGTAGTTTTTTTGGTAGATCTTCTTTATAAGTTGCGGAGATTCCTTTCTATTCCTAGTGCTGAAAGTTTTTTAAAAAGTCATAAATAGCTGTTGCATTTGTCAAATGCTTTTTCTGCATCTATTGATAGGATCATGTGATTTTTCTTCTTTAGGTTTTTTGATATGCTAGATTTTATTAATTAATTTTCAAATGTTGAACCATCCTTGCAAAGCTGGGATAAATCACAGTTAGTCATGGTGTATAACTATTTTTATACATTGTTGAATTTGACATGCTAATATTTTGTAGAGGATTTCTGCATCTCTGTTCATGAGAGGCATTGGTCTGTAGTCTTTCTTGTAATGTCTGTCAGATTTTGGTATTAGGGTAATGTTGGCCTCATGGGATGAGTTAGGAAGTATTCCCTCTGTTTTTATTTTTTAAAACAGATTGTAGAGAACTGGTGTAATTTCTTCCTTAAATGTTTGGTAGAATTCATGAGCATGATTATCTGGAGCTTGTGCTTTCTGTGTTGGAAGGTTCTTAATTACTGATCTAATTTCACTAATAGATATAGGCCGTTCACATTGTTCATTTCTTTTTTGTATGACTTTTGACAAATTGTGTCAAGGAATTCATTTATTTCATCCAAAATATCAAACCTGTGGGTATACAGTTGTTCATAATATTCCTTTATTATCCTTTTAATGCCCATGGTATCTGTAAGATATCCTCTATTTCATTTCTGATATTAGTGCTTATCATTAAGATTAGTTTTATCTTTTTTTCTTATTTATCCTGGCTAGAGATTTATCTTAGAGATTTATGCGAGCTTGGAATAGATGTGTAATCTGTTGTTGGATGAAATAATCTATGGATGTCAATTATATCCCATTGATTGATGGTGGTGTTGAATTCAACTATGTCTTTACTGATTTTCTGTCTATTGGATCTGTCCATTTCTGACAGTGGTAAAGTCTCCAATGATAATAGCGGATCTATCTATTTCTCCTTGCATTTCTGTCAGTTTTTGCTTCACATACTTTGGTGCTCTGTTGAGTGCATACATGTTAACAACTGTCATGTTGTTTTAGAGGATTGACCCTTCCATCATTATGGAATAGCTCTCTTTATCCCTCCTAACTAGCTCTGAAGTTGGCTCTCTTTGAAATTAATATAGCTACTCCTGCTTTTTTAAAAATAGATTTTCTGCTTTCTTTTGATTAGTAGCACATGGTATTTTTTTCTTCATACTCTTAATCTTTACGTGGCTTTATATTTAAAGTGGGTTCCTTTTATACAACTTGTAGTTGGGTCTTGTTTTTTAATCTACTCTGAGAATCTCCATCAGTTAGATGGCATAGACCATTGAAGGTTAAAGTGATTATTATCGTTGGATTAATATGTACTTTGTTTATTATTATTTTCTATTTGTTCTTTTTGCTCTTCATTCCCATTTTGTCCTCTACACTTTTTCTGCTTTTGTAGTTTAATTGAACATTTTATATAATTTCATTTTCTCTACTTTCTAAAAAAAAACATTTAGTAGTTACCCCAGAGTTTAAAATAGACATTTATAATGAATTCAAGTCCAATTAACAATATACTGCTTTATGAGCAGTGCAAGTATATTATAATATCAAAATATTCCTAACTCCTCTGCTCTGTCTTTTGTATCATTGCCATTATTCATTCACTTACACATAAGCATACATTAGCATATATATGTATGTTTATGTGTGTGCACATATACATAAAAATATAAGTGTACATAATTGAATATATCATTGCTGTTATTTTGAACAAACTGTTTAGTGTTAAGTCAATTAAGAATAAGAAAAATAAAAGTTTTATTTTACTTTCACTGATTCATTCTCCATTGCTCTTTGTGTAGATCTGAGTTTCTAACTGATAGAATTTTCCTTTGTTCTGAAGAAATTCTTTTAAGAATTTCTTGCAAGACAGGACTACTGGCCCAGAAATTCTCTCAATTTCTCAAAAAGTAAAGAAGAAATACTTTTGAAGGATAATTTCACATCATACAGAGTTCTAGGCTGGTAGTTTTTATCTCCACAGTTTAAACATTTTACACCACTCTCTTCTTGTTTGCATGTTCTGAGGAAGTCAGGTGTAATTCTTATTTTTGCTTTTCTATAGGTAACTTGTGATGGACCCACTATGTCTGGGTCCTCCTCAGTTTTTAACTCTCAGACATGTCCACACTGATCTTCTAGCAATTGCAGCTCTGGTTTTCTAACCCTGGCACTGGCTTCTGAGAAACAGACTGCTCAAAGACTTCTGCTCCAGTAAGTTGTGATTCTCTGTATTTGTCTGTCTGTCTCACCAGTTTTGGGGACAGCAATTTGTCCTATGACCTCACTTCTAAGAAAAACTGTTGATTTTTCAGGTTTTTTTTTGCTTTTTACTTGTTAGAGTGGTGACTTCTTAGGCGCCTAACATGCTGTACTTGAAACTAAAACTCTAGATGTCTCTGCTTTTTAAGATGAGTCAGATGATTGGATAGGTTGACAGATGGTCTTTAAACTTTAAAAAGTAATGCCATACTATCTCAAAAAAACTGTGTATTTATAATTTTATAAAAATAATAAAATTTATAAGGTGGTGCTGTTCTGGTTGAATTGTGTGTGTTAGTGAGGGAGGGAACCAGGGTTTCGTCCTCTCAATCCTTTATGACAGCCCAAACAGCCTCTTCAGAGCCCCCTTTTGCAAATCACACTGGTCTTTCCAGCATGGGGAACTGTCAAATGGTCTCAGACAGGTTTTGGTGTGAAAGCTCTTGGTGCCTGGAGTGCCAATCAAGTGAAAGAGGAACAGCACTCAAAGGGGCACAGACTTCAGATATCAGTCTTAAAACTGCCACTGGAAAGTGAAGCGGGCAGGAGGGTGATGCAGTTGGAATTGAAGTTAGAAATCTGCGTGCTGGCAAAAAGACCATTTTGCAACGTGCCTTCTTTAAATGACCCTACTCGTGTAGAGTGTTATTTAGTTAACCCAGCATAAGGGGATGTTTTAAAGGTGGAGAATTGCCCTGGTGATGAACAAATATGAGAAATAAACTTCCAGTGGGGCTGGGTTGCCTGCTGACTGTGATTTCCTGATGATCTATAACAATGGTTATTCACTAACAGCTGGCGCATGTCTCCCTCGGACAAAGCCACTGGGAAGCACAGGCGCTCTGATTGGTGAACCAGAACCGTTTCCCTGGTAACCGTTAACTAGCACGTGTTTTATTGTTTCCAACTGCTTTTCCTGGGGTATTTGCAGGTGGTGGGAGATGCTTTCTTAAAGAGGGGTCATAACCTCATGAACTTTCAGATGTTGCAACAAATTGGGGAACAAAACATTTTTCTTTTTTCAAATATATTAAGTAAATCTTATTACATAGCATTTTCAAGACAAATGTAGCCCAACAGTTTTTCCTTTTTGCCATTATTTCCAGATGTTATCAATTTTAAAGTCAGCGTTCCATTTTAAGAACAGGATCTATAGGAAGGTGATATTTGTAATATGCATAGCAGTAAAGTATTATTTTGCCTTTTTTGGAGGTGTGTTCTGGTTCTACATTTTGCTATAAAATGTGAGATCAAAAAATGTGACTATTTTTAATTGGTCTTTTAATGGTTTGTATATTTTGTTTGCCTCTTTATTAATTAACTCAATGTTTTTGCCTTTACTGGTAGTTTTGTCATTTTTAATGCACCAGGAAAATTATAGTATTTTTATAAAATACAAGACTAAATAAGATTTGATATTAGAATTTTCTTCTATATTTGACATGTTTTTGAAAGGATTGGTTAATTTCCAGATGGATAGCTCCCTCTTCTGTCTGGTTTGCAGAATTCACATCTTTCGAAAGCAGAGTTGGAAGGTGAAGTATGTATCACAGAATTCTTTATCTTGGCAGCAGATTGAATGTAGTTACTATATGAAGAATAACAAATTCATGTATTGGAATATGGAGAAAGCTCCCATTGTAATAATTTGGTTTAAAATAAAACTGTCTATCTTGCCATAAATGCTGGCTACAAGAAAATGAAAACATTCCCTTAAGTTAATATTGAAATTTATCTGCAGACATCCCTGAAAAAATGCAGACCTGATCAATCACTTGACTAAACTCTACTTGAAACACTTGGACTTTGGTCAAATAAGCATTTGCCACAACTCAAGTCTTCTCTTGAGTCTGATTTGCAAGCCTCTTTCTGGTAAGTGTTCTTCATGGGTTTGCAAACGTGCACCTACTTATAAATTAGATCAGTGGCATTCAAATACTCTTCCGCAGGAACTCAGAATGAAAAAAAAACTTTAAAGCATTTCTTTAAAAATATTTTTCCTTTGTTTCCTTGGATCCAATTCAATCACTACACCCAGAATTAGGGTTATGCTCTGAAAGTGAACACAAAAAATCATAACCTAAACTTATAACCATAGAACCAAAAGAGCTAGTAAAATTATTTATGATAATAAGGGTACTTATGTACAGTCCATGTTTATAGAGATACAATGAAGTTGTGTATTTTTATGTGAAGAGGGAAACATAGATTAATTCAAGCTCACCCTTCTTGTTTCTCTCAGTGTCAGGGTGAAATGGGGGTGGGGATGTCTTATAAACCTAATTATTTGAATATATGTTACATGAGCACTATTTTCAACTCTCTGCTTTTGTTGAGGTAGGCATAGCTCAGGGACCTCTGAAGGAGAAACATTTTACCTCACACACTCCTCTTGGTACCATGTTATTGTATTCTTTCTTTTTAGATTCATTAGAGAAGTACAAATGATATTTCTTATACAAGGAATAATTTGAATATAGTGAAATGAGAATAAGAAAATTAGTTATTATCAAAATTTGTAGACTTAAGCATATATTTGAAAATTAAAAATTACCTTCTCATCTTCACGAGGGTAAAATAACCAAGTCATAAAGTATTCCATAATACATTTCACATGAAATGAGGGATTGCTGGAAATCACAGGCCATAGAACGCTCAATTCAGCCTCTCCTTTCACAGATGAAATATTAAGCCCAGAAGGGCAGTTGTCTTGTTCAGCGTCCTGCAGCTAGGACAGAGCTATTTTCTCTGGCTCTCATTCAAGTGCTCTTTTGCTCAGGCCATGCTCTGTGCCATGGTCAAGAAGTTCTTCCCTAAGCGTACTTGGCTGTGGCTCCATGAATACAGATTCTGTAATTTCTTTCCCCCTCCAAATTAATAAACCCTGGCCCACCTTCCCGGATTTGCATTCCAGTGACGTACTTGGTGAGTGACTTTGGACTAGTTAATCAACCTCTCTGTGCTTGTTTTCACTTCTACAAAATGAGGATAATGATAGTGCATCTCTCAGAAAGTTAAGATCAATATTGTATTGTGGCTTAGTGTCTGGCACAGAGAAAGCTCTCAATAAGTGTTATCTATTATTTTTATTATTGTAATTTTCTGCCTATTTTTTATTATTGTAATATTCTGCCTATTTATTATTGTAATTTTCTGCCTAAGTGTTTTCTCCAGTGTGTCTTAATTTACTCTGCAGCATGTAGTAATCACACTCTGAAATGACTGAAGGTTACACACCCATGTGCATAGCAGCCTTATTGACAGTAGCCAAAAGGTAGAAGCAATCCAAGTGTCAAATGACAGATGAATGGATAAGCAGAATGTGGTGCATATACATAAAATAGAATATTACTCAGCCTTAAAATGGAAGGAAATTCTGACACATGCTACAACATTGTTGAACTTTGAAAACATTATGCTAGGTAAAATTAAGCCAGCACAAACAGACAAATATTATAATGATTCCATTTACATGTAAGGTACCTAGAATACTCAATTCATAAAGACAGAAAGTAGAATGGTGTTTGCCAAGGGCCTGGAAGAGAGGGGAATGGAGGAGGTGTTGTTTATGAATATAGAGTTTTCTTAAGATCAAAACAATTCTGGTGCTTAGTTGCCCAATAATGTGAATGTACTTAACACTACTGAATTGTATGTTTAAAAATGATTGATGATAAATTTTGTGTTATGTGTATTTTACTACTCTTAACAACAACAACAACCACCACAAAATGATTGAAGGGCTTAATGCACGTAGAACATATTAGTTATATCAGTTAGCCCTGGATAGTTTGACTTCTTGGTCCCAGAGCTCTGGGCCAGTGCTGTGGGTTAGAATCAGAAAGGATTTTGTTGGAGGCTAAGTATGTGGTCGTAGAGCTCAAACATCGTATCTGTTTTAGTTCTGTTTCCTTCCTCCAAGATTGCTGATTTCCTGTCAGAGATGGACTTAATTTCCAGAGCCTTACAGTTTATGAACTTGGATGAAAATACAGAAGCACACTTTCCCCATAGACACATGAAGAAACTCCTCAGAGACTCTTCAAAAAATGCAAACACATGAAAAGCAATTTGATTGAGAAAGTTTACCATTAACAACACCTCCTCTGGGGACAGGAATGGTGTAGTGATAGTATAGGCTGTTAGGAAGAAGCTTAGTGACTGCCCTATGGAATAAAGCAAGCTAAAGTGAGAGAGATAAAAAGGGAGAAGAAAACTACATTTTAGTTTAGAATTATTTTGAGATTTCTGTTTAATTATCATTATTATCTACAGAGATGATTAAAAGCATCAAACATTTCCAGAATAAAACCCAAGCACAAATGGAAAAGGATTTATACTAAATTGGCATTTGATAATTTCTTAGAATAATCTGATGTAAAAGTTGTCTGTTATTTCAATTTAAGAATTCCTTTCATCTTTTACTCAATAGTCAATATCCTTTTAATTTCAATTCAATAACATTTACTGAATATCTAATATGTATGTAGTGTAGGCCCTGCGTCACAGAAAAAAAATCCTGGGTTAGGGTTTTTAAAATAAATTTTAAAAGAAGGTAAATGTTTTAAAGCTTAAAATGTTTTTTAAAAATTTACTGTTCAAAATACTGAACTATACTGAAAATCATAATAAATGGTCATTCTTCCAAATAAAATTCTCTTTATGATTATGGGATTTATATAAATTAAATGTTTGCAGAAGAAATTACTTCAACTATATTGTAGGGAGAATGTAATCTTTTCAGATATGCTGGTAGGGAATAATCACTACATTAGTGAAATGTTTGCTCAAGCCAGCATTGAAAAGAGACAGATTTCCCTTTATCTGCTTCTCAAAAATGACAACTAAAATGGTCAGTATTGGGACAGGATTAAAGTCTAAGTCTGTAAAGTTTTAAATGCCACAGTTTTGAAATAATCAGGTGTTTTGCTTTAAGTGTATTAAATTTAAGTGTATTACTATTTAACATAAATATTGAAATATAATTATTAATTTATTCAGAGACAACATCCCAATTCTAATTTCAGCATTGTCTTAATAGAAAACCTGGGTTTATGACTCCACAGGCTTTTTATTAAAATTCCAAGAGGTCAATAACAATCTTGTAATCACAAAATATGCATAAAGGAGAACATCAGACTTACCAAGAAATGTAGCTGTAACAGCGCATGACAAAAGGCACATTTTGGAGACACGATTCAATTTCCTGTTTTTCAGCATCAGGTACTTTATCTGACCATCTGAAGCCTTTAGAAATAGGTGAATAAAGGTGGGAGTCTTTAATATCAAGAGCTATGAAAGGTGAAAAACAGACCCTGACAAACACAGCTAAGTACATCCATATATTTCATAATAGAAACAGTTCCATTTCATTCTCAATATTTCTAGTCGACTAATTGTCCACCACCCCAAGGATTCTTAATAAAAAACATTTTACCCTTTTGAGAGGAAGACAGCATTGAGTTCATTTTGAAAGTTTCACATTTAGCTTTTAGCCAAAAGTGAAACTTTGGTGACTTTTGAATCCCTTTTAAGTCCTAAAGCCTTAGAGAGAAGCCAAAAGAGAAAGAGATCAGATCACGGCCTACCTCTTTCAGCCCTTGAGAATTCCCTTTCCAAGTAGTTTCTTAAATAGTGAGGCTGCATCAGAACCCCCAGTTCTTCTCCTTAGAAGTTATTAAATCAGCAGAAAGACCGACAATAATGGCACATGAAATCTAAGTTTTGTATAGGAAACAGACAGGCAGTCTACACTTTGTTATTCACTTGATAGACAGAGCCATTTTGACAGCCCTAACCTTGGAAACCACAGGTCCTGCTGAGCTCAGCAGGAGTCAAACGCTGAGTACCATCTGTCAAAGCTTTATTTTCCCCCCTCCTCATCCACGCCTTTACTATAAGATGCTAACAAGAGCCCTGAATGAACGTAGCTAACTACAGTTAAACTTGTGTGCATTGTAACACTGATGTTGGGGTAAGAAACTCACTCCCGGAATCTACCAAATTTGAGTAAACAGAATTGTATGTCTTTTCTTAATTGTTATCAACAACACTGAAAAAGTGTGAAAAAGTGATGGGGTTGAGAAACCCCATACTAACAACTAAAACTCCAAAATAAGGAAATTGCACATCATCTTGTATGTTTTTGCCAATTCTGTAGCTAAAATGAATGGGTTGGAAAGTTCTCAACTCTAAGGATTTTTTTTTTCTTAATGTTGTTTAATTAAACATGTGCAAGAACAACACATTCATTTCTCTCTAAAAAAATAGAGATTTTGATGAGTTAAACTTGTGCTTTATAAAATAACTCTCATTCAATACAAACACTCTTTTCGTCTCTCCCTGGCATAATCAATTCTAAAACATTAACAGGCCTAATAATAATAAAATCAATTAAATCAAGTGTGGTATAGCTCATGCTGCACTTGTGTAAAAGACAGTATATCAATTGGAACTTAAAGGAGCTCACAAAGGCATTGCTTTCCACTAAGCACTACCAAAATGCTACATTTTTTGAAGTATAAATTTATTTGCTTGCATTTAAAATTTTTATATATTTAATGAACAATTTAGATATCAGTTTAAAAATCCTTCATTTGGAATATCATTTTTAGCACATGGTTTCTTAAAAAATGTAGAGAAGGTTTCTATAAACACAGATTTAAAAAATAGTAGGTTAGAATTAAAACACTGAAAAAAGCTGAGCTAATTCTTTTTAGCAGAATTATTCATCATTTTAATTTTCAGGTATTCTACTACAAAGACTGTTTAATTTTTTTAGTCTTTTTCCCAATTTTCCCAAATGCTGAAAACAGCTATAAAGTATTACATCATGAGAATAATACTATATATATATAGTATACTAGATATACTATACTATAGCAAGTAATTATTTATTGTTTAGTGGTTACAAGTATTTATTGTTTAGTGGTTACAAGTATAGCAAGTAATTATTATTGTTAGTGGTCACAAGAAGACACTGTGAAGTATTATGAAATTAATTATTGTAGTCATGCAAGTGTGTACTTTTTTTCATTTTGCTGAATGTTCCATGTGTACATGTTTTGCAGGGATTTGAGAGACATTGTGTATAAACACCTGAAATCCTTTATGTGAAATATTTTTTTATTAATTGCACATCCAGGTGATTTTGCTATTTAAAGTGAACAGGTGGTGATTTGTTTGCAATGTGAAAACTGGCTAAGTCATAAATAATAGTTTCTAGTATCACAAGGTTGAATTTTGTCCATCAGTTTCGCAAGATGACTTCAGCTGTATATATGCATGAATGCATCTGAAAGAAGTCTCAATAGGTACTATTTGAGTTGGGGCTTTGCCCCTTCTCCTAGTTTTCCTCATCTGCCCATCAGCCCAGGAGCAGCTGAGGAAGGAAGCTGCCTTTGCGGGCAGAGAGTCCCTGATGGGTAAACACTTCTTCCACCAATGTGCTTATGCCTGAAATCCTTTCTTAAGGGGGCAGGACACAACTTTCACTGCATTGAGAGAAGATTCAAAGGCAAATGCCCCAGGGAGAGGAAACACGTGGATCTAAATTAATCTTGCTGACAGTTATTCTGAAAGCAAAGAGAAGCAAAGGAGAGCAGGAGGGGAGCACCTGCAGATGGAGAAGGGGCAAAGACAGGGGAGGCAAACTTGGCCTTCCTTAAGGTTTTACCTAAGGAGGACTGCCTGAAGTGTCCACGCATAACCTTCCTTTGCCTCATGCTTGTGTTAAACTTTTTTGATTGCCATTGTTATGCTTTTAGTTTTCAGAATCTCAGAATCTCAGAGTTAGGGAAATATTAAAGGTCAGTTAGTCCAACTCTTCCTTACAGAGATGAAGAAACAAACCCAAACAAATCTACTCTGTGATTTATCCAAACCCTGATTTTTTTTTAAAGCCCCATCTTCTCATCTGTAAAATAGCGGTGATAATATTACAGACCTCAGAGGATTTAATGAGCAATTGAAGCCTTTAGTACAAGTCCTGAGCACAGAGAAAGTGCCCAATAATTGTTCATTTTTGTTATTACCATACATGGAGTTCAGAGTCAGACTTAGTGATAATTTATAGTAACTATATTAGGTCTCATGGTTACTAATTTGTTTTCATTTCTTGTTTATAAATATTTTTTTTGTAAGGAGCTAACAGAAACAACAATTGCTGAAAATTTATAAAACAATTACTTTATTCTATTTATTTTGATAAAATATGATGCATTTTGCAGATGGTTTTTTTCTAGATGTGTGCCTTTGTTTACATAGTTGGAATAATAATGTACTACAATTTTATATCCTGCTTTTCTTCTGACATCATACCAGAATTTTTAATGTGGCTACCAATTCTTGGTGAACATCATTTAAATGACTAAATGTTCCATAATTTAATTAGCCATATCTTTATAACAGAATTTGTTGAATGCTTTCAGTTTTTCTGTTATAAATAGTATTCCAATGACTATTTTAGGATGTGTTTCTTTGGGTGTGTTTTTTTAGGTCACGTTTTCAGAAATTAGATTACAAACTAGAACTTGTATATTTTTGTGGTATTTGCTACTTATTGCTAAATCATGGCCTCACTTTTCTCTTTTTATTTCATTAGCCTTGTTTTATAAATGTTCTTTTAAAAATTATTATTTTGTAGTGACTGGGTCTGGCTATGTAAACCAGGCTGGTCTCAAACTTCTGGCCTCAGGCAATTCTCCCACCTCAGCCTCCCAAAGTGTTGGGGTTATAGGCATGAGTTACAGTGTCTGGCCTAATGTCTTTTGTTTTACTGGACATCCAATTGGTTTTTTAAAAGATGCGATTGTTTTCAAAGTGATAGGGGTAAGTAATGGCACCACCAAGTCTTGAAGCCCTCTTTTTACTACACCACAATAATAACGCCAACGGGTAAAACTTTCCAACATTAAGATGTAGAGGAATCATCCATTCCTTAGGGACTAGCTGAGGTAGCATAAAGTGTAGAAGTCTAGAAGTTGGGAGTTCTGAGTTCGAGTCCTACTACCACTAATAATGAACTATAACATAGATTCATTGATTCTTGCCCATATTTCCTGGAGAGTCTGAGGTTTAGATAATACACTGGAGTGCTCTCAAAGCAGTGTAAATCTCTGCAATGGAGGGCAGTGTCTCACTCTCTGAATCCTGAGCACTGAGTTGCTCTAAGAAGCTGTAGTATAGAGCTTCTTAGACTTGATCTTGTTGCATTCTGGATCTCGTTAAATTCTGTTTCAATAGGTTTGGGGGTGGGCCTGAGATTTTGCATTTTTAGAAAGCTCTCAAGTAATCCTGATGGCGCTGCTGGTCCATGGACCACGCTTTTAGAAGCAGCCACCTTGAGTATCAGTGGTCGTTCATTTGCATGGTTGACTGTCCCCATGGTATAAAGCACCCTTAATCACAGAGCAATTTTAATCAGTGGATAAAGGATGGGAATTAGTAGTAGTTAGCCAGATGCTCCCGAAGTGGTGTCTAATATGCAGGAGTATGTGAATATTGTGACCTGTTTGTGAAGGAAGTATTATATGATCTGTTTCCTCTTTGATGCTAGAGAGCCTCTGAACCTAGGAATGTCTGTTTTCCTGAGATTTGGGAGGAAGTGGAAAGCAGCCACCTGGAATAATAGAGTAATATGGAAAAGCACTGGCTTTTTATTATCATTTCCCTTATCTGAACAGAAACCCAAGAATGACTTTTTCCATTCTTAGTATCAGAGATTTCAACCAAGGTCGCTTAGAAGCTGACCAAGAAAATTTGCCAGAAGCACCTTACAAGCCATAATACTTTGTTGCAAATCTTTCCAAACATCTGCTGCGTGAAAAGGAGCAAAAATCCTGCAAGGGATAAGGTCAAGAGGGCAACTTGCAAGTGGGATATCTTGGCACAGCTCTGTGGAGGCCCATTCTCTGAGCACAGGCGTCCCCAGGAGGCCCCAGCACCTGTTCTTACATATTCCTGCTGGCTTCTGTTGTTTACAATTGCTGTCAAAGGCATCCCAGGAGAGGGCTGGGACAAGCCTTGTCAGGGAACAAGAAAAGCTGGGAGTGTGGCGGTTGTTCTCACAAATGTGAGGATGTTCACCATCCCAGTAGGGACTTGCATTTCCCTTTCACGTCTCCCCACACCTGATGTCAAAAGGAAATCCTTTGAGTTTAGGAACTGTGGCAAAGAACAGTCTTTTCAAACTCAGGTGACATTGATAGCCTAGTTTCATTTTTCTAAAACTGAAATGCCATGAGTGGGATTTGGAACTCAACCATTAGGTCCTGCGGAGTTATTGTCTACAGAGGTGGATGGTACATTTAAAGAGGAAAGAAAGAATCCTAAGTTAGGAGTAGAAGAAAAGTAGTTTGTGCATTAGTCCTAAGCTTTGAAAGGCTAACTTTTAAGGAAATAGTTGAATGGAGAATATGATAAATGTCCTTTTATTTTTGCTCTGAAGATATCCTTGGTAGAATTGCTGCATTACAGTTCCCTCAATTTGATAGGACAAGTGGTTCTGCCCTTAATTGTCACCACAAGCTTGCATTTTAGGATGCTTGAACAGTTTTTAATATAACACAGACATGGCTTTTAACATTTTTTTCTATTGTCTTATTATAGGCAGAAGAGAAGTAGGATTCTTTTGTCTCTTGTTCATGGGTCATCACAGTCTCAGTTTAAAATTTCAAAGTCAGAAAATGGCTTCTGAAATACAGAGAACTACCTTTCAGGGAATGTTTAGCCTTCAGATTTTATGTGACTAAACCACTAAAATAAAGGTGCATTTTTAATATGCTAAAAAGATACGTTTGCAGTTAAAAATCTGTCTTTCTTTAGCATGAACACCCGTTCCTCCTAATAGCTTTAGCACAAAATAAAATCACATTCTGGGTTTCAGAATAAACTTATTTATCAAAGACATAATAACTATTCTGGCCCTGAGTTTTCTTCACTCAAAAAATTAATATTATTGACTAAGTTGAGTTTTGATTGTGACAAAAAATGTTTGAGCCACTCAGTTTTGAAGCTCTTAAAAATTTAAATTGCAGAAAAACAATAATCCAAGCTGTCTTTGAAATGATCTTCTTCTTTTGACCAAGTATAATAATTAGGTTTTGTCTAAAATGATACTTACTGTTTTAGTCCATTTAAGGTTC
This sequence comes from Callithrix jacchus, assembly GCF_049354715.1. Lineage (NCBI taxonomy): Eukaryota > Metazoa > Chordata > Mammalia > Primates > Cebidae > Callithrix > Callithrix jacchus. The sequence goes on along the minus strand of NC_133515.1, from coordinate 58,171,324 downwards.
TATGTATAATATAATATAGAATAATCTCTTCTATAGATGGTTTTTTAAAGACAACTGTAAAATAATGTTTTTAACATTAACTTCAGGTCATTTGGCTACCAAATAAGTCATTATTTTCCTTTGTGGCTTTTTTTTTCTTTGTTTTTTTTTTGTTTGTTTGTTTGTTTTGTTTTGTTTTAAGACAGAGTCTTGCTCTGTCGCCAGGCTGGAGTGTAGTGGCGTGATCTCGGCTCACTGCAACCTCCACCTCCTGGGTTCAAGTGATTCTCCTGTCTCAGCTTCCTGGTAGCTGGGAATACAGGGATGTACCACCATGCCCAGCTAATTTTTATATTTTTAGTAGAGACAGGGTTTCACTGTGTTGGCCAGGATGGTCTCGATCTCTTGATGTCGCGATCCGCCCGCCTTGGCTTCCCAAAATACTGGGATTACAGGCGTGAACCATTGTGCTCGGCCCCTTTGTAGTTTTTAATTCTGTTGTATTCCTTATTACAATTATGATATTTTAATGTAAATTGCAAGCATATGATTTTACAATGGCTACCAATTGTTAAATAAATGGAACAAGAGTTTAAAAAGTGTGTTCCAAAACAGTATCATTCACAAGTAAGGAAATCTGATTTTCAAAATGACTAGTTTTAGCTGTTGTAGAATCTTGGAAAAAATCTATAATGCAAAGTTCAGAAAAAAGATATCTGGTCATCTTCTCTCATCTGAGACAGCTGAAAATGCTTAGGATTAAAGCTGTCAACCTAAAGACAGATGTACTTTCATACACTTACACATAGAGGACTGCCTTCTGCCAGAGGAAATTCTACTAAGTGTTTTGTAAGCCCTCTTAATGAAGGACATTGCCTGCTTTGGCTGTTTAGTGGGTGACCTTTCTGCAAGCTTGGTTCTTACTCTGATATTCTTACTTAGCAGTGAACCAGGGAGCTCTCCAAGCTTGGGATGCTTAGAGGCATTGTCAGAGAAAAGGTAAAATTGCTATTCTCATAAAGGGGACATAAATTGCAAGCCTTTCCTTCAACCCCTCAGTGTCTCTCTCACCCTTTTTAAACTCAGCAGTGGGATACTGACTCCAAAGAGGAACACTGTCACTTCGGGGAAGGAACTGGGGCTGTGGGATTGTGAACTGTCTGCTGATACCCAGTTTGTCCATATGTTGGAGCATCAGAGAGACTGCTAGATAGAAGCTCAACTCTTGGGGGAGAGGTGCCTTCGGTGTTGAATGTCAGTAAAGTAACATCTTTGCTTGGATATTCAGGCAACCTTCACATGAGCTTTTATATTCTATTTTGGAGGGGCTCTGAAAAGGAACAAAATCTTTCTCTGGAGAAAATATTGCCCAAAGATAAACTCCAGTGGAAACTGGTCAAACCAAATTTAGTTTTTCTTAGGTAAAAGTAAAAATAGCAATAACATTGCATTTCATAAACTTGTATTTTTTTTAACATTCTGAAAGCGTACATATTCATTTATAAGCTCATGAAGTAATTGGCTTATAGAAACCTTGAAACATGTTCTGTCAGAGTAAAATCCTGTTTCACTGTATTTATTCAGCTTATAGATGGATTTCTCTTACACTATATCCTTCCTGGCAATGTGTATATTGCTTACTTGTATATACTTTACGGGGTTAAGCACTTCTGGTACATTTTTCATGCCAGACAACCTACGGAAGCTAGTAGAAGTATGGCACGATTAAGTTTATAGGTCATGAGATAAATTTACATGGAGAGGCAAGTTTCCAGCTTCAAGCAAATGACTTATCTGTAATCTGATGCAAGTAAAATGACTGACCTTTCAAATGTTTGTTGGGCTTCAAGTGTCCAGAACAATCAATATGTACATTATTGTTTATATTTTATGCTCCTGATCCTATTAATGTATGCTTATAGAATGCTGGGACACCATTAGTTTCTGATACTTCTGAAGTATTGGGTGGCATTTATCAAACAGAAAGGCAGCACATATTGACTTGTGACAGTTTTTGCATTTCTTAAGCTCAATGTTTCATGAGCTGCTTATTCAGTTTTGGTAAGCAAGGCTTTTATTGCTCCAAAGCCTCCTCAATTAAATAATAATGAACCAATTTGTTTAAACGAATCTTTAACTTGCAAACTGATTAATTTCTCCATTGTGAGCATGAGAAGATGTGTTCTTAGGCAGGAGACATAAGAGAAGTGTGGTGGAGTGATTGCTGGGTGTGGAAATTGGAAGAATGATTGATGCTGTGTCTAACAGTGCGAGCAATGGACAGGTCTCTAAGTATTTCTGAACCTCTGGTTCCCCAGTTGTAAAAGGGGGTCAGGTGGACCAGATAATCACCAAGATCCCTTTCTGCTTGGACATTCAATGGATAATGGAATATCAATAGACAAACACATGAGCAGCAGTGCAGCCCTACCAGTAAGTGTGAGACTGAGAAGTGGGGAAATCCTTTGACCACTTTATCCACCATCCCAGGAAAAGATTTAAGGGAAATCTATATTATTTCCTATTTGCCTAGAGTATATTGGACTTACTCTGGGTCTCTGGGAGAAAGATATTTTGGAAGTATGCACACCTGTGCGTGCACACATACAAACACACACACACTACACTTAGGCCACTCTCTTTCACTACTCCTTCCCATTCCACACACCTAATATGCATCCCATGCAAAGGTGCTTAAATTAAAAAGTGCCACTTGTTATTGGGGTGGAACAGGAACTCAGTTGTTCAGGTAACAGACAGGAAACAGTTACTCACTTATGTATTAATTAACTCTCCCTTTCTAGGGTTTTATTATTGGAGAGTCTAATGACTTAAAATTAACCATCCACAGTCCAATTAAAAACCATGAATTGAAGAATTGCTTTCTAAATTCTCCGTGCTATTGACAAGTTGCTGCATCATTGCAGCTATGAGACATGTCATCCATTATTAACTTTGACGGCATTAAAAGAGATAAATTAGATCTTTTAAGCAGAAATGAGTTCTCACAAAGACTGCTCTTCTAAAGTGCACACGGTCTCAATTTTCTCTGAATTTCAGCCCACTTATTTGAACTTATTCTTGTTTCACTTAAATTTTATTGATTGTTTAGTAAACATTAACTGATGATAGAGGCTTCTTAATATGAGCAGATAATAGATAATCAATGTGTAATGCAACGTAAGTGATAAAATACTTTTGCCAGGAATATACAATCTGCCATAAGGGCCGGAAACGCCTGCATTAAAAAAATTAAAATGTACAGTGAAAATTTTAGAAAGGAAAACTATCTCTTCAGTGTATGAAAAGTTAAATTTACTCTTGAGAAAATGGCAATAGATAGCAAATATATAAATAAAACATGCTATTTCTAAGGCACATTTAAGATATATACATTTAGAAATAAGTATGTGTTCTTTCAACATTTGTAGTTTGCATTAGGATAAGAGCAAAAGGCAATAATAAACGTATGATTAAAATACATTCAAAATTTGAACTCAATAATGGACTTATTACAGAGGCAGAACATTCTTACCTTGGCTTTTGTGAATATCCTTATTCTTACTATTGTGAATATCCTTATTCTTACTATTGTGAATATCCTTATTCTTACTATTATTTACTTCTTCAACTGAAAGCAGTCTTTTGTTTCATAATCAGAACCTTATTTTTCTACATTGTAAGTATGAATTTATTGTTAACAACTCCAGTATCTGCTATGTAACACATGTTAGGCTGGGGATAAAAATGACTTACACAAGTTTCTAATACTTCAGAATGGACCCACCCTTTATCCCACAATCTCTTTTCTGTGTCTCGTTATTGATTAGAGTTTTATGCTGTTCTTTGAAGCCTGGAAATTATCAGGATAGTGTTATTTGACTATTTGTCTCTTTAGCAAAACTGTTGCCATCTTTGACCTTTCAAAAATGTTTATGACAATGTGTCTGCTGTTAATTGCATGCAGGAAGGAGTGAAAAGCCTCCCAGTTGAATCTCATATTTACCAGAAGAAGAATTTTATTTATTCATTTTTTGGTAGAATCTGAGTCTTAAGAGGAGACTGGTTTTGGTGGTTGTTTTTGCTTTAACATAGCAATGTAGCCTGAGAAAGTTACTATTTTCTAATTAGCAGATCCATTAATAGGATAAAAAAAGAAAGGATATGGCTTTATATAAAGTATGTTGTAGCTCCACTGGCCTAGATCCATTTCTCCCCTCTAGTGAAAATGTAGTTCAATAGAGATATAAAATTGCAGGACTGGAGAGGTCCTTACAGATCATATAATCATATCAACAGGTGCAGAAAAAGCTCTTAATTAATGCCAGACACTGTTCTATACATGTAAAGAAAGCACTTATTAATTCATTTAACTCAGAGTAACTTTATGAGGCATGTACATTTTATTATTATTTCGATTTTCCTTTCTTTTATAGACAAGGAAATTGAGGCACAGGAGATGATGTAATTCCCTATAGCTAATTAGTGTCATAGTAAGGAAATGAACCCAGGTGGTCTGGCCCCGGGAGACAGTCTCCTTTGTCCTTCATACCCTGCTTCCTAGTCACTATGCCTATTTGATTTTCTTTGTAGCATTTTTTGCTGGTTGAAATGATTCAACTGACTTTTCCTTCACTTATTATCTGTCTATGTCCCCTCTGCCCCGTTAGACTCCAAGGTCCAGGAGAGCAAGAACTCTTGCTCACTGCCATTTCCACTCAGGTCTGGAGTAATGGTGCATGCAGTAGTTTCTTAATAAATACTGAATGAATGGATGAATTTGAGAAAATGCAGTAGGGACAGTGAGAATGGAAGAGGCTGCAGGATGGCTCCCCAGTGAATGTGGTGGGAGAATCGTCTTACTAGCAGAAGCCTGACTGATGAGAATAGAAATAAGAGAATGGAGACATCAAGAGTGGGCTCAGTTTTCTAGAAGGTTGACAGTAAGGAAAGCAGGGGCAGGAGAAACACCAATTATGGTGTTATGCTTTCATCGGAAAATGTAACAGAAAACTTCCTCTTTTGCAATGGAATAATGCCCCCTTGCTGCTCTTTAATGATTATTGTTATGTGAAGACTCATCTCTGACTAATTTTCTCAACGATTTGATCTGCTTAAACACCAGAATAATGGTTTGACCACAGAATTATCATCAGCCATTATGCATTTCACCCGGGGTGCACTCCTGGGCAGTAATTTCCCAGGATCATCCTTGGGGGAGCAGGCCTTTCCTCATTAATTTCTGTGGAGTCAGAAAACCTATAGAGTACCAGCAAATTGCCTTTGAATCCCGGGAAACATGTCATCTGTCCTTTTCTACACACTCTTTGAAGTTGCCATTAGCATTATAATTTCTTTTCCTGGATATTACACCAGGATAGAGAACTTAGAAAGAAAGAGTGAGTGTTGACATGGGTGGCACTGAAACACCCCACTGTGGTCTGTGTCCTGCAAGGCCAACCAGAAATATTTCCATGACATAGTTCTGGTTCTTGATGTGTGGCGTATGCAGCCCCTCATGTTCCTGTAGCATTTCCTACCATATAAAGGAAGGTAATGACAGAAATTTCACATTTAAAAGCTAAACCCTTTTAAGGTGGTTTTGGTTAGCTCTCCTTCTGGTTTCTCTAAGTAGGTGCCTGTATGAAATTGCAGTGGAAGGAACATCTTGTTTTTACAGAGACTCTCTGTTTTGAAGCCAGATACTGCTACTATTTCAGGGAAGAAAATATTGCTCTCTTTTAAAATGTAGCAACACGTGTTGTGTCTTGGTCAGCATAAATTACAAATCAAGATTTTCTTCTGAATTCTTTTTGTAGTCTGTGTTCTCTTGTTCATCACTTAGGAATGTTAATAATTCAAGTAGAGCCAGTATTATCAATCGGTCAATAAATATGAAGATTTAAAGTTCAAATTTTGTGGCACAACACTACTTGGCCCAGTGTTTCTCAAAGGAGGTGCTTCGAGCATTTTGGGGACAGGCAAGTCTTCCCTATGAGAAGCTTCCCCAGACATTGCAGGATGTTGAGCTTCCTTGGTCACAACTTTCAGTAGTACCTGCCAGTTACCAGATGACCCAAAACATCCTCATGTGTTTGCAATAGACCTGTAAGAGGAGGTACTATTTCCCTTGGCCATGACCAGGCTCAGGGATCATAAACACAAATGCTTATGATGCCAGAGGCCAGCCATATAACATAAATTTGTTAATCTGCCTCAGTGTAAGGCAATTTGGAATGGTATGCCCTGTGCTTGATGGCAAAATGTGCATGATTTGTTTGGAGGCATTCAAGATCGAAGTTGTAGTAAACACTATGCTGGTCAACAAAATTCTCCTTTCTACCAAATTTGCTCTCCAGCCATCAGGCTTCTACCCCACTCCAGCTCCTGTCTATCACTCCAGCCCATCTATCCTCTCTCCACTTTGTATGCAAGGATTTAGCTACATTGACTCAGCACATAGGAGACTTGCCTTAAATGCCAGTTGAATAAATGAATAAATGAAAATTATTCTAGGCCTTTAACCCATTTGTGAGAAGTTTATAAGAGGAGCATTGATGATTAAAATTTCCCCCTAGGCCACAGCTGCTGTGGTTTTTTAGGTGGGATCCCTGGGTTTCTTCTAAGTCCTCTCCTGGCATGTGAATCAAGGCTTATCTTTAGTTACCTGCATCTGTTCCATTTGTCCAGTGGTGCACTGGTTTTGATGCGCAATACGTATAATTTAAACCTTAGACTGTGAAAACTTGCCTCACAGACTCTCATCACTGTGCTTTGCCCAGGGATGTGCTGCTTTCTCAGAAATGTCAGGGAGTGGTGGCCTGAGATTCCTTTACACTAGCAATGTGCTCTATTTTTTCTTCTAGTTCATGGCAGGGGACAAGGAATTGCTCCTACCCCAAGCTGATCTGGCCTTATTGGTGCTAGAAAGTGATTTTAGTGGAACTAAGAACTCTTCCTATTTCAAAGTAAAGACTTCTTCAAGTTTCCCCTAAATTCTTCTTCCCTTTCTTCCTTCTCTCTCTCTCAAGTAATTTTAACCTGTTCCCTTGGGTTGAAACTCTCCATGAAAAATAAATTTTTCTGATTTCCACCCTCTTCTTGTGATCTTATTTGACCATATAACCCCAAAACAGAGCAGGAAATGTGGCATTTGAAAGTAACAGAGTAAACTTCTCCTCCAAACCCAGGGGCGTAAGCAACTGGGTCTCCAGAATTTTATGTAGAAAATATTTTTTAGTAATGGGTCAAAAATTCCCAGATGCTCACAACATAACTATTTTTCCCCCTTAATATTATTATTTCCTGAGAATATTTTAAACATAAAGAAATGTTAATGCACACACCATTTTTACTCCTTTCCCTTCCATGGTCTGCGTGTGTTGGTTTGGTTGGTTTTGAAGGAGAACACACACTTGACCAGCCTTTTGGTTTCCCACAGCCAGTATGCACATGTCCAGGGTGTTCCCCTGTGATTTTCAAGGCCTGGTTTTCTTCTGATAAGGTCAGCAACACACACAGCTTATCCACATCTGCTGTGTTCCTTGAGGTCAATCAAAATATTTTTCCTTCTGGAACTAATGGGAATCTCCCAGAGAGAAACAATTATTGCATGTGAAAAATCTATTGATTTACATTGCATGGTTCACCTACTATTTAGGGTTCAGGGACGCTTTTTGAAATTGGGAGATCAATTCAGAGGATTCAGAAGGAGAAGTTACTAGTTAATACATTCACTAGAATATTTCTGAGTATTTGCTGGTACTGCTATTAGAAATGCACAATGCTGAATTCAGTTGCCACAAATTGTCAAGAATGTAAGTCATCCAGCATTATTGATTTCATTGGTTGAATTATAAATCCATGATAATAGTGTTGGACACAATTACAGATTAAAAAACAATCAACAGAATTATGAATGTTTTCATTTGTGTGATTTCCCACTTCTATTTTTTCTTTGCTTTAACTGTGAGGCCCATTTTCTATGACTCCTGGTGCTGATTTGGATGAAAATACAAGGAGCATATGACTCCATGTTGAAGAAGGCAAGAGCACTAGGTTTCCAGTTATTGAGGTTTACTTCTCATGTGGTCCATGTTGAAATTTTCAAAAGAAATGTGGGATCATGACAACATTTTATGTGTTGTCATCTGGATCCAGGAATCAAACAAATAGTTAAAAACCTTCAATAAACTATCTACCTTTTGGCTCTTTATTTCAGTATACTTTTGCCACAAAATATTTTTTCCACAGTTGCAAGCCAATTAACTGGAGTCCTAGACTCTTACTTTCCTTTAGGAATTAGATGACCTGCCTCTAAATCCCAGTCACAACCCTTATCAGCTGTCTATCTCTTTGTTCTGTGTTTATGCCTGCAGAATATGGAAGATAATAACCATTTCATGATCATCTTGTGAAAAATAAATAAAATGACTCACAAAATATCTAGCATAATTGACACCACACAGTAGACCCTTAAAACATTAGTCAAATTTGTATCTTTACATTTTGGAAAGTCTAATAAATAATGAAGTAACCTAAATGCTGAATAAGATGCTGAATTATAATTTTTAAGGAAAATATTTGGATGCAAACTTTTTTTAAAATAGGGATTTTTCTGCAGGCTTAAGAGATGGAAACTTGAAAGTTGTATTTCCATTTGGGTATAGGACTAAGGCAATTCTCTAAAGATTTTGTACTGGGGTCTTTATTTCAGTGCTCTTATACTTTGACATCTACCAAAAGAGTCAATAGAAGGATCATAAACTGGTAGCCTTAATCTTATCATCTGTGAAACTGGGGTAGTTATAGTGACAATATCATGGGATTTGGTGATGATTGGATAAAATAAAGAATATAAGGAGCTTTGCATAGTGCCTGGCACATATTAAGTGTTCAATGAATAGTCAGTTAATAGTATTATCATTATTCATAAAGATCCTATCACAGAAGTTGCTACATTTCTATAGGGAGATTGAAAAGAATGGAACATTTTATTTCCAAGCTCATTCTAGCTGGACAGTATACACTTCTATAATTTTGATAAATCTAAGATAGTAGAACAGTATTGAAGACTCCAGTTTTGACTTGGATTTCTCATATAGGAAAATTCACATTTAAAAATCTCAAAATGATAAAAAGCCCCAAGATGAACACTGAGTAGCATCTAGCTATTTCTCCCTTCAAATGGGTATAATTTTCTGACAACATCCTTTTCAGCTGCAGAGACCTTCAAATCTGTTTTAAAGTTATTCTGTTTTTTTCCCTAAAAAAATTAATAAACACTAATGGTAATAAATGGATCTGTATAAATTTTTTCCTCCTGACTAAAGAGCATGATGGTTTCAGTTCTTTGCAAGGCAAAAGTGCTGACGCAGGAAGGCCTAATTGATTAGAACAATACATGCGCTGGCTTAATGCTTTAGGTAAAATCCTTGGAAAATTATACATTCTTTATGCAAAATTAATTGTGTTGCAAGCATCTTTCCTGTCAAATGCCATTGTTTTTTCCTTTTGCCCATTTGGTTCCAACTTTGACTTGTAGGTATGAGTCATGGGAAGCATCATCACATAGATTCAGATGCTGTTTGTGGGAAGGAGTTAAGTTATGACTATTATTCTCCTTGCTATTTTTACATTTTGTTAATGCCTCCTTTTGCCATTAGAACAACTCAGCATTTCTTTTTCTTCTATTTTTGGAGTCTGTAGGTTGTGGTTTGGTCCTATTGTGGGATAGGTTTTTTCCTTTCTGGCTGACAGACATTCTCATCATGTAATTGGGCTCCCTGGTGGATGAGCATTAGGCTTATGCTCAACCTGCTCTTACAGTGTCAAGGCCCTCAGAGAGGCTAGAGGTACCTTCAGTCAAAGTGGTATACTTCCCATTATACGGTCTCCCCTGTAGTTTCTTGTCCTTGTGCCTTACTTTACTAGGTTGGGCTGTTTAGATGTGGCTGAGTGACAGCAGGCCCTTTGCTCCTCCCTTTCTGCTCTGAACCTCTCAAAGTCTAGGTCAGTTCATTGTTGACGTGCTAGCAGGTAGGGGCTTTCTGGCCTAGAATTGACTGGTCATGGCAAGTAGGTGGATGTGAGGATTAAGGGAGATGGGGGACACTGAACATAACTCTCAGATTTATAAATTGGGCTAGTGGGTGGCTAGAGCTGGCAATAACTAAGATCAAGAATGGGAAGTAGGTTTGGTTGGAAAAATGGTAAGTCCAGTTTTGGAGGTGAGTTGGCTCTGCCTTCAGATCATTCTTCAGGTGGAGATGCATGTATGCGCTCTTGTGAAGGAAGAGCCACAACTGAGCATCTGTCAGGCATAGGAGCATGGTGGCTCAAAGGGAGGGTCTGCTCCTTCGAGCTACTTAAAAAATATCAGTGCTGAATACATCTGGCTCCCCTAAGCTGCTGATGTTAAATATACCAAATGATTCAGAATTCTGAAGGATGGGAATCAGGGTAATGCATTCCTAAACTCAGCAGCACAACTGTGCATTACAACCATGTGTAGAAGAAAGGTGCCTGTAGGACGGAAGTCTCCCAAATGCAAAGCAGGGTAGGAGAGCCTGAGTCATTTCACGTATGGGGCTGGCATGAGGCATTCAGAGAGGCTTGTGCAATTCCCTTCAACACATTTTGTTCAGCTCAAGCTAAAATACAACACAATATGTTAATATTAATGAAACTATAGAGTTAGTCATCCTAATTGCCATCAACATACTTTTATCAAAATTCTCCTATTTTGGTGTTTGCTTAAGTTTGTTGCTGTTCTCTCTTTGTCACTCTGAAGTCTACATCCTTATTTTACCAGGTTTCAGAATAATTTCTCATGTCATAATGTATTACTCTGGTTAAAAAGAACCATTTGGGTATGTAGGTATAGTATGAGCCATAATATCAATTGGTTTCTTAGGATTTGTCATATGGGACCACCACATATTTACCATAGTACATTGAAGTCTTTAGTTGTGAAGGTTTAAGAGTGATTTTCTTGGAAAATCTCATTCCCTTACATCAAAAATTGCATGGTTAAGTGAGTATTCTGCTGTTGGTTAGTGTATAGCAAAATATTTTAAAAGAAACTTTTAAAAACCAATTTTACACAGGTGTTTTTATCATTAGCCTTCATCTTTAGGTCAGGAGCATGGACCTTGAGATTTTATTTTCTCTGTGAAACTTTCTACCATCCCTCTGATTAAAAGAGGGAAAAGCTAAAACCCACATGTTTAGAGGTATGTACAGACTGGGTTAAAGGCTCTTGATCATGACCTGAGAATTGGGAATACTGCAGTGAACTCTCCGGGACATTCAAGAATAAGAGAAAAATGTTGAAGGAATTGTATAGAAACCTTTTTTGTTTTTTAAACAAAAGTGCTGGGAGGGGCTTTGAGAAATCCTCCTGGGGACTCCTTTCTTTGGCAGCTGAAGCAGGATTGTCCTCATTGTACAGCTGAGAAACTGAATCCTGGAGAGCTTCAGAGAGAGCTTTGGTGACTTGGCTAACATGCAGCACAGAAAATGCAGTGGAGGTTAATGGAACATGAATGTTGGTTCACCATTCTCACTACAACCTCATTCTGCCACCCATAGAAGGCCGTTGTCAGCAAAAGGAGAACGTGGGCATCCTTAGCTGTCTAGAGTTTGAAGCTCCTGGAGGTTGAGCACTCATCGCATTTCAGAGACTTTGTTTTACAGACTTGTGGCCCCATATCAAGCCCAACAGGGACACAACAGTGGACACTGGTTAAGAACTCAGCACTGGAGTCAGATAGTCCACGGTTACATGCCTTCTCTATCACTTACCAGTTTTATGACCTTGGGCGAGGTACTTTATGTCTCTAACACTCAGTTTCTTTATGTGAAAAGTGGGGATAATATAACTATTTGATTTTGTTGTCAAGATTAAATGTTCGATCATCCCTGTAAACCACACAGGACATGGTGTCTAGAAGCATCTGCCACCGTGGTTGCTGTCAGCTTGCCACCAGTGGTGGTGCAAATGAGTGCTTACTCACTCTCGTTTGACTTGTGCCTCACAATATCAAACATGCTCAAGCACATCTTGGGCCTTTCCCTCTTTGTTTTCTTTCCCAGCTATTACTAACAATTTACACAATGTGAAGAAAGCAAAGCCCCTTTTCTTTGTCTTTTCACCTTCTATTTCTTTCACCTCCTATGCCCCTCTTTGGAGACACTGAGTGAGGAGATTCTCACATTTGCGCTTGTGTCTCTGGCACTGCCCACTGTGCCTATCCAGGCTCCCACTCCCTGGACCCTTTACTTTCTTTTCAGCTGATCAAAATTTACCCTTTGCTGCCCTTTACCCAGAGGGTATAGATTCCTGGTCAGCAGGTTGGATCCAACCTCAGAAGTATTTTCTGTGACTGGCACAATGTTCTATTTTTACTTTTTAAAATTATTACTTCATTTTAAACTCAGGAAATTTTATATAAAAACCAAGAAATGGTGTGTGTGTCTTTGGGTCCTACCTTTCCTAATGGCAGTCGCTAGCTGAGTAGCAGCTGTCCTATTCAGACAGGCGTGTGCTGCTTCAGTTCACAACAATCCTCACCCCCTACACCTTATACCAGGCTGCCATATTATTTGCATTTCTGTCTGGACCCTATAATCATTTACTTTTGTGACCTAATAAATTTAAATCCGAAAAGGTAGTAATTGGTAGAGTAGCTTAATGTGGCCTGTGACTTTCTCACATTCCCCATATACTAAGCATTAGCATACACTGACTGCCTTTTTCATGCTGGGTTAAGGCGGATGAACAGACATTTTAAACTGATGCACAGCAATACTATTTGCCAGTGTAGACTAGGGAGTATTACTGTCTTTTCCTATGTCAGTATTTGGGTGATGTCTGAATCTGTATCTGCTTTTTGCTTTTTCTGCTTAAAATGTTATAAAAATGAATGGAGATAAGAAAGGTGCATGAGATTCAATGTTACAAAGTTTGATGTCATTCAGTACAATATTTGTTAGTCTCATTCAGTGATTCACTGGGATTTAAGCCAGAAACTTAAAGAGTATGTGTCAAATGCAGGAAACAAATCATCAAAGGCCAGGTCCATAAGAGAAGGTCTATTTTCTAACATTTCTGCTTTCTCAGAATGGAACTGCTTTTAGAATGTATCAGCCTATTGTTCCATTTTTCACCTTCAAATGTGATAGAAGTTTTCAGGAACATTATATGCATATAAAATGCTCTGCCTGTATTTTTGTTGGTTTGTTTATTTTTCAGAGTCTCCTAGAGACATGAAGCCTTATCCAAAGAGAAAAAAATTTCACTGGTAGATTTCGTAAGGTCTGATGCAGGCCATTGGGGGAGATTGGTGGGGAATATATACTGAGCACTCAGCAGGCATCAGGTTGTCTTGAGCTGTCACAGTAGTCCTGTGAAGTAGGTTTTCTCCCTGTTCAGTGAGGCAGCACAGTGTCTCAGTGCCTAGGTCTATGTTTTTGGCTTCTCTGCTGACTTGCTCTGGGGCCTTGGGCAGGTAACTTAACATTTTTTTTTGGTCTTTGAGCTAGGGTCTCACTCTTCCCCAGGCTGGAGTACAGTGGCATGATCTTGGCTCACTGCAACCTCCCAGGTTCAGGCGAATCTCATGCCTCGGCCTCCTGAGTAGTTGAGATTACAAACATGCACCACCACGCCTTGCTGATTTTTGTATTTTTAGTAGAGATGGGGTTTCCCCACATTGGCCAGGCTGATCGCCAACTTCTAGCCTCATGTGATCCACCCACCTCAGCCTCCCAAAGTGCTGGGATTACAGGCGTAAGCCATCGCGCCGGCCGTAACTTAACTTTTATGAGCGTTAGTTTTATCATCTGTAAGATGGTTTATGGTAATACATAAAATAATAAGTGTTAGCAATTCCAGGCACAAAATAAGTACTCAGTATGTGTTGGCTGTTGCTTTTTAGAGTAAGTTCCTGAAATCCTTCCATTTCAGACAGCTGACTACTCTTCCTCTAGGTAGTGCTGAGCTTAACCTCCCAAAGGCAGAGGTGGATACTTTCTGTTGTGGTGGGTGGGGCGGGGGCGCTCCTCATTTCATAGATCAACCTTAGAAATTACTTGGGACTGGAGATGGCATTTTTTGCCACTCTGGTTCTGTCCTTGGTCCCTCCCTTTCCTCCTCTGACCTTCTGCACAGTTTGACTTCCTGTCTACTGCTTCTTCCTTGCTTAAATGAAGTTAATATCCCCCTCAGATACGCTTCTCCACAGCAGCCTACATGTTATTTCCCCATAAAGTTCAAATAATTTCACTGAACTTTTTGATGCCTGTGAAAGATGTGGATGATTATCCTCAGTCTGACCAGCATTTTTAATTAGAGTAACTGTGAAGTGTGCTGTTAATTAAACAAGGAGTTATTTTTAGATATACGTGTTCATTAGTCCTCTGGAACACCTCTTCCTTCAGATTTTTAAAAATACAGGTTAATTTACGGTCTGGATAGGAGCCATTAACTCTAACTTCATCTTGTCTAGCAAAATCCCTCCTGGGGTTTCTCTGTTGCTAGAGAACCAGAGTGAAGGCAGGGTGGACATGGCAGCTGGAGAGCAAAGCTGCCTTTCTTCCCATTGTGCATTCTCTCTAGTGATACTTCCCAAAGACAGAGTTTGAAGCTGCAGAAGTTTGCTCCAAAATACTCTAATGTTAGCCACTTTTGAGCTTCAAGACAGAATTCAGCCCTAAGAGCTATTGAACCTTTTAAACACAGAGACCTATGCTGTCGTCATGAAATGATTCACCCTTCGGTTTGCATTCTGGTAAACTTACCCCCAGGGCTGTCTCTATTATAGAGATTGAATTAAATTGAACTTAAAAACACTTTTATAAAATTTGAGGCAAAAATATACCAAGTAAACATATGTATATTATTGTATATATATGAGCCACATACATATTTTAAAATCTAGAAAAAATTTCAAAAAATATATGCTATGTGATTCCATTTTATGTACTTCTTGATTCCACTACAGAACACTCTCCAAATGACAAAATTATAGAGATGGAGACAAGATCGGTGGTTGCCAGGTATTAGGGACATGGTGTGACTATAAAGGGGTAAACGGATAATTATTTGTAGTGATGGAGCAGTTCTGTATCTTGATTGTGAAAGCAGTTACATGAATCTTTACATGTGACCAATTTTCATAGAACTAAACACAAATACACACAAAGAAAGACAGAAAAGTAATCTCAGCAAGATACTTATGTATTATGACATGTATTAGGGGTAAACTATGTCTAAATACACCAAACAGAATAGAAAGTAAATAATTGCACGTGGCTTTCTCTATGATCGAGACAAAAAATCTCAAGTTAACAAAGGGTTATTTTTGCATTAGAGTTTAACAGGGCTTTAACACATGAGTTTATAAGTGCTCATTCTTACTGTGAACATTAGCCTCTGTGTGGTCAGTCATCAATAACTCAGAATTTATGGAAAATATCTCTTTTTTTCTCTTTCCCTTTATCACCATCATCTTACTTAGATGTGACTATTGACTGTGATTGATATTTAGGAGTGTGGCTGTAACTGAGAAGACCACCTTCTCTCTGTTTTCGACTCTCGGTTTTCTTGGTAACATTAACTCCTTATATATATCTAGTGTTGATAGATTTTGAGGGGTTTAAGCTTATCTTGTGGAATTTCCCCCTTTCATTGTTTAATAGTCCCTAATCAGTGATTCTTCACACCAAATTCCTCATGCCTTCATAGCAGGGACGGGGGTACTGTTTCTCATGGTGGAAAGTGATCTAACAGATAAATAATATGACCACATGTTAAATCTTCTTGGGATAATTCTTAAATAAAATTTATAGAAAAATAAAAGCAATCTATTGTAGTAATTTATTTAAGTGATTCTGATATTTAAAATACCAGCAGTTAAATATGCCAAGGAAAATCTAAATAATGACTCATTGATATTGGAAGAAAATTGGGGCAATGTTTAACCTAAAGGAATGACTTTCTAAAATTCAGCAGAATTTCAGTCACTGTGATACCTGGGAAATGAAGAGAAGTTTTTTGGGAAATGCATACAGTTGACTTTTTTCATGCTGTTTGAGTTATAGTAATCAAATAATTGCCTAAATCAAGCATGAAGGTTTTCTTACCTTTATATATCCAATAATATATTAAAAATTAAAAATGTATGTAAAACAGAATTTAAGGAGTCTGTTTGCAGATCTTAGTATCCCTATTAGATTTTAAGTTCTCTGAGTGCAAGGGCTATGCCTTTTACAGCTTTATTTCTCAGTATTACAGAGTAGAAATTTTATATATTTACATACTTATATTTAATATCATTAATGTATTTGATAGTATTTAATAATGATTAGTAAACTGGATATTTTGATATATTTTTAAAATTTAGTTGTTTTGAGGCAGAATATCACTCTGTTGCCCAGCCTGCAGTACAGTGGCATGATCATGGCTTACTGCAATCTCTATCTCCTGGATTCAAGCAATTCTCATGCCTTAGCCTCCTGAGTAGTTGGTATTACAGGCATGTGCCACCATGGCATGGCTGATTTTTGTGTTTCTAGTAGAGACGGGATTTTGCCATGTTGGCCAGGCTGGTCGTGAACTCCTTGCCTCAAGCAATCCACCCACCTTGGCCTCCCAAAGTGCTGGGATTATAGGTGTAAGCCACTGTGCCTGGCCAGATATATTTTAAAAACTTAGATGTAAGCATACTATCATAGGGGTTAAAACAATTACTAATGGCTATATGCTTGCTCTCTGATTTCTGCTACTCCTTAGTTAATACCGCATTCAGGCACCATATAGGACTAATTACATTTTTTGCCTTAATAGTCTTTAAGAGGTCATTTGAGATATTAGTGTTAAATTTCTATACATGTATGAAAATTCTATTTTATGTCCATTTCTCAAATATGCTTCCTTGCTTAAGAAGAAAACGTCTGTGCTTTGGAGAAATGCCTGCTTCTTCTATAATGAACACCCATAGCTTTTGTTTGAAGAGAAAATTTAATACTACTTTTTGATAAAAATAGATGGCCAATACACAATCCAATAATTATCAATAATGCTTTTACTATATTTCTGAGTTTATGTTTCCAAATTTCATTCCTAAGAGTAGAAAAGCATATATTATTTTGCTCTAAAAATAATGTTAAACTGTGTATTCTAAGAAAACTCTAAAAACCACAGAAGAAGAGATTTTAATTTTTCTTTTTTTCTTTTTAAAAAAGTCCATGTTACCAAGCAAAGTCAGAAAACTTTTTCTGTAAAGAGGCAGACCGTAATTATTTTTCAGATTGGCAGTTCAAGAAGCCAGTTTCTGTTGCAACTACTCAGCACTGCCTTTGTAGGGAAGAGAGCCAGAGACAAGATGGAGACAAATAGGCATGATTGGATTTTGCCTGCAGTTCTTAGATTCCTTCTCCTCTTATAGACACTATTAAGCTAGTGTTATGGAGGAGATTTACCTGGAGGCACTATTGAAGTTTCAAAATGTTGGCAGTAATGAATGTGTGGGAGGAGACTGATGATTAATCCGTGGAATCTGCAGTGACTGGAACACAGCATTGGCACTAGCTTTAAACAGAAAAACCAGGTCCTCTGGTGCCCAAGTCAAAGGAGAATAATTTGATCTTCACTCTGTTTTAATGGTATCAGTTGGTAGATGTCCACTGGCCCTGTCCCAAGGTGGTGTGTGTATAGCAGATGGTACCAGCACAAAAACAAGTAGAAATTTGTTTTTGATTCATTCCTCTATTGACCCCTCTTTGCTACCAAACAGACAGCATGGGCACTCGGTTTCTATACTAGGTAAAGGAGAAAGAATAGCAATCCATTATTCTTCCATTTAGACCAATCCAAACTGATTGTCCTCATCTCCAATTTATCCTGCCACATGACTCTCTTAAACCATAACTTCAGGAGTAAAAGTATTTATATATTTTTGCTGAGTTCAAGGATTTAATGTGCTGAGCAACATATCATTCAAGAAGCTGACCTACCATTTTCTGATTGATAATGGAAATGTTAATGTATTGTTAGTCCTCTTATTTTTAGCCTAAAGTGAGCTAATCACTAGAATCATTATGTTGTGCCTATCAAGTGTTCAGGCAAAAGAGAAGGTGCAGAAATTGAGGTCTATTTGTCAAGTTAATTATAATATTGGAAAAGCGAATTAGATTGAAGGAAAAATCCAATTTCATACACTTTTGCTGGTAAAAGGGGCAATAGAATATCTAATTTCTGAACTCTTTTAATGCTATTCTTTGGATAAGTTTATTGCTGAAAATTTTACCCATTATATCCATGTCTTATCATAATTATTAACTCAACACTTACTACTGTGAAACCTAATTTTTCACTGCATGAAACACACCATTTCTCTGAGACTGTTGTCAGTCTCTCTGCCCTGACCTCCTCATGTTGTCATAGCATTCTGTTGAGCAGCCACCTGCTCACTCTGGGTCTTCTAGCTCTGTGCTCTATAAGGTGCAGGCTCCTACCAAATCTTAAGAATGAGAGAAAAAAATGAAAAGAAACCTTGGATGGTGGTCAGGAAGTTTACTGTCAACCTACTGGGTGGGCCTGCAACTATGCATTCTTCATCGAGGGATCTTACACCCCCACCCCTCTGAGTGGGGAAGGGGTGCAAATATCAGTGTTTGAGGAGCAAAAACATCTGAGGCATGACAATGGCTTGTGGCCTTTCAAAGGGTCACAGCACATAAACTGATATATAAACAATATATCTGTGGCATTACAATGTCAAGGCAGAGCAACTGGAAAAAAAAGGTTAAAAAGACCCCGAGGCATGGGGATATAATTTTTAAAAAGTTGAGAAACACTGCTGTGTGATGAAGAAGGAGGGCCTCTTTGCCTTTTTTTCCTAACCATTCCAGAGTCCCTGATTCGGCCAAGTGAACAATGGACACACTTGTGCTGGCAGATCACAGCTAAGTCCCAAAGGTGCCCATGTTTGCCTTGTTGCAGGCAATGGGAGAGGCCTGTGCAACCCAGGCTCTCTTCTGCACCAAACCTAATCTCTAAAACCCTCATTCACAGATGGTGTCTTCTAGCTCCAGTTCTCCAGATCCATACGCCTATTTAGAAAACACTGTCATACACCAGTTGAAGTGTTTTGAGGTACTTCACAGAGTGGTATTCATGAATAGTTATTGGTAAGGAGAAACTCCAAAACACTTGAACCCCCTGGGAGAATTTTTATGCTAAACAGTTTTGCTATCTTTAGAGAAAAAGATTGGCATTTTTATTTTTCACCAGAATAATTTAACCTTAAACTCTTTGTAAATGTCAAAATTCCAAACGACACTCCTCTAATATGTTAAAGTAGAAAGGGAAAAAGAAGAACGAAACACATCAGTTAGCCTTTCCTTGGTTGCTTGATCCCACACTCTCCTTTGGTGAGGGCCAGCAGAAGTGAAAATGGAGAGCTCTGGAAGAGTGAGGATTTTCCTAAGTCCATCTCCTATGCTTCCTCATCCCTAGCTCTCCCTTTCTAGATTAAAACAGCAGCTGTGCAATGAGGACCTTGAGCTGCTGAAGGTCCAATTAACAGAGTCTCGGGCTGACATGTTCACACCTGGAAACCTCTTTGGAGACAGGCTACATGGTGGTTATACAAAGCGTGTTCTCGCCTCTGGAATGAGCTTTGTCAGTCAGAAGTTCATTTAAAACAGTCACCACCATCCCAACCTCCTGTAACAATTGGTGAAATTTGGGAAAGGTACTAGAATCTAACGATCTCATTTCTTTGCTGTATATTCTCTCAAAGTGAATCCTACAGAATGAAAGATTAATTGAAGGTCAAATAGATATTTATCAGTGCCAAGCACTGCACTTGGCACTGCTGAGGAGTAAAAAGTATTCTGGATATGAAGAAGCTTATGGGAGATAAGAAAGTATGAGCCCAACAGCAGGAAAAAGCAGAACTTAAGCACGCCATGAGAAAGGCACAAGAAAGGTACCGTGAGTACATCTGATTGGAAGGAGTAAGAGCGACTTCCTGGAAGAGGTGACCTTTGAGATAAGCCTGTAAACAAGCATATGATTTGAAGGCTGGATGGTGGAAAGCCTGTTCCAGAGGAAGGGAGGTACGTGAGCAGAAGCTTGGCTGGGAATGCACCAGGTGCGTCCAGGGAACAAGCAGCTGGTTTTTGGGACTGGAAGTTACAGGTGATGTTTGAGAGAGCAGTTTTTTTATTCCAGAGCCGGGCAGAGGCACCTGTAAGAGTGAAGGAAAGAGGAGGAGATCTGACAGAGGCTGCAAGGTCAGATGGCTCTTCAGAAGGCCTGAAATGGAGTTGAAGGTCAGAGCAACTCATTCTGCAGCAACCCCCATATATTTGCAACTGAATTTTGAAGGGTTGTGTAGGCTGACTTCCTTGATATCCGGCCACACATCTTGGTATCTATGTGAGAGGTTAGACTAAGAGGAAACAGAGGAGAGCTCCTTTCTCTGTGAAATCTCAAAATTTATGCATTTTTGCCAAATCTAAGAGGAAGTCCTAGGGAAATTGTGTGACTCAGGTTGAATGGGCCCCAAAACACTAGCCTGCAGACCTCTGGTCTTACTAGGGAAGTAAGACTCATCTCCAGCTTTACTGGTGAGATAATCAAGTCCTGAGCTCTCTGGGCCTCCTTTTTCGGGTCTCATGCATGGTGCTATCACCTTCCTACATACATGAGATCCAGTTACAATCTAAGGTGCTCTTATATGTGAAAGCACTTGGAAATTTCTTTTTGTACTGATATGAGATAGTAGTTTGAGTCATAAGTGTCTTACTAGGGAAGTAAGACTCATCTCCAGCTTTACTGGTGAGATAATCAAGTCCTGAGCTCTCTGGGCCTCCTTTTTCGGGTCTCATGCATGGTGCTATCACCTTCCCTACATACATGAGATCCAGTTACAATCTAAGGTGCTCTTACATGTGAAAGCACTTGGAAATTTCTTTTTGTACTGATATGAGATAGTAGTTTGAGTCATAAGTTACAGGGTTTTTAATAAGCTCTTTGCTCCACTGGTCTAAAATATGTAATCCGAGACTCTAGGGGTTATTTTATACTCATAGATACACAGAATGTAAACATTGAAAGGGACTTTAGCACCATCTAAATCTCCTCCCCTGGTGAAAGGCAGCACACCATCATGGTTAAAAGTGTAGATGCTGGAACAGATTGAGTAGATACAAATTTCTTCTCTGCTACTTACTAGTTACATGATTTTGAACATGACTATTTTACTCTCTGTGCCTCAGTCTCCTGATCTATGAAGTGGGTGTGAAAAATGATCTCTAGCTCATAGAATTGTTGTGAGCTTGAGTTTATGTGTGTAATGCCCTGAGAACAGAGCTTGTGTCTAATAAGTACCATATGCACCATGATAGGTAGTTCGACTGACTTGTTTTTCAAATGAGGAAACAGAAATCTAATGAAATAAACTGACTTGCTCAAGGCAGTGGCAGGGCCAGAACATTAGGATGTGTTTCCTGACTCCCAGGTCGGTATCTTTCTACTTATCAGTGTCTTCTGTTGATTCAGTCAGCATAATTTGCTTTTGGTAAAAATGTTTAAATGAAGAAAAGTATGCCAAAATCTTTCAGGCATGGAAGGGCCTCTCAGAAAGACCTCTGTAAAATCTTTCCTTTGGATGAGTTTATGTCCTTTGCGGGGACATGGATGAAGCTGGATACCATCATCCTCAGCAAACTAACACAAGAACAGAAAACCAAATACCACAGGTTCTTAGTCATAAGTGGGAGCTGAACAATGAGAACACATGGACACAGGGAGGGGACCATCATACACTGAAGCCTGTCGGTGGGTGGGGGTCTAGGGGAGGGATGGCATTAGGAGAAATACCTAATATAGATGATGTGTTGACGGGTGCAGCAAACCACCATGGCACATGTATACTTATGTAACAAACCACATTCTGCACGTGTACCCCAGAACTTAAAGTTTAAAAAAAAATCTGTCTTTTGACTTGCATGTGGGCCCTGAGGCGAGAACATCTGGTCTTTCTTTCACTGGCAGCATCTCTCAAATAGCCTTCATAACATCCTAACTTTGAACAAATGTAGAAGTTTCCAGATCACAGCTGGATAAAAAGCAATATTTCAAGTAATAATACTATTTGTAGTAATCATCTTCTGTAGTAGTGCTAAGAAATTATATATCTTTATTTTTTTTTGTGCCTTATACCAGTCCTAGAGGTTGGATGAATTATCTTTATTTAAAAATGAAGGCTGGGTGAGGTGGTTCACACCTATAATCCTAGCACTTTGGGAGGCTGAGGCAGGAGGATCGCTTGAGGCCAGGAGTTTGAGACCAGGTTGAACAAAGTAGTGAGGCCCTGTCTTGACAACAAATTTTAAATTAGCCAGGCATGGTGGCATGTGCCTGTGGTCCCAGCTACTGATTCAGCATCTCTAGTGGTGAGGTCAATAAATCTGTATTTCTTCTGTATGCAAAAATTTTAGCAGCACTGTGCTACAAGTTTTCTTCCCAAGTCCCATTCTATGTTAGCCTTGGAAGAGCCCAAGCTTTAGGACAGAGATGCCAGGAACTGAACACTTATCACTTATTTGGCACTGGGGCCTGATGCTCTGGCCCATGCCACTTCTCTCTCACTTTCTGTAACCACCTAACAACTGATAAAGAAGGTTCTTGGGCTCCTTAGGAGACAGCTTTACATTCTACATGTGAAGACAGCGATCAGAAGGGATGACAAGTCACATCTATTTTTGGCATATAAGGAAGAATAAATTGCAATTGTGAAAATACCTCTATGTTAAACTTTCCAGTAACACTTTTACTACAAAATAGGAAAGAGAGAAGCTTACTATGGAGACAGAACTCAACGCCTCTGGATTTCAAGGGAAAATAAAGGAGCTTTAAAAAATAGATGCAGCCAAGGGCAAATGGTCGAATCTCTTGCCTAAAGGGAAGAATGTTTGTGTACATTTTGAAATGAGTGAAAATATTCAACCTGTTGTGTTGCTGGATGCTTTGACCTAATAAATCCCAGATACTATGCTTTTAATTTGTTGGTTACTTGAAGAGCAACTCATAGGGTGATCTGGGAAAATTCCAGGAAGGTAATTTTTGCCATTGCTCTTAATGACAAAAACAGCAATTACTTTTGTAGCAATGTAAAATTAATAGTTATTCCTAAATCTCTCTCTCATTGAAATGCCTGAAATATATTGCTTATGACTAAATATTTCATCCAGGCATCTTTCTTAGCCGATCTGGGGAAATATGGCCTATTGACATTAAAGTCTCATTGTGAGATGGGACTCTGGGGGACTGGAGCATGTAGGGATGATGGGGTGGAGATTGGAAAAGGGGGTGGACTTTGCAGAAAGGAAAAGAATAACTTTCTTAAAGTTTACCTTGTATGACTCCATCACTCTCCCTAACACTTTGTGAAGCTCAAGCTAACCAGCTTAGAGCCAATTTTAAGAGCTGCCAGCCCTGCTTTCATGAAATGCCCCTGGTCAGAGAACTCTGAGCAGAGACCTAACTGGTCCCTTTGACTTTGGTCTGTGATTGAGGAAAGAGCAATTTCTTTTACCATGGGCCATTGCTGCCAACCAGCTGTGGGCAGTGCTAGATCTTCCCCTCCTCACCTGGTAATATGCAACCAGATCACATGCCAGACCCTGACATATATGCCTCTTTCAGTTTCTTATCCTTTTCCAAATATTATCTCCATCACCTACCATCCACATCCATAATTGTACTGAAATCCCTTCTAACATGAGATATAGCTGAGTGATCATACCTTGTTTTCTGTTAGCTCCTTAAACATGAATTAACAATTCAGCAGATACTAATTGATGGTCAATTGAGAGCAAAAAGGAGACAATTTGGGGAGATTGTGATACAACGATGCCAAAGTATTTTGCTCACAGAGGAAGACTTTGTAGAGATGTAGAAGGGACAATAAAAAAATACAGTGAAAGAAATAAAACTTGCCAAGATGAATACCAACTAGTTCTTGTATGTAAAATATGTAGAGAGTAGTGTTGTAAGAGGCCCCAGAATTTGTAAATGGGAGTAATTTAAGGCATTGGGTTTTTTTTAAAAGTTGCTATTCAATAGGATTCAGATATTTAGATGCATTTTCTATAGCTTCAGTGTATATGCATATTTATTACATGTATCTGTTTAATTTATTAGATATAGCAGAGAATAAAAGTGGAGGAACTTCTGAAGGAAGTGGATTGTAAACCAACCTTTCGAAGAGGCAGGTATTAAAAGAGAAAATTGCCATTTAGCGGGGATGGCATAAGCTCAGGGATGGGGAAGCAACACACGAGAAGCTACAGGCTACTTGACAAAGGCAGAGTAGCCAAAGGGGTGAGGATGGGGGCATGGAGTTCAAGCCAGGTGGAGGGAGCAGCTGATGAAGCAATCTGTAGGGGCAGCCTTGGTGTGGATCTGGAGGGTTCCCAGTAAGCTCCTGGGCAGGATGACTCCATATGATGTGAAAGTGACACTGGACAGACAGCTGAGTGAGGGCTGTTGAGAAAGATAGGGGACTGGAGGGATATAGTGTCTGGTTGATCTCCAGCCATACACAGGTGAGTCTGAGAAAGTAGGCAAAAATAATGTCTCCACCTCTTTCAGGGTGGGTGTGCAGGGTCTGCTCTCATTTCCCTCATCTAGGCAATTTCTTGGATAAACATGAAGAGACTCAGAGGGATGGTCCCCTCTGGGTCAGACTGCAGAGTGGGTCAGGTGGTCCTTTCAGATGACCCTTGCCCCTCCCTGCAGAAGGTGCTCGGTCTCCCTTCTGTGCATCTTTCTTTGAGATGAACCATTAGGAAACCCATCCCATCCAGGGAGCTGAAAGTCTTTTGCTTGGTAGTAGAACAATGACAAATATATTCTGGTTGATGTCTGGCTCCATTTTTGGAACCAATTACTCCTTTAAAATTCTAGATTGAAATGGAGAACTGAAATCTAAAAGTGGCTCTTCAAATGAGTGGGGCAATGTGTTTTAAGCATTTGATCTCAAAAGATTCCACTCACCTCTTCCAATTATTTTAGAGGCTGTCTTTCTCTGAGAATAGAGAAGCAAAGAGAGAAAATTCATTTTAATCTAACATATTCTTAGTCAGTTTAGGGGGCTAAGGCCACAACACATGTTTGAAGGGAAAAAAATAGAGCCCCAAGTGGAGCCAGGAAAACTTCCATTTTCTTCTTAGCCTTAACACCCTCAGGAAATGATTGAAGCCTGGGAAATCATGAGTATCAGAGTAATTGAACAGGAAAACCAGTGAACAGCTGCAGTTTTCTGCCACGGATTTTTTTTTAATTTAAGTGATAGGAAACCTTTTTTTGCCTTGGGTTTTCCAAATTGATTTCAAGAGTATATTATGCTAATTTATAGTAATTTTACAAAATAAAAAATGGCTTTCTACTTGGAATTTTAGGCATGAGGGTTACATCATGATTGTTATACTTATTCATTCTCTGATGAAAGAAAAGAAGATTGAACATTAAAAGCTGAAGGTCATCCATACAGTTGTCCCAATAGCAATCTGTGTACCTTTAACCCTGAGGAGGAAAAGTAATTACCCTTTGGCTTCTGGTGACCTCAACTAACCTTTGTTGCAGGGCCAGAGAAAATAAAAGCTGACCATCAGCCTGCCCTGGCTGCCCTGGGCTTAACCTGCTGTGTGAATGAAGAACAACCCAACAAAGGATGAGAGGATGTTGCCATGGAAATAGCCCTGGATGAAGGAGCAAAAATCAGAAATTTATCACAATTAATTGTTCTATTAAGAACCTCCCATCTTTTGGATTATTCCCTGGGGGTAGGGAGGGAAGATGTATTCTCATTTAGAACTTATGAGAGAAAATTCTGCTTGCATAAATGAGGCAGCCCATATAGTAAAACCATTCTAAGTAGTGGCGAGAATTGGACAGCTTTGTGAGAGACGGAAGGATCTATACCTCCTTATAATCTATAAAGATGCAAATGCAAACATCTAGGACGAGGGCCAAAGAACCTCATGCTATCAGGGGACCCAGATGAAGTGTTGGTCTGGACATACATCTTTTTAATATTTTCAGTAGACTGTTGCCTGTGCTTTCACGCCTTGGCAAGGTCTGTAAAATACAGGTAATGATATTTTAATAATACAGAAATGTGTTGTCATATTTTGTACTCCTTATTTAGCCTTTCTGTTAAATAGAATCCAAGTTCTATGTATTTTTAACGTGAGCTTGTTTAGATTAGAAAATAGAAGTTGCTATCCAATTATGTTCAGATTAAACTAGACTAATCCATGATGCTGTGGGTACTATAGACTAATTGCAGAAAAAAGACATAGAGTGAGAAATAGTTCTTTTATTGAAACCTACAATTATCTCTTAGGTAGAAGCAGACATATTTAAAAATAATAATATTTTATGTTTAACATGAGAATGTTTTCATTTTTATTCATTATACGAAGATGAAGTTAGTCTTTAAAATGTGAATTTTTTGATCATTCTTTCATTTATTTGTCTTAAGTGGATTAATTATTGAGCAAAGAACTGTATGTCAACCGTTTTTTGCTTGCCAGAATAGCAATATGAAACACTATTTGCTATAGTTCTTAAATAGCCAGTTACTTACGTTAATCAGTTTTTAAAATAATTTGTGGTGCTAAAACAAAGCAGGTGGTTAAGCTCAGACATTGATTTTCTCTTTAATGGGTATTTCATCAGTGAAATTTTAACTACTGATGAAGGATAATATAAAACCGTAGTAGGCATTCACCAAAGATCCTTGCTTACAATGAGAAGATATGTTTCTCTGTCACAGCGAAAGATGCCAACATGAGTTTCATCCATGAACCAATGAACCTATGAATTTTAACTCCAGATGTTGACAGGAAATTAATCTCATACTAGGGAGCATTGTCAGCTTTCATTAGAACTCGGGAAGTTTACATTTAGTAGAAACAAACTTTTTAAACGAAGGGACATGTGTTGGAATTCTGTTAACTAATAATGAAATCCAGCTCTTGGGCTTCTTATTTACCCATCTGGTCCCTACAGTTCGTTTATCACTCATTTGGTGTGATTCTGATATTGTTAAGGCAAGAATTGTTAGTACCAAGTGTTACCCCAGGTACCTGTGGTTGGAAGGCCTATATCTAATAATATAATGAACTTGGCTAGACTCATTGAACACTCTCCATGGCCTTTGGTAGGCTTTTAAGCTTTTTTCTCTGCTATAGATAACGGTTTTTCTTAAGCGGCAGCGACATATCTCTAAAAATACATCTACAATAAGGTCCTAGTTGTACTTACCTTGTAGGTCAGCAGCACCTTGCTGGTGGTGAATATGCTTCTTAATTTCCATTTACTTTAGTTTGCTGGTAAGCACATACCTGCTTGTAGGGTGTTAAGAGCGTTCTTTCTGGCTGAGGCGTTTGCAGAATTGGGCTTTGTCTTTACAGTTCTCACTTTATTTGGACCCTTTCCCAGTGTTCTCTGTTTATTAACCCTCACCTGGATAGCTTGGCTGAGGCAATGGAACCAAAAGTAGAGATGGTAATGGGTTTCTGTTGTTTTACCTGTTTGGGCCAATAGAAGAATGAAAGGGAGAATGATGATCAAGATCAAAATGTAAAAAACAGTTCTAATCTTTCCTTACATAGAGAGAGGCAGCAGATATCTGGCTGGTCTCCCCCATTTAAAATGATTATGCATAATTTCTATTGATTTAGATAATCAGTTATGTATTATAATTATGGAAAGCTATTTCATTATGTACAGTTTACTTATGGGCTACATTTTTATTGTTCTCAATTTTGTTCAGAGGAAAAAAATTATATATATTTATGAAGTTTTTTTTACATAGAAATCTTCCCAAAATATTTTTGTAAGGAATAGGATAGATCAAATCTCTCAATGACTAGATATTTAAGTGCAGACATGAGAGTATTTACTGATTTATAACTAATAAAACTTCAACCTAACTGCTCTTCAATGACATCTAGAAAAACGATATTAAAGTGTGATGAGTAACTTAAAAGACAAGGCCTACTGAGAATAGTTTTTTATATTTTTCTAGCTAGCTGCACTTTATTTTTAATCTTTTATTCTATGTGTGCAAACTTAACTACAAAATAATTCCGCAAACTCTGCGGTGTAACTGAGGAGCTAAATACAGTATGTTAGAATCACAAAAATAATTATGATGTAAATGGAAGCAAAAATTAGATGATAAATATATGTGTGGAAAAATGCCAATAATTACCATCCGGTACACTCTGAATGTACATATTTAAAAACCAATATGGAATTTGGTTAAGACAGTTCAAGATAATTTTTATAGGGTTAACATTACATACTTTAAAACAGCATGTTATTTTGTCAGCAGAGTTTAATATAATTTATATAAGGTAAACATAGAAATTTTAAAAATTATATGGCATTTTATCAAGAAAGTTTATGATAATATTGGGTTGAATAGACACTTTCAACCGAAGGGGGAAAAACTGTTTTAACAGTATATGAGTGTTAACACTACCAGCTCCAAATTAAACAAAAATTAACGGCATGGCATTATTCTGACATACTCGGTATTTAAAATATCTTTCCATGTATTACGTGTGGTGTAATGAATCATATGGAGAATATAGGATATTTTAGCGGAATATCAAACTGTGGTGTTAATACTTTGTCTAGGTTAAGGGATGTGAAAACATCATAAAAAATTATATGGCATCAGTGTTCCTCATAAAAGGATATAATTCAGTCTTCAACAGACTGATGGAAATGAAATGCTGTCAACCTTTTTATATTTTTAAGCACAATGTATAAAGGAGGTAACTCATGAAAACAAATTTAGATCAATTTAAATACATCATAGGAAACAAAGATATTCCAAAGAAATGGTCAAATTTGCCTCTCATCAAGTCCTGCAAGGTTTGTCCTGGGTTGAAGCAGGGAGTAGGAATTTTATAAACTATTATGTTATACATAATATATCCATACATATTATGCCATCCTGAAGCAGACGATTAACCCAGTTTAAAGTCACAACTACTAGAATTTAATGTACAATAGTACCAGGTATCCAGCTCTGAAGTAGCTGGGTTTGGGGCTTTCTATTTGTACCTCCCCACCACAAGCACATAACTTACAGTTCATATCTAAGCTTTGAGTAAGATTATCAGCTACCTTGAAAGTTACCTTCAGGATGAAATACCTTTAAATGCTGCAGCGCGCTGGATTTCCAGTTAACCAAACTGTATTTCCAGCAGAAACTCCTGGGATATAGAGTAGTTCTTGTCTGTAAGCCCTTCCCGCTGGTCTTCTTAGGAAGCATTGCTGGAGCGCTTTATTTATTTTTTTAAATCCTGTTGATAATTTGACTCTCTGTCAACTAATGCTTGCCGACTCATCACTAGCCTTTCTTAGGGTGGAGATGACTGGAAGGCTGAAGGACTGCAGGCCATACATCATTCTCCCCTTCTCAGTGTACCTTAATATGAACATGGCATCATGACTCTGAGGAAAGGAGGGGAAAGCTGAGCCATCAGATATTCCACAAATTGCAGGCTTTCCCTATGTCCTGTAGTGCCGGAAAGGGGGATTATTGCTGCAGAAAAAAAAATCTGGCCACTCTGTAGAAATAATCACTGCAGTTGAGCTCCTTGCTATCTCCCCCTGTTTTCTCTCTCTTTCTCTCTGTGTGTCTCTTCCTCTCTCTTTTTCTTGCTCTCTGTACGAGGCCCCAGCTGATTCAGGCTGCATCCAACCATACATAAATCATTCCCCTTATTCTATTGGTTACATGGTACATGGCAAGTATTGATTTTTTCCGTTGCCTCATTGCTGGAGAACACTTGGTTTTTGTGAGACAGAAAAAGCAAAAACCCAATCAAACCAAAGCAAACAAAAAAATCCTCACCAGAGTTTTGTTTAGATAAGAAATAATCAGGTAGATGTGTACCATGCTGATGGTAAGTGTGTTCTAAAAAGAGCATACTTTTGGGAGGCCTTTTACTGACTATCTGCACGTTCTCAATATCTCCTGTCTCAAAATTAAGAAAAAAGAATTGTTTCTAGTTGTGGAGGTTCTGGGCTTAGGAATTAGGAAGGATACACAGAGAGGGCAATCCTCTCTAATTGTGCAGGGTAAAGAGGCATCTAATTGATCACTAACTCTAGGGAAAAAAAAGTTTAGTTAAAACACAACTTACAAAACAGGACTAAAGAGGCAAAAAATAATGCCTCATAGCCAAATCACAGCATGCAATACTGGAAGAAAGGGATGTTTACCTAGGTTTATTTTGTGTGGTGATAAAATGTGCAATTGCGCCTTGTTTGTGTGAAGCATAAATGTAAAAACACTGTCAAAATATCCTGTCTTGTAATACTCAGAGATGGGAAATAGCAAAAAAGCACATGTGTCTTAGTTTAGGATTCTGACATTTAAGTCTTCAGAACCTAAGTTAAAACACGCAAGAGTCTTAATATATTATTTGTCACCAACAGCCATTTGTTTTAAAGTGATAGCAGCTCTTGGACTCTATCCAAAGGGGTTTTATTCTTGAAATATCAAAATGACTTATTTATGAGGTAATGCTGTCCAAAGGAGTGTCCCAATATAGGAGGAAATTGTTATAACGAGGAAATCATTGTAAGAAGGTGATAGTGCTAATATAAGATGTGAAAAGATGGTAAAATCCACTTCAAGTTTATGAGCCTGTGTCACAACTTATTATTAATCTAACAAAGGGCGAAGTTCAAGAGCAAAAACAATTCAGTGGGTTACACAAGTGTCAGGGTATTTTCTTTTGCATTCTACTTAGATCTGTCAACTAATAAATTCACCATGTGCAAAAACTGCAAGTGAGAAATGTAATGTCTTCTTTAACCTACTTTATGAAGTTAAAAAATTTCTTTTAACCCCAAGCCTTTACTCCTTACATAGAGAGTCCACTAAGTTAAACTGTCACTAGCCTCAGAAATCAGACTACGATTTCTCTTTTTATAATCACAAAAGCTGTGCTGGAGTCTTTTTGGTCTGTCAATTTACCTTGTAGCCCTTGGTCCTTAATCCACGTTTATGATAAGGTCTGCCCAACAGAGGATTCTGTGGAGTTGAGCTGCGAGGGGCTGCCCAGCTAGAGCTGTGCCCAGCCCTTTGGGTGTTTAGCTTCTCAATGCACAGAATACTACTCATCTCTCTTCTCCTTATCAATCCCTTTTATTGAAGCTCTTAGAGCTTCTCTTTTTACGTGCAAGTGCTGGTTTATCTAAATTGCCATTTCAAGGGAACTGTGAATTAAGATGTGGGAAAAGGCTTTAGGAAAACTGCGTGGAATTTTGTAGATATTAATATTTCATTGTTTTGTTTGTTTGTTATAGTTTGGGGCTCCAGCCCACTGCTTATTTTTTTTAATCATCTCATATCCATGAACTGGGGAGAGTAAGATTGCCTGTCAACCTACCTAGATGGCAAAAGAGTTCATAAAGCACCTTGATTCTCAATCCTTTGACCCAGCAATCTTATTACTGGGTATATCCCCAAAGGATTATAAATCATTTTATTATAAGGACACATGCACATGTATGTTTATTGTGGCACTATTCACAATAGCAAAGACTTGGAACCAACCCAAATGTCCATCAATAATAGACTGCATTAAAAAATGTGGCACACATACACCATGGAATACTATATAGCCATAAAAAAGGATGAGCTCATGTCCTTTGCATGGACATAGATGAAGCTGGAAACCATCATTCTCAGCAAACTAACACAAGAACAGAAAACCAAATACTGCCATGTTCTGAGTCATAAGTGGGAGTTGAACAACGAGAACACATGGACACAGGAAGGGGAACATCACACATAGGAGCCCATTGGAGGGTGGGGAGCTAGGGGAGATTAGAAATACCTAATGTAGATGACGGGTTGATGGATGCAGGAAACCCCCAGGTCACCTGTATACCTATGTAACAAACCTGCCTGTTCTGTACATGTATCTCAAAACTTAAAGTATAATAATAAAAAATTTTAAAAAGAGAAACGATTTCTTTTAGAGATATGCTCATTGTTAACACTTTGTAAAATAAAAAAAGGATTTTGAGCATTTTGAATTTAAAAGGTAACAGACATGATAATGACCAAAATTATAGGCAAAGCTTTGGACATGACCTTTTTTCCTTTCTCTGTCTCATCCTTTCCTAACTCAACAACTTGAACACGTTTCTTGACCGTTACTTGTTGCAAGTGGTTTGCTTGACCTAGGGAAAGCTGCAAAGCTAAATGTCCATGTCCCCTCCAAATGCGGTGGGCTCACTGGGCAAAAACACACAGGCATACAAGCTTTTGTGCAAGCAGAGTGCACATCACACACATGGTACAGGTTTCTGCTGTGTAACACTAGTGCTCTCTAGGTCTGTTTGTCTAGAAAAATTGAACCTTAAGTAATGAATACCAAAAGTGCTCTTCATTTTAACTTTTTATTTTCATTCACTGTAACAAGATTTTAATTGATAAGCAGAGCCTTGCCCACAGTGGACACTGAAAAGGCATTTCTTTGTTTAGTTTGATTCAGCCTGGGCTCCAAAAGAGACGTAACTATAACCAAGGCTAGCAATTCTTATGCACTCAGGGGGTTACATGTATTATTTCACGTAATTCTCATAGTAACCATGTTTTTAACCAACCTTTTCTTAATGCCCATTTAAAAAATGAGGGCACTGAGGCTGAGAGAAGCCAGGTAATTTGCTGAAGGCCCCCTCGCTAATCAAAGGTGGAATTGTGTTTCAGACCCTGTTGCTGTGAAATCACCCAGTGAGGTGGGGCAGTGGCTGCCTGGCAGAGGCCATTTTTGCCAGCTGAAGGTCTTGAGCAAGAGCTTCAGCAAGAGCATAGCTTCTGTGCTGGACTTGAAATACATTGTATTCCATGATTTTCATATTCTGTGGGTATACTTTGGTTCACTATAAAAAAAGAGAAATATTTAAAATTTTCTTTTTTTTTTGAAAGAAAGAAAGAGAAAGAGAAAGAGGGAGAGAGAGCAGGAGTCTTGCTCCATTGCCCAGGCTGGAATGCAATCTAAAAATAGGTATTAAAAACCTCTTTTATGCCAATAATTTTGCTTAACAGCAGAGACAGGAAGGAATAAGGGAAGAAAATAACAAACAAACAGCCAACCAATATTTCATTTAAGTCTGGGAAATGCTATACAAATGCTGAAGAGTGATTTACTTCCAATTATGTGGTCACTTTCAAAATAGGTGTAAGGTGATGCTGAGAAAAATGTGTGTTCTGTGGACCTGGGGTGAAGAATTCTATATTCACTGAGTTTACTTGTTCCAGGTCTGAGTTTGAATCATAGAAGTCCCTGTTAATTTTCTATCTCATTGATCCATCGAATATTAACAATGTGGTGTCAAAGTCTCCTGCTATTATTGTGCAGGAGTCCAAGTGTCTTTAAAAGTCATTAAGAACTTGTCTTATGTATCCGGGTGTTCCTGTATTGGGTGCATATATATTTATGATCATTGACTCCTGTTGTTGCATTGGTCCTTTTACCGTTAAGTAGTGTCCTTCTTTGTTTCTTTTAGCCTTTGTTACTATTAAAGTCTATTTTGTCCTGTGTGTTTTTTTTTTTTGCTCTCCATTTGAATGGTGAATCTTCCACCAACCCTTTGAGTCTTTGTGTGTCCTTGCTTATGAGATGGATCTGGATACAGCAAACTGATGAGTTTTGACTTTTTATTCAATTTGCCTGCCTGCATCTTTGATTAGGGCATTTAATCCATTTAAGTTTAGGATTAATATTGATATTTGTGAGTTTAATATTGTCATTTAATGCTAGCTGGCTATTTTGTCTGTTAGTTGATATAGATTCTTCATTATGGAGATACTGTTTACCTTTTGGTAAGTTTTTGGGATGACTGATACTGGTTGTTCCTTTCTGTGTATAGTGCTTCTTTCAGAAGCTCTTGCAAAGCAGGCCTCGTGGTGATGAAATCTCTGAGTGCTTGCTTGTTCATGAAAAATTTTATTTTTCCTTCATTTATGAAGCTTAATTTGGCTGGATGTGAGATTCTGGGTTGAAAATTCTTTTCTTTGAGGATACTGAATATTGACCCCCCACTCTCTTCTAGTTTGTAGGGCTTCAGCTGAGAGATCTGCTGTGAGTCTGATAGGCTTCCCTTTATGGGTAACCTGACCTTTCTCTCTAGCTGACCTTAGAATTTTCTTTTTTATCTCAACCCTGGTGAATCTAACGATTATGTGTCTTGGGATTGCTCTACTTAAGGAATATCTTTGTGGTGTTTTCTGTATTACCTGGACTTGAATATTGTCCTGCCTTACTAGGTTAGGAAAGTTTTCCTGAATAATATCCTGAAGAATCTTTTCCAGCTTAAATTCATTCTCTTCATGACATTCATGTACACCTATCAAATGTAAATTAGGTCTTTTCATATAGTCCCATATTTCTTGGAGACTTTGCTCATTCCTCTTTACTCCTTCTTCCCTAATCTTGTCTTCTCATTTCATTTCATTAAGTTGGTCTTCGACCTCTGCTATCCTTTCTTCTGCTTGATCAATTCAACTGTTAAAACCTGTGCATACTTCTCAGAGTTCTCGTATTGTATTCTTCAGTTCCATTAATTCACTTATATTCCTCTCTAAATTGTCTGTTCTCATTAAGATTTCGTCAAACCTTTTTTCAAGGTTCTTAGTTTCTTTACATTGGGCTAGAACATGTTCTTTTAACTCACAGAAGTTTCTTATTATCCACTTTCTGAAGCCTAATTCTGTTATTGGAGCACACATGTTCTCCATCAGGCCTTGTTCCCTTGTTGATGAGGAACTGTGATCTCCTGTAGAGGCATTCTGATTTGGGGTATTCTCATCCTTTTTAAGCTGATTTCTTCCCATCATTGTAAGTTTATCCACCTGTCTTTGTAATTACCGACTTTCAAATTAGGTCTCTGAGTGGACATCCAACTTATTGATTCCCAGCACCAGAATCTGAGCAACCCATTGCGCCAGCTAAAACAGCAGCATTAAGATTTGTGGTGCTTTTCTGCCTGGGAATCTCCAGTCTGTCTTCCTTCTTGAGTCCCTTTTTTGATCAGCCGAATAGGCGACTCTGCCTTTCCGGAGCTCCAAACATCAACCCAAAGGGGACCCAGTCCCGTTTACTCTGCACCAAGAACCACCACACTGGGGTGCTAGCAAAACTGCCTCGCTGGCCACAACAGTTGTGCTGGCGACCCGTGGGGCTCCTCTGCTGGGAATCTCCTGGTCTGTGAGCAACAAAAATTTGAAAGTCCTCTCATTCTCTGTGCTTTCACTGGGAGCTACCATCCTGAGCTGCTAGTAATCAGACATCTTGGATCTCTCTCCAATATTTAAAATTTTCTAGTGGAGATTGCCATTAAAAGGAATTTCTTTGTGGATGCTTTTGAAGATGAATATTATTTTGGGGCATAAAATGTCTGTCTGCTAACTATTTGGAGGGTTTAGCTAATGTGAGCCTCATGCATGGAAGAAGCAATGGTGGCCGGGCCACAGCACATGAGAGTCCCAAATAGAACCCATGCCCTGCTCTGAGGAAACATGATTTTTCCACAGAAAGTGGTAAGAATGCACAGTTGAATTAATAGGTCTTTATGAGAACCCAAACACCACTCTTTCTTATAATTTTTCTACTAAAACACAGCCAGAGGAAACAACGTAGTGAGTAGGGCTTACCTAGATGATCTCCTGTAACATCAGGTCATAATGGCTTCAAAATTTTAAGGTGGGAAGAAATGTAGTTGAGAAGCTGGTTGTCTATCTTGTTTGCAGCAAACTCCTTAGAGAAGGAAGATGGCTCAAACCTATTCTGAGGGGACTAAACTGAGGTTCTGTTGCTGGAGTCCCCTCTTACCCAGTGCTCTTAGTCTCTGTGACAGAGTGGTTTACTTAGAAAGCATTTATGCATAAGTATTGAGGGCAAGTATGTATTCTAAAATGTAACTAATAATAAGAAGAGTAGTAAAGTTGGCAACTGATATGGGCACACATCACCAGGCATACATTTACCTTTCTTCTCACCACATTCCTACCATTGTTTTTGTTCTCCTTCGTGCCCATCTGATAGATATACTGGCCAATTCCCAAACTAAGATCTGGAAGGGACATTATGATAGTGGCTACCTTAGAACACATCCCAAGAAATACTGCAGCCCAGCCATTTGCTTACTCCTGGCCTGCATTAGCAGTTGATAAGTCCCAGTAAACAGGATTGTCCAACTTATCAGAACTCATTTCATGGCCTGGGTAGAAAAATAAGGTGTGAATGGGCTGTGGGAGAAGACAATGTAATCAATACCCTGTGTTCTAAAACTGGACCAGAAAGAACAAGAGAAAGGTATTTTACCTGAATTCATTGCTTAGCAACAAAGATATTACAGAGAATGGTTTCCTATAGGTTACCATGTAACTGGCTGTGACATTACCAAACAGCTGGCCTACTAATCTACATACCCTTTTACCCCAGTCAGCTGAAAAGGGACCATGGACAGCTCACAAACAATAGATACACATCTAATGTTTTATTTAAGAGCCAACAGAAGTCACATCTGTATGGGTCCTGCAGCCATTTGGCTTGAACTGTTGTAACTTGGATGTCTTGCCCTCAACATATGAAAAAATAGTTTCTACCAGAAGGCTACCTGGTGGAGCTTCAGGGAGGAAATATTTCTTGTAAGCACAAAGTGTAAAGTTTTGTTGAAGAGGAAGAACTGGATGCAAAGAGTCATTTAAAGGCAAAATAAAATCTGGTTCTTCCCAGTTTCTAATGGATAGATACTGAATTGGCCTGGAATTAGAATGTCATATGCAACAGATTAGAAACTTATGATATTGTTAGATCTAAATAGAGCTTAGCACATTTTGACTCCAGGAGGATTAGATTCAGATATTCTTATTTTAAAAGACCACATTATAAGCCAGGATTTCTTACTAAGTAATTTCTTTTCTGGGTCTCTGAGAAAAAAACCTAAAACCAAGATATATTTGTCTGTATGTGTTATTCACATGCATGTCTTCTAGGATTTTTTTTATTGCATTTTCAGTTTTGGGGTACATGTGCAGAACATGCAAGATAGTTGCATAGGTACACACATGGCAGTGTGATTTGCTGCCTTCCTCCCCTTCACCCACATCTGGCATTTCTCCCCATGCTATCCCTCACCAGCTTCCCCCACCCTACTGTCCCTCCCCCCAATAGACCCCAGTGTGTAGTGCTCCCCTCCCTGTGTCCATGTGTTCTCACTGTTCATCACCTGCCTATGAGTGTTTCATTTTCTGTTCTTGTGTCAGTTTGCTGAGAACGATGTTCTCCCAATTCATCCAGGTCCCTACAAAGGACACGTTTTTGATTGCTGCATAATATTCCATGGTGTATATGTGCCACATTTTCCCAGTCCAGTCTATCATCGATGGGCATTTGGTTTGATTCCATGTCTTTGCTATTGTATACAGTGCTGCAATGAACATTCGTGTGCATGTGTCCTTATAGTAGAACGACTTATAGTCCTTTGGATATATACCCAGTAATGGGATCGCGGGGTCAAATGGAATTTCTATTTCTAGGTCTTTGAGGAATCATGACAGTGTCTTCCACAATGGTTGAACTAATTTACACTCTCACCAGCAGTGTAAAAGTGTTTCTATTTCTCCACATCCTCTCCAGCATCTGTTGTCTCCAGATTTTTTAATGATCGCCATTCTAACTGGCGTGAGATGGTATCTCAATGTAGTTTTGATTTGCATTTCTCTAATGACCAGTGATGATGAGCATTTTTTCATATGTTTGTTGGCCTCATGTATGTCTTCTTTTGTAAAGTGTCTGTTCATATCCTTTGCCCATTTTTGAATGGGCTTGTTTGTTTTTTTCTTGTAAATCTGTTTCAGTTCTTTGTAAATTCTGGATATCAGCCCTTTGTTAGATGGGTAAACAGTAAAAATTTTTTCCCATTCTGTTGGTTGCCGATCCACTCTAGTGACTGTTTCTTTTGCCGTGCAGACGCTGTGGAGTTTGATTAGGTCCCATTTGTCTATTTTGGCTTTTGTTGCCAATGCTTTTGGTGTTTTGGTCATGAAGTCCTTGCCTACTCCTATGTCCTGAATGGTTTTGCCTAGATTTCCTTCTAGGGTTTTTATGGTGCCAGGTCTTATGTTTAAGTCTTTAATCCATCTGGAGTTAATTTTGGTGTAAGGTGTCAAGAAGGGGTCTAGTTTCTGCTTTCTGCACATGGCTAGCCAGTTTTCCCAACACCATTTATTAAACAGGGAATCCTTTTCCCATTGCTTGTTTTTGTCAGGTTTATCAAAGATTGTATGCTAGTAGATATGTTGTGTTTCCTCTGATGCCTCTGTTATGTTCCATTGGTCTATATCTCTGTTTTGGTACCAGTACCATGCTGTTTTGATTACTGTAACCTTGTAGTTTAGTTTGAAGTCTGGTAATGTGATGCCTCCTGCTGAGTTCTTTTTGCTTAGAATTGACTTGGCTATGCAGGCTCTCTTTCGGTTCCATATGAAGTTTAAGGTAGTTTTTTTCCAGTTCTGCGAAGAAGGTCATTGGTAGCTTGATGGGGATAGCATTGAGTCTGTAAATTACTTTGGGCAGTATAGCCATTTTCACAATATTGATTCTTCCTAACCATGAACATGGAATGTTTCTCCATCAGTTTGTGTCCTCTCTTATTTCGTTGAGCAGTGGTTTGTAGTTCTCCTTGAAAAGGTCCTTTACGTTCCTTGTTAGTTGTATTCCTAGGTATTTTATTTCTTTGTAGCAATTGTGAATGGCAGTTTGTTCTTGATTTGGCTCTCTTTCAATCTGTTATTGGTGTATAGGAATGCTTTTGATTTTTGCACATTGATTTTGTATCCTGAGACTTTGCTGAAGTTGCTTACCAGTTTCAGGAGTTTTTGGGCTGAGATGATGGGGTCTTCTAGATATACTATCATGTCATCTGCACATAGAGACAATTTGCCTTCCTCCTTTCCTATTTGAATACCCTTTATTTCCTTTTCTTGCCTGATTGCTTTGGCTATAACTTCCAGTACTTTATTGAATAGGAGTGGTGAGAGAGGGCATCATTGTCTAGTGCCAGATTTCAAAGGGAATGTTTCCAGTTTTTGCCCATTCAGTATGATATTGGCTGTTAGTTTGTCATAAGTAGCTTTTATTATTTTGTGATACATTCCATCAATACAGAGTTTATTGAGGGTTTTTAGCATAAAGCGCTGTTGAATTTTGTCAAAGGCCTTCTCTGCATCCATTGAGATAATCATGTGGTTTTTGTTTTTGGTTCTGTTTATGTGGTGAATTACATTTATAGGCTTGCATATGTTGAACCAGCCTTGCATCCCCAGGATGAATTCTACTTGATCATGGTGGATAAGCTTTTTGATGTGCTGTTGCAATCGGCTTGCCAGTATTTTATTGAAGATTTTTGCGTCTATGTTCATTATAGAAATTGGCCTGAAGTTTTCTTTTCTTATTGAGCCTCTGCTGGGTTGTGGTATCAGGATGATGTTGGTCTCATAAAATGACTTGGGAAGGATTCCCTCTGTTTGGATTATTTTGAATAATTTCAGAAGGAATGGTAACAGTTCCTCTTTGTGTGTCTGGTAGAATTCGCCTGTGAACCCATCTGGACCTGGGCGTTTATTGTGTGGTAGGCTCTTAATTGCTGCCTCAACTTCAGACCTTATTATTGGTCTATTTATAGTTTCAGATTCCTCAAGGTTTAGGCTTGGGAGAACACAAGCGTCCAGGAATTTATCCATTTCTTCCAGGTTTCGTAGTTTATGTGCATAGAATTGTTTGTAATATTCTCTGATGATGGTTTGAATTTCTGTGGAATCTGTGGTAATTTCCCCTTTATCGTTTTTTATTGCATCTATTTGGTTATTTTCTCTTTTCTTTTTTAATCAATGTGGCTAGTGGTCTGTCTATTTTGTTGATCTTTTCAAAAAACCAGCTCTTGGATTTATTGATTTTTTGAAGGATTTTTCGTTCTCTATCTCCTTCAGTTCTGCTCTGATCTTAGTTATTTCTTGTCTTCTGCTAGGTTTTGAGTTTTTTTGATCTTGCTCCTCTAGCTCTTTCAATTATGATGATAGGATGTCAATTTTGGATCTCTCCACTCTTCTCATGTGGGCACTTATTTCTATAAATTTTCCTTTAGATCCTGCTTTAAATGTGTCCCAGAGATTCTGGTACGTTGTGTCTTTGTTCTCATTGGTTTCGAAGAACTTCTTTATTTCTGCCTTCATTTCATTGTTTATCCAATCAACATTCAAGAACCGGTTGTTCAGTTTCCATGAAGCTGTGCGGTTCTGAGTTAGTTTCTGAATTCTGATTTCTAACTTGATTGCACTATGGTCTGAGAGACTGTTTGCTATGATTTCAGTTGTTTTGCATTTGCTGAGGAGTGCTTTCCTTCCAATTATGTGGTCAATTTTAGAGTAGGTGTGATGTGGTGCTGAGAAGAATGTATATTCTGTGGATTTGGGGTGGAGAGTTCTGTAAATGTCTATCAGGTTTGCTTGTTCCAGGTCTGAGTTCAAGCCCTGGGTATCCTTGTTAATTTTCTGTCTGGTTGATCTGTCAAATATTGACAGTGGAGTGTTAAAGTCTCCCACTGTTACTGTGTGGGAGTCTAAGTCTCTTTGTAAGTCATTAAGAACTTGCCTTATATATCTGGGTGCTCTTGTATTGGGTCCATATATATTTAGGATTGTTATCTCTTCTTGTTGTATCAATTTTTTTTACCATTATGTAATGTCCTTCTTTGTCTCTTTTGATCTTTGTTGCTTTAAAGTCTATTTTATCAGAGACAAGAATTGCAACTCCTGCTTCTTTTTACTCTCCATTTGCTTGGTAAATCTTCTTCCATTCCTTTATTTTGAGCCTTTGTGTATCCTTGCATGTGAGATGGGTTTCCTGGATACAGCACACTGATGGGTTTTGGCTTTTTATTGAATTTGCCTGTCTGTGTCTTTTGATTGGTGCATTTAGCCCATTTACATTTAGGGTTAATATTGTTATGTGTGAATTTTATACTGCCATTTATGCTAGCTGGCTGTTTTGCCCGTTAATTGATGCAGATTCTTCATTTTGTTGATGCTTTTTAGTAGCATTTGGTATGTTTTTGGAATGGCTGGTACTGGTTGTTCCTTTCTATGTGTAGTGCCTCTTTCAGGATCTCTTGTAAAGCAGGCCTGGTAGTGACAAAATCTCTGAGTACTTGCTTGTTCACAAAGGATTTTATTTTTCCTTCACTTATGAAGCTCAGTTTGGCTGGATATGAAATTCTGGGTTGATAGTTCTTTTCTTTAAGGATGTTGAATATTGGCCCCCACTCTCTTCTGGCTTGTAGAGTTTCTGCTGAGAGATCTGCTGTGAGTCTGATGGGCTTCTCTTTGTGGGTGACCCGACCTTTCTCTCTGGCTGCCCTTAGTATTTTCTCCATCATTTCAACCCTGGTGAATCTGACGATTATGTGCCTTGGGGTTGCTCTTCTTGCGGAATATCTTTGTGGTGTTCTCTGTATTTCCTGGACTAGAATATTGGCCTGCCTTGCTAGGTTGGGGAAATTTTCCTGGATAATATTCTGAAGAGTATTTTCCAGCTTGGATTCATTCTCTTTGTCACCTTCAGGTACACCTATCAAACGTAGGTCTCTTCACATAGTCCCACATTTCTTGCAGACTTTGTTAATTCCTTTTTGCACTTTTTTCTCTAATCTTGCCTTCTTATTTTATTTCATTGAGTTGATCTTCGATCTCTGATATCCTTTCTTCTGCTTGGTCAATTTGGCTGTTGAAACTTGTGCATGCTTCGTGAAATTCTCATGTTGTGTTTTTCAGCTCCATCAATTCACTCATATTCCTCTCTATGTTGTCCATTCTTGTTTTCATTTCATCAAATCTTTATTCAAGGTTCTTAGTTTCTTTACATTGAGTTAGAACATGTTCTTTTAGCTCATAGAAGTTTCTCATTACCCACCTTCTGAAGTCTGATTCTGTCATTTCATCACACTCATTCTCTGTCCAGCTTTGTTCCCTTGCTGGTGAGGGGTTGTGGTCCCTTGTAGGAGGTGAGGTGTTCCAGTTTTGGGTGTTTTTATTTTTTGCGCTGGTTTCTTCCCATCTTTGTGGATTTATCCACCTGTCATCTGAGTAGTTGCTGACTTTTTGATTGGGTCTCTGAGTGGAGGCCCAGATTGTTGATGATGAAATATTTCTGTTTCTTAGTTTTCCTTCTAACAGTCTAGCCCCTCTGCTGTACGACTGCTGAGGTTCACTCCAGGCCCTGCTTGTCTGGGGTACACCTATAGCAGCTGCGGAACAGTG
This sequence comes from Callithrix jacchus, assembly GCF_049354715.1. Lineage (NCBI taxonomy): Eukaryota > Metazoa > Chordata > Mammalia > Primates > Cebidae > Callithrix > Callithrix jacchus. Next base: position 58,128,902 of record NC_133515.1, on the reverse strand, counting down.
AGGGTTGCTACCAGTTTCTTCTTCTGCTATCTTTGTCCCAGAATGATGCCCTCCAAATGTCAGTCTGATCAGTCCTCTGTGAGGTGACTCTTTGGGTATATTGGGGTCAGGGAGCTCCTTGGGGAGACAGTCTGTAGTTTATAGGAGCTCAAGTGATGAGCTGTGAGCTCCGTTGTTCATTCAGCGTTGATAGGCAGGTACGTTTAAGTCTGCTGCAGCAGAACTGATAAAGCCCCTTTTTTTCCTCAGGTGCTCTGTCCTGGGGAGTTACGGCTTTCTTTAGGAGTATCCATTGCACTGTCCTGCCCAGCAAGGAGGCACTCTAGTCACTGCCTGCTTACAGAGGCTATGCTGAGCTGCTCTGGGCTCCAACCTGCTGCCATGGGCTTCGCCCTGCGGCCATGTGTAATTCCCTGCAGTCCTGTTTATATGGGTGTGGTTAGAACTCTCTCTGTTATGGCGGGTTGCCTTGGCAATGGCAGGCTGAGTCAGCAATGACAGAGTACCTCTGTAGAGGTGGAGTGCCTCAGTAATGGTGGACACCCCTCTCCAACTGAGCTGCAACATCCTGGGTTCAGCTGTGCTTGCCATGAAACTCTCAACCCCGAGCGTTTCCAATTGCTGTTTTGTTTGTTTTTGTGGGGGTGGGACCCGCTGAATCTGATCACCTGGCTCTCTGCCTCAGAACCCCCCATTTTTTTTTTAATTTGATGGGTTGACTCTCTCCCTGGTGTTCCAGTCCCCTGCTAAAAGGGCGCTGGAATCTGTGATTTCCTGTGTGGCGACCCACTGCGCCGGCTGCAACAATGTTGCTGCTCAGGACTCTCCTGGCCTCACTTACTGTTTAAGTCTTGTTTAATCTGATGAATATGCTAATCTGCCTTCCCAAATCTCAAATTGCCAGTTTAACAGGGCAACCAGACCAGTATATTTTGTACGGAGTGCCACTGTGCTGTGGTGCCAGCCGAAACAGCCGTGCCAGTGGCCCATAGGACTCCTACACCTGGGAATCTCCTGGTCTGTGGGCAATATAGATCCATTTGGAAATGCGGCATCCTCTCATCCTCTGCACTTTCACTGGGAGCTGCAATCCTGAGTTGCTCCTATAGCGCCATCTTCTCCTCTCCCTCCTAGGAGTTTTAATTCCTAATATTTGAAAGTACTTTCCTCTGTATCTGTGAACCCTCAAAATATCTACTTCCAGGCTGACATGAAGGTCAATCTGTTACATGATGGACTGTCCAGAATAATTTACAGGAGGGCTCACTACAATTGCCTGCCCCACCTGCCTCCAAAAGACCCACTGGGGGCATCTGAGAGAGTCTATTTCTAGTAAATGGAACTATAAAGGGCTGAAATTGGTCTTTAAAAATGAACATACCAGAAGCTCCACCCTCCACAACTAAGTCATGAGTCATCATTCCTGGAAGTTTTTCTTCCATTTCTGTTGTGCTGCTGTTGAGTGAGACATCTTAGGAACTCTCTGGAACTGGTTTACCATCGCATAAGGAAGCCCATTATCTTACTTTATAGTCATGTTTCATTTTGGACCAACCGAGAAAAAAGGCCAGTAAATAAGGAAAAAAATCTGACCCCACATACCAGAATGGCACAGTAGTAGTACAGTTTGATGGTCTGAGTTTTGTTTAAAATAATGTGTTTTAATGGATTAATGGCCTTTCAGCTTTAGAAGATAATCTGAAATGATGTGTTAAATGCTAAAATGTAGTCAGACAGCCCTTGTGGATCTTAGTGTTTCTTGGATTCTGCTTAACTTTTTAGCTCTGCACATTGTAGAAGTGCCAGCTTTTCTATACAACCATAAATATACTGGTTATTTTTGGTGATGAAATTTTTAAAAATCATCGTTTAGAAGTCATTCAATGTTCATACATTTTCTATAAGTATATACTCTGTATTAGCTTATTCATCCCTAGCTATTTTATCAGTTGAGTTAATAGGTCCAATATGAATAATAGCTGCTGTTTATTATGCTCCTACTGTGCACCAGTCACTTTACAGGCATACCTGATAAATATTGTGGGGTTGGATCCAGATCATTATGAAGAAGTGAGCCACATGAAATTTTTGGTTTCCGATTGCACGTAAAAGTTGTTTAGACTATACTGTCACCTGTTAAGTGTGTAATAGCATTATATATTAAAAAACAATGGCCATACCTTAATTTAAAAATACTTTATTACTGAAAAATGCTGATGATCATCTGTGCATTCAGTGAGTCATAATCTTTTTTCTGGTGGAGGACCTGGCTTTGGTGTTGATGGCTGCTAACTGATCAGTGTGGTAGCTGCTGAAGATTGGGGTGGCTGTAGCAATATCTTAAAACAAGACCACAATAAGTTTGACACATCAATTAACTCTTCCTTTCATGAAAGATTTCTCTGTAGCATGGAATACTGTTTGATAGTTGTTTAAAGTCTGTTTTATCAGAGACTAGGATTGCAATCCCTGCTTTTTTTTTTGCTTTCCATTTGCTTGGTAAATCTTCCTTCATCCCTTTATTTTAAGCCTATGTGTGTCTTTGCACGTGAGATGGATCTCCTGAATATGGCACACCAATGGGTCTTGACTCTTTACCCAATTTGCCATTCTGGACCTTTTAATTGGGGCATTTAGCCCATTTACCTTTAAGGTTAATGTTGTTATGTGTGAATTTGATCCTGTCATTATGATGCTAGCCGGATATTTTGCCTGTTAGTTGATGCAGTTTCTTCATAGCTTTGATGGACTTTACAATGTTGTATGTTTTTGCAGTGGCTGGTTCTGGTTGCTATTTTCCAGGTTTAGTGCTTCCTTCAGGAGCTCTTGTAAGGGAGGACCGGTGGTGACAAAATCATTTAGCATTTTGCCTGTCCATAAAGTATTTTATTTCTCCTTCACTTATGAGTCTTAGTTTTGCTGAATATGAAATTCTGGGTTGAAAATTCTTTTCTTTGAGGATGTTGATTATTGGCCCACACTCTTTTCTGGCTTGTAGGGTTCCTGCCAAGAGATCTGCTATATGTCTGATGGGCTTTTCTTTTTAGGTAACCCAACCTTCTCTCTGGCTGCCCTTAACAGTTTTTCCTTCATTTCAACCTTGGTGAATCTGATGATTATGTGTCTTGGGGTTGCCCTTCTCAAGGAGTGTCTTTGTGGTGTTCTCTGTATTTCCTGAATTTGAATGCTGGCCTGTTTTGCTAGGTTCGGGAAGTTCTGCTGAATAATATCCTGAAGTGTGTTTTGCAACTTGGTTCCATTATCACTTTCAGGTATACCAATCAAATGTCAGTTTGGTCTTTTCACGTAGCCCCATATTTCTTTTCTTGGAGGATTTGTTTGTTTCTTTTCATTGTTTTTTCTCTAATCTTGTCTTCAAGCTTTATTTTCTTAAGTCGACATTTTTCAAGGTCTGATATTTTTTCTTCTGCTTGATTGATTTGGCTATTGATACTTGTGTATGCTTCATAAAGTTCTCATGTTATGTTTTTCAGACACATAGGTCATTTTTGTTCTTCTCTAAACTGGTTATTCTAGTTAGCAATTACTCCAACCTTTTATCAAGGTTTTTAGCTTCCTTGCATTGGGGTAGAACATGCTCCTTTAGCTTGGAGGAGTTTGTTATTACCCATCTTATGAAGCCTACTTCTGTCAGTTCATCAGACTCATTCTCTAACCCTTGCTGGTGAGAAGTTGTGATCCTTTGGAGGAGAAGAGGCATTCTGTTTTTTTGTTTGTATTTAAAATTTTCAGCTTTTTTGCGCTGGTGTTTCCTCATCTTCAGTCTTTGGATTTTTGCTATTGGTGACCTTTGGATGGAGTTTTTGCATGGTCTTTTGTTGTTGTGGTTGATGTTGATGCTATTGCTTTATGTTTGTTAGCATTTCTTCAAACAGGTCCCTCTTCTGCAGGTCTGCTGGAGTTTGCTGGGGGTCCACTCCAGACCCTGTTTGCCTGAGTGTCACCAGCAGAGGCTGCAGAACAGCAAAGATTGCTGCCTGCTCCTACCTCTGGAAGCTTCATCCCAGAGGGGCACCTGCCAGATGTCACATGGAGCTCTCCTGTACAAGGTGAATGTCAATCCCTGTTGGGAGGTGTCACCCTGTCAGGTGGCACAGGGGTCAGGATCCCACTTAGGAGGCAATATGTCCCTTAGCAGAGCTCAAGCACTGTGCTGGGAGATCTGCTGCTTTCTTCAGAGCCAGCAGGCAGGAACATTTAAGGCTTCTGAAGCTGTGCCCATAGCCACCCCTGCCCCCAGTTGTTCTGTCCCTTCCAGGGAGATGGGAGTTTTATTCATAAGCACCTAACTGAGGCTGATGCCTTTCTTTCAGAGATCCCCTGCCAAAAGAGGAGGAATTTAGAGCAGCAATATGGCTACAGTGGCTTGGAGGCACTGCAGTGGGTTATGCCCAGTTTGAACTTCTGGGAGGCCTTGTTTACACTGTGAAGGAATAAGCACCTATTCAAGCCTTAGTAATGGTGGACACCCTTCCCCCAACCAAGCTAAAGTGTCCCAGGTCGACTTCAGACTGCTGTGCTGCCAGGGAGAATTTCAAGCCAGTGGATCTTAGCTTGCTGGGCTCTGGTGGGGGGGTGGGGTGGGATCCATTGAGCAAGACCACTTGGCTCCCTGGCCTCAGCCCCCTTTCCAGGGGAGTGAACTGTTCTGTCTCATTGGTATTCCAGGCACCACCTGGTATTAAAACAAAACAAAACAAAACAAAACTCCTGCAGCTAGCTTGGTGTCTGCCCAAATAGCTGCCTAGTTTCATGCTCGAAACCCAGGGCCTTGGTGGTATAGGTATTTGAGGGAATCTTCTGGTTTGCAGGTTGTGAAGATGGTGGGAAAAGCATAGTATCTGGGCAGAATAGTACTGTCCCTCATGGCAGGGTCCCTAACGGCCTCCCTTGGCTAGGGGAGGGAACTCCCCAACCCCTTCACCCTGCTTGTGCTTGCCCTCCATGGGCTGCACCCACTGTCTAACCAGTACCAATGAGATAAACCAGTTACCTCAGTTGGTAATGCAGAAATCACTTGCCTTCTGTGTTTATCTCACTGGGAGCTGCAGATTGGAGCTGTTCCTATTTGGCCATCTTGCCTGGGAATAGGTTTCTTTCCTAATTTGTTTTTCAGATTGTCCACTATTGGCACATGGAAATGTGACTGGCTTTTGTATATTGATTTTGTATTGTGCAATTTATTTTTTAGTTTTAGTAGGTTTTTGTGGTGGAGTCCTTAGGTTTTCTAAATATAAGATCATGTCATTTGTGAATGGGATTAGTTTGACTCCCTCCTTCTTAATTTGAATATCCTTTGTTTCTCTTGCCTAATAGGTCTGTCTAGGACTTCCAATACTATGTTCAATAAACATGATGAAAGTAGACATCTTTATCTTGTTTTGGATCTTAGATGAAAGGCTTTCAACTTTTCCCTGTTCATTATGATGTTAGCTGTGGATTTGTCGTATATGGCCTTTATTGTTTTAAGGTATATTTGTTCTATATCTAACTTTTTGAGGGATTTTATTGTGGAGGGATGTTGAATTTTATCAAATGGTTTTCTTCATCATTTGAGATAATCATATGGTTTTTGTCTTTCTGTTGATGTAATGTATCATATTTATTGATTCCATATATGTTGATCCATGTTTGCATCCTTGGGATTAACCCACCTGATCTTGGTGTATACTCTTTTTGATGTGCTATTGAATTTGGTTTGCTGGTATTTTGTTAAGGATTTTTGCATCTATGTTTATCAGGGTCATTGGCATATAGTTTTTATTTTTCATTGTGTTCTTATCTAGTTTGGTATCAGGGTACTACTGGCTTCATAGAACATGTTTGGGAGAATTCCACCCCCCTTAAATTTTTTTGAATAGTTTGCAAAAAATTGGCGTTAGTTCTTCTGTAAAAAGTTTGTAGAGTCAGGCAGTGACTCTATCTGGTCCTGGGGTTTTCTTTCTTGGCAGAATTTTTATTACTGATTGAATCTCATCATTCATTATTGGCCTGTTAGGTTTTCTATTTCTTCATTGTTCAACGTGGGTAGAGTATATATGTCCATAAATTTATTCATTTCTTCTAAGTGTTCCAATTTGTTGGCATATAATTGTTCATAGTAGTCTTTAATCATGTTTTTCATTTCTGTGGTATCAGTTGTTATGTCTCCTTTTCATCTCTAATTTTATTTATTTGAGTAAAACAAATTTTTATTTGCTAATCTTTTATATTTTCTTAGTCTTAATTTCATTTATTTCTGTTCTGATCTTCATTATTTTTTCTTCCGATTTTGAGTTTCATTTGGTCTTGATTTTTTGGTTCTTTAAGGTGCATCATTAGGTTATTTGAAAATTTTCTGCTTTTTACATGTAGGTATTTATTGCAATAAACTTTTCTCTTGGTACTACTTTTGCTGTATTACATAGGTTTTGGTATGTTGTGTCTCCATTTTTAATTTGTTTCAATTAATTTCATATTTTCTTAATTTCTTCATTGACTTATTTGTATTCCAAAAGCATGTTGTTTAATTTCCATATATTTTTACAGTTTCCAAAGTTTAACTTGTTATTGAATTTTAGTTTTATTCCATTGTGGTCAGAAAAAATACTTGATAATATTTTAATTTAAAAAAAATTTATTGAAACTTTCTCTGTAGCCTATCATGTGGTCTATACTGGAGAATGTTCCATGTGCTGATGAGAAAAGAATGTGTATTCTGCATCTGTTGGATTAAATGTTTTGTATATGTCACTGAGTCCATTCATTCTAGAGTGTAGTTTCACTCTGATATTTCTTTGTGATTTTCTGTCTAGATGATCTGTCTGTTTTTGAAAGTGAATATTGGAGTTCCCTATTATGGTTATATTGCAGTCTATCTCTCCCTTTTGGTCTTCTTATATTTGCTTTATATAGTTGGGTACTCCAGTGTTAGGTACATATATATTTATAATTATTGTATACTTTGGTTGAATTGATCTCTTTATCGTTATATAATGACCTTCTTTGTCTCATTTAACAGTTTTAGCCTTAAGGTCTATCTTATCTGATATAAGTAGAGGTACTCTTGCTCTCTTTTGATTTCATTTGTATGGAATGTCTTTTTCCATTCCTTTACTTTCAGTCTATGTGTCATTACAAAGTGAGACAAATATCCTTGTAAGAAACATATAGTTGAGTCTTCTTAAAAATTTATTTAGTCACTCTAGCTCTTTTCACTAAGGAATTTAATACATTTACATTTGAGGTTATTATTGATGGATAAAGACTTGCTCCTGCTATTTTGTTAACGTTTTTTCTAATTATTTGGTAGATCATTTGTTCCCTACTTCCTCTTTTGCTTCCTTTCTTTGTGATTTGATGACTTTCTATAGTGGTATGCTTCGGTATTTTTCTTTTTCTCTTTTGTGTATCTGTCATAGAATTTTGCTTTGTAGTTAACCTGAGGCTTACATAATAAATCTTATACATATAACTTGTTTATTTAGACTGATAGCAGCTTAATTTTTACTATATACTGCAACTCTCCATGTTTACTTCCCCTCCTCACATGTTTTATGTTTTCGATGTCACACTTCACATCTTTTTGTAATATGTATCCCTTAGCAAATTATTAAAGATTGAATTGTTTTTAATAGTTTTGCCATTTGACACTTATACTAGAGATATAATTGATTTGCCCATTACCATTACAGTATTAGGGTATTTTGGATTTGACAATGTATTTACTTCTATTAGTGAACTGTATAATTTCATATATTTTTATGATACAAATTAGCATCCCTTCCTTCACCTAGAAGAACTTCCTTTAGCATTTTTTTGTAATGAAGATCTAGTAGTGATAAGCTTTCACAGCTTTTGTTTGAGAAAGTCGTTATCACCTCATTGTTATGCCCAGGATTGCTGAGCTATTTTTGGTTGACAGTTCTTTTCTTTTAGGATTTTTAATATACCACCCCACTTCCTTCTGGCTTGCAAATTCTCTGGGAACTCTGCTGATAGTCTTATAAAGACTCCCCTGTATGTGACAATTTCCTTTTCTCTTTCTGCTTTAAACACTCCCTCTTTGTCTTTAAGTTTTGGTGATAAATCCATGATGTGTCCTGGTGTGGGATTTTTTTAGTTTATCTGATTTGGTGTGCTTTGGGCTCTCTGCATCTGGCTTTCTAATTCCCTTCCCAAACTTGAAAAAATTTCTGCCATTATTTTTTTGTATATGTTTTTCTTCCTTTTCTCTATTTATTTTCCTTCTGGCATGCTAATAATGCATAAGTTGTTTTGCTTGATACCGTCTTATAAATTCCCTAAGCTATATTTGCTCTGGTTCATTCTTTTCTTTTTCTTTTTGCTCCTCAGATTGGATCATTTTCAGTGATCTGTCTTCAAGTTCACTCATCCTTCTGCTTAATTTAGTCTGCTCTTGAACTTCTCTATTTACATTTTCAGTTCAGTTATAGCACTCTTCTGATCTATGATTTCCACTTGGTAATTACTTATATTTTCTGTTTTTTTTTTGAAGTTTTCAGCTTACTCTTTTATTGCTGTCTTGACATTGTGAGCATCTTTATAGTCATTATTTTGAATCCCTATTAAATATGATTCCCTATTTAAATGGTGTTGGGAAAACTGGCTTGCCATATGCAGAAAACTGAAACTGAACTCCTTCCTCACACCTTATAGAAAATTAACTCCAGATGGATTAAAGACTTAAATGTAAGACCTAAAACCACAAAAATCCTAGAAGTAAACCTAGGCAATACCATTCAGGACATAGTCATGGGCAAAAACGTCATGACTAAAACAACAAAAGCAATGCCAACAAAAGCCAAAATTGACAAATGGAACATAATTAAACTAAAGAGCTTCTGCCCAGCAAAGAAACTGTCATCAGAGTGAGCAGGCAACCTACAGAATGGGGAGAAAATTTTTGCAATCTATCCATCTGACAAAGGACTAATATCCAGAATCTACAAAGAACTTAAACAAACATACAGGAAAAAAAACAATGCCATCAAAAAGTGGATGAAGGATATGAACAGACAGTTCTGAAAAGAAGACATATATGTGGCCCACAAACATGAAAAGAAGCTCATCATCACTGGTCATTAGAAAAATGCAAATCAAAAACACAATGAGATACCATCTCATGCCAGTTAGAATAGCAATCATTAAAATGTCAGGAAACAACAGATGCTGGAAAGGATGTGGAGAAATAGGGATGCTTTTGCACTGTTGGTGGAAGTGTAAATTAGTTCCATATTGTAAAAAATAGTGTGGCAATTCCTCAAGGATCTAGAAATAGAAATGCCATTTGACCCAGCAATCCCATTACTGGGTATACACCCAAAGGATTATAAATCATTCTACTATAAAGACACATGCACACATATGTTTATTTTAGCACTGTTCACAATAGCAAAGACTTGAAACCAATCCAAATGCCCGTCAATGATAAACTGGACAAATAATATTCACCATGGAATACTAGGCAGACATAAAAAAGGATGAGTTCATGTCCTTTGCAGGGGCATGGATGAAACTGGAAAGCATTATTTTCAGCAAACTATTGCAAGAACAGAAAACCAAACACCGCATGTTCTCAGTCATAAGTAAAGGGTGAAAAATGAGAATACATGAACACAGGGAAGGGAACATCACACACTGGACCTGTTGAGGGGTAGGAGGATAGGGGAGGGATAGCATTAGGAGAAATACCTAATGTAGATAATGAGTTGATGGGTGCAGCAAACCATCATGGCATATATATACCTATGTAACAAACCTCCACATTCTGCACCTGTATTGCAAAACTTAAAGTATAATAATAATAATAAAATAAAATAATGACAAAAAATAAAACTAAAATAAAGGTGAGGAAACAGAGCTCAGAAAAGCTTAATTTACACAACAAGTGAGTTGAAGCTGCGATTCAAAACTGATTTGCTGGGCTCTGAAGTCCATGTGTTTTTCAGTAGTCACAAACTTATTCTTTTTTGGTTAAACCCTTTTTTGTTATGAGGACAATTTGAAATCTCTAAAATACAGAAATAATTTCTTGAATTTTCAACATTTATTCAGCAAAACATTCATTGAGCACCTACTCTTGCTGATGTCCTGTGCTAGCTGCTTTATGAAGCAACATTCATATGACTGACTATCTCCCTAAAATCAACTTCAATTATGTCTGGAAGGACAGAGGCATAAACAACCAAGGAAGACAGGGTTGAGAGACACAGAGGAGGAGTTGGGTTGGGGTAATGGTGATTGTGGGAGGTTGACTGTTTCATTCGTGCCATGAGGGATGAGGAGCAGCCACTGAACAAAGCCTGGAAGGACATACAGTCAACATGGCCACAAGAACGGTGGAATGAGTGTCGATGGGGTATCCAGGGAAGTGTCTGTCATTAATTGAGTCTGGAGTGTAGCCATAAGTGTAGAGGGAAGTAATGGGATTGAAAGTTGTAACATGTCACAAAAAAATGACTTGAGAACTCAACCTAAATTGTATATTTGGCTCTTAGTTTTCATACTTTTGGCTTGTCTTCCTCTGGCCTCTTTATTTCTTTTCTGATTATCAGAGTTATATACGTTTGTGGTAAAAACTTTGGAAAGTGCAGATGAATGCAATACATCAAAATAACAAAAAGTCACTCTTGTCTAGTATGGCTAGCATATCCATGTCTATTTCCCTCCACATATCAGAGAGAATTTTGATCATAAGACTTTACAGTAGGCTTTTCTTGCTTAACTTCTTATTATGAAGCTCCATGTGAACTTCATTATATTCCATGAAATGTGTAGTGTCTTTGCTGCCTGCTCCTTTTACATCCATGTCACTGAAGATGCCTTGTACCCAGACCTGCTGAGAAGCAGGTAGTCCTTACCAGTTCTATGTCCATAAGACACCTTCTGCCCAAATGGTCGCACCTAACTGAACCATATGTAGATACCTAACCCAAGTTGGGCCTATTATATTGTCTTCCCAGAAGCTTTGGACTAAGGCTCTGAAGGACTGGGTCAATAAGATGGTGCTGGGTTCTGAAGCCAGGTTTGGCACTAAAGCCAGTCAAAGCCACATACAAACTAAAGTTGTAGAGGAGGAGCAGGCATGGTTTTCTTTCTCTTCTCAGGAGAAAGAAAGAAGGAGATGTGTGCAGGGCTGGAGAAAAGAGACCATGTGGACCAGAGAGGAATGGAGATGGAGACAGTAGTAGCTTAATCATTTTCCTGTTCTCATGAGATCCAGCTATACTTCCTATATTTTGTCTCAGTCAGATTTTTGATAAGGTTTTCACAGGGAAATCATTTCAATAGATGCTGGCTCCTGGTAACCAAAACATTTCTTAATATAGCAGTTTACTTAAGTGGTTTTTTTTCCCCTTTTGGCTTTTTTCTTCCAGTTTTTGCTTTGGTGTTTAAAAAATATACATATATTTAAAACGTTTTGGTAGTTATAACGTGAACCTTTTCTTTGTCATTACTTCCATTGCATTTTAACTTAAATATTTATCATCAGACAGCATTAAAATTTTATTTTTTTGTTTGAAAAAAGATATAATATTTTACATTTAAATGTATAGTAGACATATTCTAACAATAGAATCCATGGATTTTAATCCACCTAGAAATTATTTTGATATACGTGTGAGATGAGAATCTAATTGCACATTTTTATAAAATGTAAATAGCTAATTAGTTGACCCACTTCTCCTTCATTTTCCCACTGATTCATGATTTCTCCTTGACTATATGTTAACTTTATATACTTACGTTTCATATTGGTTTGTAACTGAGCTGTCTATTCTGTTTACTTAATTATTTAAAAAGAAAATATTTCTAGTCTATGGGCAATGATGATTTCTAGAGGTATTGACTGGATTTATAGAAGGATGGTGCTAAGTAAGAGAACTTAGGTTATCAAGTTATTTGATTCCTATGATTTGTCCCTCCAGAACTCCACATGACATGTTGGTGTTTATATTGGAATACATCCATCTTCTTCCTGGGGCAGTTTGAGTAATCCTGACAAGTTTGGTAATTTTGGTACTTTCTTGAGTCTCAGGATAGTTTTTATATTATAAAATTTCAACTTATAAAATGGCTTTCATTTAAAAAAATACAAAACTACTTAGAGTTTTAAAATGTGCTAGATTTGAGCACCTGTCAAGAATAATAAGCACATACTGTCATTTTCTATTTTTGCTTCCATGGCAAATATTGCAAATTGATTAGCACTAAACTTGGACATTAGTGTCCTTACCACTAAACTTGGACATTAGATTCCTTCTTTACATAGTTCTCCAAACAACCAACTCTGTTACTGGAGCTACAATATCAGCTTAATACCAACTGGTATTGCCTGATAAGATGTAACCTATTTGCAGATTAATTCTAGCAAGCAATATAAATCCCGAGGTTAGAGGTAAAATAGTGTAGCTATGTTATAGAAGTGGCTAGTGTAGATTTAGGGCATTGTTTTAAATTTTTTTCACTGCACTAATTCATTATGAATACATTTTACATGTCACATTTAACTATATAAAAAAGAGAACAATTGGATTAAAGTTTGATGTGTTTTAGGGAATATATACTTTATGCTAATTCTATAATGTTGGAATCAAAATAAGTTACCTTTAAAATAATTCTAGTTATTCAGAAATAAAACTCTCTTATATTTACTCTTCTCAGTGATTGGTGTAATTAGAAGAAATGATTTTTGTCCCAACTTCTTTGTGGTTTATATGAAGAAAAAAATCCATATTTTTATTTTCCTGCACTTAAGTACCCCATCAAGGCTTAGAATAAACCTCAGTAGAAACTTGCCAATATGAAAAAAAAGTTTGTGCCGTCATCAATTTTCAGGCCAGGCAATATTCATTAAGTTTGTAGCAGATTTATAGGTTTGAGGATTATCATCTCCCTTATGCCTAATCATTATTTAGTTAAGAAAACAACTCTGGGATGGACTCTAATATTTGCAAGCTGTGGGACCTTAACCAAGGTACTTAAATTTACTGGTTTGAAATCCCATGACAGCTAATGTTTTACTTCAAAATTTATTCTCTTTTTTTTCCTCACTATGGCACACTTCAATATTTTTTCCTTTAAGCAGTTTTGATCATTTCAGTGGCAGTTTTCATTTTATTCTTCTCTCATTATTATATCATGCGTCAAAGGAAGTAAAGTGACATGGTGTGAAAACATGTTAAAACAAGGAAAGTGAAGTGATCCTGGGGGTGTGTTCAACCAAGTAAGGTCAAGGGAAGCTAGGTATGTTTGGAGGCTGGACGAAGACAGAGAGTGAAGAAAAAAATAGCGGCTTCACATCTCTGGAGGTGGAATGCATAACATTATATTTTATTCCCTGGTTTTTCAGCATTTGGCTTTGCTATTAAAATTAGGCAGAAGAAATGTGTATGGGATTTAATAATGTTGTTGCCATCCTTGTCATTAGGATCGAGCAGTTAGTTTCTTAGATTATGAGTGCTCCAGAAGTGTAATTAATACCCTCTGCTGGAGCTAAAAGTTGGAAGTTCCTATTGTCAAGATTTCAGTTCTGGCAGCTTTTTCTTTTCTGATAATTAAAAGTGAGGCATTCTCAGACTTGACCAGCACACCTCATGAAAGAAACCTACTGAGAGATTTATGATGCTTGGTTGTAAGAGAAGATGACATTCATAGAAAACTGGCAGTCCTGCAGGACAAACAAGCAGGTAGTTGGAAATATTTCAGAAATATTTGCTTCGCCAATTCAGAAGACAATCTATGTCAGACTTGGAGAGCTCTAATGGGGGCTACTCACTGTAGAGTGTGCTCATGGAAATAAAATTTCAATAAAAAATAAGGGTTCCAGAGACTTCCACCAAGATGGCCAAATGAAAATAGCTCCAGAGTGCAGTTCCCAGTGAGAGTGATGCAGAAGGTGAGTGATCTCTGCATTCCCATCAGAGGTATGAACTCAATGGAACTAGCTTGACAGTGGGTGTAACCCAAGGAGGGCAAACCCAGGCGGGGTGGGTTGCTGCCTCACATGAGAAGGGCAAGGGGCTGGAGGAACTCCCTCCTACCCAAGGGATGCCATTGGGAACTCTACTGGACACTCTGGCACTCTGGCTCAGGTATGTCACTTTTCTCATGGTCTTTACAGCCCACAGACTGGGAGATTCCCACTGGTGCCAACAACTCCAGTGCTGCAGGTTTCCAGCACAAAACGGTGGCCACTTTAGCCCGTTCCTGGAATGCCTGAGAGAGAGAACTGCCCATTCCCTTGAAATAAAATGGGGCTGAAGACAGGGAGCCAAGTCATCTGACTCCATGGGTCCCACTCCCGCAAAGAGCAGCAAACTGAAACCCACTGTCTTGAGATTTAGGCAGCCAGCATAGCAGTTTGAACTCGACCTGGGATGGTTGAACTTGATGTGGGGAGGGGTGTCTGCCACTATTAAAGCAATTCTAACCTTGCCTGGGTAAACAAAATCACAAGAAAGTTTACAGAGCAGCTGGGCAGAGCCCACAGCAGCTCAGCAATGCCTCTGTAGGCAGACTGTGACTAGAATCTCTCCTTGCTGGGCAGGGCATCTCTGAAAAAAAGGCAGCAGCTGGTCAGGGACTTATAAATAAAGCTCCACCTTCCCAGGACGAAGCACCTGGGAAAAAAGGTAGTTGTGAGTTCCACTGCAACAAACTTAAAAGTCCCTGGCCAACAGCTCTGAAGGGAGAAACGAAGCTCCCAGCACAACACTTGAGCTCTGATAAGGGACAGACTACCTCCTCAAGTGGCTCCTTGACCCCTGTATATCCAAAGAGGCACTCATAAAGGGAGAGCTCTGGCTGACATCTGGTGGGTACTCTTCTGGGATGAAGCTACCAGAGGAAGGAATAGGCAGCAATCCTTACTGCTCGGTAGCCCCTGCTGGTGATTCCCAGGCAAGCAGGCTCTGGAGTAGACATCCAGCAGTCCTGCAGCAGAGATGCCTGTTAGAAGGAAAACTACCCCCCCCAAAAAGCTTCAACATCAACAGAAAGGATGTCCATTCAGAGACCCCATCTGAAAGTCACCAGCTTCAAAAACCAGAGATAGATAAATCCATGAAGATGAAAAGAAACCAACACAAAAAAGTTGAAATCACCAAAAACCAGAATGCCTCTCTTCCTTCAAGGGATCACAAGATCACAACTCCTCACTAGCAAGGGAACAAAACTGGATGGAGAATAAGTTTGATGAATTGACAGAAGCAGGCTTCAGAAGGTGGGTAATCACAAATTTCTCTGAGCTAAAGGAACATGTTCTTACCCAGTGCGAAGAAACGAAGAACCTTGAAAAAAGGATAGAGAAAATGCTAACTAGACTAACTAGTTTAGAGAAGAACATAAACGACTTGATGGAGCTGAAAAACACAGCATGAGAACTTCATGAAGCATGCACAAGTTACAATAGCCAAATCAATCAAGCAGAAGAAAGGATATCAGAGATTGAAGATCAACTCAATGAACTAAAACAAGATAAGGGAAAAAAAGAGTGAAAAGAAATGAACAAAGCTTCCAAGAAATATGGGATTATATGAAAAGATCTAATCTGCATTTGATAGGTGTACTTGAATGTGATGGGGAGAATGAATCCAAGCTGGAAAACCCTCTTCAGGATACTATCAAGGAGAACTTTCCCAACCTAGCAAGGAAGAACAACATTCAAATCCATGAAATACAGAGAACCACAAAGATATTCCACAAGAAGAGCAACCCAAAGGCACATAATTGTCAGATTCACCAGGGTTGAAATGAATAAAAAAAATGCTAAGGGCAGTCAGAGAGAAAGTCGGGTTACCCACAAAGGGAAGCCCATCAGACTCACAGCAGATGTCTCAGCAGAAACCCTGCAAGCCAGAAGAGATTGGGGCCAATATTCAGCATCCTTAAAGTAAAGAACTTTCAACCCAGAATTTCATATCCAGCCAGACAAAGCAGAAATAATATCCTTTGTATACAATCAAGTACTCAGAGATTTTGTCACCACCAGTCCTGCCTTACAAGAGCTCCTGAAGGAAACACTAAACACAGAAAGGAACAACCAGTACCAGCCACTGCAAAAACATACCAAATGATAGAGACCTTTGACACAATGAAGAAACTGTATTAACTAATGGGCAGAACAACCAGCTAGTATCAAAATGGCAGGAACAAATTCACACATAACAATATTAACATTAAATGAACGTGGACTAAATGCCCCAATCAGAAGACACAGACTGGCAAATTGGATAAAAAGTTAAGACCCATCAGTGTGCTGTATTCAGGAGATCCATCTCACATGCAAAGAAAAAATAAAGGGATGGAGGAAGACTTACCAAGCAAATAGAGAGAGAAAAAAAAATTGGTGGTTGCAATCCTAGTCTCTGATAAAACAGATTTTAGCAAACAAAGATCAAAAGAAACAAAGAAGGGCATTACATAACTTCAAAGGGAATCAATGCAACAAGAAGCGTGAATGATCCTAAATATATATGCACCCAATACAGCAGCACCCAGATACATAAAGCAAGTTCTTAATGATCTACAAAGAGACAGACTCCCACACAATAATAGTGGGAGACTTTAACACCCCACTGTCAATATTTGAAAGATCAACAAGACAGAAAATTAACAAGGATATCCACGACTTAAACTCAGATCTGGACCAAGTGGACCTAATAGACATCTACAGATTCCTCCACCCCAAATCAACAGAGGTAGATTCTTCTCAGCACCACATTGCACTTACTCTAAAATTGACAAATAATTGAAAGTAAATCACTCCTCAGCAAACGCAGAACAGAAATAATAACAACCAATCTCTCAGTCCACAGTGTAATAAAATTAGAACTCAGGATTAAGAAACTCAAAATCACACAACTACATGGAAACTGAACAACTGGCTCCTGAATGTTGACTGGATAAACAATAAAATGAAGGCAGAAATAAAGATGTTCTTTGGAACCAATGAGAATGAAGACACAATGTACCAGAGGCTCTGAGACACATTTAAAGCAGTATCTAGAGAGAAATTTATAGCACTAAATGCCCACATGAGAAATGAGGAAAGATCTAAAATCAACACCCTATCATCACAATTAGAAGAACTAGAGGGGCAAGATCAAACAAATTCAAAAGCTAGCAGAAGACATGAAATAACTAAGATCAGAGAAGAACTGAAGGAGATAGAGAGATTAAAAAAACCCTTTAAAAATCAATGAATCCAAGAGATGGTTTTTTGAAAAGATCAACAAAATAGATAGACTGCTAGCCAGACTAATACCAAAGAAAAGAGAGAATTGAATAGATGAAATAAAAATGATAAAGGGGATATCACCACCGATTCCAAAGAAATACAAACTACCATCAGAGATTACTCCAAACACCTCTATGCACATAAACTAGTAAATCTAGAATAAATAGATAAATTCCTGGACACTTACATCCTCCCAAGACTAAACCAGGAAGAAGTTGAATCCTTGAATAGACCAATAACAAAGTCTAAAGTTGAGGCAGGAGTTAATAGCCTGCCAACCAAAAAAAGTCCAGGACCAGATGGGTTCACAGCCGAATTCTACCAGACATACAAAGAGGAGCTGGTCCCATTCCTTCTGAAACTATTTCAGACAATAAAAAAAAGGGAATCCTTTCTAACTCATTTTGTGAGACCAACATCATCCTGATACCAAAACCTGGCAGAGACATAACAAAAAAAGAAAATTTCAGGTCAATATCCATGATGAACATTGATGCAAAAATCTTCAATAAAATACTGGCAAACTGATTCCAACAGCACATCAAAAACCTTATCCATCATAATCAAGTTGGCTTCATCCCAGGGATGCAAGACTGGTTCAACATATGCAAATCTATAAATGTAATCCATGACATAAATAGAACCAAAGACAAACATCACATGATTATCTCAATAGATGCAGAGAAGGCCTTCAACAAAATTCAACAGCCCTTTATGCTAAAAATTCTCAATAAACCAGGTATCGACAGAATGTATCTCAAAATAATAAAAGCTATTTATGACAAACCCACAGCCAATATCATAATGAATGGGCAAAAACTGGAAGCATTCCCTTTGAAATATGGCATTAGACAAGGTTGCTCTCTCTCACTATTCCTATTCAACATAGTATTGCAAGTTCTGGCCTTGGAAGTAATGTCACACATCTACAACCATCTGATCTTTGACAAACCTGATGAAAACAAGCAATGGAGAAAGAATTCCCTGTTTTATAAATGGTGTTGGGAAAACTGGCTAGCCATGTGCAGAAACTGGACCTCTTCCTTACAACTTATACAAAAATTAACTCCAGGTGGATTAAAGATTTAAATGTAAGACCGAATACCATAAAAACCCTAGAAGAAAACCTAGGCAATAACATTCAGGATGTAGGCATGGCAAGAACTTCATGATTAAAACACCAAAAGCAATGGCAACAAAAGCCAAATAGACAAATGAGATCTGATTAAACTTAAGCTCTTCTGCACAGCAAAAGAAACTGTCATTAGCATGAACTGGAACCAACAGAATGGGAAAAAATTTTTTGCAATCTACCCATCTGACAAAGGGCTAATATCCAGAATCTACAAAGAACTAAAACAAATTTACAAGAAAAAAACAAACAATCCCATCAAAAAGTGGGTGAAGGATATGAACAGACACTTTTCAAAAGAAGACAATTATGCAGGTAACAAACATATAAAAAATGTCATCGTCACTGGTCATTAGAGAAATGCAAATCAAAACCACATTGAGATACCATCTCACGCCAGTTAGAATGATGGTCATTAAAATATCAGGAGACAACAGATGCTGGAGAGGATGTGGAGAAATATGAATGCTTTTACACGGTTGGTGGGAGTGTAAATTAGCTTAACCATTGTGGAAGACAGTGTGGCAATTCCTGAAGGATCTAGAACTAGAAATTCCATTTGACCCAGCAATCCCATTACTGGGTATACACCCAAAGGATTATAAATCATTCTACTGTAAAGACTCATGTACACATATGTTTACTGCAGCACTGTTCAAAATAGCAAAGACTTGGAACCAACCCAAATGCCCATCCATGATAGACTGGATAAATAAAATGTGGCATTTATTCACCATGGAGTACTATGCAGTCATAAAAAATGATGAGTTCATGTTCTTTGCAGACATGGTTGAAACTGGAAACCATTATTCTTAGCAAACTGACACAAGAACAGAAAACCAAACACCGCATGTTCTCACTCATAAGTGGGTATTGAACAATGAGAACACATGGACACAGGGAGGAGAACATCACACACTGGGGCTAGGGGAGGGATAGCAGGGGGTTGGGGATTGGGGAGTGATAACATTAGGAGAAATATCTAATATAGGTGATGGGGGGATGGATGCAGCAAACCACCAGGGAATGTGTATACCTATGTAACAATCCTTCATGACCTGCACATGTACCCCAGAACTTAAAGTATAATTAAAAAAATAAGGGTTCTAGATGAAAAGTGTGTCTAGTTCCACTATCCATAGCCCCATTCTCAAGAGGCTACTACCCATGATGTTTTCTGTCTTTAGCTCTTCTAGGGGTTATCACTATAACTAGAAGTATCTATTTCATAAACGTTAATATCTATTTCTTGTCTTACCAACTTAAGCTTGTCTTTTAACTCTTTGCTATAAAAGATTACTATTTAGCTCATAGCAACTACTCTACTTCCTCTTTTGCTGTCTGCTTCCATTTTTTTCCTTCTCATTCTTCTATTAGTTATACTTTAAATAATATGTTTGACTTTATTTTTTGTTCTGTCAGGTTCAGACATTTCACAGTGTATAATGTGGAGTTGATCACTCCTACACGCTTTCCCATCTCTTCTTCCCACCTCTAACTCCTACTGTTCATCATTTCTACCACTACTTTTATATTGTCAAGGTTGAAATCATTTAGATTCTGAATGGAAACTTTAATTAAGTATTTATTGCTTTGTCTATATATTGATGCAGAGATGTAAAAATAAATAAGCATCATTTATAATATTATGAACTGTTCAATATTATTCACTGCAGAACCAGAGTGCAACTACAGAGGAGATATAATTTATGTTCTTAAATCAGATCTGCTTAAAGTATAATATTTCAAGTTCTAAGTAAAGATTTTTCTTTTCTTAGACTCCATAAATTTCCTATAATAATGCTTCATATTTTCATCATGAATTTTTGTACAGCATTTTCTTTTTCCTGGAATTTCCAGTTTCCTTTAATTTTTCTTATTGACGTCAGAAACATAAACCTTCTTCATTATGCTCCACCCAAAAGCAAGTCAATTGGTTCTTTAGCCAGTTGTATTATTGGTGTCTGCTCTCTTTCAGGTCCCCAATGCCAGGGGTCTCTTCATAAAGTAACAGATTCCATATTTATTATAGCTCCTCTTGTGGCTTCTCTTGTACTCTAAGCAGTTATTTTTCTCTGTTCTATTTGAATTTCCTAATTATTTCACCAATTCATGTCCTATCCTTTTGCATATCTTGATTGTCATTTCAATGGGTTTAAGAGAGGGAGGTATAAATATTTGTTAGGTTCAATATATTCAATAAAAGCCCCCAAAATTATTGGTTTACTAGTCAGAAATTGATATCAAAAGGGGAAAATTTACAGACTATGTCCCAGATCTTAGCTTAGAGAGGAAACATTTATGCTTATTGCATGAAAGTCCTGTTTTAAATTTGGAATATCCTTTTCATGATTTGATCTCATAACCTTCTTAGAATTAAAACTCCACCTGAAATAAGCAGCACTGCAAAAATTGCTGATGTTGCATTGTCCATCATCATACAGGTTTGATTATCTTAAGCACTTGGAATGAGACACCACTTCATCATCCAAGGAGATTCAATGTCTATAACCTCATAGATGTCAAAGGACAAAGTACAGTTTCCAATAGGGTCTTAAATGCAACAGGTAAATTTACTGGATTCAGCAACCACCAGGTGGGACCAATGAATTTCTCTTTTGTCAAATAAGAGTTTTTACTGGAAAAGCAGTGTGTGTTGCTACTGGGTAATTGCTAGAAGGAGTTTCAGACTTGTTGAGGTAGTTGTTTCTTCTGACATCGAATATCAAAATTATCTCCTAAATGAGACAATGTGGGAAGTATTTTCTAAAATTAAGCTCCAGAAGGAGAGATAGTTGACTAAAACAATGGCTTGGGTGGTCAGAAGGTAAAGTTTGCATGTGGCAGCCAGGAGGTAAATGAAAATGAGGAAAGGAGACTCCCAGACCCACTAGATTAGGAATGTTCTTCATGTTGTTCTTAAAAGAACTTTTCCATTTGTGAATTCTGAAAATGCTTTGTGGTTCTGGAAAGAAACAGAAAGAACTATTTATGAAATGTGGGCACTGATGGTTTTAGAGGATGATGGCAGCAGAGGCTAAAGGAGGCTTTTTTAGTATCTGCTTCTCTTGTGACTGGCCAGATACAGAGGACCAAGTCTCTCTATGAATAGGGATGTTGTCCATGCCCTCAAAGATCTCAGAATCTTAATATTTATGAAATACTTAATTTGGGCTTGCCCCAACTTAGGTGGAGAGATCACAAAAACCAAAGAGATATAGTACATTCTCTGAGGAGTGTTTGGTGCATGGGTGAGTGAGAGTAACAAGGGGATTGAGTATGGATAGCATCAAGAGACTCTTTAGAATAAGTAAAATGCCAGAGGAAAGTGAGGTGTGAATGTATAAACAGTCCAAATCAAAGCAACATCTCACAAGCACCTGAATTCTGACCAGATATGAAACAGGGCTCTTAAAATCTCCCATTTGTGGGGAAATAATCCCCCACATTTCACCCATTAGAAGTTTGTTTGAATCCGTGTACTATTTATTAAATGGTGCCAAGAGTCTCACTTTTCTTAGGAGTAAACTTTTAATTTAAATTCAATATAAAGTGTCAAATGAATTTTTATAAAGTGAGTACATTCCGTACTTGGCATTTAAATCTGTAAACTAATTATTTCCAACTCCCTATTCTAGCCATACTCATCACTCTTCCCAGTGGAAAAAAAAATTCTGATTTTTCTTTTTTTTTTGAGATGGAGCCTCACTTTGTTTCCCAGGCTAGAGTGCAGTGGCATGATCCTGGCTCACTGCAACCTCCATCTCCTGGCTTCAAGCAGTCCTCCTACCTCAGCCTCCTGAGTAGCTGGGATTACAGGTGCCCACCACCATGCCTGGCTAGTAGAGATGGGGTTTCACCATGTTGGTCAGGCTGGTCTTAAACTCCTGACCTCAAGTGATCTGCCTGCCTTGGCCTTTCAAAGTGTTGGAACTGCAATTGTGAGCTACCGTGCCTGGCCAAAAATCCTGATTTCTAACAACATAGATTAGTTCTGTATGTTTTTGAACTTTGTATACATGTAATAACAGAGTACATTCTTTTTTGTTTCCAGTTTCTTTTACTTAAAATTATGTTTGTAAAATTCATCTATGTTTGCCTGTATAGTTGCAAGTTGTTCATTCTCGTGGTGGATAAGTGTTCCATTCTATGAGTGTGCCACACTTAATCCATTCCACTACTGATGAACTTTTGGCTTTTTTCTTAGTCTTTGGCTCTTACAAGTAGTACTGCTAAAAGCATTTCTGTACTGGATTTTAGGTGAACATATGTCCACATTTTGTTGGGCATATACCTAGGATTGAAATTGCTTGATTAACTTTGCTATTAATAGATACTTTTCCAAAGTAGTTGTACGCATTTATACTCCTATCAGCATTCTGTGAGTTCCCTGTGTTTTGTATTTTTGCAAACACTTGATTCTTTTTCACTTTATCATTTTGGTAGGTGTATACTGACTAAATTTTTTGTTGTTGTTTGTTTTTTCTAGTATGGAGGTTTCTTAATAAAATAACTTTTTAAAGTCTTTTTCTTTGTTAAGGGTAGATCTGTGGTCTATTTGTCCTTTCACTTTAAAAGAAAGAACATTTTGGTCTGGAATTGAAACATTGATTTCTTAAGCCACAGTTGATTCCTGGTGTATAATTCCCATTTGTGTTTAAAATTAGACCTGGCCAAATTCTCATTTGTGTTTAAAATTAAGATGGCTGATGGCTAACAGTTTGGGATTGCAGCTCCCAGTGAAAGCACAGAGAATGAGAGGATGCCACACTTTCAGACGAAATTTCGTCACTCACGGACCAGAATATTCCCAGTGGAGGGGCTCCATGGGTTGCCAGCGCGACTTTTGTGGCCAGCGCAGCAGTTTTGCCGGTGCCTCGGCACAGAAGCTCTTCATGCAGAGTAAACATAAGGAGATTCCCGGGCAGAAGAGCAGCATCAGTCTTATTGCTGCTTTTTTGGCCGGTGCGTGGGTTGCTCGGATTCCAGTGCTGGGATTCAATAAACTGGGCATCCACTCAGAAACCCAACTAGAAAGGTGGTAATTACAAAGATGACAGATGGATAAATTTATAACAAAGGGAAGAAACCAGCCTAAAAAGGCTGAGAATACCCAAATCAGAAGCCCTCTCCCTCTACAGGGGATTTCAGTTCCTCATCAGCAACAGAACAAGCCCTGATGGAAAAGGACTGTGTGCCATTAACAGAAGTAGGCTTCAGAAGGTGGATGATAAGAAACTTCTGGGAGTTAAAAGAACTTGTTCTAACCCAATGTAAAGAAACTAAGAACTATAAAAAAAGGTTTGATGAAATGCTAACAAGAATAGACAGTATAGAGAGGAATATAAATGAACTAACGGAGTTGAAAAACACAACACAAAAACTTAGCAAAATATGCACAAGTTTGAATAGCTGAATTGATCAAGCAGAAGAAAGGATATCAGAGGTCAAAGACCTACTTAATGAAATAAAACAAGAAGACAAGAATAGAGAAAAAAGGATAAAAAGGAATGAGCAAAGTCTCCAAGATATATGGGACTATGTGAAAAGACCTAATTTACGTTTCATAGGTGTACCTGAATATGATGAAGAGAATGAATCCAAGCTGGAAAATACTCTTCAGGACATTATTCAGGAAAACTTTCCAAATCTAGCAAAGCAGGACAATATTCAACCCCAGGTAATACAGAGAACACCACAAAGATATTCCTCAAGAAGAGCAACCCCAAGACACATAATCGTTAGATTCACCAGGGTTGAAATGAAGGAGAAAATACTAAGGACAGCCAGAGAGAAAGGTCAGGTTACCCACAAAGGGAAGCCTATTAGACTTACAGCAGATCTCTCAGCAGAAACCCTACAAGCCAGAAGAGAGTGAAGGCTGATATTCAACATCCTTAAAGAACAGAACTTTCAGTCCAGAATTTCATATCCTGCCAAACTAAGCTTCACAATTGAAGAAAAAATAAAATATTTTATGAACAAGTGAGTACTCAGAGATTTTATTACCACAAGTCCAGCTTTAAAAGAGCTTCTGAAAGAAGCATTATACATAGAAAGAAACAACCAGTATTAGCCTTTCTAAAAATATACCAAAAAGTGAAGAGCATCAACATAAAGAAGAATTTACATCAACAAATGGATAAAATAGCCAGCTAACATCAAATGGCAGTAACCCTAAATTTAAGTCGACCAAATCTCCCAATCAAAAGATACAGCCAAAACCTAATGGTATGCTACATCCAGATGCATTTCACATCCAAAGATACACAAAGACTTATAACAAAGGGTTGGAGAAAGATCTACCAACCAAATGGAGAGCAAAAATAAATAAATAAAAAGCAGGAGTTGCAGTTCTTGCATCTGATAAAATAAATTTCAAAGCAACAAAGATATAGTGGTAAAAGGATCAATGCAACAATAAGAGCTAACGATCCTAACGCCCAGATACATAAGACTCATAAAGAGATTTAGACTCAATGAGACAGAAAATTAATAAGGATATCCAGGACTTGAACTCAGATCCAGAACAAGTAAACTCAATAAATATTTATAGAGCTCTCCATTTTAAATACACAAAATATAAATTCTCCACCTTAAATACACAAAATATTTACCAGCCATTACTAATACCCATTTTTAGAATAAACCTACATTCCCATTCTCTCTCCCTATTTTTCTTTCTTTCTTTCTTTCTTTCTTTCTTTCTTTCTTTCTTTCTTTCTTTCTTTCTTTCTTTCTTTTTCTTCTCTCCTTCACTCCTTTTTTTCTTTCAAAAAAAAAAAAAAAAAAACAACAATAAAATAAAATAAAATTAGGACTGGCCCCAAGGTAAGTAATGGTTTTGGTTATAAAGGCACTGTAAGAGGAACAGAGAGGAATGCTCTTTTTTTTTTAAATTTTTAATTTTTTATTGCGTTTTAGGTTTTGGGGTACATGTGCAAAACATGTAAGATAGTTGCATAGGTACACACATGGCAGTGTGTTTTGCTACCTTCTACCCCCTCACCCACATTTAACATTTCTCCCCATGTTATCCCTCTCCAGCTCCCCCCCATGCTGTCCCTCCCCTATCCCCTCCAATAGACCCCAGTGTGTAGTACTCCCTTCCCTGTGTCCATGTGTTCTCACTGTTCATCACCTGCCTATGAGTGAGAATATGCAGTGTTTCACTTTCTGTTCTTATATCAGTTTGCTGAGAATAATGTTCTCCCGATTCATACAGGTCCCTACAAAGGACATGAACTCATCATTTTTGATTGCTGCATAATATTCCATGGTGTATATGTGCCACATTTTCCCTGTCCAGTCTACTATCATCGATGGGCATTTGGGTTGGTTCCAGATCTTTGCTACTGTAAACAGTGCTGCAATGAACATTTGTGTGCATGTGTCCTTATGGTAGAACGATTTATAGTCCTTTGGATATATACGCAGTAATGGGATTGCTGGGTCAAATGGAATTTCTATTTCTAGGTACTTGAGGACTCGCCACATCCACAATGGTTGAACTAATTTACACTCCCACCAGCAGTGTAAAAGTGTTCCTATTTCTCCACATTTTCTCCAGCATCTGTTGTCTCCAGATTTTTTAATGATCGCCATTCTAACTGGTGTGAGATGGTATCTCAGTGTGGTTTTGATTTGCATCTCTCTAATGACCAGTGATGATGAGCATTTTTTTCATATGTTTGTTAGCCTCATGTATGTCTTCTTTTGTAAAGTGTCTGTTCATATCCTTTGCCTATTTTTGGATGGGCTTGTTTGTTTTTTTCTTGTAAATCTGTTTGAGTTCTTTGTAAATTCTGGATATCAGCCCTTTGTCAGATGGGTAAACTGCAAACATTTTTTCCCATTCTGTTGGTTGCTGATTCACTCTAGTGATGGTTTCTTTTGCCGTGCAGAAGCTGTGGAGTTTGATTAGGTCCCATTTGTCTATTTTGGCTTTTGTTGCCAATGCTTTTGGTGTTTTGGTCATGAAGTCCTTACCTACTCCTATGTCCTGAATGGTTTTGCCTAGATTTTCTTCTAGGGCTTTTATGGTGCCAGGTCTTATGTTTAAGTCTTTAATCCATCTGGAGTTAATTTTAGTGTAAGGTGTCAGGAGGGGGTCCAGTTTCTGCTTTCTGCACATGGCTAGCCAGTTTTCCCAACACCATTTATTAAACAGGGAATCCTCTCCCCATAGCTTGTTTTTGTCAGGTTTATAAAAATTTGTATGGTTGTAGATATGTTGTGTTGCCTCCGATGCCTCTGTTCTGTTCCATTGGTCTATATCTCTGTTTTGGTACCAGTACCATGCTATTTTGATTACTGTAGCCTTGTACTATAGTTTGAAGTCCAGTAGTGTGATGCCTCTCACGTTGTCTTTTTTGCTTAGAATTGACTTGGCTATGAGGGCTCTCTTTTGGTTCCATATGAAGTTTATGGTGGTTTTTCCAGTTCTGTGAAGCTCATTGGTAGCTTGATGGGGCTAGCGTTGAGTCTGTAAATTACTTTGGGCAGTATAGCCATTTTCACAATATTGATTTTTCTGAACCATTAACAGGGAATGTTTCTCCCTCTGTTTGTGTCCTCTCTTATTTTGTTAAGCAGTGGTTTGTAGTTCTCCTTGAAGAGGTTCTTTACATACCTTCTTACTTGTATTCCTACATATTTTATTCTCTTTGTAGCAGTTGTGAATGGCAGTTCGTTCTTGATTTGGCTCTCTTTCAGTCTGTTATTTTCGTATAGGAATGCTTCTGACTTTTGCACCTTGATTTTGTATCCTGAGACTTTGCTGAAGTTGCTTATCAGTTTCAGGAGTTTTTGGGCTGAGGCGATGGGGTCTTCTAGGTATACTATCATGTTGTCTGCAAATAAAGACAATTTGTCTTCCTTCTTTCCTATTTGAATATCCTTTATTTCTTTTTCTTGCCTGATTGCTCTGGCTGGAACTTCCAGTACTATATTGAATAGGAGTGGTGTGAGAGGGCCTCTTTGTCTAGTGCCAGATTTCAAAGGGAATACTTCCAGTTTTTGCCCATTCAGTATGATATTGGTTGTTGGTTTGTCATAAATAGCTTTTATTATTTTGTGATACGTTCCATCAATACCCAGTTTATTGAGGGTTTTTAGCTTAAAGGGCTGTTGAATTTTGTCAAATGCCTTCTCTGCATCCATTGAGATAGTCATGTGGTTTTTGTTTTTGGTTCTGTTTATGTGGTGAATTACGTTTATAGACTTGCGTATGTTGAACCAGTCTTGCATTCCCGGGATTAATTCTACTTGATCATGGTGGATAAGCTTTTTGATGTGCTATTGCAATCAGCTTGCCAGTATTTTATTGAAGATTTTTGCATTTATGTTCATCATAGATATTGGCCTGAAATATTCTTTTCTTGTTGAGTCTCTGCCGGGTTTTGGTATCAGAATGATGTTGGTCTCATAAAATGATTTGGGAAGGATTCCCTCTTTTTGGATTATTTTGAATAGTTTCAGAAGGAATGGTAACATTCCTCTTTGTGTGTCTGGTAGAATTCGGCTGTGAACCCATCTGGACCTGGGCTTTTTTTTGTGTGGTAGGCTCTTAATTGCTGCCTCGACTTCAGACCTTGTTATTGGTGTATTCATAGTTTCAGCTTCCTCCTGGTTTAGGCTTGGGAGGACACAGGTGTCCAGGAATTTAATCATTTCTTCCAGGTTTCGTAGTTTATGTGCATAGAGTTGTTTGTAATATTCTCTGATGATGGTTTGAATTTATGTGGAATCTGTGGTGATTTCCCCTTTATCATTTTTTATTGCATCTATTTGGTTTTTCTCTCTTTTCTTTTTAATCAATCTGGCTAGTGGTCTGTCTATTTTGTTGATCTTTTCAAAAAACCAGCTCTTGAATTTATTGATTTTTTGAAGGGTTTTTCATGTCTCTATCTCCTTCAGTTCTGCTCTGATCTTAGTTATTTCTTGTCTTCTGCTAGGTTTTGAGTTTTTTTGATCTTGCTCCTCTAGCTCTTTCAATTTTGATGATAGGGTGTCAATTTTGGATCTCTCCACTCTTCTCCTGTGGGCACTTATTGCTATATATTTTCCTCTAGATACTGTTTTAAATATGTCCCAGAGATTCTGGTATCTTGTGTCTTCGTTCTCGTTGGTTTCGAAGAACTTCTTTATTTCTGCCTTCATTTCATTGTTTATCCAATCAACATTCAAGAGCTGGTTGTTCAGTTTCCTTGAAGCCATGTGGTTCTGAGTTAGTTTATGAATTCTGAGTTCTAACTTGATTGCACTATGGTCTGAGAGACTGTTTGTTATGATTTCAGTTGTTTTGCATTTGCTGAGGAGTGCTTTACTTCCAATTATGTGGTCACTTTTAGAGTAGGTGTGATGTGGTGCTGAGAAGAATGTATATTCTGTGGATTTGGGATGGAGAGTTCTGTGAATGTCTATTAGGTTTGCTTGTTCCAGGTTTGAGTTTAAGCCCTGGGTATCCTTGTTGATTTTCTGTCTGGTTGATCTGTCTAATATTGAC